>NC_137075.1:13412489-14057344 GCF_951640355.1 Cnephaeus nilssonii | reverse complement strand
GAAAGAGGCAATATAACAACGGACACCACAGAATTAAAAAGGATTGTAAGCAAATACTATGAACAACTATATGCCCACAAGCTGGACAACCTGGACAAAACGGACATATTCCTAGAAAAGTACAATCTTCCAAAATGCAATTAGGAAGAATAAGAAAACCTCAGTAGGCCAATAACAACTGATGAAATTGAAGAAGTAATTTAAAAACTTCCAGCTGACAAAAGTCCTTGACCGGATGGATTTACAGGAGAATTTTATCAAACATTCTAAGAAGAACTAACACCTATACTCCTCAAACTATTTCAAAAAACCCAAGAGGAAGAAACACTTCCAAGCTCTTTTGATGAAGCCATCATTATCCTAATTCCAAAACCAGATAAAAACACTACAAAAAAGAAAACTCTCAGACATTTCTTGTAGCAACATATTTACCAATACATCTCCTAGGGCCGTGGTCGGCAAACTGCAGCTCGCGAGCCACATGCGGCTCTTTGGCCCCTTGAATGTGGCTCTTCCACAAAATACCACAGCCTGGGCAAGTCTATTTTGAAGAAGTGGCGTTAGAAGAAGTTTAAGTTTAAAAAATTTGGCTCTCAAAAGAAATTTCAATAGTCGTACTATTGATATTTGGCTCTGTTGACTAATGAGTTTGCCAACCACTGTCCTAGGGCAAAGGAAATTAAGGAGAAAATAAACAAATGGGACTACATAAAAATAAAAAGCTTCTGCACAGCAAAGAAACCATCAACAAAACAAAAAGGCAGCCTGATGTATGGGAGAACATATTTGGCAATGATACATCTGATAAAGGGTTATTATCCAAAATATATAAGAAACTCATACAACTTAACAAAAGGAAGACAAACAATCCAATTAAAAAATGGGCAAAGGACCTAAAAAGACTCTTCTCCAAAGTGGACATACAGAAGGCCAAGAGACATATGAAAAAATGCTCAGTCACTGATCATCAGAGATATGCAAATTAAAACAACTATGAGGTATCTCCTCACACCTGTCAGAATGGCTATCATCAATAAATCAACAAATGACAAGTGCTGGTGAGGATGTGGAGAAAAAGGAACCCTAGTACTCTGCTGGTGGGAAGGCAGACTGGTGCATCCATTATGGAAAACAGTATGGAGTTCTTAAAACAATTAAATATGGAACTGCCATTTGATGTAGTCATCCCACTTCTAGGAATATATCCTAAGAACCCTGAAACACCAATCAAAGAATATATGTATCCCTATGTTCATAGCAGCACAATTTACAATAGATAAGATTTGGAAACAGCCCAAGTGCCCATCAGTAGATGAGTGGATAAAAAAGCTGGGGTACATTTATATCATGGAATACTATGCAACAGTAAAAAAGAAGAATCTCTTACCCTTTGAGACATCATGGAGGGACCTGGAGAGCATTATGCTAAGTGAAATAAGCTAGCCAGAGAAAGACAAGTATCACATGATCTCACTCATATGTGGAATCTAATTAACAAAATAAACTGATGAATGGAGTGGATCCAGAGACATGGAAGCATGGAACAGAATGTGGAATATTGGAGGGAAGGCGGCGGAGGGTGGGTGGGTGGGAGATAATCAACCAAAGGACCTTGCACTACTGGCCTATCTCAAAAAAAAAAGAAAAAGGACTAATAAAATATCTAATCCCAGTACTGGAAAATATACATTCTTTTTTAAATTTATTTTTTATTGATTTCAGAGAGGAAGGGAGAGGGAGAGAGAGATAGAAACATCAATGATGAGAGAGAATCATTGATTGGCTGCCTCCTGCACGACCCCCACTGGGGATCGAGTCCACAACCTGGGCATGTGCCCTTGCCTGAAACTGAACCTGGGACATTTCAGTTCGCAGGCTGACACTCTATCCACTGAGCAAAACCGGCTAAGGCCATATTCTTTTTAAGCACACACGGGCTAATTAAAAAATTGATTACTTAAGAAGGTCATAAAACCAGCTTAGAAATTTCAAAGTCTCTGCCCACAATACTAACAAATTAGAAATTCATAGCAAAAATATAAACTTAAAGTAAACCTCATATAGTTGTAAATTGAAAGAAAAGGACCTATGGCTCAAAGAAAAAATCATTATATAAATTAAAAATAGCTAAAAGCTGAATGATAACACACACAGGTACACTATATATTAAAGCTTGGAAGGCATACCACCTAAGGTAGTATCTTAAAGTGAAATGTATGGTCTGAAATGCTTATATTAGAAAAGAAGGAAGGCTGACAAGAAATTAGCTATGTGTCCATCTTATGAAGATAGAAAAAGAGAAATGACTCAATAAGTCCCAAAATAGCAAAAAGAAAAAAAAAATTAAGAACAGAAATACATGAAATAGAAAGCAAAACACAAAATTATCAAAGCCAAAGTTGCTTAAAATGACAAACTTCTATCAAGACAAATCAAGAAAAAAAGAGAAACCAAAAATACTATCAGGAAGAATAAAGATCATAAGTACAGATGCAGCAGAGATAAATTTTAAGGGAATATTCTGATCAAGTTGATGTCAAATACTGAAAATCTTAGGTGAAAATGAAAAATTCCTAGGAAACTATAAATTATTTGAGCTGACTTAAAAAGTAATGAGCACCTGAAGGATCCTATAATTTTAAAAGAATTTGAGTCACGAGCTAAAAATCATTCCACAAACTAAACACTAGTCCAAGATGTTTTTATAAGTAGTTTCAACTATATATTTAAAGAACAGATAGTTTCAAGCTTACACAAACTCTTTTAAAGAGTAGAAAAAGAGGGAACACTTCCCACTCATATTATAAGACTAATACAATCTTGATTACAAAAGCAGACAAGGACTTTTAGTAGGAAGGAAAGTTACAGATCAAACTGGCCCATGAACCTTAGAGGACTGGAGGCAACAATGATTAAATAACATTTATTTCTGGAATAATTGACCTAACATTATAAAATGTGTTATGTAAATCATCATATTTATAGTTTAAAGAAAACCCCCACAATAGATTCAGATAAGGATTTGATGAAATTCATCAACCATTTATGATAACACCTCAGCAAGCTAGGTTTAGGGTGGAACTTCCTTTATTTATAACAAACATCTTATTAGTAGAAAATTATGAAAAGCAATTCCTTTATAGTTAGGGATGAAAGGGTAGCCAGTGTACCACTGCTAATCAACTTTGCTCTGGAGGACAAGTCAGTGTAGTAAGACAAGCAGAAAAAGTGTAAGGATCAGAAAGGAAAACTCCCAAATATTACTATTTGCAGGTGATTGGTTTTCCATGTAGAAATCAAAAGAATCTACAAATTATGAGAAATCACACACACACACACACACACACACACACACACACACACACACCATTGTGTCAGTTAGGGTCTCTACAAGAAACAGTTGGCATCCTCAATGCAGTTTAATGACGGGAAAGATGTGGGCAGGGTGAACTGCCTAGGGGAAGTAATGCCAGACAAAGTTCATCTCCTGAGCACTGGGCATAATGGGAATGCTGAGGGTGCATTTGAGGGCAAGGGAGAATTACCAGCACATATCTAACAAATGCTGTGCTGGGCCTTTATGTGGAAACATACAATTGTACCCAATTATAATAAAGGAAACTAAATGAAAGGAGAGATAACCATATTCATGGTGGAAAGATTTACCATAAAAATATCAATTCTTGCCCTGGCCAGTTTTGCTTAATGGTAGCATCGTCCTGTGCACCCAAGAGTTGCGGGCTTGATTCCCAGTCAGGATACATACCCAGGTTGCAGCTTCGATTGCTGGGGCATGCACAGGAGGCAGCCGATGTCTCTCTCTCTCTCTCTCTCTCTCTCTCTCTCTCTCATCAATGAAAAAACATATCCTTGGGTGAGGGTTAAAAAAAAAGTCAATTCTCCCCCAAGTAATTATAGATTTAATACAATTTTAATGAAAATGTCAACAGGAATTTTTTAAAGAATTTAATTAGCAGATTTTAAAATTTAAATGAAAGAGTAAGTTGATATGAATAACCAAGACAGGATATACAGATCTACAAGATGTCAAGCCTTATAAAGTTTTAGCAATTAGTTAATATCAATTAGTTCAGTGTAACCAGAGAAGTAGAATAGAGAGCCCAGAAAGGCCCATCAAACACAGAAATCTAATAGATGACTGACCTGCAATTACCCAACAAGTGGTGTTTGGATTGGTTATGCTTATGGAAAAATCAGAAAAGCTGTCTTATAGTTCATATTCAAATGACAATACTGAATTCAGTGGTCAAGGTAGATTAAAATCCAAAATGTGAAAGGCAAAATTTTAGAAGAAAATAGAGGAGAATATCTTTAGGATTCTGGTGATAGAGCAGGATTTCTTTAACAAGCACAAAGGGTACAGACTATAGAGGAAAATATGGATAAATTCAATCATAATAAAATTAAGATCTTTGTCCTTCAAAAGACACCAATGAGGGAGTGAAAAAGCAAGTCACCATCTGGGATATTTCAACATGTAACTGACAAAGGGTTAGTATTTTGAAGATCCTTACAAACATTTATAAATTAACTAGAGGCCCAGTGCATGAAATTCGTGCACTGGGGGGGGGAGGGGTTGTCCCTCAGCCCAGCCTGCACCCTCTCCAATCTGGGACCCTTCGGACATCCCTCTCACAAACTGGGACTGCTGGCTCCCAACCGCTCGCCTACCTGCCTGCCTGATTGTCCCTAACCACTTCTGCCTGCCAGCCTGATCACCCCCTAACCACTCCCCTGCCAGCCTGATTGATGCCTAACTGCTCCCCTGCCGGCCCAATCGCCCCCAACTGCCCTCCCCTGCCAGCCCGGTCTCCCCCAACTGCTCTCCCCTGCAGGCATGGTTGCCCCCAAATGCCCTCCCCTGGAGGTCTGGTCGCCCCCCAACTGCCCTCCCCTGCCAGTCTGGTCACCCCTATCTGCCTTCCCCTGCTGGTCTGATCGCCCACAACTGCCTCCCCTGCTGGCCATCTTGTGGCAGCCATCTTGTGACCACATGGGGGTGGCCATCTTGTGCAAGGGTGTGATGGTCAATTTGTATATTACATCTTTATTATATAGAATAAAGAAATGGTAAATACCCCAATTAAAAAAGAGCAGAAAATAGGAACAGGCAAGATATAGAAGAGGCCATGAAAGACTAATAAACACATGAAAAATGCTCAATCTCATTACTCCTCAGGACAAGCCACAATGAGGTATCATCATATACTTTTAAGATTGGCCAAAATTAAATTGTTCCAATGCTAAGTGTTGGCATGAGTGTGGAACAAAAGGAACATTCAAATACTGTTGTATCTACTAGTACAGTGGTTGGCAAACTCATTAGTCAACAGAGCCAAATATTAACAGTACAATTGACATTTATTTTGAGAGCCAAATTTTTTAAACTTAAACTTCTTCTAACTCCACTTCTTCAAAGTAGACTTGCCCAGGCCATGGTATTTTGTGGAAGAGCCACACTCAAGGGTCCAAAGAGCCGCATGTGGCTCGCGAGCCGCAGTTTGCTGACCACGGTACTAGTATACAAATTGGTGAAACCATTTTAGAAAACATCTTATTAGGCATTAGACTAAACACACACATATTCTACAAACCAGTAATTCAATTACTTTTGACTTAACAAAAAGAACAATTTAATGTTAATATATATCCTAAAGAAACTTTTGCACTTTTTGATTGGGAGACATGTATAGAATTATTCATAGCAACATTGTGATAACTCTAAAAAGAAAACAACTTAAATTGAAATGTCCACTGACAGCATGATGGGTAAGTATATTGGGGAATACTAAGTAATGGAAGACTTTATATCAGTGGAAATAAAGAACCTATAATCAACATAGATCGAGTAAAATACAGTGTATGCAAAACCAAAATAGAACAAAACAAACAAAAAACTAAATTGTGGAAGAAGTTATATGTGATTCAAAACAGGCAAAACTCAACAGTATGTTCTTCAGGAATACCTTTATTATCTGGTAAAATTTATAAAGAAAATTGAGTGATTTACATAAAACTCAGCAGTTACCTTTTAGAAGGAAGATGGGGAATGTGTCTGGGTTGAGGCATTCATAGGGCTTCAGGATAATAGCCACATTTGTTTTTTTAAGCTGGATAATGAATACATGGGCATTTGTTTAATTCATTTTAATATTATAAGTCTTTAAAATGCACATATATGCTATATGTATTTTTTTGACATATAGTATATACACAGAACAAAAAGTTAAAAAAATGAAGAAAAAAATGCATCCAGTCTCACTTCTTTTCCATATCAAAGCTCTTGAAATGCTTATCCCTTGTAAACCTTGTTTTCTTCATGTTATATTCCCTGTTATTTTATTATTCTTTGCATGATCCGCAAATCACTTCTTTCACAGTGCCTAAAACTGGTCTATAACATAGTAGGCACTCAGTAAGTATCTTTTACTATTGATTGAAGCAACATGCTATCCAAATGAGAAAAAGTTCAGTTTTCCTAATAATTAAAACACTGTGAGCCCCGGCTGGTGGCTCAGCCAATTGGAGTGTCGTCTGTACACCAAAAGGTTGTGGATTTGATTCCTGGTCAGGATACATAACTAGGTTGTGGGTTCAATCCCAGGACAGAGGGTGTACAGAAGGCAACGGATTGATGTTTCTCACATAAATCTTTCTCTCTTCCTTCCTGTTTCTCTAAAATTAATAAAAACAAATATCCTCAGGTGAGGATTAAAAATAAAACAAATATGTTTAAAAAACAACAACACCGTGACTTAAAACAATGTGCCATGTGTACCTAGAAACTAACAAAATTTTAAAAAGTATAAATCTTGAAAGAGTATGAGAAATCACAAATTGTTGGTGGGAATCCTATCTAATAAAAGAGTAATATGCAAATTGATCATCACTCCAACACACAAGATGGCTGCCCCCATGTGGTCAAAGATGGCTGCCCCCATGTGGACACAAGATGGTCACCACAAGATGGCCAGCAAGGGAGGGTAGTTGGGAGGGACCAGGACTGCAAGGGAGGGCAGTTGTGGGCAATCAGGCCAGCAGGGGAGGGAAGTTGGGAGGAACCAGGCCTTCAAGGGAAGGCAGTTGGGGGGAATCAAGCCTGCAGAGGAGGGCAGTTAGGGGTGACCAGGCTGGCAGAGAAGGGAAGTTGGGGGCGACCGGGCCTGCAGGGAAGGCCAGTTGGGGGGGACCCAGGCCAGCAGGGGAGGGCAGTTGGGAGGAACCAGGCCTGCAGGGGAGGGCAGTTAGGGGCAATCAGGCTGGCAGGGGAGCAGTTAGCATCAATCAGGCTGGCAGGGGAGTGGTTAGGGGGTGATCAGGCTGGTAGGCAGAAGCGGTTAGGGGCAATCAGGAAGGCAGGCAGGCGAGCAGTTTGGAGCCAGCAGTCCTGGATTGTGAGAGGGATGTCCGGCTGCCTGTTTAGGCCCGATCCTACCGGGATCGGGCCTAAACAGGCAGCCGGACATCCCTTGAGGGGTCCCAGATTGGAGATGGTGCAAGCTAGGCTGAGGGACACAACCCCCCTGCATGAATTTTGTGCGCTGGGCCTCTAGTGTAAAATATAAGTGGTGGCTAATTTGGCAATGTTTGAAAAGTTCTGAAACAAATTTGTTCTTAGATGTAATAGGTTTATGTATAAGAACGTATAATTGTAAAAACCATCATAAATGTGTGTAAAAATTTCCATGTAGCACAGTACTTTATATAATTACATGAAAGGCATATGCTTGATAATGATTTTTTAAAAAACAAGCTTTGTTACATCCATACATAATGGAATCCTATATAATAAAAGCCTAATATGCAAATTGTCTCCTCGACCGGAAGTTCTACTGGGAGTTCGATGCTAGCTATAACATGCACTGACCACCAGGGGGCAGTGCAGAACATGGTGGGGGTCAGTGACATGCTGTTACCTCTCACCAGCTACCTAGGGGTGGGGGTGACCAGATGGAGGTGCGGTGAGAATGTGGGGTGTCCACCGAGCTGGCTCTCACTCCCCCTGTTACCCTGCCCCTGGGACACCAGGGCTCATGCACCGGGGAAGCCCCCATGCTCAGGTGCCCGGTGCCGCCCACAAGGAGCCCGCCCTGCACCTCTGTGGCCTCTTTTGGGTGAGCCAGGCCACAGCCGCAGGGACCGCAGGGGCTGGTCGGGCTCCCTGTGGGTTTGCGCAGGAGGCAGTCTGCGAGGCCAGCTGGGAGAGAGTGTGCTGCCTGCCTGGCTTCTGTGTGGCACCGCTTGGTGGCCCAGAGGCCCACACTGTGCCCTGGCCCGTGGCGTCCAGCCATGCTCACAGCATCTCCATGTGAGGACTTGGGCACCATGACTCAGGCGGAGGGGGGCGCACAGGGGTCCTGGGACCCAGGTGCTGCCCAGGGCCCAGAGGTCAGCTGGGACCTGCCCTTCCATGCCAGATGCTCGTACTTTGATAGCTTGCCAGGCCTAGGGACTGCACCCATACACGAATTTCGTGCACTGGGCCTCTAGTAGTATATAACTATTAAAATGGTGTAAAATAGATGATGAAAACATTCTTACTAGTAAAACGCAGACTAAAATCCAATGTGTAAAATAATTTCATATTTTAAAATTATGCATATTTATGTACAGACAAAGAAAGGACAGAAAGAACATCCACAGTCTCTGGCCCATAAAAGATGCTAAATAAATAAAGGAATAATAAAAATAAAGGAATAAACAAAATACACCAAAATTCTAACATTGGTTACCTCTGTTGTGTTAAGATTAAGGATGACAATAATTTTTTTCCTTTTTGTATATGTTTTTTCTAAAATTTTATATTATATTCATGTATTCCTGTTGTAATAACAAAATCTATATCTATCTATCATCTATCTATCTATCTATCATCTATCTATCTATCTATCTATCTATCTATCTATCTATCTATCTACCTATCTACCTATCTATCTATATCATCTATCTACCCAATTAACTTTTTTTTATCACAACTAGTACAACATCATCACATATAAATTTATTGAACATCTTTGAAATAGATATTAAGATCTGCTTCTTCCAAATCTTCTTAAATACTCATTTATTTAACATCCTGCAGGTTTGAAACCCTTTAAAATAAATGGTTATATGTTCATACTCAGATTCTGAAAGTACCTACTATAAGGTTACGATTTGGCCCAAATTTTACCAGCTGGCCCCATGCATGCTTGCTCTTGTGGGGCTGCCAACCTCATCAGCAGAGGGAGGGCTGGGAGGTAATAACAGGCCCCCAAATCCAGCTCTGGATTCTCCTAGGACTGAGAGTTTCAACATAGGGCCCCCTCAGGGCATGGGTCTCAATTAGTAATTGGGTACTGCCTAATATTGATTAGAAAACTTTGTTTAAGGGTCTCAGCTTTCTTAAACTGTCTAACCTGGATATTTTTTAAAAACAGCCTAGGTTGATCTTTCCATGTGTCATTTCTATTAATGTGACTCTTGTTGTTTTCAAATATATTCATGGTAAAACTTGAAGAAATGTTCGACGGTTGTGAGAAACAGGTTATTAGAAACATTTCCGTGCTATTGGACACACATATCTAGGAAATGTAGCAAGTCATTCTGGATCTCACGGTCAGTCCGTTTTCTATAACATCCTGTGCACACCCTTGGGTGCTGCCTTCCTTCTGGAATTTTTGTGGGTTTGAGGCAGGACCAAGTATTTCCACACCACCCACGGGTTTCATGCTCATTAGTTCCATTATAATTTGAGTCTCCCAGCAATTTACTTAGGAAGAGAAGAAGAAAAAGACAGGACTCTGTGATACTCAAGATTACGGGTTGTCTTGAGTGATAGGAATTTACAAACCTGAATGGACATTATTGTTGCATGGTTTGCTAAATTATTCTTAAGGTTGGAAAACTATCAAAGTTTCCGTCTTGAAAGGGTTGTACTTGTACTAAAAATATCTCAGAAAACTTGACTTTCCTTTGATGCTTCTAATATATCCTCCCTGGGTTTTAGAATGAATCCCTAACCCAAAAGCTGAACTCAAGTAAACTCTTAGAGTCCAGTTATACATTTAAATTTGTGCCTAACAACCACCTTTGGGAAGATCTATGAATTTTCTGTTATTTGCATAGGCATGGAATTATTTTGGACATTAAGAAAAGATAACTTTCATAGACAGTATGGGGTAAAACACAAGCTGAAAAACACATTTGTCTTAACAGGAAATACTAAAAACATTAGCCCCAAACAGCACCAAGACCAGCAGCTGAGTGCCCCATAGTAACTTGCTTTGGTGAGCATCAGGAAGATATACTATGAGTCTCAGAGGATACTGGTGGTGATCCATGATAATAATTTCCAGGATGAAAACTGCACGGATGTGGAGAGAAGAGACCTTTTCAGTGGATTTCGTTTAAAGAATCAAACATTTAATAGGTTGTCTGAGCCTAGTGAAACATGTTGAAGTGTAGTTCCTGCAGTGTGGTCTCTTATCTTTGCAACTCTACTGGGAATATAATTAAAGCCAGTTCATTAGACTACTGTGGGGCCTGCTGGAGGACATCTGATGAGGAAGTGATGCTTATGAAGGCTGGCAATGTGCAAACCAACAGGCAGTACATCTTAGACACCAAAGGAACAGCTCTTAGGAATGAACAAACGCACATTCATACAGGGGTCCTGCATAGCAAGCCCCATGAATGGAATAATCCATTTTCGTTTTCTAAATTGAAAACCATATTTTGCACCAGTAGCCATGGATGGCCCATCTGAAAACCAGAAATCCAGGTTTTGCCTGTAGGCAGAAATTTGTAGCCACATCTGGCTTCGCTTTCCCATATTGTTAACCCCCATTTTCCTGCTACATTTGTTTTCTTTTTATTAAATTTCCCTTCTGGATCATTGCATCTGCATTTCTAATGTCAACAACTGCTTTTATCACAGATAATAACTTCCTTTTACAAAAAGGTTGTATCATCCTACATGCATTTCAAATTACATTTTATGAACAAACACTGAAATACAGTATTTGACAGTATGTGCAACTGAGTATATTTCTAGTAATCTAAATCTAAATTGCAGGAGCCAAGAACCAAGTTGGTTGCAGTTTCCTTCATAATCTATTTCTTGAGTGTTGCTACTTCTCACCAGAGCCTAATGAAGTTCACATTGGGATGTTTATGAAATAAATTATGTGGTATGCCCAAACACACCGTAAAAACAATTATCAAACCATAAGCAATTCTTTAACACTCCACAGTGTTCACACCAAGATCATGCAATGTTCTAAAATCAGTTGTTTATTAACAGATAGGCTGGAATAAAATTACAAAAAACAAAATTGACTGGAGAATAAGAATAAACACTCAACCTTTGCTGTCTTATTGGCACAGGACTAAGAGAGCATCAAGGTGTCTGCTGTTTGCATGATTTATTGTCCTCTTGTGGCATAGAGGCAGAGGGATATTTCGAATAATCCAAGTTCAGATTCTAGACTGCCACTGACTTGCTGTGGGTTATTCAAAACTGATCTTTGCCAGGGCCAGTGTTGCTAAGTGGTTAGAGAATTTCCCCATGCACCATAAGAAGGTGGGTTTGAATCCTGGTCAGGGTGTGTGCTGTCCCTGGTCAGGGTGTGTGCTGGAGGCAATAGATCAAAGTTTCTCTCTCACATCGATGTTTCTCTTTCTCTTCCTCTCCAACATCAATAAAAACAAAAAACAAAAAGTTAATCCTTGTTAACCACTTGAAAAAAAAATAGAGGACAATTAGGAAGCAGCTCCTGGCCAAAATGAGATTAAAATGAATTTCTTGTTCCTATTACTAAAAGTATTGAGTGTTTATTTACTACATATTATATTTAATCTAGTGATTAATCCTTCATGGCCATGTGATGCTGTCTGTATCCCACACAGAAAACTGAGTAAATGGTAGATAGTTAAGTTAAAAACTTAAGTGATGCGCTTCTGATATTTCTAGATTTGAGTTGTGGCACGGTAGGATAATAATATTCATGTTGGAAAAGAGCATAAGACATCTCAGTGTGGAAACAGAGTTGGCAGAACAAAGTGCATAATTTTAAGCTCAGATTTATGTGATAATGTTTAAAATACAGACTTCTGTTTTCATTTCTCTCTTGATGGTATGAAATTCATGGGAGTGGGTTGGGGGAGGTTTGGGTATGTGACACTGGACCCATCCAGCCTCAAGCCTCAGTTCTATTTAGGAGAAAATGTAGCTTGTAAGGGTTGCACTATGGAAATGAGAACTTAAGTTTCAATGGTTGTCAGTTTAGTTGTTAAACTGGGATTAGTGTTTAGAGATAAGAACTGGTTGTATCATCCAATGACACATTTTTTACCTGCTAATCGTGTATCTTGGAGCTACTCAGAACATAATGGTTAAAGTCTTAGTTTTTTATTGATGTTCTAGGTAACCTTCACTGGTGTAGCCTGTTGGCCATTTACAAGAGACTGGTTCTGTGTACAGATGGTCCCTGACTTACAATGGTTCGACTTACAATTTTTGAACTTTACAACGATGAGAAAGCAATATGTATAATAAAGTACATGAGATATTCAGCACTTTATTATAAAACTAGAGGCCCAGTGCACAAAATTCATGCATGGGGAGGGTGTCCCTCAGCCGGGCCTGCACCCTCTCCAATCTGGGACCCTGTGGGATCGGGCCTAAACCAGTAGTTGGACATCCCTCTCACAATCTGGGACTGCTGGCTCCTAGCCGCTCACCTGCCTGCCGGCCTGATCACCCCCAACTGCCCTCCCCTGCTGGCCTGATCAACCCCAACTGCCCTCCCCTACTGGCCTGATTGCCCCCAACTGCCCTCCCCTGCCTGCCTGATTGCCCCCAACTGCCCTCCCCTGTCTGCCTGATCGCGCCCCTAACTGCTTGCTCCCCCTTGTCTTCCTGATCTTGCCCCTAACTGCTTGCTCCCCTGCCAATCTAATCTCCCCTAACTGCCTCTGCCTTGGCCTCTGCCACTGTGGCTTTATCTGGAAGGAAGTTGGACGTCCAAAAGATGTCCAGTCGACCTGGTATAATTAGCATATTACCCTTTTATTAATATTTATAGTCTTTGTGTTAGATGATTTTGCACAACTGTAGGCAAATATAAATGTTCTGAGCATGTTTAAGGTATGTTAGGATAAGCTATGATGTTTGGTAGGTTAGGTGTATTAAATACATTTTTGACTTATGGTATTTTCAACTTACAATGGGTTTATCAGGAAATGACTCCATAGTTAATAAAGAAACATCTGTATACTTTATGCTCTCAAAAAAACAAAAAAGCAAAAAAAAAAAAGAAACTTAAAACAACATTAGCTTTTGGATGGATGTTCAATCTGTAAAGAGAGAACACCTTTGTTCTGTGCTAAGGCATATGTAAGGCACTTTCTTACCTCCGTTTAGGTTCTACCACACTCTATAAAATAACCTAGTTAAATAGCCTTTCTCAAGTACTTTTTCTACACAGAGTTCTGAGTTGGATGTTGTGAGGAGATACAAAATAAATAAAGACACACACCTCCCTCCCCCTTTAAGTTGTTTACCATCTAGTGGGAAAGATAGAACAAGTATATCTAAAATACATTTACAAAAACCTACATACCTTCTAAACTACATATGAATGTTGGGTGCTGGGTTGGAAAACCCAAGTCAATCAAGTGGACCATGATAGGAATTTGGTAGAAGGAAAGCACATCACTTATGGATCAACACAAAAATAATATAAGGATGATATTGAATGAAACCTAGAAGTTCAGGTATTGGCCCTGGAATAAATTAATTGTTTAACCACAGGGTTCATCCTGATGATTGGAATTACTGATTGAACTTTACTTAATATTATATTAGATATTATATTAGAAGCTCCAAGCTCAGTAGTGAAAGTAGCTGTTATTTCAGTTTCCAGGAGCCTGGTTGCGTAGTGATGGTGAACTCTTATGCTAAGATGGATCCATCAGAGCTTGAAACTTCTTTTTCTGGTACTGGGGGTTCACAGGGAGCATCGAGTCTTGAGTCTTGGTATTGTTTGGGTAGCATAAGAATATAAATAAAAAAGAAAAGCAGGAATATTGAACTACCAGCCTGACTTAGAATAGTGTGACTATAGTTAATAATACTGTATTGTATATTTAAAAGTTGCTAAGACAGTAGATCTTAAAAGTTAGTTCTCATCACAAGAATTTTTTAAAAAACTATTTATGGTGATAGATGTTAACTAGACTTATTGTGGTAATTATTCTGCAATGTATATATCAAATCATTATGTTGTAAATCTGAAACTAACATACTATATGTTAATTATCTCTCAATTAACAAAAAGTAAGTTTGTTGGTAATCTATCCTTTTTAATGAAATGTGGCATGGCATTTGAGTTTCTTGCAGTGTGCCTGACTTTCATTGAGTCTAGTGCTAAAATTAAGAAGAATATAAAAGTTATTATTTTTTTCTTGTTCTTTTTTTCTTTATTGATTAAGGTATTACATATGTGTCCTTATTCCCCCATTCCCCCCCAAACCCCCCACTCATGCCCTCACCCCCCTGGTGTCTGTGTCCATTGGTTAGACTTATAAGCATGCATACAAGTCCTTTGGTTGATCTCTCCCCCTTACCCCCACCCTCCCCTACCTTCCCTCTGAGGTTTGATGGTCTGATTGATGCTTCTCTGTCGATGGATCTGTTTTTGTTCATCAGTTTATGTTGTTCATTATATTTCAAAAATGAGTGAGATCATGTGATACTTATCCTTTCCTGACTGGCTTATGTCTCTTAGCATAATGCTCTCCAGTTCCATCCATGTTGTTGCAAATGGTAAGAATTTCTTCTTTTTTTACTGTAACATAGTATTCTATTGAGTAGATGTACCACAGTTTTTTAATCCACTCATCTGCTGATGGGCACTTAGGCTGTTTCCAAATCTTAGCTATGGTGAATTGTGCTGCTATGAACATAGGGGTGCATATATCCTTTTTGATTGGTGTCTCTAGTTTCTTGGGATATATTCCTAGAAGTGGGATCACTGGGTCAAATGGGATTTCCATTTTTAGTTTTTTGAGGAAGCTCCATACGTTCTCCACAGTGGCTGCACCAGTCTGCATTCCCAGCAGCAGTGCATGACAGTTCCTTTTTCTCCGCATCCTCGCCAGCACTGTCATTTGTTGATGATAGCCATTCTGACAGGTGTGAGATGGTACCACACTGTCATTTTGATTTGCATCTCTTGGATGATTAGTGACCATGAGCATGTTTTCATATGTCGCTGGGCCTTCCTTATGTCTTCTTTAAAAAGTCTCTATTTAGATCTGTTGCCCTTTTTTGATTGGGTTATTTATCTTCCTTTTGTTAAGTTGTATGAGTTCCCTGTAAATGTTGGAGATTAAACCCTTATTGGTGATAACATTGGCAAATATGTTCTCACATGCAGTGGGCTTTCTTGTTGTTTTGTTGATGGTTTCTTTTGCTGCATAGAAGCTTTTTATTTTGATGTAGTTCCATTTGTTTATTTTCTCTTTAGTTTTCATTGTCCTAGGAGGGGTATCAGTGAAGATATTGCTTCTGCACATGTCTGAGATTTTGATGCCTGTGGGTTCCTCTAATCTTTTTATGGTTTTCTGTCTTACGTTTAAGTCCTTTATCCATTTTGAGTTTATTTTTGCATATGGTATAAGTTGGTGGTCTAGTTTCATTTTTTTGCATGTATCTGTCCAATTTTCCCAACACCATTTATTGAAGACAATGTCTTGACTCCATTGTATGCTCTTGCCTCCTTTGTCAAATATTAATTGGGCATAGTGGTTTGGTTTGATTTCTGGGTTCTCTATTCTATTCCATTGATCTATATGTCTGTTCTTGTGCCAGTACTAGGCAGTTTTGAGAACAATGACTTTGTAATACAGCTTGAAATCTGGTATTGAGATCCCTCCTACTTTATTCTTCTTTCTCAGGATTGCTGCAGCTATTCGGTGTCTTTTTTTATTCCAGATGAATTTTTGGAAAGTTTGTTCTAGGTCTGTGAAATATGCTGTTAGTATTTTAATGGGAAGTGCATTGAATCTATAGATTGCTTTGGGTAGTATGGACATTTTAATAATGTTGATTCTACCAATCCATGAGCACGGTATGTTCTTCCATCTATTTATGTCTTCTATCTCTTTTTTTAGTTTTCTGAGTATAGGTCTTTTACCTCCTTAGTTAAGTTTATTCCTAGGTATCTTAACTTTTTTGGTACAATGGTAAATTGGATTATTTTTTAAATCTCTCTTTCTGTAAGTTCAGTATCGGTGTATAAAAATGCCACAGATTTCTTGGCATTAATTTTTTATCCTGCTACATTGCTGAATTCATTTATTAAGTCTAATAATTTTTTGATGGAGTCTTTAAGGTTTTCCATGTGCAGTATCATGTCATCTGCGAATAATGACACTTTTACGTCTTCTTTTCCACTTTGAATACCTTTTATTTCTTCTTCTTGTCTAATTGCTACAGCTAATACTTCCATTACTATGTCGAACAGGAGTGGTGAAAGTGGGCATCCCTGTCTTGTTCCTATTCTTAGGTGATATGTTTTTAGTTTTTGCCCATTGAGTATGATGTTTGCTGTAGGTTTGTCATATAAAGCTTTTATTATGTTGAGGTATGATTCCTCTATTCCCATTTTGCTGAGGGTTTTTATCAAGAAAGGGTGTTGGATTTTGTCAAATGTTTTTTTTCTGCATCAATTGATATGACTATGTGGTTTTTATCTCTCAATTTGTTTATGTGATGTATCACGTTTATTGATTTGCGGATATTGTACTATCCTTGCATCCCCAGGATAAATCCTACTTGGTCATGGTGTATGATCTTTCTGATGTAATGCTGGATCTGATTTGCTAAAATTTTATTGAGGATATTGACATCTATATTCATGAGGGATATTGGCCTATAATTCTCTTTCATTGTGTTGTCTTTATCTGGTTTTGTTATTAGGGTAATGAGGCTTCATAGAATGAGCTTGGAAGTGTTCCTTCCTCTTGAATTTTTTGGAATAGTCTGAGAAGGATAGGTTTTAGTTCTTCTTTAAATGTTTGGTAAAACTGCCCTTTGAAGCCATCTGGACTTTTGTTTGCTGGAAGTTTTTTGATGACTGCTTCAATTTCCTCCATAGTTATTGGTCTATTGAGATTTTTAGAATCTTCCTGATTGTGTTTTGGAAGGTTGTATTTTTCTAGGAATCTGTCCATTTCCTCCAGATTGTCCAGTTTGTTGGAATAGAGTTGTTCATAGTATTTTTTAACAATCCTTTGTATTTCTGTGGGGTCTGTTGTTATTTTGCCTCTTTCATTTCTGATTTGTTTATGTGGGTCCTCTCTCTTTGCTTCTTGGTGAGCCTGGCTAGAGTTTCATCAATCTTGTTTATCCTTTCAAAGAACCAGCTCTTGTTTTCATTGATCTTTTGTATTTTTTTTGTCTCTATGTCATTTATTTCTGCGCTGATCTTTATTATCTCCTTCCTTCTGCTTACTATGGGTTTCTTGTTGCTCTCTTTCTAATTCTTTAAGTTGTAGAGTTTGATGATTTATTATCATTTTTTTTTTTTTTTGAGGTAGGCCTGTGGAGCTATAAACTTTCCTCTCAGGACTGCTTTCACTGTGTTCTATAGATTTTGGATTGTTGTGTTTCATTGTCATTCATTTCCAGGATGTTTTTAATTTCTTCTTTGATCTCTTTGGTAACCCAATCATTGTTTAATAGCATGCTATTCAAAGTTATTATTTTTTAATTTAAATTCTTAATTGTTTAAAGTTTTATATAAGTTTCCTTTTCCCCCCATTGACCTCTCCCCTGCTCTCCCACCCCCCAATACATGGCCTCACCCCCTGCCCCCTATCTGTGTCCATTGGTTATGCCCATATGCATGCATACAAGTCCTTTGGTTGATCTCTTACCCCCTGATTTCCCACCTTCCCTCATAGGTTGGACAGTTTGTTCGATGCTTCTGTGACTCTAGCTCTATTTTTGTTTGTCAGTTTATGTTATATTTCACAAATGAGTGAGATCATGTGATATTTATCCTTTCCTGACTGGCTTATGTCTCTTAGCATAATGCTCTCCAGTTCCATCCATGCTGTTGCAAATGGTAAGAATTCCTTCTTTTTTACAGCAGCATAGTATTCCATTGAGTTGATATACCAGTTTTTTAATCAACTCATCTGCTGATGGACACTTAGGCTGTTTCCAAATCTTAGCTATAGTGAATTGTGCTGCTATGAACATAGGGGTGCATATATCCTTTCTGATTGGTATTTCTGTTTTCTTGGGATATATTCCTAGAAGTGGGATTATTGGGTCAAATGGAAGTTCCACTTTTAATTTTTTGAGGAAATGCCATACTAATTTCCACTGTGGCTGCACAAGTCTGCATTCCCGCAAGCAGTGCAAGAGGGTTCCTTTTTCTCTCCATCCTCTCCAGCACTTGTTGTCTGTTGATTTGTGGATGATAACCATTCTGACAGGTGTGAGATGGTACCTCATTGCTGCTTTGATTTGCATCTCTTGGGTGATTAGTGACTTTGAGCATTTTTTCATATGTCTCTCGGCCTTCTGTATGTCTTCTTTTGAAAAGTGTCTACTAGTATTTAGATCTTTGCCCATTTTTTGATTGAAATGTTTATCTTCCTTTTGTTAAGTTGTATGAGTTCCCTATAAATTTTGGAGATTATTTCTTGAATTAGTAGATGTGAAGCAAAAAATGGCTGCTAGGAAGAACCAACATTTGAATCATCATCTACACACACACACACACACACACACACACACACACACACACACTTTCCTTGATGAGTTCTCAGCCCATTAGGGAAATAGTGTCATGTGCTATTACATGGGTCCTTTGGTCAATGATTCAACAAGTAGATTTATTAATTTAGAAAATAGGTGATCACCTATGGGCTTGTTGGTTCCCTTTGCTTTCACAGTTATACCATGGACTAAGTGGATGGATTTGAGGTTTATCACTAGCAAGTGTTATCTTGAAGTTGTAGATGCCAGTGTTAGAACATTGGGTTAAGGCTCTCTGGGGCAGCATGAAGGTGGGGTCAGCATCTCCCATCCTGTGTGGGGATAATGAAGAAGCTGTTGATAGTGTCTGATGGGAAGTGAAAATGCTCTTGCTGGCAGAGGAGCAATAATAATAAAAGTGATGATTTGGAATTTAATGCTGTTCCTGAGCTCCACTGTGGGGCCAGGATGTGGGTTAAATTTGCTCCCTCTATTAATAAAAAAAATGTGAAGGGAGGCCAAGCAGTGGAGAGCAGAGAAAAGAAACCCAGGGAGATCACGCAGTTTCCTCTGATCTCTCTCGGGGCTGCTGTCATCTCATCAGCCTCATTTAATTATAGAGGCAGAAACTGGGCCACTGCCAAAATAAACAGTCCTGGGCACATGCGAGGCTTCCTGATAAGGGCTGCACTTATCTGTGAACAGAGTTGCTCAGAGAAATGGGGAATGACTTACTGAATTACTGCCGGAACTTGGGGCCCCTGTAAACCATGTCCACTAACTCTGGGGCTCCTCTATCAGTGGCAGGGCCTTGTCCCTGCCAGCATGTTTGCTGCGCACATTCGGTTTCTTTTCCTGAATGAAGGGATGGGGGAATCGGTCTGTCTCTGGCACCCTAGATTCAAAGTACTTAAAATATATCTATGCTTAGATGGATTTGTACTGTCCATTGTGCTTGTGGCATGCTGTGCAACCATGGCCCTACTGTGTCAAATTACTTTTCCAATCGTCTAGATGAAGAGTTCTAAGCATTTAAGAGAAACCATGTGAAGAGAACTCACAATTATTGCTGCTAAGAGTCAAATTCTACTTTTACTTGCTTGTTAAATTCAAATTCAATGTCGGACTCTCTGAGCCTTTGCTATGCTGGGTACCCTGCCAAGTTCTGTAAGTTTTCAAAGAAAGCGCCTGGCCCTCTGGGGAGCCCCGTGTGACCCACTGGAAAGCCCCGTGTTGAGGTGGGAGACAAGACAAGACAGACACATGAGTTCTGCCCAAAGTTTGCCTTTGGAAATGTGTTCCCTCCCCTCAAATGTCAAAAATTAAAAAAAATCTTCCATAATGTGTGCATGTAGGATGTATTCCTAATGATAAGTGGATTTGAGAAATACCATCTTCTGATAGATTTTCAATATATTTTTATGGATCTTTTGAGAGATCATTTTTATTCTATAAAATGAATTTTAAAGTTGTATTATTTGTTCAGTCAAAACTTAGAGTCAATGCTTCTAGCATCCTTTGTTGGGTCCTCGGCAGACTTCATTGGGTTAAAATGGAGGTTATTTACCACGTTTACTTTGTGTCTGTTTTTGCTTTAATGATTGCATATTTTTTCATCACTTGGAAGCTCCAAGTTGGTTGACTTTGAGCGGGGAAATGTTTAGCTTTTGTTGTTTCTGGGTAGTACAGCTTACTGCCTTTGCCTGCTCTGGAGGGGTAGAAGAAAGTCATTAGTGTTAGAGTCAAACATTAACCCCATGACCTTCTTGTTTATATCCCTACTGTAACTTTGTTTTGCTTGAATTTCTGAGGTTAGTCAAAGCAAATATATGTGCAATCTTGAGATGGTTGTGTATAAACTAAAACATCTTTTGTCAAAATTGCTGTTAATACATTCCTTTAGATAAAAGCCTTAAAGAAAACTAACTACTGATAGTAATGGAGAGCTAGTTCTTAAAAGCTTATGAGGAATTATAGGACTTTTGTGTTGCCTCTCATTTACCACTTACCCTGTTGCACATGAGGTGGGGGGTCCTTCCCCTGTCCCAACTTAAGTGCATGGTATAGTCGTTTGCCATGAAGAGACACTATTGTATGAAAACAATAACTGTGCTTTGTGTTGGTTAACACCTAAATATTCTAAAATAGCATTAGTTTCATTAGTCCATTAGGTACTGCATGTGGCATTATGAAGTAGAAATATTTGGTTTCAAATAAATTGTATATGCTAAATTTCCTATATGTATGTGAATCTAATTATTAGGAAAACTTTATAGTGTTTAGCACTATTGAGTATGATATTACACAAAACTTTAAAAATTACACTGGTATTGTTTTCCTATTTTAAAAAAGACTTTAGTCTTGGTAAGATAACACCTGCATTTCTAGAATGGATTGTTCATGTTAGGGTAGGGAGGAATTTGATCTACATTACAAGGCCAGCTATCAACTATGTTAGACATCATATGAATAGATTGTTGCTAATGGTTGGCTTCAGTATTTAGTTTTTTATTTTAATAAGTTTTGTCCCCTCCAGATCAATGCTAATTACAATAGTCTGAGGCTTTGCTAATAAAGCAAGATCACTTTCTCCAAGGTGCACAGCAGCAGACACTCTCCATTTTTTAAGGTACAGCTGCACTTCAGAAGCCCTGTTCTAATTCCCAGAGAATCCCTTTTTCCTTGGGGATTTCCCCCTAATTGTTCCCAGCGTTTTCATGTCAAGCAATAGATGGGTTTTGTTATAGATCTTTATACTAAAACTAGAGGCCTGGTGCATGAAATTCGTGCACGGGGGGTGGGGGTGGTCCCCTCAGCCCATTCTGCACCCTTTCCAATCTGGGACCCCTCCAGGGATGTCCGACTACTGGTTGGACATCCCTCTCACAATCCGGCACCACTGGCTCCTAACTGCTCACCTGCCTGCCTGCCTGATCACCCCTAACTGCCCCCTCTGATAACCTGGTTGCCCCCAACTGCCCCCACCCACCAGCATGGTCCCCCCTAACTCCCTCCCCCACTGGCCTGTTTGCCCCTTACTGCCCCCCCTGCTGGTCTGGTTGCCCCTCACTGCCCCCCTGCTGGCCTGGTCACTCATAACTGCCCCCCCCTCCCCGCCAGCCTGGTCACCCCAAGCAGCCTGCTGCTCAGTTGTTTGGTCGTCCCTCACTAACCCCCCTGCTGGCCTAGTTGCCCACACAGTCCACTGCTCAGTTGTTTGGTCGTCCCTCACTAACCCCCCTGCTGGCCTGGTCACCCCATGAAACCTGCTGCTCAGTCATTTGGTCAGCCCTCACTAACCCCCCTGCTGGCCTGGTCTCACCACGCAGCCTGTTTGGTCATCCATTCGATTGTTTTGGTTGTGACGGTCACTTAGGCTTTTATATATATAGATGGACCATCAGGCATATTCATGTCAAGTAATAGATGGTTTTTTTTTTATAGATCTTTATACTAAAACTAGAGGCCCAATGCATGAAATTCGTGATGGGGGTGGGATGGGGCAGGGGGCAGTTCCTCAGCCCGGCCTGCACCCTCTCCAATCCGGGACCCCTTGGGGGATGTCTGACTGCCAGTTTAGGTGTGATCCCAGGGATCAGGCCTAAACCGGCATTCGGACATCCCTCTAGCAATCCAGGACCACTGGCTCCTAACTGGCCGCCTGTCTGCCTGCCTGATCACCCCTAACCACCTCTGCCTGCCAGCCTGATTGACCCCTAACTGCCCTCCCCTGCCAGCTTGATCACCCCCTAACTCCCCTCCCCTGCTGGCCTGATCGCCCCTTACTGCCCTCTCCTGCTGGCCTGATCGCCCCCAACTGCACTCCCCTGTTGGCCTGATCACCCCTAACCGCCTCTACCTCAGCCCCAGCCACAGTGGCTTTGTCTGGAACGATGTCCAGAAGATGTCTGGTCTAATTAGCCTATTATCCTTTTATTAGTATAGATGAACCATCAGGCAAATTCTACCATTTAATCATGCTTCTGCTTTACTTACCAGAGCTCCAGCAGAATCATTCAGAATTGTCTTCTTAGTACCTATCATTTTGTGGATTTTGCTTTTCCAGGGCAAGCATGTCAAACTCAAAGGCTAACACCAGCCAAATAAACAAGGTTTAAGTTTATGTGGGTCACAAAAACAAACAAACACAAAAGCTTCAATTTTTATAGAAATGTAGGTTTATTTCGATAGAGACATGATGAATACAAAGGGCTGAAATAAATGAGTAATAGTTAACATAAAATAATAGAACATTTTAATAAAAATTAGTATTTTTTATTGAACATTAACTTTAATTAGACATTGAATTAATAAGTGTAACGCAAATAAACCTATTTTTCTTGTTCTCCTAAAGTGAAATATTTCCTGCTGTGCACACCAAACAAGTCAGTATAAGACTAATGATGTGGCAATTGGCTGCTAAAATATTCACTGCTAGTATTAGTGGAGAGAAATGGTGCACCTGCGTGTAAGCATGTAAGGGAAATGAATGCAACAAGATTATAGTAATCAGTCATTATCGAACCTTGTACTTCGTTATTAATAACTAGAGGCCCAGTGCATGGATTTGTGTACTGGTGGGGGCATGGCCTGCGGGGATTGGCCTGCTGTGGGGGCACTGCTCATCCCAGTCAGCCCAGCAGCTGTGGACCCAGTGCACTGACCACCAGGGGGCAGCTCCTGCATTAGCGTCTGCCCCCTGGTGGTCAGTGCACATCATAGCAACTGGTTGACTGGTCGTTCTGGTCATTCTGCCATTTGGTCGCTGGGCTTTTATAATAGAGATTATGTATAACAGGATATTGTAAAAATTAAATTATGAAATTTTTATTAAAACATTTCTTACATACCGTTATATTGGCTGGGCTGCAAAATATTCACTGTGGGCCACATGTGGCCCGTGGGCCACGAATTTGACATTTTTGTTCTAGGGTGTAGAAATTTATTTATTTATTTATTTATTCATTACTGACGTTGGTACATACTGCTGCCAGAAAAGAAATGGCCTTTCCTTTATTTGCAATTTTGTAGTCATGGTGCTAATTAAGTCCCCTGAAGAATATATCATTCTTTCCCTGGATTTCCTATTACATTTGCTTGTACCTTAATTATAGCAAATTTCTACTACATGTTTATAGTTATTTGGTTATTTGTCTTCTATCTGCAGGATTACATACTTTCTTACTCAGTTTCTTTCACATACTGGTAGTAGACACTGAAAAAATTTTGTTGAATCCAAGAATTCATTGAAAATGATTGCCTGATATTAGTAGGTTTTCTTACTTGTTAGTCATTTTAAAAGAGGTTCACCCATTCTCAATGCCTTATCACATCTGGAAAGGATGCACTTACAGTCAACCCATTAACAGAAAGAGGCTTGGGGTCCAGAGAATAACAACAAATATTTCTTCTCTGTTCTAATCAGTTCATCTTTCTCTCTTTCTCTTTGTTAATAGCAACTATGAAATGCTTTATTGCCTTCACATAGTTTTAACTATGTATGTAGGGGTATTTTAAACAGCTTCTTATTTATTTATTTATTTATTTATTATTTATGTATTTATTTTTAAAAATTTATATTTACTGTTTAAAGTGTTACAGATGTCCCCTTCTTTCCCCCAATTGAGCCTCTCCACCTCACTCCCACCCCCTCCCCAGGCCTTCACAGCACCATTGTCTATGTCCATTGGTTATGCATACATGAATATAGGTTCTTTGGTTAATCTCTTTCTGTACCTCCACCCCTCTTCACTCTGAAATATGTCAGTCTGTTGCATGCTTCAATGTTTCTGGATCTATTTTGTTTGTCAGTTTATTTTGTTCATTATATTTCGCCTATAAGTGAGATCATGTGATACTTGTCTTTCTATGACTGACTTATTTCACTTAGAATAATACTCTCCAGGTCCCTCCATGCTTTTCAAAGGGTAAGATATCCTTCTTTTTTATAGCTGCATAGTATTCCATTATGTAAATATACCACAGCTTTTTTATCCATTCAGCTACTGATGGACACTTGGTCTGTTTCCAGATCTTAGCTATTGTAAATAATGCTGCTATGAACATAGGGGTGCATATATTCTTTCTGGTTGGTGTTTCAGGCTTCTTAAGATATATTCCTAGAAGTAGGATGACTGGGTCAAAAGGCAGTTCCATTTT
Source organism: Cnephaeus nilssonii (assembly GCF_951640355.1). NCBI lineage: Eukaryota > Metazoa > Chordata > Mammalia > Chiroptera > Vespertilionidae > Cnephaeus > Cnephaeus nilssonii. Next base: position 14,032,407 of record NC_137075.1, on the reverse strand, counting down.
AAATATTTTGAGGAAACACCACACTGTTTTCCCTAGTGGTTGCACCAGTCTGCATTCCCAACAGCAGTAGGGTTCCTTTTTCTCCACATCCTCGCCAGCATTTGTTTGTTGACTTATTGATGGTAACCACACTGGCAGGTGTGAGGTTGCAATTTTAATTTGCATCTCTCTGATGATCAGTGATTTTGAGCATTTTTTCACATATGTCTCTTGGCCACCTGTATGTTCACTTTTCAGAAGTGTCTATTAAAGTCCTCTGCTCATTTTTAAATGCTTTTCTGCATCTATTGTTTTGCTTTTGTTGAGTTATACATTTTGGAAATTACCCCTTATCAGATGTATCATTGGCAAATACGTTCTTTCATACAGTGGGTTCCCTTTTCATTTTGTTGATGATTTCTTTTGCTGTGCAGAAACTTTTTAGTTTGATCTAGTCCCATTTGTTTATTTTTCTCTTGTTTCTCTTGTCCAGGGTGGTGTATCTGTGAAAATATTGCTATGTGAGACGTTTGATATTTTGCTGCCTACATTTTCTTCTAGAATTTTCATGGTTTCATTACTTACATTTAAGTCTTTTATCCATTTTGAGTTTATTCTTACATATGGTGTAAATTAGTGGTCTAGTTTCATTTTTTTTTTTTGGCCTGGTGTCCAATTTTCACCATTTATTGAAGGGACTGTCTTTACTCCATTGTATGCTCTTCATTGTCAAATATTAACAGAACATAAATGGCTTGGGTCAATTTCTGGGTTCTCTGTTCTGTTCCATTGATCTATATGCTTATTACTGTGCCAGTACCAGGCTGTTTTGAGTTCAGTGGCTTTGTAGTATAACTTGATATTTGGTATTGTGATCCCTCTAACTTTGTTCTTTCTCAAGATTGCTGCAGCTATTTGGGGTCTTTTTGGGTTCCATATGAATTTTTGGAGTATTTGTTCTAGATCTGTGAAACATGATGTTGATCTTTTAATATGAATTGCACTGAATCTATAGATTGCTTTGGGTAGTATGGACACTTTAACCCTTTGCACTCGCTTGCTTTTTTCTCGAGCTGCTACCGATGCTAACCATGTCGAGTCACACTAGACATCCCAGTGCAAAAGGTTAATGATGTTAATTCTATCAATCCATGAACATGATATATTCTTCCACTTGTTTATATTTTCTATCTCTTTTTTCAACATACTCTCGTTTTCTGAGTACTTTTACCCCCTTCTTAACTTTATTCCCAAGTGTCTTAATTTTTTTGTTGCAATGGTAAATGCAATTGTTTTTTTTTAGTTTCTGTTTCTGAGAGATCATTATTGATGTATAAAAATGCCATTGTTTTCTGGGTGTTAATTTTGTATCCTGCTAAATTGATGAATTCATTTATTAAATCTAGTAGTGTTTTGGTGGAGTCTTTAGGGTTTTCTATGTACAATATCATGTCATCTGCAAATAATGAGAATTTTACTTCCTCCTTTCCAATTTGGATCCTTTTTTTTTCTTCTTGTCTGATCACTGTGGCTAAGACTTCCAGTACTATCCTATATGATAAAAGCCCAGTGACAGAAATGGTGGAACGACCAGAACAACCAGATACCAGAACACCATGGCCCTTTGCCCTGGCTGGCCTTGCCCCCCAGGGAGCGATTAGGGTTGATCAAGCAGTCAGGAAAGTGGTTAGGGGTGATCAGCAGGTAGGTGAGTGATAAGGGGCAATCAGGCAGGCAGGCGAGTGGTTAGGGGTGATGAGGCAGGCAGGCGAGTGGTTAGAGGTGATGAGGCAGGCAGGCAAAGGCAGTTAGGGGTGATCGGGCCAGCAGGTGAGTGATTAGGGGTGATGAGGCAGGCAGGTGAGTGGTTAGGGGCAATCAGGCAGGCAGGCGAGTGGTTAGGGGTGATGATGCAGGCAGGCGAGTGGTTAGGGGTGATCAGGTTTGCAGGTGAGTGGTTAGGGGAAATCAGGCAGACAGGCAGAGTAGTTAGGGGTGATCAGGCAGGCAGGTGAGCAGTTAGGAGCCAGTGGTCCTGGATTGTGAGAGGGATGTCTGACTGCCAGTTTAGGCCCAATCCCGAAAAGTCCCTGAAAGGTTCTGGATTGCAAGAGGGTGCAGGCTAGGATGAGGGACCACCCCCCCACCCGTGCACGAATTTTGTGCACCTGGGCTCTAGTGTTGAATAAGACTGGTGAAAGCAGATATCCCTGTCTTGTTCCTGTTCTTAGGGGTTTTTTTTTTAGCTTTTGCCCACTGTATGTATGTTGGCTGTAGGTTTGTCATATATGGCTTTTATTATGTTGAGATATGATTCCTCTATTCCAACTTTGCTGAGAGTTTTTATCAAAAATGGGTATTGGATTTTGTTAATGCTTTTTCTGCATCTATTGATATTTTCATGTGATTTTTATCTTTCAATTTGTTTATGTGATGTATCACATTTATTGATTTGCAAATATTCTACCAGCTTTGTATCCCTGGAATTAATCCTACTTGGTCATGGTGTATCTTTTTAATATATACCTAGATCTGATTTGCTAATATTTTGTTGAGGATTTTAGTATTTATGTACATCAGGGACATTGGCCTGTAATTATCTTTCTTTGTAGTATATTTACCTGACTTTGGGATTAGGATAATGCTGGTCTTGTAAAAAGAGCTTAGAAGTGTTTCTTCCTCTTGGATTTTTTGAAATAGTTTGAGGGAAATGGGTGTTACTTCTTCTTTGAATGTTTGGTTAAATTACTCTGAGAAACCATCTGGGCCTGTGCTTTTTTTGCTGGGATTTTTATTTTTTTTATTTTTTATTGCTGCTTCAATTTCATCAGTTGTTCTTGGCCTATTCAGGTTTTCTGATTCTTACTGATTCAGCTGCAGAAGGTTGTGTTTTCCTAGAAATTTGTCCATTTCGTCCAAGTTGTCCAGCTTTTTGGCATATAGTTGTTCATAGTATTTCCTTACAATACTTAGTATTTCTGCAATTTCAGTTCTTCACTTTTTTTCATTTGTTATTTTATTTATTTGTGTCATCTGTCTTTGTTTCTTGATGATATGGCTAAAGGTTCATCAATTTTGTTTATCTTTTCAAAGAACCAGTTCTTGGATTTTTTTATCTTTATTATTATTATTTTTTTAGTCTCTATGTCATTTATTTTTGCTCTGATCTTTATTATTTCCTTCCTACTTCTTACTCTGGGCTTTTCTTGTTGTTCTCTTTCTAATTCTTTTAGCTGTAGTGTTAGAAAGTTTATTAGACCTTTTTCTTGTTTGTTGCAATAGGCCTGTAATACCTATGAACTTTCCTTTCAGGACTCCTTTTGTTGTGTCCCATAAATATTGGGTTGTTGTGTGCTCATTTTTGTTTGCTTCCAGGAAGTTTTTTTATTTCTTGATCCCATGGTAACACATTCATTGTGTGTGTGTGTGTTTAATGTCACATTATTACTTCTTTTGTTATGTTTTATTTTATTTTATATTTACATGCAATAAACATTAATATTTCAAGAAAAAAGATTTTAAACTTAATAATCCTATCTAATAATAGAGTAACATGTAAATTACCATCACTCCGCTATGCCCACGATTGGGCAGCGGGAGGCTGGGGGGCGGGACTCGGGATGGCCTATCCGGCCATTGAGAGGCACGGATCCGCTGCCACTGAGGGGGGCTACCCTGCTGTTGAGAGGCGCAAGGGGCGGGAGTCCCGCCCCCTGCGCCTCTCAACAGCCAGATCCGCGGCTGCTGAGGGGGCCTGCTGCGGACACCCAGCTGCGCCTCTCAACGGCAGGGTAGCCAGGTGTCCGCGGCAGCCCCCCTCAGTGGCTGTTGAGAGGTGCAGGGGGCGGGAGTCCTGCTCCCTGTGCCTCTCAACAGCAGGGTAGCCCCCCTCAGCGGCCGCGGACCATCAAAAGTGGGGGAGCTGGGTGCCTGTCTGCTCCGGCACCAGGCCTTTCAGAAGCCTCCGCCGAGCCGGAGGCTTCTGAAAGGCCTGGTGCACCGGCGGACAGGCACCCAGCTCCACCGTGAAAAGCGAAAGTGTGTAGGGGACCCCACACGTGCATGATTCAATCATGCACTGGGCCTCTAGTATTACCATAATTGTACTAATATAGTATATTATCACAAAAATTGTAGGAAATATTAAAAACCTGCAAACCATTCATTGTTTAATAACATGCTATTTAGCCTTCATGTGTTTGAATGTTTTTCAGTGTTTTTTATTGTAGTTGATTTCTAGTTTCATGCTATTGTGATCTGAGAAGATGCTTGATATGATTTCAATCCTCTTGAACCTGTAGAGACTTATTTTGTTTCCTAACGTGATTTATCTTTGAGAATATCCCATGTGCGCTTGAGAAGAATATTTATTCTCCAGCTTTGGGGTGGAATGTTCTGTAAATGTCAATTAAATCCATCTGATCTAGTGTGTTGTTTAAGGTCTCTATGTCCTTGTTGATTTTTACCTGGAAGATCTATCCAGTGATGTCAGTGGGGTATTAAAGTCCCCTACTATGACTGTAATGCTGTTGATCTCTCCCTTAAAGTCCTCCAAGACCCTTTTTATATTTTTAGGTGCTCCTATATTGGGTGCATATCTGCTTGTCAGGTTTATATACTCTTAAAATTAAAAAAAAATTATTTTAGAGAGGCAGGAAGAGGGAGAGAGAAATAGAAACATCAATGATGATAGAGAATCATTGATTAGTTGCCTCCTGCACACCGCACACTGGGGATCTAGCCTGAAACCTGGGCATGTATCCTGACCAGGAATCGAACCATAACCTCCTGGTTCATAGGTCAATGCTCAACCACTGAGTCATGTCGGTGGGCATAGGGTTACAACCTCTTGTTGTATCGATCCCTTTAGTATTATTTAGTGGCTTTCTTTGTCTCTTGGTTATGGCCTTTGTTTTGAAATATATTTTGTCAGATATATGTATTGCTACCCCTGCTTTTTTTTATTTCTATTTTTATGGAAAATATTTTTCCATTCCCTCACTTTCAGTCTGTGTGAATCTTTTGTTCTGAGGTGAGTCTCTTGTAGACAGCATATATATGGGTCATGTTTTCTCATCCATTCAGCTATCCTATGACTTTTGATTGGAGCATTTAATCTGTTTAATTAATCTTCCTGTCCACCTCCCACCTTCCCTTTAAGATTCGTCAGTCTGTTCCATGTTTCCACTCCTCTGGTTCTAGTTATTTATCAGTTTATTTTGTTCATTGTATTCCTTATTCATTTATTTTAATATTTTTGGATTCAATTGTTGATAGATATGTATTTATTGGCATTTTGTTGTTCATATTTTCCTCCTCCTCCTCCTTCTCCTCCTCCTCCTCCTCCTCCTTCTTCTTCTTCTTCTTCTTCTTCTTCTTCTTCTTCTTCTTCTTCTTCTTCTTCTTCAGATGCTTTAACAATTCATGTAATATTGGTTTGGTGGTGATGAACTCCTTTAGCTTTTTCTTGTCTGTGAAGCTCTTTATCTCACCTTCATTTCTAGATGGGAGCATAATCTTGGTTGTAGTTCCTTGCTTTTCATCAGTTTTAATATTTCTTGCCACTCCCTTCTGGCTTGCAAAGTTTCTATTGAGAAATTAGCTGACCATCATATGGACACTCCCTTGTAGGTAACTAACTGCTTTTCTCTTCCTGCTTTTAAATTTTTCTCTTTGTCTTTAACCTTAGGCATTTTAATTATGATATCTTTTAATGTGGGCCTCTTTGGGTTCATCTCCTTTGGGACTCTCTGTGCTTCCTGGACTTGTATGTCTATTTATTTCACCAGGTAGGGGAAGTGTTCTGTCATTATTTCTTCAAATACATTTTCAATTTCTTGCTTCTTTTCTTCTTACTGCACTCCCATGATATGAGTGTTAGTATGCTTGAAGTTGTCCCAGGGGCTCCTTATACTATCTTCACATCTTTGAATTCTTTTTTCTTTTTGCTGTTCTGTTTGGACATTTTTTTGCTTTCTCATATTCCAAATTATGATTTGATTCCCCTGTTCTACTGTTGATTTCCTGTAAGCTATTCTTCATTTCTGTTAGTGTATCCTTCATTTCTAATTGTTCCTTTTTATGTTGTTGAAGTTCTAACTAAGTTCCTTGAAGTTCTCATTAAGTTCTTTGAGCATCCTTATAACATTGTTTTGAACACTATATCTGGTAGTTTGCTTGCTTCCATTTCATTTAGTCCTTTTTCTGGAAATTTCTTCTGTCCTTTCATTTGTGACATGTTTCTTTGTCTCCACATATTGGCTGCTTCACTGTGTTTTTTTTCTTTGTATTATGTAGAGCTGCTATGTCTCCTGGACTTGGTAGAATGGCCTTGTGTGGTAGGTGTCTTGTAGGGCCCAGTGGCTCAGTCTCCCCTGTAACCTGAGCTGGGCACTTTAGTTGTGCCCCTGTGTGGGCTGTATGCACTGTCCTATTGTAGTTGAGTCTTGATTGCTGTTGGAGTCACTGCGAGGGATTTACTCCCTGGCCAATTGGCTGTGGGGACCAGCTGTGACTACAGTGGAAGAGCTGCTGTGCAAGAGATACCCCCATGGAGCAGGACTTGCTTCATTGGGGCTTTGGTACTCACTGAGTCTGCCCCTTGAGTATGTTATTCATGGATGTGGTAGAGTTGTAATCTGGCATGGTCTGAAGCTGACAACCAGCTGTAGTAGTTCTGGGGCCTTCAGGGATGTGCAAAGTCAGGCACTTCCCATGCTTTACCTGGGGTCACCCAGCATGAGCTACAGAGTAATATGCAAATGGCTGCTCCTTATGCTGGACTTGGAAATGCCCAGGAGAGGCCAAACTGTGAGCCAAGTCAGGCTGCCTCTGGTGCTAGGCCTGGGACCACTTAACAAGAGGTATGGGGCATGCTGCTGTTTGTTTGAAAGATTTTAGGAAAGTCTGAAGCCTGAACCAGGACAAGTCATTCATATAGAAAAGTCACTGCAATCAGCTTGGGTGGGTCTGCAAATTGATTGGGTAGGGCTTTCCAGGAGCTACACGGGTGGAGTGAACAGTGTGGGCCAGTTTGATGGGGGGAGTTCTCAGCAAAGGAACAATGACCTCTGCCAGCACTTCTGTATGGGAGAAAGCTGCTCTTTAGTTCATGCTCTGATGCCAGACAATTTAGTTCCTCCCCATATGTCCCTGGATCCTTTCAAGCTGCTGACCCAGTGTGGAGCTCAGAGGGAGTGAATCCAAGTAAATCTGTGCACTGACCCTTTAAGAGGAACTGCCTGGGACTCCAGCAATCCTCCATGTCACTCAGCCATAATCCCTCCTGTTTTTATAGCTTTAAATTATGAAGATTTCTCTTCCTGGCACTGGAACTTTGGGCTGAAGGGTCTGCTGTGAGACTGGGACCCCTCGCTCCTCAAGGAGTGCCTCCATGGCCAAGATATTCTACCCGATTAAAAACACACCACACATGGGTGTGGGTCCAGCTTGCTCCATGCCTCTGCCCCTTCTACCAGTCTCAATGTGGCTTCATCTTTAATTCTCTCATTGGAAGGCTTCTATTCATCCAGATTTCAGGTGGTTCTGAATGATGGTTGTTCTGTGGTTTAGTTGTCATTTTGATATAGTTGTGGGAGGAGGTGAGTACTGTGTTTACCTATGCCACCATCTTGACCCTCCACTCTCTGATCAGGTCATCTTTCATTCTGAAAATTACTCACTTCAGGCTGACATTCAAAAGCCCCTTCTCTCTTCAATTCCTGCTCTTTCTTGGTTCCATCAATAGATTATTACAGTCTTCAAATTGGAGGGGGGAAGAAAGGAAGAAAGAAAAGAAAAAGCCCATAACATTTTTGTTCTTGTTAACATTGTAATATATAGCAGGATAGCTTTGGTGCAATATTATGCTAAATGTCTATCTCTACTGAGAAGAGGATAAAAAATAACCAATAAATATAATCATACCTAATAAAATGGTAATATGCAAATTACCATCACTCCGCTACACCCACGATTGGGCCTGCTGGAGGCACGGGGGGCGGGACTCAGGGTGGCCGATTGGCTGGTGGTAGGAGCGGGGGGCGGGAACTCGCGAGTCCCGCTCCTCCCGCTGGCTTAAACGGCCGGCGCTGCTTAGGCCGGTGCTGCGGAAGACGCTGGTGGCGGAACTCGGGGTGGCCAATTGCGTGGCTGCTGGCACCAGTTTTCCGCCAGCAGAAGTTTTCCTCTGGCCACCCGCCTGATCGGAGCACCTCCCGATCGGAGTTCCTCTCGGGGTGGCCAATCGTGCTGGCGGGAGGCGCTCTAATTGGCGGGTGGCCAGAGGAAAACTGCTGCTGGCGGAAAACTGGTGCCGGCAGCCAGGTGAAGGAAAAGTCTATTGCACGAAACTTCGTGCAACGGGCTCCTAGTATATAATAAACACAAGAAATAAGTAAACTATATAGATTCTTAGAAGGTAATGAGTGCTACGCAAAAACAAAAAGACAAAGAAAAGAAAGGAATAGAAAAATGTAGGGTAGATTAAGGGAAATGGAGAGTGTGAGGGAAGGGGTGAGGAAGTTGAAATTTGAATTGGATGACGATAACTGGTTCATGAGAATGTCAAATGTGAATGAAGTCTAGAAAGGGAAGAGGGAGTGAGCCGTGTGGATCTTTGTGGGAAGGATACTCAGACAGAGGGAAGGGAGGTAAGGGAAGGAGCATAAAGCGTGTGTTCAAGAAGCAGAAGGAAGAGAATGCAGCTGGAACTGAGAGTAGTAGGTACTGAGGTCAGAGGAGGTACTGGAGCTCCCATCACATATATTACATTATAAGGGGCAGGTGGAAGTAGGGAGATCTTTCAGGAGACTAGAACAGTGATCCAATCAGAGATTATGGCATTTGGATTTGAACCACAGCAGCGAAGGTAGTGAGAAGTTGTCAGTTTTCAGATGTATTTTGAAGAAAGAGACAATGAAAATTCAAGAAGGATTGGATGTAATATAAAATGACATGAGACATAAAGTAGATTTAAAGGGAGAGGATCTGGAAGTGGCGAAGATGATGGAGCAGGGCTACTCTCTTACCTCCAGCTCTGGTGTGTGAATGGAAAACAGCCATCATGTGAGAGGGGAGCATCAGTTTTTGTCAAAACAAGAAGAAAGAAATATTTAGAGATTAGATTTAAGATATCGGGAATTTTTCTGTTAATGGACCATGAATTCCAGTTGATACAGTGACAGGATTTCAGGAGTTGTGAGTAGATGGGAGAAAGTTTCAAAGTATGAAATGTGCAGAGCCTTCTGGTCACTGAAACGTGGGGTGGAGGGAATTGTGACGTGAGACACAGGGAGGAAGGGCTTGAATATAAATTTAAAGCACTTAGCCCATGTCTGCAATGTACTGATTTCTCAATAAACATTAGCTTTTATTAGTTTTGTCATAAATCAATGAATTATTGAGGAAAAGGACATATCAGAAAAGGTTCAATAGCAAATCTTCTAACTTACAAGCTATACTTTAGCTTCACTTTCAATGTTATCAAAACCTGGGCTAGCTTAAAGGATTATATAAAACTATTTTCTGATGCTAATGGGTTCCTAAAGGAGCCCACGAGCTATAAAACTCAGGCAATATTGGACCTTTCAATAATACTTATATATTGACTTATAAAAACAATATTGGAACATTAAAAAACTTATACACTTCCCATCAGGGTAAGGGAAAATAATTTTATTGTTGCATTTCCTCTTGAGTGAATGTAATCCATTTTATTTTATTTTTTTCATGTCTTAAAGTATAATTTTATTTTATTTTTTTAAAATATATATTTTATTGTTGATAGTATTACAGATGTCTCCCATTTCCCCCATTTTCCCCTAATCCCTATTCATCCCCTTGTAATCCATTAAAGAAAACACTTATAAGTTGAAGTTTATTGAGGGATACAAAGTTAGGGTGTTTGTGGCCTCTTCAGCATCTTCCTTTTGAATAGCACACATTGTCTAACTGTAGTTAATTTTATGAGAAACAGAACATCTCTTCAGAGATCTTTTCATATCCTGGACTCATAGATCCTAGGCCAGAATCTGATCTGATATACAATGGTTGGCAAAAGTAGGTTTACAGCTATGAGTACATGAAACTCAGTTTATTTTTGCATTATTATTTATTAATTATTGTATTATTTTCCATACAAACAACTATGAGTCTACTTTTGCTCCACCCTGTATTTTACTACTTGAGTAAACTCTTAACCTCAAAATAAATGAGTGAAGACTTTTGGATTTACAATATGGATTGAAAGGAGGGGATTAAGCCTATCTCTATTCAGTAAAATTGCTTAGACATTTTCAAATTTCTATAACAACTGCAGTATTCTCTTTCTGCACTTATGATTTCGGATTGTACCCAAACATCCCAGCTAGTGTGTCACAGAAGAAGATGTCTCTCAATTGCACAGCTCAGGGATACGAAAGGTCAAGTCCCAGTTATAGGAATAGCATCTTCCTTGGTAAGGGCACCCCATACTTCATCTCCCCTGAATTCTCTGCAGCACTGGGTACTGGTCACCATTTCCTTCTTCCTCAATCTTTCTTCTCTCTTGGCTTTTGTGACACTATTCTCTTATTTTAAAAAATATGTTTTCATTGATTTCAGAGAGAGGAAGGGAAGGGAGAGAGGGATAGAAACATCAATGATGAGAGATAATCATTGATTGGCTGCCTCCTACACCCTCCCTACTGGGGATCAAGCCTGCAATCTGGGCATATGCCCTGACTGGGAATCCAACCGTGACTTCCTGGTTCATGGGTCGACACTCAACCACTGAGCCACACAGGCCAGGCCATTGTTCTTTTCTGATTCTACTCTTATTTCTTAATTCTCCATCTTGGTTTCTCCTTCATTAGGCTCAGCTTGTGGTACTTTGTAATGACAAACCTAGCAAAATAACACAGTCATTCATTTGATAAATAGTTATTAGGCCTTGAAGAAAAGACTCATGAGACACAGATCATTAACAAAATAAATGTGTCGTTATCTGGGAAGAGACAGATGTTTAAGGAGAGGCACATGATTTAGAGATGGGTGCTCTGGAAGCACAGAGAAGGAAAGATGCGCCTCAACCCCATCCTCCCAGCTGCTCAAGACAAACTCTCGGAGGCATCTTTGGCCCCTTTTTTGCTATTCCATTTCACATCTAATTGATCAGGAAATCAATTTGACTTACATGGTTTAAAAACATATCTCGAATGTGACTACTTCTTCCTCTTCCACTGCTATGATCCTGGTGTGAGCCTCAGCATGTCTTGTCACCTTTGCATCTCTCAGCCTATCCTCATCACAGCAATCTGGGAACTTTTTTTTTTTATTGTCTAAAGTTTTACATATGTCTTCTTTTTGCTCAATTGACTGCCCCCACCCCGGCCATTCCCACCCTGGGCAAGCCCCTACTGCCCCAGTGCCTGTGTCCATTGGATATGCTAATATGCATACATACAAGTCCTTTCTTTGCTCTCTAACTCCCCCCCCCCCCCAACTCCCCTACCATTTGTCTCTGGATCTATTCTTGTTCATCAAATTATGTTGATCATTATATTCCACATATGAGTGAGATCATGGGATATTTATCTTTCTCTGACTGGCTTATTTCACTTAGCATAACGCTCTCCATTTCCATCCATGCTTTTGCAAATGGTAAAAGTTCCTTCTTTCTGATAGTGGCATAGTATTCCATTGTGTAGATGTACCACAGTTTTTTAATCCACTCATCTGCTGATGGGCACTTAGACTGTTTCCAAACCTTAGCTATGGTGAATTGTGCTGCTATGAAAATAGGGGTGCATATATTCTTTCTGGAAAATGGCAAACTGGGAACTTTCAAGTTCAGTCATGTCACTCCTTCTACCAAAAGCCCTGCAGTGGCTTCCATTTCACTCATACCAGAAGTTGTGTTTCCTTCCCTTGCCTTCTCAAACATTCTGCCAGAACGCCCACCCACAACTCAGTGCTGATTCTTATCACACCAGGCTCACTCCTGCCTATGGGTCTTTTCTTTAGCCATGTGGATCTTTGTGGGAAGGATACTCAGACAGTGTGTGTGTGTGTGTGTGTGTGTGTGTGTGTGTGTGTGTGTGTGTGTATATATATATATATATATATATATATATATATATATATATATTTTTTTTTTTTTTTTGGGGGGGGGCTTGGAATTCTCCCACCAGTCTCCCATATATATTTGGTGAACTCTCTTGTTTCTTTTAAGTCTTTGCTCACTTGGAAGGGACACAGAACAACCAAATAGACAAAGTGACATGGCCAGCTGACATTAGTCTGCCTTTATAATCAGCCACACTAGAACAAGCACATGGAGGTACACCTAGCACGCCCACTCACCAAGACTGATCTAGCTATTGCTGTCTCTGCCAGCAACAGAGACCAATGCTGAGCCCCAGTAAGGCACAACTTCTTGAAAAGATGAACCAGCCTCTTGGTAACAAGTGACTACATTAACCTCCTTTGCCAATTGAAAGGGCCAATGATGTGTTACCACAGGGACAGGCCCATATTTTGGGTATGAGGTACTTTTCCTGTTCATAAAGTTTCAGCCAATCCTACTCCCTGGTGGCTGATCCATAGGCATGGAATCGCACACAATATAACATCCATCAGGGAATACCTTCACAGCAAAAGAGGTGCAAGAGGGGGCCTATGACAAGGAACTCACTGATATTATCACATGCCACACCATCTCGAAGCTGCTGACTTGGAGGCCATGCTCTGAGAAGATGGGGTACATTCCTTGCAGATAATATCAATATGTACTGAATTACCCATCTCTATTGGGCATGTGTTTCCTATAGGAAGAAAACATGAGATCCAGAACCAAGGAGTGGTAGCAGGAGTGGCCTCACTTGCCATCATTCAAAGTGACCCATTGAGATACTTTGTGTTTCTCATCTCCAGAAATCTGGGCTCTTTAGAGTTAGAGACTCTAGGGGACACAGTGATATTGTTATTAAACTACAAGTTTTGGCTGCTGCCTGGACAAGAAAAGGAGACACCACCTTGGCAAGCATAACTGAACCTAATCAAAAGAAAGAGGTAAGGCTGCTGATACCCACCAGAGACAGAAAGGAATGTGTGGAACTCAGGGGAATGACTTGGGGGCCTCTTGGAACTTCATAGCTACTCGTGCCAACAAATGAAGAAGTGCAGTGAACCAGACTGAGAACCCGATGGTTATCAAGAAATGAGGGTTTGGGTACACTACCAGGAAAGCTGCCAGCACCCATAGAGATAGTAGCTGAGGGTGAAGGGAATGAAAAATGGATAAAGAAGGGAAGAGCAGAGGAGTACCAGTGATAGTCCTGAGATCAGCTGCCGTGACGGGGGTTGCAGTTTGTCCTACCAGCTCCCCCTTTTAAGTTTCCCCTCAAAAAGAGAGATCCACTGGAGTTTTGGAGGAGCTTCTCCAAAAAGGCATATGGAGAAGTCAGTCCATGAGGCTCAGAGATGGACTGCAGCGGACAGTGGGGTGCACTGCTCAGATGGTCATTTGAGAAAGAACAAACGGGGCAGCTGTAGGAGTGCAGGTAGCTGAGAGCCTCCAGTGCAGCATCTTTAGGATCTGCCCCAACTTTTGAGCTAAGATCACTCTTTTCCTGGTCTCCCAGCCAATGACCGAGCTCAGTGATTGTATTACAGCCAGGTCTGTCCAATGTGGGACTCCTCCAATATGTAGGTAATCTTTACTCAGAAGCAACCCATCAGATTGACCAAATCTCTGCCCCACAGTGATGGGAGGCACTCTCTTGCCCATCTTGTTTCCTGCCCCGTTTCCTTTTACAGGTGTCAGATCTGAACCATGGTCTGAACAACGAGCCATCTTCATTCTTCCTTATATGTTTTTTCACAAACGTTAACTCTTTTAGCCCCCCAATCTCTTGTTTTTTCTAACTTAACCTTACTGTCTGCTTTCCTTGGGACCCACTGACATAATGCTCTTGTAGTCTGTTTAACCACAGATGAAGGCAGTCGGATGCAGTAAGTGGCTAGCTGAGGCATGCTAACACATGGAAATATTTATGCCCATTTAAAAAGTTGATTCACAAAGTGGTACCAGATTTTCTTATTATAGTGTTTTTATATTCAGGAACTTTTGCAGTTAAAATATTCTGGAAGTTGAACAGGAAAAGTAAATGAAGATAAATCTAAGTTAATTACAGATGCAAATTTTTGGTTTGAAATGTGAGCATCTACACCCCCACCCCCACCCCTTTATCCAGAGTTACATTGATGTTCTGTGAATTGCAAATACAATTTTCTTGTTTGTTATGAAATTTGCTTTTTATATTTGGAAGCAGCTAAATTCAGGGGCAAGAAAACCTAACTGGTCTCACATTTAGATTAAACACCTTCTGTGTCTGAGCCACTTCCTCCTGAATGCTTGATAGCCATCTCAAATTAAAGATGGTGGTAGATAAACTCCTTGCTTTCCATTTCAACCCTTTGCTGCTTTTCTGATTTCCTAGTACTATTTGTGACACCATGATCTTCAATATTCAGTGGGTTCAGACATGGCATTAAAAGTAGCTGCCACTTTTTTCTATATTTGAGAACCTTGACAATAGCTTAACCCCTTAGGCTCCCAGGAAAAGTCCTATGGCTCCTTACAATGCTTGAAATAAGAGTGGTAATGGGCAGTTCTTTCTGTTTTTTAATTTTTTATTTTATTCACTTACTGGAGGAAATAAGTTTTGTTTAAAAATAATTTTCATACAAAAGTCAGAATTGTTTACCTCAGATCCTTTTATTGACTTCCCATCATGCTTCCCCCCCCCCCCTTTTCTTTTGTTTTAAAGCCTCAAGTCATATTGTCTTGTCTGATCAGGCTGCTATAACAGAATACCACAGAGTGGGTAATTTATAAACAACACAAATTTATTTCTCACATTTCTGGAGCCTGAAAGTCCGAGATTAGGGTGCCAGCATGGTGGGGTGAAGATCTTCTTCTGAGTCAAACACTTCCTGTGGTGTCTTTACATTGAGGAAGGGCTAAGGAACTCTGTGGGGTCTTTTTTATAAGGGCACTAATTCCATTTATGAAGGCTCCACCCTTATGACATTGGGCATTAGGATTTCAACATATTAATTTTAGAGGGACACAACATTCAGACCACAACACACTGACTTTGAAATTTATTGCATCTTTACTCATCAATCTCTTCCCTTTTTCTTTATTAATACGAGTAAGTTTTCTCAGACCTTACATTCCAGTGAAGCCATCATACACTGCCCTCTTCCTTCTCCTAGTGCTGAATCTTACCAGACTGTTTTTTAGCCTTCCTTGTTTTATCAATATCTCTTTCAATTTTCAGATTCTTTCTTAAGACCTTTTACTTCCTGAAGGTATGTTCTAACTGCCTCCAAAAGATTTATTCTTCTTTAGTCATTATCTTAATGCTTCTGTAATCATGAGCTTATTTGTACGAGTGTAATGATACACGTATTTGGTGGGAGCATAGTGCAGGTTTTTGAGAGAAACAACTGACAAATACACCTTTTTTGTTGTTGTTGTTTTATATACCTACAGTCCAAGTGTCTGTATGAATAAATGAGAATATGTAGACTAGAGGCTCAGTGCACGAAATTTATCCACAAGTAGGGTCCCTAGGCCTGGCTGGCGATCAGGGATGATTGGGGCCTTCCTTCCCTGTCTGCCGGCTGCTGGCTAGGGCCTTCCTTCATTCCGCACCACCCCCTGGTGGTCAGCACACGTCATAGCAAGCGAACAAACTCCTGGTTCCCTGCTCAAACTACGGAGGGGACACTTTGCATATTAGCCTTTTATATATATAGATTGAGGAATAATTTAGCTTCTTTGTGAGTATTATACAGTTGTTGCTGTCAGAACTAAGGGTTTTAGTTAAGTTAATGAAGAATTATACTACAAGTAACCAGAGTGCTGAGCCAAAGATTAACTCATAATTCTGCACTGAAGTGTTAGCTATGGTTAGAACACACCTATGAGAGTATACACAAGTAAACCTCTGAAACTTTCATTTTATATATCTGCTTACTTACCTTCTCATTAAGTCAGACCTCTGGCATCCTTTGTTGCCTTTTTTGTTCCTAGTTCCTAATACTGTCTGCTGTAGATTGAATATTTGTGCCCTCTGCCCCCAGTTCATATTGAAATCTAATCTCTATTGTGATGGTATTTGGACATGTGGTCTGGGGGCGTGATTAGGTCAGGAGGGTGGAGCCTTCATGAATGGGATTGGTACCTTTCATGAAAGATGCCCCAGAGAGCTCCCCTACCACTCCCAATGAGTGGAGACATGGTGAGAAGATGGTCATCTATGAACCAGGAAGAGGGTCTTTGAGAGTCTGCCAGCACCTCAATCTTGTACTTCCAGGCCTCCAGAACTGTGAGAAATACATTTCTGCTGTTTATAAGCCAGCCAGTTTATAATGTTTTTGTTGTAGCAACTTGAATGGACTAAAACACTATTGAAATTTTTGACTTTTGTCCATGAAACACTCTCTCAATCTTCATCACAGAATTGTCTGAAAGTTAACTGGCAGTTTAACAGTAATGGAGGAAAACTAGATCCCAGTAGCTTACTCACAGCCATAACATCTGCATCTTGGGAGCAGAAGGAAAAGGTGTTAAATGTGTCAATGGCAATTAGATGAAATATTATTCATAAGACAGTTAGGTGATGATGGTTCTAAAGATGGCTTCCTGTAACTTCAATGAACCAGTTTTCTTTCCTGCTTTGTCCTTCGTTCAATAAAAAAGTCACAATCAGAGTGCTTTTAGCATAAGTGCTCAACTGTCCTCTTTGACTTTTGTCTATTGTAGCAATCCTTGCATTGGGCAAGAACTAATTGAATTTGTGTGTTGTGACCTATTTTAGAGCAGGAGAGGACATGTTTGTGTCTTCCGAAAATCACCACTCTCTGAGCCACTTAAATCTCTAGTGGACCAAGTGCTGGAGAACATTCCATAGATAACTTTTGAATTGGTGATCTGTTTCCTGACTATTTAGAGGCTAATGTGGGTCTGTTTTTTGCAGCCCGTTGACTCCAGATCACTTTTAATTCTCAATCCCCAAATCCTAATAAGACTAAGTAGTCTTTTGTTTTTATAACTATACAGAAGCTGTTCCAAAACTAAATTTCACAGACCAATAAATTTACAAAAAATATTTTGAACACTTGCTTAAGGTTTTTCACCAAAGAAATTCTTTCGGCCAGGTAAGAAGAGTTAAAAAAGAAGATAGTCAAAACTATATTTTGTCTATGAATATTTATTATAGCAGACATTATTCCCTCCTTTGTTGACAAAACTCCAATATTTTGTTTGGGTGCTTACTCCTCTCCCATGTGAGTCCAAGTTTAATCTTGACTAGTCAAAACAACAGTGAGGTACCACCTCACACTTGTCAGAATGGCTACCATTAACAAATCAACAAATGACAAGTGCTGAAGAGGATGCAGAGAAAAAGGACCCTCTTTCACTGTTGGTGGGAATGCAGACTGATGCAGCCACTGTGGAAAACAGTATATCGTTTCCTCAAAAATTTAAAAATGGAACTGCCATTTGACCCAGTAATACCACTTCTAGGAATATATTCCAAGAAAACAGAAACACCAACAAAAAAGGATATATGCACCCCTATGTTCATAGCAGCACAATTTACAATAGCTAAGATTTGGAAACAGCCTAAATGCCCGTCAGCAGATGAATGAATTAGAAAACTATGGTACATCTACACAATGGAATACTACACTGTGGTAAAAAAGAAGGAATTCTTACCATTTCCAGCAGCATGGATGGAACTGGAGAGCGTTATGCTAAGTGAAATAAGCCAGTCAGTGAAAGAAAAATATCACATGATCTCACTCATTTATGGATAATAAAGAACATTATAACCTGGTGAACAAAAAGATAGATACAGAGGCAGAGAAGCATTAAACAGACTGTCAAATTACAGCGGGAAGGCTGGGGTGGGGTGTGTGTGTGTGTGTGTGTGTGGGGTGAGGTAAGAGATCAACCGAAGGACTTGTATGCATGCATATAAGCATAACCAATGGAAGCAAGACACGGGGGGGGGGGGGGGCGGGGGCGGGGAGGGGGCGAGGGTCAATGGGGAAAAAAAGGAGATATATGTACTACTATTTGTAATACTTTAAACAATAAAATTTAAAAGAATGAAATAACTAGTGTAGTCAGAATTTAAAAAATTTTTTTTGACTAGTCTAAGGCTCTAAGTCAGCATCCTACATATTGATTGGTTTAAGGATAGGCACACCATCCTATTCTGAACAGCATGTGCATGGGGCGTTCTGTTGGCAGATATGCTGGGTATTTTCCTTTGCTTCTTTTCCTACAGAACATTTTTTTTTTTGCCTTTCTATGTCCCAGGAGGCTGGCCTCTAAAGACTTCCCCACAAAAGCTTCCTTGTCTGTTGGTTTTCCACTTGGTTTGGCTAATTGAGGCACTGCTAGGGGCTAAGAGTATTTATCACTCTCCTGCCTCTACTCCCCTCCTGTTGGCTACAATATTGCCAGCAGCTTTATTCTTCCAAGGCACAGACCCTCTCTTCCTCAGTGACAGCCCTCTTTATAGGAGTGGGAACTTCATTTCGTCTTCTTGTCCCTGTGGGACCAGAGGAGTGATGGCTGCCTGGTATGACTAACCCTTGGCACTTCACCACCTCTTGTCAGTCTGTCCCCTTAACTCTGCCCATGGCTTTAAATACTTCTTCCATCAAAATCACTTCAATTAGATTCTGTGAGAGTGCCAACTCTTTTCTTCCCAAACCCTGACAGATACAGGGGGCTTTTGGGAATGAGTCTTAAAAAGAGATGTAGGGGAAGACCCAGTCCCCCTTGTGCTGGGGGTTGTTGTGTCAGCAGGTGACCCAGGACCTTCGTGGCTGCTGTCTTGAACAATGAGGGAGCTGGGTTGAGGGAAACCAACATGCTGTAGATAGCACAGCAGAAAGCCAGAAGGAGCCATTTTTTTGAGGCTGTTGTGCCTTTGCATGCACCAACTCTGGAGATGCTCTGCCATGGGACAGCGTGTTCCACAATCTGAGACACTTCCTTATTGTTTATGCCACTTTCATTTGTGGTCTTGTGTTCCAAGAAGTGAAAGTTTTTTTGGGTCTGATAAAGTAAATGAACAGGGTGCAATAACAACATAACAGGGCAGGTGTGGGGAAATCTATTCAAGTAGAGTTAACAGACATACATGTAAAATGACTTGAACAATGGAAAGAGATGATAAACAATGTTCACTAAGACTTGAGCAGGTGGTGAAATTCCCACCACTATTACAAAAGGAAAAGGGGGCATTTTGATTCCAGAGTAGAAAAAAACAGAAACAGAATAAATGGCAGGCTAGAAATTTAACTAGAATATTTGGGGCATTGGTCTTACTTTCCTCAGTGTTTGGTCAGTATTGGTATATCCAGTGTTTTTATCCATGGTTTATTTATAAGACAATTCTCTAGTAAAGAAGTTATTAGAGTCCTGGTCAGTGTGGCTCAGTTGGTTGAGTATCATCCCATGCACCTAGAGGTTGCAGGTTTGATTCTTGGTCATGGCACATGCCCCAGGTTGTGGGCTCGATCCCCAGTAGAGAGCATGCCAGAGACAGCTGATAAATGATTCTCTCTTTCCCTTCCCTTCCCTTTCTCTCTCTCTAAAAATCAATAAAAACACGTACACACACACACACACACACACACACACACACACACACACACGTATATATGAAGTTACTAGACACTCATTGCACTCATTGACACACACCTATGTCACAGGGGGGCATTGCACCCAATTTAGACATGGGGTAACATCAGTGAAACTTGGTGACGGCACCTGTCCACAGGAGTCAGGTCAAGCTTCCCTGACCTGGTCTTCAGGGCAGCAGGCCCACTCTGGTCTCTGCCTCACCTTGCTCTTGGTGGCTATTCTCAGGCCCTGACTGTCCAGGCTGACTGGCTCTGTGCTCTCTGACACATGATCTGGCCTGAGGCTTCCCCTCTCCTTCTTCCTCACCGCCCACCTGGGTTTGCCCAGAATTCTCTAGAACAGGTCCTACCTCCATCCTTGAACCTCCCTTGCTTGTGATTTTCATCTTGTTAAGCACCTGCCTCAGAAAACGATTATTTTTTAAAAAAATCTTATTTTATTTATTTAAAGATAATTCTAATTTAAAAATCTCTTGTCTATGCCCTAACTGGTTTGGCTCAGTGGATAGAGCGTCGGCCTGTGGACTGAAAGGTCCCAGGTTCAATTCCGGTCAAGGGCATGTACTTTGGTTGCAGGCACATCCCCAGTGGGAAATGTGCAGGAGGCAGCTGATGGATGTTTCTCTGTCATTGATGTTTCTAACTTTCTATCCCTCTCCCTTCCTCTCTGTAAAGAATCAATAAAATATATAAAAATAAAAAATAAAAAAATAAAACAAAAATCTCTTGTCTATGGAACTATTTTTCCTAAATTATAAATGATGTAACAGCTGACATATTTGGTTCCCCTATTCTAGGCCTCCACCTACCAGTCCTCCTTTGCTTCCTTTCACTTATTTGACTCACTTCCTTCTCAGTCCTGACTCCCTGTAGCCCTTCCCCAGCAAATCTCAGGAGGGAAGTGGGAAGGAGAAACAAAAAAAAAAAAAAAAAAAGGAGGACATGGTGTAAGTTGGTGGTCTAGTTTCATTTTTTTTTTGCATGTACCTATCCAATTTTCCCAACACCATTTATTGAAGAGCCTGTCTTGACGCCATTGTATGCTGTTGTCTCCTTTGTCAAATATTGAGTGTAATGGCTTGGGTCGATTTCTGGGTTCTCTATTCTGTTCCATTGATCTATATGCCTGTTCTTGTGTCAGTACCAGGCTGTTTTCAGTATAGTGGCTTTGTAGTATAACTTGATATCGGTATTATGATTCCTCCAACTTTGTTTTCTTTCTCAAGATTGCTGTGACTATGTGGGGGCTTTTTTTGGTTCCATATATATTTTTGTAGTGTTTGTTCTAGGCCTGTGAAATATGCCGTTGGTATTTTAATGGGATTGCATTGAATCTATAGATTGCTTTGGGTAGTATGGATTGTTAAAAATTTAATAAATCTTTATTGTTCAGATTATCACAATTGCTCCTCTTTCTTCCACCATTGCTTCCCTCCACCCAGTTCCTACCACACCCTCTGCCCTTACCCCCCTCACTGTCCTCATCCATAGGTGTATGATTTTTGTCCACTCTCTTCCCACACCCTCCACACCCCTTTCCCCCTGAGAATTGTCAGTCTACTCCCTTTCTATGCCCCTGATTCTATTATATTCACCAGTTTATTCTGTTCATCAGATTTTTAGATTCACTTGTTGATAGATATGTATTTGTTGTTCATAATTTTTATCTTTACCTTTTTCTTCTTCTTCCTCTTCTTAAAGAGTACCTTTCAGCATTTCATATAATACTGGTTTGGTTGTGATGAACTCCTTTAGCTTTTTCTTATCTGTGAAGCTCTTTATCTGCCCTTCAATTCTGAATGATAGCTTTGCTGGGTAGAGTAGTCTTGGTTGTAGGTTCTTGCTATTCATCACTTTGAATATTTCTTGCCACTCCCGTCTGGCCTGCATGGTTTCTGTTGAGAAATCAGCTGACAGTCGTCTGGGTATTCCCTTGTAGGTAATTAGCTGTTTTTCTCTTGCTGCTTTTCATATTCTCTCTTTGTCTTTTGCTCTTGGCATTTTAATTATGATGTGTCTTGGTGTGGTCCTCTTTGGATTTCTTCTGTTTGGGGTTCTGTGCACTTCCTGGACTTGTAAGTCTATTTCTTTCACCAGGTGGGGGAAGTTTTCTGTCATTATTTCTTCAAATAGGTTTTCAGTATCTTGCTCTCTCTCTTTTTCTGGCACCCCCATAATTCTGATGTTGGTACGCTTGAAGTTGTCCCAGAGGCTCTTTACACTATCTTTATATTTTTGGATTCTTTTTTCTTTTTGCTTTTCTGGTTGAGTGTTTTTTGCTTTTTTGTATTTCAAATCTTTGACTTGATTCTTGCGATCCTCTAGTCTGCTGTTAGATCTCTGTATAATATTTTTTATTTCAGTCAGTGTATGCTTAATTTCTAGTTGGTCCTGTTTCATATCCTCGAGGGTATCGCTAAATTTATGGGCCTTTTCTAGAAAATTCTTGAAAAACCTTATAACCATGGTTTTGAACTCTATATCCAGTCATTTGCTTTCCTCAATTTCTTTCATTTGTGTTCTGTTTCTTTGTCTCTGCATTTTGGCTGCTTCCCTGAGTTGATAGAGTGGCTTTGTGTGCTAGGTGTCCTATATGGCCCAGTGGCTCAGCCTCCCCAGTTACTTGAGGTGGACACTCTTGGTGCACCCCTTTGTGGGCTGTGTGCACAGTCTTGTTGTAGTTAAGCCTTGATTATTGCTGGTATCACTGGGAGGAATTGACCTCCAGGCCAATTGGCTGTGAGGATCAGCTGTGTCTACGCTGGGAGAACTTCTGTGCTGGAGACAGCCTTATGAGACACGGCTTGCAAAATTGAAAAAGCCTCTGTGCTCAGCTTGGATGGGGCAGAATCTCAGGGCAGAGCAGACAGCATTGGTTTCCCATCAGTCCCGCCCTAATAGGTCCCTGTGTCTCAGTGTCCCAGGGTAATCGCTGTAGGCACCTCTGAGAGAAAGCTGCCCTCGAGTTCCGCACACTTAGGGGGCAGGGCTGGCCAGCCAACCTCCTGAAGCCCCTCCTCCTTAGGGGCTCCCCCGAATGAGTCTGGCTCCAGTTTCTCCCCGAATTAGTCTGGGTCCCCAGAGTCTCACCCGGAACTGGAGTTCAGAGCAGTCGGGAGTTTTTGTCTCCCTCCCGCTTGAGAAAGCCAGCCGCGTACTCAGTTGCCTGCCCTCTCTGCGCATACGCCTTGGTACCTCTGCCTTCTGCAGTTCCTCTGAGTCTCAGTGTGCTTTTCTCTTTCCTGACAGTCCAGTTTCACCCCAAATGAGTCTGGGTCCCCAGAGTCTCACCCGGAACTGGAGTTAAGCGTAGTTGGGAGCTTTTGTCTCCCTCCCACTTGAGAAAGCCAGCCGCGCACTCAGTTGCCAGTCCTCTCCACGCACGCATGCCTCAGTACCTCTACCTCCTGCAGCTCCTCTGAATCTCAGTGTGCTTTTCTCTTTTCTTCTAGTTGTAGAATTTTCACTCAGCCAGCCTTCCTGTGGTTCTGGATGATGTCCATTTTGTCTTTTAGTTGTAGTTTTGAAATTGTTGTGCGAGGCAGCAGTTTAGGTGTTTACCTATGCTGCCATCTTGGTTTCCTAGTATGAATATTTTAATGCTGTTGATTCTACCAACCAATGAACATGGTATATTCTTCCTCTATCTCTTTTTTCAGTGTCCTGTAGTTTTCTGAATATAGGTATTTTAGCTCCTTGGTTAAGTTTGTTCATAAGTATCTTAAATTTCTGTTGTTACAATGGTAAATGGCGTGTTTTCATTTTTGTTGTTGTTTTGGTTTCTGTTTCTGAGAGTTCATTATTAGTGTATAAAAATGCCATTGATTTCTAGGTATTAATTTTGTATCCTGCTACGTTGCCAAATTCATTCATCTAGACCACCAACTTACACCATACACAAGAATGAACTGAAAATGGATAAAAGACCTAAATATAAGTTGTGAAACCATAAAAACCTAAGAATAAACCATAGGCAGCAAAATTTCAGACATCTCTCATAGCAATATGTTTACTGATACATCTCCTAGGGCAAAGGAAACTAAGGAGAAAATAAACAAATGGGAGTACATAAAAATAAAAAGCTTCTGCACAGCAAAAGAAACCATCACCAAAATAACAAGAGAGTCCACTGTGTGGGAGAACATATTTGCCAATGATACATCTGATAAGGGGTTAATTTCTAAAATATCTAAGGAACTCATATGACTTAACAAAAGGAAGACAAATAATCCAATTAAAAAATCGGCAAAGGACCTAAATAGACACTTCTCCAAAGTGGAAATAAAGAAGGCCAGGAGACAGAAAAAATACTCAAAGTCATTAATTTTCCAAGAGATACAAATTAAAATGACAATGAGGTATCACCTCACACCTGTCAGAATGGCTATCATCAACAAATCAACAAAGGAGAAGTATTGGCAAGGATGTGGAGAAAAAGGAACCCTCGTGCACTGCTGGTAGGAATGCAGATTGGTGTAGCCACTATGGAAAACAGTATGGAGTTTCTTCAAAAAATTAAAAATTGAGCTCCCTTTTGATCAAATGATCCCATTATAGGAATATATTCTAAGAATTCTGAAACACCAATCAGAAAGGATATATGCACCCCTATGTTCATAGCAACACAATTTACAATAGCTAAGATTTGGAAACAGCCCAAATGCTCATCAGCAGATGAGTGGATTAAAAACCCTGTGTTACATCTACACAATGGAATTCTACATGGCAGTATAAAACAAGGAACTCTTACCATTTGCAACAGCATGAATAGACCTGAAGAGTATTAGGGTAAGTCAAATAAGCTGGTCAGAGAAAGATAAGTATCACATGATCTCACTCATATGTGGAATCTAATGAACAAAACAAACTGATGAAAAAATAGATCCAGAGACATAGAACCATGAGCAGAATGATTAATTTCAGAGGGAAGGTGGGGTGGAGAGTGTGTGGAGGGAGAGTGTGTAGAGGGGGAACTTATATGCATATATGCATAACTCATGGACACAGACAATATTGTGACAAAAACTTGGGAAGGGAGGGTGTGGGGAGGAGGGGGTCAATGGGGGAAAATCCATACATGGCAAAAAGCAAAAACAAAACAAATCAAAGGGGACATTTGTAATACTTTCAACAATAAAGGTAAATTTTAAAAAAAGGAGGACAAAGAGAAGCCAAAATGATTATTTTATAATGAAAGTAGGAAAGACATCAGATAAAAAGCTTTGAGGCCTTGTGTTTTCATGATCTCATTACCTAATGTTAAATTGGAGGCAAGAGTACAGGGCTTGTCATTTCTTCTTGGGTGAGCTATTTGCATGAGTGATGGGGTATTTGGAGGCCATGCATAAAACTTATTCAATGAAAATTATAGAATAATCAGATTTGCCTACCAACCTAGCAGGTAAGTCAGAGAAAAATTATCAGTCCATCCCTTGAACTGAAGACAATTCAATTGAATCAGTGCTTTCTGATGGTGTGGGTTTAGGCCAGGAGCCACTGAGGTCTGCAGGCCTTTCTAGCTGTGCGCTTGGAAAGTTCTTAAGTGAGAACACATGTGCTGAGAATCCAGCGTCAGAGATTTTCATTGTAGGGGAAGATGGTAAATGGTATGCCCCTAAAATAAAGACACTTGCTCTCTGCAATGTATAAGGCAAAAGAGGTAGACCACTGAGGGACCCCAGTCAAAAATATCTTGGGCTGGGCTTTGAGTCCATTGCATCTTCCTGGTGTGGGGAATTTGGGGAACTCAGCCTCTCTCTATGCTTTCTGTGTCTCTATGACACTGAAAGTAAACAATCCTTTTTTTTTTTTTAAATTATTTATGAAATAATCAATCCTGTTCTGGCCACCTCTCAGGGTGAAGAGTATCAAGTGATACAAAATGGTAGCCTGTTTTGAAGTGTAGCATGCACTTCACACACAGGGTATCACTGAGGTGTTGCTAGTACATGCAACCAAGTGACAAGGTTATGAAGGATGTGATCTCTATGGGTCAGTGCCTCTTGCAGAGGTGGGTTGGAACAATGTACAGTCTTACCCCGGGTTGCTTAAATTGGCCAGAAGACATAATTTAATCAAGGCTAGTGTCCAGTGTACTGGATAATGGGAGGAAGGATGAGACATCTCAAGCAGGACATTTATAAACAGACTTGGGGCAGATCGGGGCTGGGCCTGTTGGGAGGAGGAGATGGCAGGAGGTTGGCAGGGTGGCCCACCCCAATCAGGGCTGATCAGGACTGGGCCTGCGGGGGGGGGGGAGGGGCCATGGGTGATTGGCCGGCAGGCCCTGCCCCTGATTGGGGTTGGGGGGCTGATTGGGGGTGAGGCCAGCCATGGTGAGGGGCTGTGAATGGTGGGCCAGCTGGACCTGCCTTTGAATGAGGTGGGGAGTGCTGAGGGGGGGGGGAGGGGCAGCGGCCTGGGGGAGGAGCCATGGGTGGTTGGCCAGCTAGCCCTGCCCCTGATCAGGGTGGGGGGGTGATCTGGGGTGGGGCCAGGTAGGAGGAGGGGCTACAGGAGGTTGGATGGCCAGCCCTGCCCCCTATTGGGGTGGGGGGTGCAGTCAGGGGTGGGGCCAGCTGGGGAGAAGGCAGAGGGGAGGTCTGTGGGGGGGGGGTTGGCTGGCCAGACCCGCCTTTGATTGCGGTGGGAGAGTCCAATCAGGGGCAGGCCGGCCTGGGGGAGGGGCCGTGGGAGGTTGGCTGGCCGGCCGCACCCCCTGATCGGGCTGGTTCGCTGGCCACAGTGGGCGTCATAGCAAGTGGTCATTCTGGTTGTTACGGTGTTAGGGTCGCTGGCTTTTTATATATATAGATGTGTGCTTTTGCTGTCAGTCTGAAGAGAGGACACAACATTTAACATATTTGATAATATAACCACCTGGCATTTTAAAATCAAACATTGTATTGTTTATTTCAAAAAAGTGATATGTAGATATGTTTTTGATTCATGTTCTGTTGGCTCCTCCTATTGCTTCTAAGTATTTCTTAAATCTGCCTGCTTCCCCATCACCACTGCTGCTTTATTCCAGGCCTGCTTTACCCCTCCCCCCCCCACATCACATCAGCCTCAACTCTCCCTCCAGTCTCCTTTCTCCTGCAATCTACCATCCACACCAACCCAGAATTATCTCTAGGACTCCATTTTAATTACGTCTCTTTCTTGCTTAACACCCTCCAGAATGTCCCCATTGCCTTCAGGATAAAGTCAAAATTCTTTACCAGGGCACAGGAAGCCCTGACTTACCTGTCCAGCCAGGGGGCTCATTACCATTCTATTCAACATTCAGGCTGCCCTGAGTGCTCTCAATCCCTGGCCCTTCTAAGCTCTGGCTTGTCTCAGATGGTCACACCTGTCTCTTTCTCTAGCCTGCTTTTCTGAGCCAAATCCCACTCCTCCTTCCCAAGCCCCACAGCTGCGTGAGGCTGCTCCTCAGTGCTTCCTGTGAATGCTGGTCCCACCTTTCCTCTTCACTCGCAGCTCACAGCTTCACCTCACACTTCTCCCCCTCCCCCACCCCTGCCCCTCCCCTTCCCCTTCTTCTCCTTCTCCTTCTCCTTCTTCTTCTTCTTTTCCTTCTTCTTCTTCTTCTTCTTCTTCTTCTTCTTCTTCTTCTTCTTCTTCTTCTTCTTCTTCTTCTTCTTTCTTTTTCTTTGAAATAAATGGGATTAGCAAACAAGTTCTACAGGTAAAGGAAAGGCCCTTGGAGCTTGGGAGTGAGGAAGCTAGGCAGAGAGGGAGAGGGAGAAGCGTGTGTGTGCTCTCAGGGGTTCTGTATCCTGGAGATTTTAGGGGAGGTCCCAGGGAAAGATTTTTATTTATTTATTTATTTTTAAAAATATATTTTTATTGATTTCAGAGAGGAAGGGAGATGGAGAGAGAGATAGAAACATCAATGATGATAGAGAATCATTGATTGGCTGTCTCCTGCATGCCCCACACTGGGGATCAAGCCCACAACCTGGGCATGTGCCCTGACAAGGAACTGAACCTGACCTCCTCGTTATAGGTCGACGCTCAACCACTGAGCCACACCAGCAGGGCACCTCACACTTCTTTAAGGAGTGGGAACTCTCTAAACTCCCCTCCAGATCCATAGTCCAACCATTTTTTCACCTTCTTATTTTCTTCAGTTAAAATGATTCAAGTGTCCCTTCCCTGTCCAAGGTAGGCACCTCTGCTCTGGACATTATCCCCTCACCTTCTCAAGGACTCCTGCTTTTATTCTCCCTTCCATCTCCAACCTTGTCAATCCCCCCTTTCTACTGGACCATTCCTACCAGCATGCAAACATTCTAAAAGTTTTCTTAATCCTTTAGAGAATCTTCAGCATGCCATTCCATTTCTCTGCCTTTTATGCCTAAAATTCTTGGAAGAGTTGTCTGGACATGCTGCCTCACCTCCTCTCCACACTGGCCAAGCTTCCCTCACTACTGTTTAATGGCAGCAGCCCTGTCCCAGGTAAGCAGTGACTTCCACTTTGCACACTCAGGGCTCAGTTTTCTGTCCTGATCAGGTGCCTCCCTCGCATAGTCACCATCTGGCCTGGGTTTCCTTCTCTTTCCCAGTCGCCTCCTGGCTCTTCACCCACCAACATAGCTATGCCCTGTTCCTGCACCTTTTCCTTCTCTTGCCACACTCCCTGTGGGTGGTCTCAACTTGACCCAGAGCTTTAAATAACACTTATTTGCTTGTGATTACTGAATTTACAGCCTCAGCTCAGACTGCTCCTCTGAACTCCAGACTTCTGTACCCAACTGCCTACTCCACATTTCCACATAGCTGTTTCACACGTCTCTCAAGTGCAATATGTCCCAAAAAGAACTCTTCATTCCTGCCACTTCAAGCTATTGCCCCCCTGTCTTCCTTATCTCAATAAATCACCCATTTGCTCTATCCAGAAACCTGGATGACCAACTTGTGTCTTTTGTTTGCTTACCTTCAGAGTCAGTTTGTCAGAAATTCCTAGCTAGTCCTCCTCTAAAACATACCTTGTGTTTGTCCACTTGTTGCCACCACCTCTTCTGTCCCTATAGTCCAAGCCACTCTCTGCTTCGAACGTGGTCCTCTGCTTCCACTTGGGGAAGGCAGCTCTAATCTTCTTATACAGCATCCAGAAAAAGTGTGATGGCTGCATAAAATCTTCGCTGGCTCCCCACTGTACAGCTCATCTGACTCTGATCTGGCCCTTGTCTTCCTTCAAGTCCTCCTTCTCCTGTCATGGCCCTGCCCTCTTCATCACACATGACCTGGGATATCTACTAAGTTCACTAATTTATATTCAGTGACTGCCCCTGGCAGGGAGATTGTGCAAATAAATATTTGCTTTGATTGTTGCATTTAATGCTGTGTACTAGATCCTGGAGTAATTAGGATGAGCCAAAGAAAGTCCCTGCCAGACAGGAGCCCTTAGTCTGGTGAGTGACCCAAACGTGTGCACAGAAAATATTTACTATTTGACGTGTTTGGTGTGACCATGAAGAGGCAGCCACACCTGGAGCCAGAGAGGCTCCGGAAAGGATTCTCAGGGAAGGGAACATTTGAAATGAGTTGATGAGCCTCTACAGAAATCTAAAACAGCATATAAAAATAATAACCTTAGGAAATAAAATAATGGAAAAATATACCAAGTTATTAATACTTGGGCCTCTGGCTTTTAGCTTGGTGAAAGTTTTCTTTCCTTCTGTTTTGATATTTCTAAATATTTCATCATAAATTTATTTTTTCATAGTAAAAAACGTTAAAAATTTGGTAGAAAATAGTTTTTTGACAAATACACACACAGAGGTATTGTAACACATGACAGACTGGGGTTTCTCAATATAATTTTTCTCATCTGTTTCTGGAAGTCAGTTACAGGTACTGGAAATTAAACTTCTTCTTGAAATATTTTTTTTTGCCAAAACAAACAAACAAAAGAGTAGAAGAAAAAGATGAGGAAAAGGATGGAAAATGTTGAAATCCTTTTACTCAGTTTACAAGTTGAGTGGGTAGAAGGCAAGGGATAGAGGAGAAAAGAAAACAAGATTTTCTTGGGATGTTCCACTTGTGAGAGTCAGTGGGTATTTTACAGGTACCAGCTAGTCTTTCCTGAAAATCCTCTCAGGGGACAGGCTGTGGAGCAGCAATAGGAAAGATAAATGCTTTTCCGGGGAGTAATTTTAGTGCAGTGTGGAAAATGTGAAGAGAAAAAAAAATTAAAGATTGAATGGAAAATCCATCCACAGGCCAACCCACACCACAAAAGCATTAAGGACCACATGTCCTAATTAGCCCACACCAGGTAGAGGCCTGGCTCTGGGCAAATACCTCCTCCCCTTGTGGCAGGCAGCCTGGGGAGAGAGCATTCATTCATAGTACATGCCCCCAAAGAGGCTATCACTTTGGGGGAGCAGAAATATTGGGAAGCATAAAAACCAAGACCACCAAGCTGTGACCTTTCCACCTTATTCAATGATGCAAGTATATTTTTCAGTAATGGGTATTTAGATGTTTCTGAATGGAACATTCAGAATTCAGGCACCGTGGGGAATGGGGGACCTGCTTTCTATCTCTGATACCTCTATATATATCCACTTTTGAAAAGTGTCTATTTAAGTCCTTTGCTCATTTTTTTTATTGGATTATTTATCTTCCTTTTGTTAAGATGTATGAGTTCCCTATAAATTTTGGATATTAGGGCCTTATCAAATATAACATTGGCTAATATGGTCTCCCATGCCATGGGCTTTCTTGTTGTTTTGTTGATGGTTTCTTTTACTAAAATGATTTCCCCTCAGAATAGGAACAAGACAGGGATGCCCACTTTCACCACTCCTGTTCGACATAGTACTGGAAGGGCTAGCCATAGCAATCAGACAAGAAGAAGAAATAAAAGGCATCCAAATTGAAAAAGGAGAAGTAAAACTGTATTATTCACAGATGGCATGACACTGTACATAGAAAACCCTAAAGACTCCATCAAAAAACCACTAGATTTGATAAATGAATTTGGCAATGTAGCAGGATACAAAATTAACACCCAGAAATCTATTGCTTTTTTATACATCAGTAATGAACTCACAGAAAGAGAAACAAACAAACAAACAAACAAACAAATAAAAAAACAATCACATTTACCATTGCACCAAAAAAATTAAGATACCTGGGAATAAACTTAACTAATAAGGTAAAAGACCTGTATTCAGAAAACTACAGACATTGAAAAAGGGAGAGAGGAAGATATAAACAAATGGAAGAATATACCATGTTCATGGATTGGTAGAATCAACATCATTAAAATGTCCATACTACCCAAAGCAATCTATGGATTTAATGCAATCCTCATTAAAATACCAACAGTATATTTCACAGACCTAGAACACACTCTCCAAAAATTCATATGGAAAAAAAGACTCCAAATAGCCGCAGCAATCTTTAGAAAGAAGAACAAAGTTGGAGGGATCACAATACCAGATATCAAGCTATATTACAAAGCCACTGTTTTCAAAACTGCCTGGTTCTGGCACAAGAACAGACATATAGACCAATGGAACCAATCAGAGAACCCAGAAATCGACCCAAGCCATGATGCTCAATTAATATTTGACAAAGGAGGCAAGAGCATACAATGGTCTCTTCAATAAATGGTGTTGGGAAAATTGGACAGATACATGCAAAAAATGAACTGGACCACCAACTTACACAATACACAAAAGTAAACTCAAAATGGATAAAGGACTTAAACATAAGATGGGAAACCATAAAAATCTTAGAAGAATCCATAGACAGCAAAATATCAGACATATGTGATAGCAATATCTTTACCAATACAGCTCCTAGGGCAATGGAAACTAAAGAGAAAATAAACAAATGGGGCTACATAAAAATAAAAAGCTTCTAGTAGTTTTTTGATGGAGTCTTTAGGGCAGGGGTCCTCAAACTTTTTAAACAGGGGGCCAGTTCACTGTCCCTCAGACCGTTGGAGGGCCGGACTATAGTTTAAAAAAAAAAAACTATGAACAAATTCCTATGCACACTGCACATATCTTATTTTGAAGTAAAAAAAAAAACAAAAACAAAAAACGGCAAAAACACCCGCATGTGGCCCGTGGGCCGTAGTTTGAGGACGCCTGCTTTAGGGTTTTCTATGTACAGTATCATGTTATCTGTGAATAATGAGAATTTTACTTCCTTCTTTCCAATTTGGCTGCCCTTTATTTCTTCTCTGATCACTATGGTTGGGCCTTCCAGTACTATGTGGAATAGGAGTGGTGAAAGAGGGCATCCCTGTCTTGTTTCTGTTCTTAGGGGAAGTGGTTTTAGTTTTTGCCCATTGAGTATGCTGTTGGCTGTAGGCATGTCACATATGGTTTTTATTATGTTGAGGTATTATCACTCTACTACCACTTTGCTGAGAGTTTTTATCAAAAAAGGGTGTTGGATTTGATTGAATGCTTTTTCTGTATCTATTGAAATGATCATGTGATTTTTGTCTTTTAATCTGTTTATGTGATGTATCACATTTATTGATTTGTGAATATTGTACCAGCCTTGCATCCCTGGCATGAATCCCACTTGGTCATGGTATATGATATTTTTAATGTATTGCTGGATCCGATTTGCTAAAATTTTGTTGAGGATTTTAGTGTCTATGTTCATCAGGGATGTTGGCCTGTAGTTCTCTTTCTTTGTTGTGTCTTTATGTTGTTTTGGAATTAGGGTAACATTACCCGCATAGAAAGAGTTTAGAAGTGTTCCTTCCTTTTGAATTTTTTGAAATAGTTTGAGGAGGATAGGTGTTAGTTCTTCGAATATTTGGTAAAACTCCCTTGTGAATTCATCTGGACCAGGGCTTTTGTTTACTGGGAGTTTTTTTTTTTAAATTATCATTATTACCACTTCAATTTCATCAGTAGTTATTAGCCTACTCAGGTCTTCTGATTCTTCCTGATTGAGTTTTGGAAGGTTGTATTTTTCTAGGAGTATATGTGACTATCCTGGTTTTAAAACTGCATGGCTTGAGCCCCAGACAACCCTTCAGTCTTGGAAAAATTGGAATGGTTGGTCACCTACTTGGAATTGAAGTTTGAATGAATCAAAACAATGAGACAACTGAGACAACACACTTGATATCAGGTTTTAGTTTCCTTTTTGTGTGTGGGATGAACCCTGCCCACACTCATTTTACTGAGGGTATTGGAGTGGAGAAGGCAAGGAGAAAAGCAGTGAGAGAAAGGGAGAATGGTTGGAATGCTTTTTTGCAACAAGTCTCTGTACTTCAGTGTAGAGAAACTTCCTGAATTCTCAGGCAGACTTAGGTACCTCTTTCCTTGTGTGTTCACCACATTTCATACCATATTCCATATCAGCAAACATAAACATTTCAATTCATGTATGTTTCTAAACTCCTCGTCAGAAGAGATGTAACTTTTCATTTTGGTATTTCTAGCACCAGGCACTGTGCCTAGTACATAGTGGCTGCTTAATAAATTGAAATTGATTCAGTAAGTGCACACCTGGGGGAAGGGAATTGTTAAAGAAAAGTGGAAGGTTCTCACTTTTGCTTTCAAATCTATCGTGGAGCAAGATATGAATATTTGCCTGGTGGGTTTTATTTTACATTTTTTTCTTAGATACATTAAATGGAAATCAAATTTACTTATCTTTGCTGAATTAGAAAAATTATTTTCCTCTGGCAAAGGGGTGGGGAGGTAAGGGCATCTTCTTAGTTCAAAACACAACTATCTGTTCTTCCTTCTGGGAAGAGGTTAGGCAAGTCTGCCTCCACCAGGGAAAGCTACCAGCCTCATGGGCTGACTGTCTTGTCTCCATAGTAGAGCGAAGGGATTTTGTTCCATCTTCCCAAAGTGCTCCTGATAACCATCTGCCTGGCTGCCATAGCTGTGCAGCTGCCCCAAGAGAACCTTATCCCTGATATGCCTCTGGGACACCAGTAAGTGCAAAGGAGGAAGAGTGTATGCAGAACTCTCATGCCTTATTGGGAAACTGAGGTGAGGATGTACATTCCCTCCTTTCTCCCTCCCTTTTGCCTTTCATCCACTCCCCCTCCTTCCTTAATTCTGCTAGTGTGTGTGTTTTAATTTCAAAGTTACTGTTGACATTTGAACCAAGCAGGAGTTAGGGGTGCTGGCACCCTGTGCAGTCAAAAAAATCTATGTGTAATTTTAGACTCCTCCCAAACGTAACTACTGTTGACAGGAAGACTTGCCGATAATATAAACAATTGTTTAATACATATTTTGTATGTTATATGTATTGCATACTGTATTCTTACAATAAAGTAACCAAGAGAAAATAAAATGTTATTAAGAAAATCATAAGGAAGAGAAAATACCCTTACAGTATGGTATGTATTTATTGAAAAAAAAATCCATGTGTAAGTGGACCTGTGCAGTTCAAACCTGTGTTGTCCAAGGGTCAACTGCAATGTATGTTTGTATACAAAAGGCTCAAACACTCAGGATGTGGAAGTGTCTCTTTCACCAGAAAAATCTCCTTTATCCTGTAGCAGTTGATGTGATGTGCGTTGCTACCTCTGCCTGTTTCTCTAGAAGACAGGTCATCTCCAGGGCAGCGAACAGCCTCTATAATGGAACATTGCCTTTTTTGCCACTTCACTGTGTTTGTGACTCCATCAGACTTGGTCCACCTTTCTGAATCTGCCTTTCAGCTTGGAGTGTCCTCCTTCCCAGGACTTATTCCTTTTCCTTTTGCCTGTTGCCAGGCTCCTTTGAGGTATTACCCTCCCCTCCCCACCCCTTACCTAGCTTGCTTTCTAGAAGAGCTTCCCTGTAAAACTTGAGGCTTCCTGTAATACTATTCACAGCGATTTCTCAGGGCTTAAACTGAACCCAAGTGGTATGCTCTATTTCTCCCACACTGACCCTATCAAAAGTGAGAGCATTGTCCACTAAACTCTGTTAGTAATATAAAGCTGACATATTCCAGGTTTTCTAACAGGGAGATTTCTCCTGAGAGCAAAATGGCTGGACTTATAGGCTTGCTTTTTAAAAAAATTTTTATTGATTTCAGAGAGGAAGGGAGAAGGAGAGATAGAAACATCAATGATGAGAGAGAATCACTGATCAGCTGCCTTCTGCACTCCCCCTACTGGGGGCTGGGGCTTGAGCCCACAACCCAGGCTCATGCCCTGACAATGAATTGAACCTTGATATCCTGGGTCATAGGTCCACCTTCAACCACTGAGCCACACATGTTAGCCTGTAGGCTTGGTTTTTAAATTTTGGTACCATTGAGTCCTAAATACTTGCAATGGAATTCAACAAATGCTAAAGGCAATAGAACAAATACAGATCTAGAGATGAACACAAAACTAAATCATCTGGCTGATAAAATAATATTTCATTTCAGATTGACGGCTCCACATCATTGTCTCCTAACATAGCTTTCCTCCGGCCTTCACAGGACAGTGGACATCTTTGATTCAATCTCTTGGAAGGACTTCCGAGCACTGATAGATTGCTCCAAGTAGAGAACCAAAAATGTGAGTCTCATAACAACAAAGGTGTCCCCTCTCATTCCTGTCTCAGGGGAATCACTGGGATTCCATTTTATTTCTAAATCTCCTCTCCTCTCCATCACTCCCTTCAAGCATCAGATTCCAGCAGAGCCAGCCTAATCCATACAAAGGTGCACATGCCACTAGAGGAGGGAGTGTTGTGTCCTAATACAACCCTTTTTCAGTTTCCAGAGTGCCTGGATGTAGATTTTAGAAATAGGAATCAAGAAATGGATAAATTAGGCCACCAGCACAGGCGCGATTCCCTGCTCACCCATCTCAGAAGCTGCATCCAAGCCAGGGCATCCAGGGGGAGCCTGTGTGGGCAGCAGCAAGATCTGCCAGGGAACACTGCAGTCCGCTGTGCCATCTGCTGAATTAGGATGTCCCAACATGAGGGTGTCAGCTGTGATGCACGTTTAAAAGGCAAATTTTGAGGTTGCAGATACATGCTTAATTTGCTACAATTACGATCTTGGTGCATCTTGTTATGAAAGTAGTACAACAACAGGGCATACAACTGACCACCCAGTGCAGTGCATATGAGCAAGGGTAGAATTTGATTTGTACTATGGTGGGGAAGCTTTCTCTGCAGAGCAGCCACAGCCCTTTATTTGCCCCTGTTGTGGGAAAATGGCCTGTACAGAGACATCTCTTCACAAATATGTTGCTTCTGAACATGCAGAAACATCAACAGAAGTGATCTGCCCTGTCTGTGCAGCATTACCTGTCGATGGCCCTGATCCTGCCACAAACGACTGTGCAGCTCACCTTACACTTGAACACAGAGCTCCTAGAGATTTAGATGAACTGAGTGGTGTTTGACATGCATGTGGAATGTTGATCTGGGAATTAGGAGGTCCTTCTGCTCATAGATCAAACAGACACTTCAATTTTTTCATTTTTTTAGTTAATCCTTACCAAGGATATTTTTTCCATTGCTTTTCAGAGACAATGAAAATGAGGGAGGGCGGAAGGGGGAGAGAGACAGAGAGGGAAACATGGATAGGAGAGAAACATATGGATTGGGATGTGTCTCCTGCAGGCACCCAAACCAGGACCAGGGATCAAACCTGCAACCCAGATAGCATCTTGACCTGGAATCACTGGGTTGGCAGGCATATGCTGTCTTAGCCACACTGGCCAGGGCCAAACATGCACTTTACTAGCAGTTCTACTGGTGGGCTTTCTACTCAGAGTTCATGTTTTCCAAGCAATAGGGATGCCACGGAGCCTATTGCTGAGCTTTTATCTCAGTGGTCAGGGGTGAGACGTTCTGCAGGAGAATAGCTTAATTCTGGCCCTGGTGCTTTTCAGTTACAACTGTAGATGCAGCTGCAGTTAGAACTGCCAGCAACTGGAGACCACACGTGACACAAGCTGCGCGCTAACACAGGCTCACCACTACAACCACACCATCATACCAACAACCAACACAGCTGACACAGAACGTCAGCACACTATCCAGAATTCCCAATGTCTTTTAACAAGGTGGAATGATCCTAACATGTTAGAAACATAGTGCCAATCCATGGAAAGTGAGTGTGCAGATGGCAGCCTGTCCAGGAGCTCCTTCCATCTACTTTCCTGGGCGAAGAGAGCTCCTCTTCAGATGAGGTGGGAGGCGGGGATGGCAGAATTTAGTGCTTTGGACTCTGTAGATATTATACCTTTATTTTTTTTAATTTAATAAATCTTTATTGTTCAGATTATTACAATTGTTCCTCTTTTACACCCCCCCATAGCTCCCCTCCACCCGATTCCCACCCCACCCCATGCCCTTACCTCCCCCACACTGTCCTCATCCATAGGTGTACAACTTTTGTCCAGTCTCTTCCTGCACCCCCCACCCCCCTTTCCCCCTGAGAATTGTCAGTCCACTCCCTTTCCATGCTCCTGATTCTATTATATTCACCAGTTTATTCTGTTCGTCAGATTTTTAGATTCACTTGATTTTTAGATTCACTTGTTGATAGATATGTATTTGTTGTTCATAATTTTTATTTTTACCTTTTTCTTCTTCTTCTTCTTCTTAAAGAATACCTTTCAGCTTTTCATATAATACTGTTTTGGTGTTGATGAACTCCTTTAGCTTTTTCTTATCTGTGAAGCTCTTTATCTGACCTTCAATTCTGAATGATAGCTTTGCTGGGTAGAGTAATCTTGGTTGTAGGTTCTTGCTATTCATCACTTTGAATATTTCTTGCCACTCCCGTCTGGCCTGCATAGTTTCTGTTGAGAAATCAGCTGACAATTGTATGGGTGCTCCCTTGTAGGTAACTAACTGTTTTTCTCTTGCCGCTTTTAATATTCTCTCTTGGTCTTTTGCTCTTGGCATTTTAATTATGATGTGTCTTGGTGTGGTCCTCTTTGGATTCCTTTTGTTTGGGGTTCTGTGCGCTTCCTGGACTTGTAAGTCTTTCTTTTACCAGGTGGTGGAAGTTTTCAGTCATTATTTCTTCAAATAGGTTTTCAGTATCTTGCTCTCTCTCTTCTTCTGGCACCACCATAATTTGGATGTTGGTACGCTTGAAGTTGTCCCAGAGGCTCCTTACACTATCTTGAAATTTTGGGTTCTTTTTTCTTTTTGCTTTTCTGGTTGAATGTTTTTTGCTTCTTTGTATTTCAAATCTTTGACTTGATTCTTGCATTCCTCTAGACTGCTGTTAGATCTCTGTATAATATTTTTATTTCAGTCAGTGTATGTTTAATTTCTAGTTGGTCCTTTTTCATATCCTCGAGGATCTCACTAAATTTATCGGTCTTTTCTAGGAAATTCTTGAAAAACCTTATAACCGTGGTTTTGAACTCTATATCCAGTCATTTGTTTTCCTCCATTTCTTTCATTTGTGATCTGTTTCTTTGTCTCCGCATTTTCGCTGCTTCCCTGAGTTGGTAGAGTAGCTTTGTGTGCTAGGTGTCCTATATGGCCCAGTGGCTAAGCCTCCCCAGTTACCTGAGGTGGACACTCTTGTTGCACCCCTTTGTGGACTGTGTGAACAGCCTTGTTGTAGTTAAGCCTTGATTGTTGTTAGTATCACTGGGAGGAATTGACCTCCAGGCCAATTGGCTGCGAGGATCAGCTGTGTCTATGCCGGGAGAACTTCTGTGCTGGAGACAGCCTTATGAGACAAGACTTGCAAAATTGCAAAAGCCTCTGTGCTCAGCTTGGATGGGGCAGAGTCTCAGGGCTGAGCAGACAGCCTTGGTTTCCCGCCAGCCCTGCCCTATGAGGCCCCTGGGTCTCAGTGTCCCTTAGTAATCGCTGCAGTCCTCTCTGTGCGCACTTGCGTGTGCGCCTCCAGACCTCTGCCTTTCGCGGCTCCCCTGAGTTTCAGTGCGCTCCTCTCTTTTCCCGACAGTCCAGACTCCCCTCATATGAGTCTGGATCCCCAGGGTCTCACCCAAAACTGGGGTTCAGTGCAGTCAGAACTGGAGTTCAGCGCAGTCTGCCGCTTCCGTCTTCTTCCCACTAGAGAAAGACAGCAGCACACTCAACAATCAGTCCTCTCTGTGCGCACTCATGCGCTCCTCCAGACCTCTGCCTTTTGCGGCTCCCCTGAGTTTCCGTGTGCTCCTCTCTTTTCCCAACAGTCCAGACTTCCCCCGTATGAGTCTGGGTCCCCAGGGTCTCGTCTGGAACTGGGGTTCAGTGCAGTCTGAACTGGGGTTCAGTGCAGTCGGGAGCTTCCATCTCCCTCCTGCTATAGAAAGCCAGCCAGGCACTCAGCCGCCCATCCTCTCCATGCGCGAGTCTTCGTACCTCAGCCTTTTGCAGTTCCTCTGAGTTTCCGTGGTCTAGTTGTAGAATTTCCTTCTAGTTGTAGAATTTCCACTCAGCCAGCTTTCCTGTGGTTCTGGATGCTGTTCGTTCTATCTTTTAGCTGTAGTTTTGAAATTGTTGTGCAAGGCAGCAGTTTAGGTGTTCTCCTATGCCGCCATCTTGGTTTTTCCCGATATTATGCCTTTAGATATTGCTTTAGAAGACCTAAGTTTAAAAGGGAATAATGAAGGAAACCTGGCCCCAACCTCCTCTTTGATGGCAGCCCAATTTTCACACAATGTCCTCCGTGCTGTATTTGCCAATGAAAGTGGACAACAACTATATTGCATTTGTTTGGTGATTGTAATTTCAGATATGTCACTCTTGTTACTTTGTGTACATTCAAAAGGAAGAGAGAAAATATATATGATAATCATTTTCACTTAACTAATTTTTACTTCTAGCAGGAAAATGTAGGTAGCCGTGCAGGGGTGATCTCTACTTCCTATACCTTGACATGCAAACAGCTCACCTAGTCTCCACATGCAAACTCTAGAGGAAAATTGAAATCTCTAATGAAGTTACTGTATGTAGTTATGAATATTAATGGGAAAAAACTGCTTAAATGGTTTACTTAAAAAATATGGGGAAAAATTGCTATGTGCATCTTACCTAGGAAGTCAGCTTACTTTTTTCTTGTGATAAAATGATATAGCTGATATTGCCCTTGAAGAGTTCTTGAGATTTACAAACTCTGAAAAGACCATTGAGATCTTCCCTGGGGAGATTGTTTCCCAGCTGATTAGTTTCTTGATAAATTATGGAAACATGGCACCAAGCAATGATCTCAAGTATAAAACAAAATAATGAGGACTTGGCTGCCCTTGACCTGGGAAGTGCTGGGGAGGCTTGTTCTCAAGATGGTGTGTGTTTGTTTTAAACTGACCTAAAGATAATACAAATATTCTTCAAAACATTGTGCTGCCATTGCTTCACTGATCAAAAGGAAAAAGGAGTTGTTTTTAATGTTTAATCTGGTTAATACCATGGTGGTATTGTGGATCTGCTCAGACCAATTATTTTGTGTCCTAAGTGAACACTCCAGAAATGGAAA
The DNA here is from genome assembly GCF_951640355.1 of Cnephaeus nilssonii. Taxonomy (NCBI): domain Eukaryota; kingdom Metazoa; phylum Chordata; class Mammalia; order Chiroptera; family Vespertilionidae; genus Cnephaeus; species Cnephaeus nilssonii. The sequence goes on along the minus strand of NC_137075.1, from coordinate 13,992,312 downwards.
GGGTCTGAGGCCTGAAAAGAGAACAATAAAGCTTTCAAAGCTGGAGTGAATCTGACACCAAAACAGATTGTAGTCATAGTAAGAAAAAAATTCATTAAGCCAGACATGTTTGAAGTAGGGGGACTCCCTGTGGAACCGCAATGAAGAGAAATCAGACAAAAGCACTCAGTGTCTCTATTGTAGAATCATACATGAGTTGATGAGGAAACTTGGGACATATTTTAAGTAATAAGTTCATTATTCTGGCTAATAATACACTTTGAACTGTGAAACAATGTTAAAAGTAAGGATTATTTGAAGGTATGAATTAACAAATTTGAGTTTCTAAGAAACTTTTAGAGACATGTTTTATTTTCTCCATTAAAAGATTCAAATGTTTCTTAAATACGTGCTTCCCATAGATGCAACTGATGATTATAAAGCAATGTCAGACAATTAATTTTCAGAATAAGTGCTATGGCCTAGAAATAGAGCATAAAGCTGGTCACAGGATATATAATCTGAAAATGGGAATTACCATAGAATCTGACTGGAATGAGGTAATGCTTAACCTAGAAGAAGTCCAAAATGCCACTGAGTTTTTACTACATATTAAAATAAAAGTGTTTTGTAGCCCAGCTGGTGTGGCTCAGTGGTTGAGTGTTGACCCAGGAACCAAGAGGTCACTGGTTGGATTCCTGATCAGGCACATGCCCCGGGTCACGATCCCCAGTAAGGAGTGTGCAGGAGGCAGTGGATCAATGATGTTTCTCTCTCATTGATGTTTCATCTCTCTATCTCTCTCTCTCTAAAAATCAATAAAAAACATATTTTTAAGAAAAGTGTTTTGTAAAAATTATTTAAAAAATTAATAAAAGCCTTAATTTACTAAAAATTTGATGAGTAGTTTTGTAATGATTTGGTGAGAGTAAGGCAGGAAAATCTTTGCTTACTTGGACTTTTCTTATTTTAAAATTTTATTTAAATTCTTTATTGTTTAAAGTATTACATATTCTCCTTTTGCCCTCATTGACCTCTACCCGGCCACTTCCACCACCCAGCACATGCCCTCACCCCCCTAGTGTCTGTGTCCATTAGTTATGCTTATATGCATGCATACAAAACCTTTTGTTGATCTCTTACTCCCCCCCCACCCCCCCGCAATTTTCCCTCTGAGGACAGTCTGTTTGATGCTTCTATAACTCTGGATCTATTTTTGATCATCAGTTTATGTTGTTCATTATATTCCACAAATGAGTGATATTTATCTTTCCCTGACTGGCTTACTTAGCTTAGCATAATGCTTTCCAGGTCCATCCATGTTGTTGCAAATGGTAAGAGTTCCTTCTTTTTTTCAGCAGTGTAGTATTCCATTGTGTAGATGTACCACAGTTTTTTAATCCACTCATCTGATGGGTACTTAGGTTGTTTCCAAATCTTAGTTATTATAAATTGTGCTGCTATGAACATAGGGGTGCATATATCCTTTCTGATTGGTGTTTCTGATTTCTTGGGATATATTCCTAGAAGTGGATTACTGGGTCAAATGGGAGTTCCATTTTTAATTTTTTGAGGAAACTCCATACTGTTTTCCACAGTGGTTGCACCAGTCTGTATTCCCACCAGTAGTGTACTATAGTTCCCTTTTCTCCACATCCTTGCCAACACTTTTCCTTTATTGATTTGTTAATGATAGCCATTCTGATAAGTGTGAGGTGATACCTCATTGTCATTTGATTTGCATCTCTCAGGTGATTAGTGACTTTGAGCATACTTTCATATGTCTCTTGGCCTTCTGTATGTCCTCTTTTGAAAAGTGTCTATTTAGGTCCTTTGCCCATTTTTTTGATTGGATTGTTTATCTTCCTTTTGTTAAGTTGTATGAGTTCCCTATAAATTTTGGAGATTAGGCCCTTATCTGATGTAACATTGGCAAATACACTGAGTGGCCAGATTATTATGACCACCTGACGTTTGTAGGCAAATTAGCTGTACACTGCATTGTATGGGATATGGAAGCTGAAGGCTTATTTGAACACCTTTGCTATCTGCAGTTACCAAGATAAAATGTCTCCAGTTCGCACAGGAACACAAGGATTGGACAGTCGAGCATTGGAAAAAAGTCATGTGGTCCGATGAATCATGTTTCCAGTTGCATTATGCAGATGGCAGAGTGAGAATTTGGCGGAAACTGCATGAAAGCATGCACCCCACATGCATGAGTCCAACCCTTCAAGCTGGTGGAGGCAGTGTTATGGTTTGGGGCATGTTTTCCTGGCATGATTTGGGCCCTTTAATTCATGTGGAACAACGTCTGAATAGCACAACATACCTAAGTATCGCTGTTGATCAAGTTCATCTTATCATATCGATGGCGTATCCCAATGGAGATGGCTTCTTCCAACAAGACAATGAGCCATGCTACCATGCTCGTATTGTGCAGGAGTGGTTTCAAGAACATGAGGGAGACTTTACCTTGCTTAGGTGGCCCCCACAATCACCAGATCTCAATCCAATTGAGCATTTGTGGGACGAAGTTAAAAGAGCCATCCGGCAGCTGGTTCCACAACCATCAAATCTCAAAGAACTAGACAATGATTTCATCAGGCATGGTGTCAGATTCCTGGCATCACCTTTCAACATCTCATGGAGTCAATGCCAAGAAGAATTGCTGCAGTATTGAAGGCACAATGTGGCCCAACAAAGTACTGATGGGTGATCATAATAATCTGGCCACTCTGTGTATGTGCTCCCATGCAGTGTGGTCTCTTGCTGTTTTGTTGATGGTGTCTTTTGCTATGCAGTTTTTTTTAAAAAAAGAATCTGTAAGAATTAAAATAATAATAATAATAATAATCTTAATATATAAAAACCCTGGGTCCTAATGACCAGTAACCACCGAGGCTCAGCCAAGGGGAAGTCAGTCCTGCAGTCAGCCTGGGTTGCTGTGGCAACCCAGCACTGACTGCTTCTGCTGCAGATGTGGTGCCCCAGCACTGACTGCTGAGGGGGCTGAGAATCAGGGCCAGAGAAAGGCCTGAAGAGAGAAGCAGGAATTGATTTGTTGCCTCTTTGGCAGCTTTCGATCAGCACTTGCCTCTCTCTATCTCTCCCAGTCTTGCCAGCAGCCGGGCATCCATTTCTCTCCAGGCCTCCAACCCGGCTGCTGATCAGCCCTGCCTTTCTGATCAGGCCCCATTGACAGGCCCAGAGACGCTGACTGGCATAGAAACTGACCAGTCAGAACCAAATCTGGGTCAACTGTGAGGAGCCAATGGCTGCCTAGGAGGCAGAGCTTTTGACACTGACTGGCATAGAAACCGACCAATCAGAACCAAATTGGCAAGCAAGGAGGGCAGTTGGGGGTGAGATCAGGCTGGCAGGGGAGGGCAGTTGGGGGCAACCAGGCCAGCAGGGGAGGGCAGTTGGGGGCAAGATCAGGCCAGCAGGGGAGGGCAGTTGGGGGCGAGATCAGGCCTGCAGGGGAGAGAAGTTGGGGGGGACCAGGCAGTGAAAAGGTTAAGGATATGAGAAGTCAAGGTATTGGTGGAAATGCTTCCCTAGATGTGGGGGTTACCATGAATGATGACAGGGAAATGATGAAGAGACAGACAGTGATTCAGGAGCTTAAAGCTTCAAGGAGTGAGAGGGAATGAATGAAGGGTTGCAGATGACTGCAGTAGGGAGGACAGTATACCTGATGCACTCTGCAGGCCTGGCCTGCTGCTGAGCTCTTTAAAGGAGCAGGGCACTTTCATGGAGAAGGGGTCACAGTAGTCTGGGAAGCAGCATTGAGAAGGAAGGAAGAGGCTTTGCCCAGCTCTCAGCCCAGTGGGGCAAGAGGTGTAAGAGAAGAATGACCATGAAGGCTCGGGTTTGAGCATGATGAAGTCAAAACTTAAAGAAGAGGTGGAAAATATTGGATTTTCCTATCACTTGACCAGAAGTTTCAGAAGACAAAGTGGAAGTATTTGTGAGGTCTAGGGTGGGTGTGATATTGGGTCAAAGTAGGTATACAGATCTGTATGGGGACAAGACTCTGGGGGATAAGGAATGCCCTTGAGTCTTATAGTCACAGAGAAAAATGTAGTAAGGCATAATGGGATCAGATCTGGTGTTTCTTAAGAATAGCTTGATATTCAATTTTAATTACAGCATATTTCTGGGACTGGAGTCTTAGATTGTGGTCATGAAGCAGTGACTGTTGGGGAGAGTATTTCCAAGCCCATGCAGAACTCTTTAGATCCTTTGCCAAGGGTAGTACTATGGCTAGAAAAAGCTTAATATTATCTTAGAGCTCTATGGACATTTTGGGAGATTTTACAATTCTTTCCTTCTGATACATTATCAGAGGAGAAATTTTTAGGTCAATGTTTTTAATATTGTGATGGCTAATGTGGTAAACTCCTCAATATCCATTATACTTCAAATGATTAGCCCAGGCAATCATAGAAACTGCATAATTCCTGCCAAAGACTGATTTAGGAATGGGCAAATGACCTAATCCTAGTCAATGGATAGAAGAGGAAGTCAAATGCATGGGTTGGGAGCTGACTTCAGGAAGACTCCAGGAAAAAAATTCCAAATTTCTTAAAGACCATTTCAGAAATTGATGATTCCTCTTCTTTCTCTAGATACTTTTGGTTGTGAGGTCTGACACAGTCCCAGTCATCTTATATCTACCCTGAGGTCAATGCCAATATCCAGAGGAGATCCAAGTGGAGAGAATGCAGAAAAGTGGACCCGGCACCCTGACATTACAATCTCTAGAACATGCCCTATCTTTGGACTTCTTTTCATGATAGATCATACATTTCCTTATTGTTTAAGCTTTTAGTTGTGTTTCCTGTTACATTCCCTGAAAACATCCTACTGTTCCAATAAGTAATAAAAGATTGCTCTCTAGAAAGCTGTGTATTCCCTACACTCACTCCTTAAAAATGCCATGTTACAGTAAATCTAAATGCCATTTGGTAATGAGCATGTATGTGATTAAGACTTTTGTCAAAATTTATCTGATCAATTTCATGGATTGAATGCTTGTAACACCCCCAAAATTCATTTGATGAAATTCTACCCCCCTTGGGTGCCCATGTGCCTTCCTATTTTCTGCAGTAGGCCAGCATTTAGAAACTTACTTTCTGACTTGAGCCCAACCTTATTTTGAGGATTTCTCACAATTTTCTGGGTGTAAGGCCATTATTTGTAAAAATAAATGGTCTGGACATATGATCTGTGAGGTCCTCGATTGACTGTGATTACTGGGAATTTATTCTGAAAGCTATCTGAGTGTGTGACATGTCCTCTGGCTAAAGGATTCAGAAGTGGCGGGGAGGGGGCCCTGGGAGGATCCTTGTCTGATGTGGAGATAATGGCCTATTACCCTTTTTTCAAACCCTAGTGTCCAGTCATTGACTTATCAGTGAAAGGCATTTCTGAAATAGTGAACAAGCTCTCTGGGCTTATGGCTCTGTGTAAGCTGTAAAGCACACCTTCAACACTTGATACTTTTCATTAAGATTAAAGAACTCTCAAGTGCAAGTGACAGAGTATGTTGATATATGATTATAGTCATAACGCTATGCTTTTTTGTCTTCAGAGGAATTTTTCCCAGTTATGGCTTTAACTTGATATCCAGACAATAAAGCTCCCTGATTACACTTAATAAGAAAATTTAATAACCCCCTTATTGAGTATGTTTGCTACAGCCTTGGATTAACCTTTAACAAATAAAGGTTTAGTTGCCACAAAGCCTCAAGAATGTTCTCCCTGTGATGAATGTGTCTAAGTCTGTGTGGACTCGAGGATGCTGGGGGCTGCGAGAGTCACACTGTGGTTGAACTAACTCCTAGGGAGCCAGCCCTACTGAATCAATGATGCCAAGATGCTAGGAATGACTTCCAAGGGCCAGAGGCTCCATCACCATCTTCCGCTAAACTACAAAGTACAGAAGAAACCCATTTCTCCAGATATTTAATTACTGGACACCTAATACTAGAATAGATCCCAGAAGATTTCTTTATAAATATTCATTTATTTAAAAATTGATTGAGGGCTTACTGTGGTTCACAACATTGAGGGTGGGGCAATGATGTGACTAAGCAGCTGGTGTTTCATGGAAATGAATCCACATGATATGAATAAGAAAAAAAGGATAAAAAGTGTCCCTATTTCATGTTGTGAATATCTCATAATATCTCATAAGTGTTATGAAACAGTGCTTATTTACTGTTTAGCACAAGACAGTCCAGATGAACAAGCTGGAAGAGAATTTGAAAGAAAACCTGTAGAAAGAGTAGATAATCTTCCGTATTGCTCTCTCATCAATCTTTCCTCTGGTTTTGTTAGATGATATCACAACAAATCCTCCTTCATGAATTTGCCATACTGTTTCCCATAGGAATGTTGATCTACCATTCTTTTTATAATGATGACCTTGAAAATCTTTTAAGGAAATTATTGTGTAATGCAGATTTGTATTTTTTTGTAGTTAAATTGGATAAATGTAAAATTTGAGTTATGTTTAACATTATGACTTTTTTCAATTTCAGGTAAGCCTAGAATTTTATTATTGACAGAATGATAATTAAACTTCTTATATGCTTCTGTGTATTTGCATGATACATAGTGTACTTTTATTAAGTAAAAAGGTTTTCTAGTACATACACATAGTATATATAATATACAAAGTGTATTTTTCTATACATGTATACATGTACTATATACTTAACACTTATTTGTTCTAACAAAACCTTTATATCCCTTATTATGTACTAGGTCCTATTTGCTAAAAGTTATTTTTGCACTGCTCTATCTGTTTGAAATCAAGATTTCTGGCTTCCATGTATATTTTTAATTGAGAACAGATGCACTACTGGACATTTTGGGTAAATTATTTTTGACTGCGGTGTGTGTTCCTCTAGACTCTGCATCCAGATGCCGTTTTCCTGTTCTCCTGAGGAGGTGACTGGTGAGTCTCATGGAAGGACTGGCTCCAACGTCCTGAGGCTTGAGGAGGACAAGTTGTGGTTTCCACAAACACTGCCCCAGTGAGGCCTGTCCTTACGGGCTGGGCAGACTCTGAGGAAAGCCCACTGATCCCTTGAAGAGGGTGTACTTATGATGTCTGTCCTTGTCACATAAGCGAGGTGACTATTGCTGGGATGAGACAGGTCCTTTAGCTTCCAGATTCAGTATCCGTATCATTGGCTCTAGGAAACTCCACTGACCCACCTCCATAGGCTGTGTAGAGACAATGACTAGATGTTGTCCAAATCCTGTTTTCTCTGTCAGGAGAGGCACATCCTGTAGGAGGAACGAGAGGAGGATGTGGTGATGTCCCTGACCAGCCACCTCAGAGGGAAGAAAGCATATGATCGGTCGAGATAAATACAATAAACACTCTCTCGTTTCTTTAAAAGTCAGTATTCTGTAGAAGATGGAAGTAAAATGGGTGTGCAATCTGGACCCAATGTTACCCTGCTCAAGACTTTGTGATTGTCACTGAGGCATCGTTGATGGAGTTTGTGTCTAGTTAGGGACCACAGAAGAACAATGTCTCCCAACCTTACGACAGGTAGTGAAGTGAGTGGGTGTGGGTCTCCTCTTCTCCCACAAGGCAGTGGGGGGATTGCTGATGGCCCCCTCTTCCCAGGGTTCTGGGACTAAGGACTTCCCCCAACTTTGCTCTTGCTGTTCTAGGCCACATATGCTGATGGAGTTCTTTCTCCTCTTTTTCTCTTCCTTTTAACTTTCATTTCCTTGTTTTAAAAAGCCAGAAATCATGAATGAGAAGGCTTGTTAAGAGTTACTATGCAAGAGGGAGAATAGCTTCATTCTTACCACATAAAAGGAAATGTGTTCTGAAGGCATCCACGACTTACCTTTGAATCTTTGGGACAGTGTTGAAGGACTATGGGAGTTTAAGCCAGACCAAGTGATATGAAGTTATTAAATGCATCAGTCCTGTCCTCATTGTTACTCAAATTGCTAGCACTTCATTTCCTCTAGGATGCAGCCTGGCTGTTTTTCAGGGTGAGCAGTGGCTGCACAGAGCAGTGTCAAGTCCTAGCAACCAGTTCCGGAGCTCTGTGGGGAACCAGGAGACCCCTTGAGGTGTGCAAATCCACTGCAGGTCAGTAGTGCAAAGAGGACACCCCATGCCCTGTCCCAGCCCAGCTCCTCCCAAGCTCATTCCCAGCCACCCTGCTGTTTATTAAACAGCTCAGTAAAGAAAGCACCGGGGGAGAAACAGTTGTCTTATTTGAACAGAGGGTATTCACAAGATGCCAGAGTGATTTGGTCACAGTGTGGGCTTGAGGTGGCTAAAGGAGAAATAATGAAGCAAACGGGAAGTCCAACTGGACATGAAATAATGATTAAACGGTTGATATTTCTTTATGTCAGGTTCTCGCTTTGTTGGTGTGGACACTCAACTTGACCTTACCTAACAGTTTGAGGTTAGGCATCCCAGAGACTCAGCTTCAGAAGACATGTGAAAAACGTCCACTGCTCAAGGGGAGTGTTCAATGTATAAGGCTGATACTGCAGTTTCATTTCCATTTTCTTCAATGTGGGACTGCACACATGAATGGAAATGCTATATCACCAGCTGTTTACCCACTAATGACATATGCTTGTAATGCTGTCTGATGGAAGCAATGGAAATATTAAAATAAAGAAAAAAACTGACAATAATTTTATATATAGATATACATAGATATCTATCTAGAAGTAAATAGATTTTCAATAGATAGATTAGCTGTTTAACTGGCCAAAGGCAGTTAAGCTTAATTAATGTGAACTTAACATCTTAAGTTAATAAATTCTCCCATGAGGGCTATGAATTGAGAGGGTGAAAGGAAGTTGTCTATTTAATAGCTAACTTGATGGCTAATGCTATCTTACCATATCATTTTCTAGATTTTGCTAACGATGAAGTATTTTTTTTAACCTAGAAGATTTAAAACAATTTTTTGTTTTCTAAAACTAGAAAATAATTAATATACCTTTTACGGAAGTTTTGAGTTGTTTTTTAAAACTTAACTAATGTAGCATTTTTCTTGTGCCTCTAACCCAAGAAGCAAACATATACCTAATGGATTACCAGTGCTTTGACTGAGTCACATACTGATCATGAGTTATTATTTAACTGAGATGAACAAAAGCTCTGTGAGAGGGCAGTGAAAGCCCAGCCCCCAGCCCCCAGGCTGTTTTTAGTAATAAGTGAACAGTTTAGTCAGTAGCAGTCAGTGGCTTTGGCTTCTGTTCTTAATATTTGACAGAATTAAAAAGTTTTTTAGGTACCTAATTTTCTACCAGAGAGGAAGCTTAAAACTCAAAAGTTTGGAAATTTAAGTGTTTAGTGTTGATTAAATTTCAGTTGTGGGAGAACAAGAAAGAATGCTTGAGAATACTCTTCACAATCATCTGATCACCAGTGTAACATTTTTACAACATTTAACTGAGGCAAATTTAAATATAACAATGCGAACAAATCTAAAATATAAAGCTCAGTGACATTATATGCTGTATATAGACATCACCACCACACTCATCAAGATTTAGAATCATTCTGTCACCCCTGAAAGTTCCCTTTTTTCATTTAATATCACCACCCCAATTTAACCACTATTCTGATTTCTTTCACCATAGATTAGCTTGGTCTGTTTTACAACTTTGATAAAAGGAATTGTACACTATGCCTTCTATTGTGTGTTTGGCTTTTACTCCATGTAAATGGTTTTTCAAAAGTGTCATATTAATCATACATCTGTTACCTTTAATGCTGGCTTTTTTTATTTATCATAATGCATCTGAGGTTATTCCTGAGATTCTTATTGCTCAGCAGTATTCTTTTGTATGACTATATCACAACCAGTTATCCTGCTGTTGACAGTCATTTATGTACTTACTGTGCTTTGTCTTTATGAATAAAGCTGCTACAAACATTTCTGAGCAAGTTTTTTGTGGACATACTGACTAATTTATCTTTGGGCTATATTTAAGAATGAAATTGCTAAATCATAATATAAGTGTAAGTTTCACTTTATTAACAACTGCTAATCAGTTTCCCAAACTGATTATACTATTTTACACTCTCACCAGCGATGCACAAAAGTTCCAGCTCCTCTATGTTCTCATCAAAACTTGGTTATTACCAATCTTTTTAATTTTGTCATTTGTGGGGGTCTTTTGATATTCCCTATGGTTTAATTTAAATTTCCCAATGAGTAATGATATTGTCTTCCTTTTTATATACTTATTGGCCATTCTTAAATATTTTATGATTATCTTTTTTATTGTTGCTTTGTAAAAATTATTTATGTATTTTTCATAAAAATCCTTTGTTAAGTATATGTATTGTGAATGTTTTCTTCCAAATGATGTTTTTGATGAGGACAAGTTTTAAATTTTGATGGCCTATTTTATCATATTCTTTTATATAATTAGTATTTTTTTTGTGTGTCTTAGCCAAAAATTTTTGTCACAGTTCCCAAAGACATTATTCTATGATTTCCTCTCAAAGTTTTACAATGTTAAGATTCACACTTTGGTACTTAACCCATATCCACCCAGAATTATATTTGTGTGTACATATATTGTGAGGTAAAAAAGATATCCAGTTGCTCCACACTATATTGAAAAGAATTTTCTTTCCCTTAACTGAATTTTATTGGTGTCTTTGTTGAAAATCAAGTGATCATATGTGTTTGGGTCTATTTTTGGACTTTTGATTCTGTTTGATTGACCTATTTGTTTATTCTTATGTTTATGCCAGTACCATACATTTTTAATTACTATAGCTTTATGGTGTATGTTGAAATATGGTAGGGTAAACCCTCCTCCTTCTCTTTCTCCTAGTCATCATCTTCCTCCTCCTTCTCTAAGATTGTTTTGGTTATTTAGATATTTTGCATTTCATATAAACTTTATATTTAACTTGTTTATTTAACAAATTCTGCAGTGTTGTGACAGATTGCATTGAATCTACATATCAACTCGGCAGACTTGATATATTAATTATATCGGGTCTTTCTATTCACAAATGTGGTAATTCTCTCTATTTATTTAGGTGTTTTAAAAATTCCCTGAGAAGCCCTGGACAGTTTGGCTTGGTGGTTAGAGCATCAGCCTGCAGACTGAAGGATCTAGTGTTTGATTCCCGGTCAAGGATATGCACTTCGGTTGTGGGAGGCAACCAATTGATGCGACTCTCTCACATCAATGTTTCTTTCTCTCCCTCCCTCCCTCTCTTCTACTCTCTCTAGAAATCAATGGGGAAAAATATCTTCTGGTGAGGTTTAAAAAAAAACAAACAACAACAAATAAAATTCTCTGAGCAATGTTTTGTAGAGGACTTGCACAACTTTCATTAATTTTATTTCTAGGTATTTGGTGATATTGTAAATAATATTTTTATTGTTATAATATATACATAACATAAAACTTACCATTTTAACCATTTTTTTTGTTAATCTTCACCGGAAGATATTTTTTCTATTGCTTTCAGAGAGAATAGAAAAGAGGAAGGGAGGGAGGTAGAGAGGGAGGGAGGGAGAGAGAGAGAGAGAGAGAGAGAGAGAGAGAGAGAGAGAGACTGGAAACATTGACTGATTGCCTCCCTCATGCACCCCGACTGGAGGTGGGAAGTAAACCTGCAATCCAAGTATGTGCCCTTGACCGGGAATTGATCCCAAGGCCCTTTAGTGCACAGGCCAACACGCTGAGCAATAATGGCTAGGGCCATTTTAACCATTTTTAAATGTACAGTTCAGTGGTGTTAAGTATATTCACATTGTATAACCATCACCACTATCTAGCTCCAAAACTTTTTAATGAACCTAAATAGAAAATGGGTCTGTACCCATTAAACAATAATTTCTAAATCTTACCCCTCAGCCTCTAGAAACTACCATTTTGCTTTCTGTCTATGAATTTCACTACTCTGGGTACCTCATATAAGTGGAATCACACAATATTTGTCCTTTAGTGTCTGGCTTATTTCAATTAGCACAGTGTGTTCAAGGTTCATTCATATTGCAGCATGTGTTATAATTTCATTCCCTTTAAAGGCTGAATAATATTCCATTGTATGTGTACAACACATTTTGTTTATCTACTCATCTACTAATGCTTATTTCCATCTTTTATCTATTGTGAATAGTGCTTTCAATAACATTGGTGTACAGATATCTGTTTGAGTCAACTTTTCAACTTTATGTTTATATACTCAGAGGTGGAATTACTGAAACATATGATAATTCCATGTTTAATTTTTCTGGATATAAATTATAATTAAAATTTTGTTTTTAAATTATTTGTTAGTATTTAGAAATGGAATTTTATTTTTAAATTGCTTGTTGTTAGTATTTAGAAATAAAATGGATTTTTGGATGCTACTTTATACCCAGTGACCTTGCTAAATTCACTCACCAGGTTTAATAATTTATAGATTCATTGGACTTTCAACATAGACAATCATTCCATTTTTGAATAAAAACAACTTAACTTTGTCTTTCATAATATTTATGCCTTTTTTCCTTTTTGCCTTAGTTCACCAGGTGGGACATCCTGTGCAATTTTAAACAGAAGTGATAAGGTAGACATCCTTGTCATAGTCTCAGCCTAAGGGAAAAAGAGTTCAATATTTCACTATGCAGTGTTATGGTAGCTTTAGAATTTTTTGGTAGATATCTTTTGTCTTCTTAGGAGAGTTCCCTAACATTCCCAGTTTACTAAGAGTTTAAAAAAATATCATTATTAAATTCAGTAAGTTTTAGTATTTTGTTACCTGAATATGGTAATTTGAGTGAATGTTATTTATTCAACTAATATTTATTGAGTATTCACTATAATCTAGTATATAGCAGTAAACAAAAGATATAAAAATCACTTCCCTATTGGAGCTTACATTGTAGTGTATAGAGACAAACTATAAACAAAAGTAAACAGATACAATACATTATACTAGAAGATGACAAGTGCTATAATGAAAATAAAGCAAGGAAAGGGAATGGGGTACCATGGTTAGAAGGAGAGGTTGCAAATTTAAATAGATGGTCAGAGAAAGATTCACTAAGTGGATGGTATTTGAGTAAAGTCCTGAAGGTGATGAGTGAAAAAGTCTGGCAAATATCGGGAAAATCTGGCAGATATCTGAGAAAAAGGTGGGCTAGTCAAGGGAAGAATAAATACAAAGCTCGAAGGTAGAACTCTACTTCATGTGCTTGGGGACAGCAGGAGACAGTAAGGCTGGAGTGGAGCCAGTGAGGGGCAGGATAATATTGGTGATAGTAGCAGTAGTAGTCATAGAAATGTCCTACTACTAATAGTAATAATCCTATATAATAAAAGTGTAGTGTGCAAATTGGAGTTCTTCTACTGGAGTTCTTCTGGGAGTTCCACCAGGGGACGGGCCAGCCAGGGGAAGGAAAGGAGGCCCTGGCCAGTGGTGGCAGGTGGCCGGGGTGAAGGGAGGGAGGCCCTGGCGCTGGCAGGCAGCCGGGGAAAGGGAGGGAGTACCCGGCCAGCAGCCCGCAGCCACTAGGGATCCTACCAGTGCAGGAATTTTGTGCACTGGGCCTCTAGTAGGGACTGTAAATACCAATTGTCTAACAGTTTTTTAAAAAAAATTTCTTTATTGATTAAAGTATTACATATGTGTCGTTATTTCCCCATTACCCCCCAACCTCTCCACTCATGCCCTCACCCCCCCGCCCCCTGTTGTCTGTGTCCATTGGTTAGGTTTTTATGCAGGCATACAAATCCTTTGGTTGATCTCTCCCCCTTGCTCCCACCCTCCCCTACCTTTCCTCTGAGGTTTGATCGTGTGATCAATGCTTCTCTGTCTCTGGATCTGTTTTTGTTCATCAGTTTATGTTGTTCATTATATTCCATAAATGAGTGAGATCATGTGATATTTATCTTTCTCTGACTGGCTTATTTCACTTAGCTTAGTGCTCTCCAGTTCCATCCATGCTGTTGCAAATGGTAAGAATTTCTTCTTTTTTATAGCAGCATAGTATTTCATTGTGTAGATGTACCACAGATTTTTAATCCACTTATCTGCTGATGGGCACTTAGGCTGTTTCCAAATTTTAGCTATGGTGAATTGTGCTGCTATGACCATAGGGGTGCACATATCCTTTCTGAATGGTGTTTCTAGTTTCTTGGGATATATTCCTAGAAGTGGGATCACTGGGTCAAATGGGAGTAACATTTTTAGTTTTTTGAGGAAACTCTATACTGTTCTCCACAGTGGCTGCACCAGTCTACATTCCCACCAGCAGTGCAAAAGGGTTCCTTTTTCTCTGAATCCTCGCCAGCACTTGTCGTTTGTTGATTTGTTGATGATAGCCATTCTGACAGGTGTCAGATGGTACCGCATTGTTCTTTTGATTTGCATCTCTCGGATGATTAGTGACTTTGAGCATGTTTTCATATGCCTCTTGGCCTTCCTTCTATCTTCTTTTGCAAAGTATCTATTTAAGTCCCTTGCCCATTTTTTTATTGGGTTGTTTATTTTCCTTTTGTTAAGTTGTATGAGTTCCCTGTACATTTTGGAGATTAAACCCTTATTGGTGATAACATTGGCAAATATGTTCTCCCATGCAGTGGGCTTTCTTGTTGTTTTGTTGATGGTTTCTTTTGCTGTGAAAAAGCTTTTTATTTTGATGTAGTCCCATTTGTTTATTGTCTCTTTAATTTCCATTGCCCTAGGAGCAGTATCAATGAAGAAATTGCTTCGGCATATGTCTGAGATTTTGCTGCCTGTGGATTCCTCTGACAGCACCGCGGAGCCTCAGTTGGCCTCGGATAGCTGGTCCCCAGCAGTCCCTGCAGGTGAGCCATCGCGCCCAACCACCTCACCGTAGCGGCGTGGCACGCCCTGCCGTGCATGGGGACCAGGTCAGGTGTGGAGAGCCCTTTGTCCTGGTAAACTGGGTGCAGCCAGAAAAGGAATATGAGATTTCAAGCTGTATTATAAAGCACTGTTCTCAAAACAGCCTGGTACTGGCACAAGAACAGACATATAGATCAATGGGATAGACTAGAGAACCCAGAAATCAACCCAAACCACTATGCTCAATTAATATTCGACAAAGGAGGCAAGAAATGGAGTCAAGACAGTCTCTTCAATAAATGGTGTTGGGAAAATTGGACAGATACATGCAAAAAATTGAAACTAGACCACCAACTTACACCACACACAAAAATAAACTCAAAATGGATAAAGGACTTAAACATAAGATGGGAAACCATAACAGTTGTTTTTTATTTTTTTTATATTTTTGCCAAACACTCTTTCAAATTCATTAAATTGTGACAGCAACAGATATGGTAACAGAAGTAAGGTAAGGTAAGATGAGTGGACAGGTCATGTCATATGGTGCTCTTGTTGATCAGAATAAGAATTTTGAATTCTAGTAAGATGAGCCACTTGGAGATTTTGAGCAGATATATGATGATCTAACTGAAGCATGCGTAGAAGTACTCAGGCTGCTGTGTTGAAAATAGAACGTATGGAGGACAAGTGTTGAAGTAGGAAGACCAATTAGGGAGCTATTGTAATAATCTGCAACAGGCGATGGTAGTTTGCAGGTGGTGAGCAATAGTTAGAATCTGGATGTGGTTTAAAGAGCGAACTGATTATATTTGCTATTAGACTGGAAATAAGTGAAAGAGAAAGAGAAGATATATGAATGACTCCAAGGTTTTGGCCTGAGTCACTGAGATGGAGAAGAGGGGTGGGTTTATTGGAGTGGGGTGGAAACTAGATTTTGATATAGTGAATGTATCTTTTTGTTAAATTTTCAGCTATACTGCAAGAAAGAAACATGAAAAGTTAGGGAAAAAGGCTAAAAGTAATGGTATTTAAATTGAACACTTTTGTAAATCAATTTTTAGATGAATAACTTCTTTAGGAATCTGGATTTGACCTTGGGGACATTGGCTGAAACATTTTTCTGTTTTATAAGGCAGCTGCTTGCTATTCTAATATTAAATTTATAGCTGTCATTTCAGATTTTCATAAGCAAGTATCCTTTAAAAGATTTGGAGACTGATTGCCAATTTTTCATTTTCTCAACTATTCTTACTAAAATTTTTATTTGCTCTTATCATCATTTTATGAAAGGAAGGATTGTTTTTTACACCAAAAACAAAAGGAGGAAGAATATGGAGGAACAAAGTATCATGCATTCATTTAACTTTGTGACTTCACTTCAACCATATATATTCAAAGTAAACACTTTGAAGACTGTGGGACTATCTGCTGCTTCATGGTTCCACTCACAGAGTGTGTCCTCTGCAGTGAGGAGAGCCTATAAGGTGTGACACTTCCCTTCTCCTACTGGGGCTTATGTCTCCAGTCCCATATTTCTCAACTGAGAATCACTTTAGTCTCTAAGGGATTTTGTTTTTATTTTATTTTATTTTTCAAATCTATCTCTATCTCTATCTCTATCTCTATCTCTATCTCTATCTCTATCTCTATCTCTATCTCTATCTCTATCTCTATCTATCTCTAATCTATCTATTTATCTATCTATCATCTATCTGTATAATTGATTTCAGAGAAGAAGGGAGTGGGAGAGAGAGAGAAACATCAATGATGAGAATCATTGATCGGCTGTCTCCTGCATGCCCCCTACTGGGGATCGAGCCTGAAACCCAGGCATGTGCCCTTGACTGGAATTGAACCCAGGACCGTTCAGTCCACTGGCCAATGCTCTATTCACTGAGCCAAACCGACTAGGGCAAAAGTTTTATTTTTAGATATACTCAGCTATAGAACTCGAAATCTAGTCCATTCTGTAGGTAGGGAAAATAGCTGTGATTGGCCTCATTAACAAATAGTGTACTGAACTTCATCTTGGTATCTCCTTAAGGAATTTAGAAGGGTAATTTTTGTAATATGTCCAATTTTTGCTATAAGGATTAACATGGGCAAGAGAAGTTTCAAGTAATGGGTGGTGGCTAATATTAGGGATCAATTAGATATTAAGAAACAGGTGAGCTGTGGAGATAAGCTGAAAACAGTGATTCTATTAAATTCAACAACATTTACAGAGTCCCCCACTATGTGCAACTAAACATTCTAAGATTCTGAGTTAGTAACAGCTGAACAATATGGCAAGTATTGTTTGACTGCTGACCTTGGGCAAGAACAATCAGTGTTTTAATGAATAGTTATTATACTTCTTGAAGCAGGTAGTTTGATATCTCAAAGCTTAGACTGATCACATTTTTATTTTCTTGGTAGTATGTTGAGTTTTGTGTGTTGCATTACAAACTAGTTATATTTGTTGCCTATTTTAGATGATCTTTATTCTTTTCCTAAAAAACATAAACAAAGACAATCACTGTGTGAGTAATACATGTCAAATCCCAATGCAATGTATACTATCAGCATGAAAAATCTCTCTATAAATAAAAGATTACCAAGCTTTAGCTGGTCCACTTACTTTGTGAAACCCTGCAAATAAAATCTAAGTCTGGTGAAAAACAAAACAAAAAACAAAACAAAACAAAACAAAAACAACCAGTCGCTGCTCTGGCTTTAGTAACCTGGTTTGGGCAGATAAGGCTCACAGTGCGAACTGTGTTGAGGGTGGGGTAAGTGATAATACATTTCTGTATGTGCTGCTGACTGTAACCAAAGACAGGGTCTCTGGGAGACCCACAGTTTAAATGCTTCACCTGGGTGCGCTATCCCCCTCATGTCTGTCTCCTTCAGGTTCTAAATTTCTTTGGTTTCATATGTTTCTCAAAAAGAATAATCTCAATTTGCCTAAACACAATAGAGGTCTTAAACTAGAGTTTGGGTTAAAAGGAATGTGTTATTATAGTTTGGGGCCACGTAGGCCTTGATAATCATATTATCATGTTCCATTATTTTGAATTGGGTATCTCCCACCAGACGTTAGAGAACATTATGCATATGAAAGAAAATAAGTCAGTTTTCTCTCCTCTCCTCTCCTCTCCTCTCCTCTCCTCTCCTCTCCTCTCCTCTCCTCTCCTCTCCTCTCCTCTCCTCTCCTCTCCTCTCCTCTCCTCTCCTCTCCTCTCCTCTCCTCTCCTCTCCTCTCCTCTCCTCTCCTCTCCTCTCCTCTCCTCTCCTCTCCTCTCCTCTCCTCTCCTCTCCTCTCCTCTCCTCTCTTCTTTTTTTCTTGTCCTTACTGAATCAACAATTGACTACTTTGGAAGGAGTAAAGCTGAAATGATCCCATCAAAAATTGGCATTGGGTTTCTGGGAGCCCCAGGCTCAGCAACCTCTTTTATATACAGTGTTTGACTAGGAATTGGGATAAGAGAAGCTTGAATGCCAGTTTATTTCATGCTTCCAGCTAAGAATAATTTCATAAATGCTTGAAATTTTGCAGGGAAAAAAACTATTTTTTACTAAATGATTAACTCATAATCAAGAGATATTTGAATGGATGGAGATTAGACTTGGATACTTTGAACTTTTATGCAGAGAGAACTTTTTATTTAGAAGCAATCTCTGAAGTTTGGGAATTTGTTTCTCCTAGGAAACCTAGTATTCACACTAATGTTGCATTCTCATTATAAATAAACCACAATTGCGTGCCTGCTGGAACTAGAAGTGTTCTTCCTCTTGTACACAACCCACAAATGGAAGGCTCCCACTGCACACACGCCTTAGGCTGAGAGGCCTCCCTGGTAGACAGGCTGATGTAGTTTTTATTTTATTTTTTTAGGACGGGGAACTATGTGCAAAATCTGATTTAGGAACCAATAAGCTAAACTTAAAATCATGAAAATGAATGGAAAAGAAAGCATTTGGCAAATAACTTTAACTCTGGGGAGGGGAAATCCCTCACATCCCCTGAGCCCTCCCTTGGAGAGGCCCAGCGAGCCTCTGAGAATCCGGAGGCTGAGGCGTAGGCCCTGGGAGACCTGCCCCGGGCTCTGGGCCTGGGCTTGGGGAGTGTCCATCCAGCCCTGGAAACAGGCTGCGTGGTGATGCCATCACGCAAGGTTTGCACGCCTGAGTCAGCGTCCCCAGGTCCACAATGAGTGAGGCCTGGAGAGGGCTTCCAGGGCACTTCCGCTTCAGCTTGTTTCTATTTTAAAACCTGGAGACAATTAAAGACCAGTGTCTGGTGCCAGTATTCCCCCCTCGCCCTCCCGCCCCCACACAGTTCAGCTATTCTTAGAAACAGTTGAGCCAGTCAGTGGTGGTGGAGTCTGAAAGTGATGGAACCTTTTCCTTGTGTGGCAACAACTCATTTCTCCTGTGGAAGCGCAGTGGTGCTTTTCTTGGGCTCAGCAGTGCGGCTGATGCGGCTTGGATGGCTTAGGCCCTGGGAGCACACACACTGAGCTTTTTGGAAAGGAAGCAGGAGGACCGGGAGCAGTGGCAGGCAAAGAGGAAAAAGTGGGACTGGCATTCCATAGGCAGCGCTTTATTTATAGCTCCTCAAATGGTGTTTGTTCAACTATCCTGAACTGTTGTGCAGCTTCAAATATGGAAACTGTGGTGATAAAAATGCTAATTGTATCTTTAACATTGTTTTTAATTCTCTATGGAGCTAAGGTTGCATTTTGACAAAATGGGCTGCTTTTAATATGGTCATATAGATTTTTAAAAAATTCATTCAGCTAGATTTTGTTGAGCACTAACTGTGTATGAAACAAGGTTGTTTAAGGTATACTTTTTGTCTTTAAGGAGAAGAAATTCATGAGGGTTTCTAGAATAAAAATAACCAGGGAGCATTATTAACCAAAAGCATATATTAGAACATTGCATGTTGAACTAAGAATATTATAGAAGGAATCAATGCCAAGCATTGTTTACTTTTGCATATGCTTGAAATTCTCCATAAAAAAATAAGAAACTATAAGGAAAAGAGAAAGAATAATATATGTTTAAAATAATTAAAATGAAACAGGCAAAAACCCCTGTTGAATGCATCCTAGATGACACTTTAAATGAATATTTATAGTAGTAATTGCATATAGTAGACAATGAGAAAAACTGAAAGCTCATGAGCTAAATCCTCAACACAATACACTAAAAAACAACCAAAGAGCAAGCAGAAAGCAGAAGGAAGAAAATAATAAAGATAAGGGTAGTAGTTAATGAGCTAGAAAACAAAGTAAAAATACGGAAAATCAACCAAACCAAAAACTAGTTCCTTGAAAAGAGTGATAAAGCAGTCTCTGGAAAGAGAGACCAAGGACAGGAGGAGGGAAGGCATGGAAGAAAGAAAAGATAAACTAGAGATGGAGATTTAAAACCTATCAAACTGACAATGTTTGGAAACCTGAAGAATTTGGACAATTTCCTAGAAAATATTAATTACAAAAAATGATGAAACAAAAAGACCGAATATACCTATAGCCACAAAAAAAGTGAATCCAGTTAATAATCTATACTTTCTCCCTTCCCTCGCTAAAAAATGCCAGACACAGCCAAGACTACAAAATGTTCAAAGAACTGATAAGCACTACTTTGCATTGACTTTTTTTTTTCTACAAAAAGGAAAAAGGACAACTCCCCAGATCATCTTACACGTATAACCTTGATAATAAAATTGAATCTGAGCCTGCAACTTGGGAATGTGCCCTGATCAGGAATTGAACTGTGATCTCCTGGTTCATAGGTCGATGCTCAACCACTGAGCCACACTGGCGGGGCTACTGGAGATTAATTTAAAGATAGCTGTCATGGTCTACACACACACACACACACACACACACACACACACACACACACACTCACATCAACTTTCTCTTGTCCAGGCCTCACACCCCTTGTAGCTTCAACTCTTTCTCTGATATCATCTTTTCTGAATGCATCTTTTCCATTTGGTTCATACGCCTTTGAAATGAGCAAAGTGCTATAGGTACTAGAGTGACAAAGAATGGGATGCCCACCTCCATTATTCTAGATTTTAAATATCTCTAATCACAGCCTGAGACTGTTTTAGTTTTTAGGTCAGTGATATCACTCTGGTAACCTGAGAGTTTACTGTCAATAAAGGCAATTATGTCTATTTTTATTTACTTATTTTCATTCGATATCTCTACTAGGCCAGAGCTAGTTGGCATGTGAATTAGAAAAAGTCACCCGCCCTGGGTGGACTATTGGGAATAAGGTACCTCCTTGGGCTGTTGTAGGCAGTAGTCACAGCTTGGCAAGCAAAGACAGAATGGATTTGGGTCCTGGCCATAGCACTATTTTTTTTTTTTTTTGGCTATGGCACTTTTAAGCAGTGCCCATATTTCCTAAATGAGTGCAGTACCCAATGGTGCCCTCTTACTGTGTTTGTAAAATTTCATCCCTCCCTCCTTCCCTACTCTCTTCCTTTCTTCTTTCCCTTTTTGTTTTCCAATAAAAAGCCTTTTATTTCTGGTCATTATATTTCATTTTATTATGGTGCATCTTTTCAAGACAATTTTGCCTTCCATTTGCATATATTTGCATCTCTTCTGCATCTTGTTACCAGTAAACTTGAACCTTTCTTCTCTTTGTGCTTCTGAATTTTCTATCTCTGAACTTCCCCTTTTCAAGTGATATTTCAGTAAATATCTTTTTATATAAGTGCCATTTAATTTCTCTTCTGCCTCCAAGGTGCTAAAATGTTGATATATTATTTAGTTATTTAAAAAAGTGGTTATCACCCTGACCAGTTTGGCTCAGTGGATAGAGCGCCAGCCTGTGGACTCAAGGGTCCCAGGTTCGATTCCAGTCAAGAGCATGTACCTTGGTTGCAGGCACATCCCCAGTAGGGGTGTGCAGGAGACAGCTGTTGATGTTTCTTGCTCATTGATGTTTCTAACTCTCTACCCATCTCCCGTCCTTTCTGTAAAAAAGCAATAAAATATATTTTTAAAAATAAATAAATAAGTGGTTATCTCATGTGCCTTGAGCAATTGTTTGTCATGCAATCTACACTAATCAAAGAGAAATATGTAAACTGATCGTCACTTCGCAACACCCACAAGCCAATCAGGAGTGAGTATGCAAATTAGTGGGACAAAGATGGTGGTGGCCACAGAGCCAGCCAGAGCGGGTGGGTGGCTTGTATCGTCCCTGGCAATGGAGGAAGCCAAGCTTCCCACCTGCCTGGGCTGGCTGCTGAAAGATGGGCCTGTGGGCGGCAGCCATGGAGCAGGCCTGAGCACGGAAGGCTTGGGTCGCCCGGGCTGGCTGCCGAGGGAGGAGCCTGCAAATGGTCCTCACGCCCTCACTCAGGCTGGCCACGTCACCATCGGGGTGAGGGTCCCTGCTAGGGGGCATGGCCAGCCTGTAAACAGCCATCAGCCCCTCACTCAGGCTGGCCAGGCACCCTAGCGGGGACCCCCACCCTGAAAGGGGTGTGGCCAGCCTGAAAACAGCCCTCAACCCCTTATCCAGGCTGGCCATGCCCCTCCAGTGGGGACCCTCACCCCATGGGGGTGAGGCTGGCCTGCAAACTGCCCCAGCCCCTTGCCCAGGCCAGCACCATCCCAAGTGGGGAACCCCACCATGATCTGGGACACCCTTCAGGGCAAACCAGCTGGTCCCCACCTGTGCACCATGTCTCTATCTATGCTAATAAAAGGGTAATATGCTAATTAGGCTGGGAGACCTTCCAGGAGACCTTCTGGACGTTCTTCTGGACAAAACCATGGTGGCGTGGCCAAGGTAGAGGCGGTTAGGGGCCAAGAGGGGAGGGCAGTTGTGAGTGATCAGGTCAGGATGGGACAGCAGTTGTGGGTGATTAGGCTGGCGGAGGGGGCTGTTGGGGGTGAGCAGGTCATCAGGGGGGCAGTTAGGGGTGAGCAGGTTGGGAGGGGGCAGTTGGGGATGATCAGGCTGGCGAGGGGGGGGAAGTTGGGGGAGAGCAGGCCAGCAGGCAGAGTGGTTAGGGGCAATCAGGCAGGCAGGCAGGTGAGCAGTTAGGAGCCAGCAGTCCCAGATTGCAAGAGGGATCCAAGATAGAAGAGGGTGCAGGCCAGGACGACCCCCCCCCCCTCCCGTGCACGAATTTCATGCACCGGGCCACTATTATTACACGTTTCTGGATAGTTGTTATAATTTTGGCATCCCTCCCTGTGCTCAAGGCAGTGGCAGGCTCTCTGTGTGTCCACTGGATATTATTCATCTCTCTGTCATTATAATCTATCATGTCTGCTTGTCTTGTTTTCCATTATGAAACACAGACTACCTGAGAAAACTTCCTGGCCATATTTCTTGAGTGCCTGGTACATCCTATATAATAAAGAGGTAATATGAAAATTAACCATCATGCTGTCACAAGGTGGCTGCACCCACAGTGGAGTCAGGGTTCCCATAACACAAGATGGCTGTGCCCACAGCGGAGGTGGGGTTCCCATAACCAGCGATCAGCAGGGACCTGAGGCTGCGTGGAGCTGGCCCGGGGTGGGGGATCTGAGGCTGGGCCCCCCACCAAGTAGGGCTTGACTGGGGACCTCAGGCCATGCACCCCTCCTGGCGGAGCTTGACGGGGGACCTCAAGGTGTGTCTCCCGCCCTGGTGCCAGGCCGGGGGACCTCAGGCTGCACCTCCTGCCTGGTGGGGCTTGACGGGGGACCTCAAGGAGCAGCCCCCACCCTGGCACCGGGCTGCGGGACCTGAGGGTACACCAGGGGACCTGAGGCTGTACCCCCCACCCAGCGGGGCTTGACAGGGGACCTGAAGCTGTGCCCCCACCTGGCACCAGACCAGGGGACCTGAGGCTGTGCCCCCCACCTGGCAGGGTTTAATGGGGGTGGGGCCAGCCAGGTCTGTGTCTTGTGCGATTTCGAGGTGAGCACGGGTGGGCGGGGACTTGACTCTAGGTTCTGCGGCATGCCCCAGACTCTGACAGGAGGAGTCATATACATTTTACTAATTTTCTTTCACCTCTGACACTTCTATTATAGAGAAAGGGCAAATAGCAATATTAAAATATTTCCTCTAATTAATTCCCTTTTAATGTGCACGAATTTTGTGCACCAGGCCACCAGTTGTTACATAAAAGGATCTTTGATAAACATCAACAGTGAATAGAAATTACATCATAGGTTCATGCTTTCTTTAAAGATTGTCTCTAGAATTACTTATATTCAAATAATCTTCCATAGAAACTCTCAGAGTAAAATGTTCCTCAGATATCTTATTCTGATAATAACACAATTTCAAATTGTCATCATTTTATTCATTTGATATATTCTTAAAGAATGTACTACCCATGAACTGTTGAGATTCAAATACCTGACATAATTGAATTTCAAATATCAGCTCTCTATTCATAATCTGATATGTATTCCTAGTGTGTTTTGGCTCCAAATATAATAAAAATCACATTTCAGAAATCCAAATTTCACCTCAAGGGATATTCTGCTCTTGTTAATGAACAGTTTGTATACATTGAACTCTTCTGAAAAAGTTTAGTCAAATGGTCTCAAGCCTCTTACTCTTTGAAAACTCATTATACTACATACTAAATACAAAACAAGTGACATCCTTTGTTATTAGAAATTCTCCCTGGGACTGAACACGTTGAATGTTATTTTTAAGAATATTTTAATTGATTTTTTTAGAGAGAGGAAGGGAGAGGGAGAGAGAAAAACATCGATGTAAGAGATAAATCAATTGGCTGCCTCCTGCAAGGTCCCTCTCCCCCACTGGAGATTGAGCCTACAACCCAGGTAATATGCCCAACAGGGAATCAAACCAGCAACCTCTTGGTGCACAGTGTGATGACCAACCAACTGAGCCACACCGGCCAAGGCCAAACAAATTCAATATTAAAAAAATAAAAAACAAAACTCTGCCATTGCTCAGAAACTTAAATCTATCAGTAAACTCATATTCACTTATTGTTTTCTCAGAAAGCAAATATGACGAAGGTATTATAGCATTTCCTTGTTTGTACTCAAATAGTAAAAGTACTACCCCTCTAAATGAGATCTTATCCCCTGTTAACAATTTAGTTAATAAGTAGTTAGTTTAAACCTCTTCTAGCACTTAACACTTGATTTAAGTAAGCCCTTGGCCCCTGGCAGTCTACAGGATATATCTGGAGACTTTCAAAAAAATCTAAAGTGCAGGAGCTTCTAAGGAGAGTGCTGCCACATAAGAGCCTTTCCCCCCCTTTCTTTTTAAAAGAACAACTAGAAGTTTGTTTAATAAATAATCAAACTGTATATTACATCTCTAAATTGCCTTGAAATTACTCAGCTTGTGTCAAGGACTAATTATGAATTTTTGGTTTCAGTTGGCTGTAATTGATAGCTTGAAAAGATGTGGTCATGTATGTGTGTCTGTGGAATATCATATAGTAAATGATTTTGTTACATAATAGCTTCTGAACTAGATTGAATTATTAAGGATTAATTTATTCAATCCAATTAAGCACACTAGGTTCTTCAAAAAGAAATGAGGCCTATCTCCCATCCATTCCTGCTCTCATTCTTCCCCAGGATGGAGCAGGCTGAGGACTTGGGAAGTGAACACCTATTGGATCATGATATGGCCGTTCTTGATGTTCATGATTTGGGATCCTTTGGTTGGTCTTACAAGAAAAAAATTCACAGTTGACTTGGGTTTCATAACTTCATTTGAACATTCCAGATATGCATCACAGTGGCCTGACTCCTTTTCTTGGGGTTCCACATTCTTGGTGTTTACAGGCCTCCTCCATCCCCTCTCACATCTTTCAGTTCTGATTTAGAGGAAATCTGTTTGTCCAAGAGTCATCCATCTCCAGACTGTGACATCAGAAATGGGAATTTATCTCTCAATTGCTCATTTCCAGTAAGTGGAATGAGGGTCCAATCACTGTTGGTGCACTCCCTTTATCATACTGAGTTAAGTCCAATATTAGAAATGGTAGTAATGGTAGTAATAGCAATAATAATAGCAAACATTAATTGAGCATCGAGCATTTAATTTCTGTTAAGCACTATATATACATAACAATTCTGTAAGTTATAATCTATTATTTTCCCCATTTTATAGCTGAGGAAACTGAAGTTTAAAGAGATTAACTAAAGAGGTTAAGTTATAAATAGTGAAGCTGACATTTTAAAAAAGTGAATCTTGCCTTAGAGTCCTTAATCTCAGCCATTTTTTCATATGTGACACAATATATTCTAGTTGAAAACATTTTCATAAAGCAGCTGCTCTTATGAGTTTTCCAGATCTTTGTTTTGTTTTTATGCATTTGTTATATATATATATATATATATATATATATATATATATATATATATCACAATTTCCTATTGTGAGATTTAAAAAAAATCCTATTGCATTCTATGTCTTAATGTATAACTTGTTTTTTAATGTAATAACGTATTTTAGAGATTTTTCCAGTTCAATACAGAGGTTGGACTTTTTTTTTTAATAGTTGCATAGTATCCTATATTATGGATGGATATGCCCCAGAACATAGTTTCCATCCTGACATTTGGTGAGTAGACTTTTTTTTTTTTTTTTTACAAAACAAAAGGGCTACAATAAGCATACTTGTGTAGATTTGACATGCACACTTCTCGTTATTTCTGAGAATAAAATCATGCTAACATTTTGTAGTGTGATCCCTAATACACTGACTTTTCTCGTCCTCCAACATAAAAGAAATTCAATTAGAACTTTAGAAAATTGCCTATGCAAGGTGGTGCTTGATTATTTTAAAAAAAAATTCTTGCCCCTTAATGTCCAGGGGCTCATAGAATGGTAGAGAACATCTTACCCAGCATGGGGCCAACACATGGCCACAATGAGGATGAGGCCCTTGCCTTTGGCTAGAAACTGGCCGGTTTCCTCTGTTTGGAGGAGAAAATGACCTGGGAAGGAATTTCCTCCAATATGCCAGCTTTGGTCTCCTCTGAACATTGGCCAATGACCTTTCTCCTGTTTGTACTGCCTTAGCTCGGAGAAAACCCTCTTGCACGTATATACCATATTTTCCGGCATATAAGACGACTTTTTAACCAAGGAAAATCTTCTATAAGCCCAGTCATCTTATACGCCGGAAAATACGGTATCTTGTATATATTCTGAGCTTCCTTATTTAATTTGTGGATAGATCAGTAGCAGCATCAATGGATTTTGCTACCTGTGATTTCACTGAAATGTGTGTACAGATCTTAGACTTCCTTTGGAATCACATTTCCATGGAGAATGATGTGTTTCCACTCTATATCTTAACACCAGGAAATTCTCCAACTTTTCAACTTTCACTAAATTTTTTTCTCATCCAAACAACGTTTTTTAAAATTGGCTGTTTTACTAAGCAGTTCCCTAAGACACTTTTTTAAAATGTTAATACTAGAGGCCCAGTGCATGAATTTGTGCACTAGTGGGGTCCCTTGGCCTGGCCTGCGAGATAGGGCTGAAACTGGTTCTCTGACATCCCCTGAGGGGTCCTGGATTGTGAGAGGGCGCAGGCCAGGTCAAGGGACCCCTGCACGATAGGGGCCGGGGAGGGACAGCGGGGGAGGGGGGGGCTCCAGGGAGTATCTGGACTGTCTCGCTCAGTCCTGATAGGCTGGACCCCAGCAGCAAGCTAACCTACTGGTCAGAGCATCTGCCCCCTGGTGGTCAGTGCATGTCATACCAACTGGTCGATTGACTGTCTGCCCCCTGGCGGTCAGTGCACATCATAGAGAGCAGTTGAGTGGCCTTAGCATAACATTAGCATATTACACTTTGGTTGAATGGCCGACTGGACGACCAGACACTTAGCATATTAGGCTTTTATTACATAGGATAAAGGATGTCTCTACACTATAGATCTGAGTTAACTACAGATATTTAAATATATTACTCTTTAATTTATCTAAAACTCTTTGTTAAGGTCCTTGACTTTCTTAGGTATCTTCACCTCTTACCACTCATGCTAATATTAAAAACTCTCTAAAACTAGCTAATTTGGCCATTTCTCCTCTTTCTTAACTAGGACAGTTTTATTTACTTGTATTCCACTCCGCAGGGCTTTCGCAATCTCTCTAAAATACATTGTAGCATGCTTGATTGGGTCAATTTTTAGAGTGATAGAATTTGAGAGCGGGGTGTTTTTTCAGCAATTGTTTAATTTACCTAAGGAAATTGAATGGTTCATTGTCTCTTAATGATGGACTAGAACTCAGATCATCTCACTCAAGTTCATTGCTGGTCCATTCCTCTTATGATGACCTGAATTTCTGAGCCAGAACTTGGTGAGCAGTTACCAAGGAGACCCAGATTTTTTTTTGGTGGGGGCAGTGTGGGTAATGGGAGAGTTTTGTGGGCATTATAACACACTGCAAACCCTAAGAAAGTAAAAGGCTTCCATAGGTCTTAGTGATTGGTGGGTATTAAGTGTGTCTAGAGCAGAACAGGCCAAGTCTGGATTTACAGGCTCTCTCACTTCTCACACATTTTAGAATCAGAGCCTGTGGGACTCTTCTACATAAGACAACCCTGGAGGGGCAGCGAGAGCCCCAGCTGGTCCTGTGGGACCTAAGTTGAGCCATGCATGCATTTCTCCTGGTCAGGGGGCTCAAGGAAATGTTTTGTTGTCACTCTCATCAAATGCAGCTGGGTATGCTGTGGCTCTGAGCAGGAGAGGCCCTTGCAGCTGTGAATATCTGAGTAGGACAGCCCTTTTCCAACCCACAGAGAGAAGTGGCATGATTTTAACCCTGTATTCAAAACCTTTGTGAACATTCCTGACAAATGAATCCCCCTCAGAAGGGACCTGTATTGATGACCAAACTCTGAGATTGCCCTTAAGGTGGGTTTGTGACACAGGGTGTAGGCGGAGCCCAGAGAGGTGGCGGCAGAAAGCAATCGGGTCTCCTTGAGGCAGGGAGCCCTCTTCCTATGCTTTCCCCCCCCCCCCCCCCCCCCTGTGTCCTTTCTGTTTGCCAACATGTTACATGGGTGTGGTGTCTTCAGGGGCTCTTTTTGTCCCTACCTCCTCCAAGCTACCTGCACCTGTTAACTCACCCTGGAGAGTTCCATCATTGGCTTCTAGTGCCACCCGGCTGGCTCAGCTGTGAAGTTGGGCTATTCCAACAGGGCATGCCCACCAATTAGCCACAGGCTGATCCTGGCAGTTGCCCTACTGACTGAAGTGGTGTGGGGCTTGGGGCGTTGGTGCCAGCAGGCACTTTTGCTCTTATTAATGTGATGCACTGGAAGGTAAGAGGTACTGAGAAAGGGAGGCAAAGAAGAAATAAGCCATTGAGGAAGCAGACATTACTGCCGTTCCTCATCCTCAGGGCGTGTCCTCTCCATTGAGTCTAAGAAACACCTCCTTAGGCAATGCTTTGCTGACAACTCTTAATGCTAAGCTTAAGAGACAATATCCCCTAGAAAAAAAAAAAGAAAAAATATATATTTGCCTCCAATAACTTTGTGTTTTAACTGTACTTGGTGTCATATGTATATGAGCATTTTCTATTCAATATTGACAACATTATAACTCCATTGGAAGACCCATTTGCCTCCAAAACAACCACAAATAGAAGCTGTTAATGCTGTGACTTTGGGTATGTTATGCATCCTCTGTATTCTTTCCTAATGATCAGTATTTATTCTCCAGGCTACAGTTATTGCCACCAATCTCGAGCAGAGGAAAGGCATTCCCTGAAGTAATGTGTCACGGTGCAAGTGTTGGCTCAAAGGAAATTTTTCTTTAATTAATATTAACCCAAAAGTCTATGCAAAGCATTTCCTTTTGAGACTGTTCCGGATTCTTCATTATTGAGTCTATTTTCTGTGGCTTTTGGCCCTGAAACCCTCTTTTTCAATTTCTCTTTTCTACTGAGCCTTAATGTGCAGGACACAACACATTATATATTCACCAGTTATGGCTTTTGAGGTAAAATTTAAAAATGCAACAGGGCTTCTCGGAGACTCTGGGAAATTGAGTCTATTGACTTGCCTTTACCATGTGCTAAAAGGCTTTGACTTGTCTACCTTTTAAATCTCACATCTTGGCACCAAATACAGGTGATAAGGGAAATGAGCTGTGTCAGGACAGTGCCTGGGGCTGAGAGCAGGGCCCTGGCAAGAAGGCAGAGAAAGGGGCTGCTGAGTTCCAGGATGTGGTCTGTGGGGGCACAAGGAACAAAAGCCATTTTGCTTCCAAGTTGCTCCTTCCAAATCCCCATTGGGTCTGAAATGCTTAAATTTGAGATGAACTTTTCTAAGTTAAGTACCTCTTTCCATGGGTTCTTATCAAAAGGGAAAAAAAAATCCTAAAGAAATAAAATGCATGTAAACATTTTTAAAAAATCAAATATTGGAATAGATTGTCATTAATCCTTTAAAGTGAATTTATTTCTCAGCCTTGTTAGCTAAAAATATCATATTTACAAATTTGTCAATGAATCTGAGGCAGACCCTGTTTTCGTAAATAAAGGTTTTAAAAATATATCTGTTTATTGATTTCAGAGAGGAATGGAGACAGAGAGATATAGAAACATCAATGATGAGAGAAAATAATTGATCTGCTGCTTCCTACATGCTCCACACTGGGGATCGAGCCTGCAACCTGGGTATGTGCCCTGACCAGGAATCGAAACGAAACCTCCTGGTTCAGAGGTCGACGCTCAACCACTGAGCCATGCTGGCTGGGCTGTAAATCAAATGTTATTGGGACACATCCATGCCCATCAGTTTCTATATTGCCCATGGCTGCTGTCACACTGCAATACAGGTCTGAGCAGTAGTCATGAGAGACCACAGGGCTCAAGATGCTTGAAATAATTATTATCTGGCCCTTTACAGGAAAACTAGGCTGGCAGTTTGTCCAAAGTTGTGACCTCTAATACAGTAGATACATGTGGCTATTCAAATGTACATTTCTTTAATTAAATATAATTTAAAAATTCAGGTCCTCATTTGCATAAGCTTTCCAAAGGCTTATCAGCCCCCAGTGGCTAGTGACTACCATATTGGTCAGTGCAGAGAAAGAATATTTTCATCACTGGATAAAGTTTTATTGCAACATATATATCAGTTAATAAGTTATATATTAACTTATGTTAACCCACTCACAACCCAAACAGATCACATTCTTTAATCTTTATCACTTTTTAAAATCAAAGATAAAAATCATCTCAGGCAATGGTTGTTAAACTCATTGCCTGTTTCTGGGCGGCATGGTACACCTCATTCTGTAAATAATCATCCAAAAAGAATTTTATTCAGTGTATCCAGGAACTAATTTATAAAAGTGATTATTTCCTTCTTTGTGAGTCTAAAAGCTATAGGCACTGTAGCAGTTTCTACATGTTTTATTTGACTATTGCATTCACAAATTTTTGCTGGCCTCTTGGTAGGAGATATAGACCCCTTGGACCATAGATCGGATTTCCCTGCTTGGAAGGGAAGTCACTTCAGACCACAGCCTGAGGACTCTTGGCTGGAGCTGTGAGATGAGAGCAGCAAACACTTCCAAAAAAGTGCTAGAGACATCATTGTTGCTAAGAGCAAAATGCTTTCCCAAGGAAAGATTTTGGAGGCTGAAGGAACCATTGCCCACAGTCTTGGCAAAGGCTTGGAGTTCTCTGAGATGACATGTGATATATGGGAACTGGTAAAGAAGAGGGTGCAACCTGGGAAATTCCTTTATAATCTGCTCTGAGAGTCCATTTCTGGATTAGGGCAAAAGGCGAAGGTGCTGTACAAAGAGATCCAACCAATGCAGTGGCTTAAAAGACAAAGAAGTTCATTTCTTTCATGTGACAGTCCAAGGTGAATGTTCCAGATGCAGTTGGCTCTGTTCCACAGCTATTTAGGGACCTTCCAAGTCTTTGCTCTGTCCTCCACTATCCCCCTATTCCTTGGAAGAATTGTCACATGCACAGTTGAACCTGGTTATAGGCATTTTCAACTTGTGAGAAGGGGAGAAAGGTATGGAGGAGGCATGCCACCTCCCCGAAGGCCCGGGACCAGAGGTGAAACTCCTTGCTCTGCTCCCCTGGACCGGGCAATGTCACCTAACTGTCAGGTGATAGGGAAGTGCAGTCTGCACTTGTGCTCCTGAAGGATTGGAAATGGGTCTTGGCAGACTGATGGCACTCTCCGTTACCCTTTCCTTTACTCAGTTCCTGATAATTTTGTCCCTTTCAAACATTAAGACTACTTCCACCAATAAAATGTATTGTTTTTTTTTCTTCCCTTCCCTTTTCCCTCTCTCTCCCTTCAAAATAAAAAAAACTCAAGAATGAAAGTTAATTTGTTTTTGCAATTTCTTTGTTATTGTTTCAAAAAATGACAAACCCTCAAATACATATGGTGGGTTGAACATATATTACATTTCTTTTTCTGTGCGTGTGTGTGTGTGTGTGTGTGTGTGTGTGTGTGTGTTGAGATACATTAAAAACAACACACCACATATTACATTTCTATGGGGAACAAACTTTTTCTATATAAATACCACACTCTCCAAAATGGAAGATATTGAGTGTTTTTGTGGAGCAGAGGTGGTGAGGCACTGACCCCTCTTTATCATATCTCCAACAGCTGGAAGCAGAAATACAACCAGAATGTTCAGAGCCAATCAGCTGTATGCAGGTCTCATTACTTTGTTCCCTCATTCCACTAGAGCAGCTCCAAGTCATGACAACCAGTGGGGACAATTGACATGAACATGCTCAACCCCAGTGCCCAAGCTTTCCTAAAACAATTGCTGGATTGTTCCAGGACCTGTTGATGCCACAAACCTCATGCTGAGAAGTTTGCCCCGTAATTAGCAAGCAGCAGCTGTCAAGCCCATCAAGTGTTCTTATGTGATGAAGTGAATGAGACAAGCAGTTTTGTTCTCTTTCTCTGGCAGGGAAGACAGTTGGTTTCTAAGTGGAGCTGACATGTCTGTAAAGGAAACTAAGTGAATTTGGCTTCCACTTCCCACTCGTGCTTTCCAGACTGATACCAAATCTATGAGGCTCATCTCTTAAGTCTGATTCCCTGGTACTTGGCTGTTGGGGTGGCAAATTCTTGATGCAGCTCAGGGAAGGAAATATAGGCTGTGGGTTGTAAGCTCCATCTGTTGTTCACCTGAATAGCCCTTAACAAGCTCTGGGAATTCTCAAGACAGGGAGCAGTGCATTCCCTCAACAACAGAAGGGAGTTTATACAGGTTAGTTTTAATCTTAACATTGACTTTTTATATTTGGGGAAATTTGAAATGATGTAGATGAAACCAAAACCAGTGCTAGAAAAACACCATTTGCTGTATACCTGTGATTAAAGTTAATATGAATTTTATCTTTTATCTGCATTTAATGGAAACATACAGTTATAAAGAAATATTATGGAGTAGTGGGAAGAGCATCAAACAAGGAGAAACTGTGTAGAAGCTGCTTAATTTCTGTGGTCATTCTGGTCATTCCGCTGTTTCAGTTGCTGGGCTTTTATTATATAGGATGTTAATATGTTTATATGTATATTTGCATGAGCTATGATAAAGCTCTATGGACACACTGATGCATTTGGTATTTTTCCATATACCCATACCAGTTAGAAATGCATTTGAGCTCAAAATATGACTGTCATATTCTTGATTATATGATAAAGGAAATTTATTTACTCAACATCATATATTTATATTAAAATAATCATTGTTATTAACATCATTATACTTATACCATGGTGGTGACTATATGATTAATGAAATCTAAAAAAGGCAGAAATTCTAACTGGCACTTTAAGTGTTTTAAATAAACTGTGATGGGAAATCTTTTAAAATAGAAAAACTTATATTTACTTGAACTCTCACTATAGACTTAAAGAGCTTTCAGCCAATGGTGTCATTATAGAATTGGGGAAAAATATACAGTGCATAATAGTACATTGTTTATTATATTTTCTAAACCATGCCATCTATCTCTTAGTGGGCTTTTCTTTTCACCAGATGAAATGAAATTAGACGTCAATATCAATAGCACATGGGCACCTATAAAATGAAGTGAATATGAAAATATATTTGGGAATTTTGTTTAATTTCCATTAATTTCAGATGATCTATCAGCACAAAAGAGCAGCTGCTACATGGTGTCTGAGGTAATATAGGGAAGAAAAATATCTTATTTAACGTGAGGTTGGCCCAATTTGCAGGTTAGAGAATTATTATTTTTTTTATTACTGCACATTTTGAAATCTAGAATATTAAGACTCAATGCTAGAGATGGGATAAGTTAATAAAGATAGTTAGGAAATAAGCCCTTCAAGTATTTCTTTGCCTTTATTTTTTCCCATTGTAGTACCAGCTTATATCACTCTAGTTGGCACATAGAAGGAATTCAATAAATCTTTGTTCAATGAATAAAGGAACAAATAAATGTATTTGGGAAGAGGTTCATAATGTCTTTGTGAACCTCAGAGTTACATTTTGATAAAGCTCTCCCAGACCAAAAAGATGAAGAACTTCTAAGGGAACGAAATATTTTATTGTCATCTAAACATAGCCCATGAATGCTTTTGGTGACAGAAGAGCTGCTCATTCACCTACTTTGTTTTGTAGAGACAGCAAGACTGAGCTGTAATCTGCATTTCAATCTTTCTGCTCTCTGAGCCACAGAATTTAATATATTGTGACTGAACAACATTTGTTCGTTCATCAGTTATTTCAAAATATTTGCTAAACATCTCCCCTGTGCCAGGCACTGTGCTAAGTTTTGAAATGAATGATATAGGTTCTATAATTCTATTAAGGAGTTCTAAGTCTGTCAGCAGAAAAAAAATACATAAAGAGACACAGCCTGAGCAGACAAAATTTGAAACCCAGCTCTGGCCTTTTCAAGCAGCACGGCCATGACTAAATGCTGATTCATTTTCTCCATTTACAAAGTGGGAGATGGCATACCTGTGTACTGTTATTGTTCATAAGTTGCATATTTGAATGCTGATCTCCTGGAATCCTGCATCTGGGTCCTTTCTATTGGGTGGGGATTTTAAAAGTGGGTCGAGGTGGGAGTTCCTTGTTACCACAATGTTTAGGTCCCTTCTAGGTGCATACGGGCTCCCCATCACCTCCGCTGCCTGACGGACTCCAGGCTGACTTCCTGCTCATTTACCTATTGATTCTTCTTATAATTTTACATTAGGGTTTCTGTCTCTCTCATCCCACTGTGAAAACAGAACATATTCTTGGCACTACTTGCCTAGCTGTCCATACCTGAAGCAAATTTATAGTTCACTGGAAATTTCCAATAAAAGTGAAGGAGGGCTTGTGTGTGCATCTGTGTATGTGTAAGAGTTGGGTGTGAGAGAGGCTTCCTTGGGGTCTTTGTTTAGTCTTTCTACAGGTTCAATTTTTTAAGTCACAGGTTTTTTGGTTTTGTTTTGTTTTTTTACTTTGTACAAAGGAGAGAACTTCAGGTGTATTTCATAAAAAAAAAAATAAGACATGAAGTAAGTATCCTGGGGTGAGGTGAAGACCATCATAAGGTGTGCGTGGGTATGGAGAGGAATCATAAAGAGTTAGGTTCACTCTACTGTTTTCCCTGAGAATATTGCCTTTAAGGGATGAGGTTGGTAAGTGTGGTTGTTTAAAAAAGACAGTAAATTTCTTGACACTGCTCTCATTGACAGGTGGAGTCTATGTCTTCTCTCCTTAAATCTGGGTGAGCTTGAGACTTGCTTGTAGCCAGTAGAATGCTGCATGACTTTCACAGCTGGGTTGTAAAAAGCAATGCAGCTTTTGCTTTGTTGACCAGGACACTCACTAGTGGAGCTCTGAGCCGGCCACTCTGTGAGGAAGTCCAGGCCACATGCGGAGGCACAGAGAAGTGTCCTGGTTGAAGTGCCAAATGACAGTTAGCGTTAACCACCAGACATGTGAGAGATGGTGGCTCCAGAGTTCAGTCCCCATATGTTGAATCAACCCTAGCTGTAGTTTTCCCAGTTGAGATCCCAGATATTGCTGAGCAGATAAGCAATTTTCATTGTACTCTGACCAAATTCCTGACATACACAATTTGTGAACATAAAGAAATGATTATTATTTTTTCTTTATTGATTAAGGTATTACATATGTGTCCTTATCAACCCATTGCCCTCCCCCCCACCCCCAACTCATGCCCTCACTCCCCTGTTGTCTGTGTCCATTGGTTAGGCTAATTTGCATGCATATAAGACCTTTGGTTGATCTCTCTCCCTTACTCCCACCCTCCCCTACCTTCCCTCTGAGGTTTGACCATCTGATCGATGCTTCTCTGTTTCTGGATCTGTTTTTGCTCATCAATTTATATTGTTCATTATATTCCATAAATAAGTGAGATCATGTGATATTTATCTTTCTCTGACTGGCTTATTTCACTTAGCATAATGCTCTCCAGTTCCATCCATGCTTTTGCAAATGGTAAGAATTCTTCTTTTTTTTTTTTTTTTTACCACAGAGTAGTATTCCATTGTGTAGATGTACCACAGTCTTCTAATCCACTCATAAGCTGATGGGCACTTAGGCTGTTTCCAAATCTTAGCTATGGTGAATTGTGCCGCTATGAACATAGGGGTGCATATATCCTTTCTTTCTTTCTTTTTTTAAAATAATATATTTTATTGATTGTTTACAGAGAGGAAGAGAGAGGGACAGAGAGCCAGAAACATCAATGAGAGAGAAACATCGATCAGCTGCCTCTTGCACACCCCCCACTGGGGATGTGCCCACAACCAAGACACACGCCCCCGACCGGAATCGAACCTGGGACCCTTGAGTCCGCAGGCCGATGCTCTATCCACTGAGCCAAACCGGTTTCGGCACATATATCCTTTCTTATTGGTGTTTCTAGTTTCTTGGGATATATTTCTAGAAGTGGGATAACTGGGTCAAATGAGAGTTCCATTTTTAGTTTTTTGAGGAAACTCCATACTGTTCTCTACAGTGGCTGCACTAGTCTACATTCCCACCAGCAGTGCACTAGGGTTCCTTTTTCTCTCCATCCTCGCCAGCACTTGTCATTTGTTGATTTGTTGATGACAGCCATTCTGATAGGTGTGAGATGGTACCACATTGTTCTTTTGATTTGCATCTCTCGGATAATTAGTGACTTTGAGCATGTTTTCATATATCGCTTGGCTTTCCTTCTGTCTTCTTTTGAAAAGTATCTATTTAGGTCCCTTGCCCATTTTTTGATTGGGTTGTTTATCTTCCTTTTGTTAAGTTGTATGAGTTCCCTGTACATTTTGGAGATTAAACCCTTATCTGTGATAACATTGGCAAGTATGTTCTCCCATGCAGTGGTGTTTCTTGTTGTTTTGTTGATGGTTTCTTTTGCTGTGCAGAAGCTTTTTATTTTGATGTAGTCCCATTTGTTTATTGTCTCTTTAGTTTCTATTGCCCTAGGAACTGTATCAGTGAAGAAATTGCTTTGGCATATGTCTGAGATTTTGCTGCCTGTGGATTCCTCTAGTATTTTTATGGTTTCCCACCTTATGTTTAAGTCCTTTATTCATTTTGAGTTTATTTTTGTGTATGGTGTAAGTTGGTGGTCTAGTTTCATTTTTTGCATGTATCTGTCCAATTTTATCAACACCATTTATTAAAAAGACTGTCTTGACTCCATTGCATGTTCATGCCTCCTTTGTCGAATATTAATTGAGCATAGTGGTTTGGGTCGATTTCTGGGTAATCTATTCTATTCCATTGATCTATATGTCTGTTCTTGTGCCAGTACCAGGCTGTTTTGAGAACAGTGGCTTCATAATACAGCTTGATATCTGGTATTGAGATCCCACCTACTTTGTTTTTCTTTCTCAGAATTGCTGCGGCTATTCGGGGTCTTTTTTTATTCCAGATGAATTTTTGGAAAGTTCGTTCTAGGTCTGTGTAATATGCTGTTGGTATTTTAATGGGGAGTGCATTGAATTTATAGATTGCTTTGGGTAGTATGGACATTTTAATGATGTTGATTCTACTAATTCATGAACACGTTATATTTTTCCATCTGTTTATGTCTTCCTCTATCTCTTTTTTTCAATGTCCTGTCGTTTTCCATGTATAGGTCTTTTACCTCCTTAGTTAAGTTTATTCCTAGGTATCTTAATTTTTTTGGTGCGATGGTAAATGGGATTGCTTTTTTAGTCTCTCTTTCTGTAAGTTCACTATTGGTGTATAGAAATGCCTTAGATATTTTGGAGTTAATTTTTTTATCCTGGTACATTGTTGAATTCATTTATTAAGTTTAACTAGAGGCCCGGTGCACGAAATTCGTGCACTGGGGAGGGTGTCCCTCAGCCCAGCTTGCACCCTCTCTAATATGGGACCCCTCGGGGGATGTCCAACTGCAGGTTTAGGCCCGATCCCTGTGGAATCGGGCCTAAACCTGCAGTTGGACATCCCTCTCACACGGATCGCCCCAGGCACCCCAGGGAGCGGCCACGCCCCCATGCCATGCCCCCTGGGGTGCCGATTGCCCCAGGCACACCCGGGAAGCGGCGGCACGGGTGCGGCCACGCCCCCCCGGGGTGCCGATCGCCCCAGGCACCCCCGGGGAGCAATGGCAGGGGCGTGGCCACGCCCCCCCGGGATGCCGATCGCCCCAGGCACCATTGGGGAGCGGCCACACCCCTATGCCACGACCCCCAGGGTGCCGATTGCCCCAGGCACCCCCGGGGAGCGGCAGCATGGGCGCGGCCACGCCCTCCGGGGTGCCGATCACCCCAGGCACCCCTAGGGAGCGGGCACGGGCGCGGCCACGCCCCCCCCCCAGGGTGCCGATGGCCCCAGGCACCCCTGGGGAGCAGCGGCACGGGCGCGGCCACGCCCCCCCGGGGTGCCGATCGCCCAGGCACCCCCGGGGAGCGGCAGCAGGGTCGCGGCCACGCCCCCCGGGGTGCCGATCGCCCAGGCACCCCCGGGGAGCGGCAGCAGGGGCGCGGCCACGCCCCCCGGGGTGCCGATCGCCCCAGGCACCCCCGGGGAGCGGCAGCAGGGGCGCGGCCACGCCCCCCGGGGTGACGATCGCCCCAGGCACCCCCGGGGAGCGGCAGCAGGGGCGCGGCCACGCCCCCCGGGGTGACGATCGCCCCAGGCACCCCCGGGGAGCGGCAGCAGGGGCGCGGCCACGCCCCCCGGGGTGCCGATCATCCCAGGCACCCCCAGGGAGCGGGCACAGGCACGGCCACGCCCCCCCCGGGGTGCCGATCGCCCCAGGCACCCCCGGGGAGCAGCGGCACGGGCGCGAACACGCCCCCCACGGGGTGCCGATCACCCCAGGCACCCCCAGGGAGCGGGCATGTTCGCGGCCACGCCCCCTGGGGTGCCGATCACCCCAGGCACCCCCGGGGAGCGGCAGCAGGGGCGCGGCCACGCCCCCCCAGGGTGCCGATCACCCCAGGCACCCCCGGGGAGCGGCCACGCCCCCATGCCACGCCCCCCCGGGGTGCCCATCGCCCCAGGCACCCCCGGGGAGCGGCCACGCCCCATGCCACGCCCCCCGGGGTGCCGATCACCCCAGGCACCCCCGGGGAGCAGCTACACGGGCGTGACCACGCCCCCCTGGGTGCCTATCACCCCAGGCACCCCCCGGGAGCGGGTACGGGCGCGGCCACGCCCCCCCGTGGTGCCAATCGCCCCAGGCACCCCCGGGGAGCGGCAGCAGGGGCGCGGCCACGCCCCCCCGGGGTGCCGATCACCCCAGGCACCCCCGGGGAGCAGCTGCACGGGCGTGGCCACGCCCCCCCGGGTGCCTATCACCCCAGGCACCCCCAGGGAGCGGCAGCAGGGGCGCGGCCACGCCCCCCGGGGTGCCGATCACCCCAGGCACCCCCGGGGAGCGGGCACGGGCGCGGCCACGCCCCCCCCCGGGGTGCCGATCACCCTAGGCACCCCCGGGGAGCAGCTGCACGGGCGTGGTCACGCCCCCCGGGGTGCCGATCACCCCAGGCACCCCCGGGGAGCAGCTGCACGGGCGTGGCCACGCCCCCCCGGGTGCCTATCACCCCAGGCACCCCCAGGGAGCGGCAGCACGGGCGCGGCCACGCCCCCCCGGGGTGCCGATCGCCCCAGGCACCCCCGGGGAGCGGCAGCAGGGGCGCAGCCACGCCCCCCCGGGGTGCTGATCACCCCAGGCACCCCCGGGGAGCGGGCACGGGCGCGGCCACGCCCCCCCAGGGTGCCGATCACCCTAGGCACCCCCGGGGAGCAGCTGCACGGGCGTGGTCACGCCCCCCAGGGGTGCCTATCACCCCAGGCACCCCCCGGGGAGCGGGCACGGGCGCGGCCACGCCCCCCCGGGGTGCCTATCACCCCAGGCACCCCCAGGGCGCGGCCACGGGCGCAGCCACGCCCCCCGGGGTGCCGATCACCCCAGGCACCCCAGGGGAGCAGCGGCTTGGGCGTGGCCACTGGGCACCGCCATCTTGATTTTATCAACGGTGGACAGGCCACCCGGAGTCCCGCCCTCAGCCTCCGCTGGCCCAATCATGGGCATAGCGGAGGTGCGGTCAATTTGCATGTTTCTCTATTATAAGGTAAGAAGATAATTTTTTGATGGAGTCTTTAGGATTTTCTATGTACAGTATCATGTCACCTGTGAATAAGGACAGTTTTACTTCTTTTCCAATTTGGATACCTTTTATTTCTTCTTCTTGTCTGATCGCAATGGCTAGTACTTCCAGTACTATGGTGAACAGGAGTGATCAGAGTGGGCATTTCTGTCTTGTTCCTGTTCTTAGGGGAAATGGTTTTAGTTTTTCCCCATTGAGTATGATGTTGGCTGTGGGTTTGTCATATATGGCTTTTATTATGTTCAGGTATGATCCTTCTATTCCCACCTTGCTGAGAGTTTTTATCAAGAAAGGGTGCTGGATTTTGTCATATGCTTTTTCTGCATCAATTGACATGATTATGTGATTTTAATCTCTAAATTCGCTTATGTTATGTATCATGTTTATTGATTTGCAGATATTGTACCATCCTTGCATCCCCGGGATAAATCCTACTTGGTCATGGTGTATGATCTTTCTGATGTAATACTGGATCTGACTTGTTAGAATTTTGTTGAGTATTTTGGCATCTATGTTCATGAGGGATATTGGCCTATAATTCTCTTTCATTGTGTTGTCTTTATCTGGTTTTGGTATTAGGGTGATGCTGGCTTCATAGAACGAGCTTGGAAGTGTTGTTTCCTCTTGAATTTTTTGGAATAGTCTGAGGAGGATAGGTTTTAGTTCTTCCTTGAATGTTTGGTAAAACTCCCCTTTGAAGCCATCTGGCCCCAGGCTTTTGTTTGCTGGAAGCTTTTTGATGACTGCTTCAATTTTTTCCTCAATTATCGGCCTATTGAGATTTTTAGATATTTCCTGACTGAATTTTGGAAGGTTGTATATTTCTAGGAATATGTTCATTTCCTCTAGGTTGTCTAGTTTGTTGGAATAAAGTTGTTCATAGTATTTTTTTTAACAATCCTTTGTATTTCTGTGGGGTCTGTTGTTATTTCATCTCTTTCATTTCTGATTTTGTTCATTTGGGTCCTCTCTCTTTGCTTCTTGGTGAGCCTGGCTAGAGGTTCATCAATCTTGTTTATGCTTTCAAAGAACCAGCTTTTGTTTTCATTGATTTTTTCTGTTGTTTTTTTTGGTCTCTATGTCATTTATTTCTGCTCTGATCTTTATTATCTCCTTCCTTCTGCTCACTCTTGGCTTTTCTTTTTATTCTCTTTCTAATTCTTTAAGTTGTAGAGTTAGATGATTTACTACCATTTCTTCTTGTTCTTCTTCTTCTTCTTCTTCTTCTTCTTCTTCTTCTTCTTCTTCTTCTTCTTCTTCTTCTTCTTCTTCTTCTTAGTAGGCCTGTAGAGCTAGAAACTGCCCTCTCAGGACTGCTTTCATTGTGTCTCATAGATTTTGGATTGTTGTGTTTTCATTGTCATTCGTTTCCAGGATGTTTTTAATTTCTTCTTTGATCTCTGTGGTAATCCAATCATTGTTTCATAGCATGCTATTCAGCTTCCAAGTGTTTGAATTTTTTTTGATTGTTTTTATTGTAGTTTATTTCTAATATTATGCCATTGTGGTCTGAGAAGATGCTTGATATGATTTCAATCTTCTTGATTTTGGAGAGACTTTGCTTGTTCCCCAATAAATGGTCTATTTTTGTCCCATGTGCACTTGAGAAGAATGTGTATTCCGTGGTTTGGGGGTGAAATGTTCTGAAGATGTCAATTAAGTCTATCTGATCTAGTGAGTCATTTAGGATTGCTGTTTCTTTGCTGATTTTTTGTCTAGAGGATTTATCCAGTGATGTCAATGGTGTATTAAAGTCCCCTACTATGATTGTATTGTTGTCACTCTCTCCCTTGATATCTTCCAGGAGTTTTTTTTTTTAATGTATTTGGGTGCTCCTGCATTAGGTGCATATATGTTTACCAGGGTTATATCCTCTTGTTGTATTGATCCCTTTAGTATTATGAAGTGGTTTTTCTTATCTCTTGTTATGACCTTTGCTTTGAGGTCTATTTCGTCAGCTATAAGTATTGCTACCCCAGATTTTTTATCATTTCTATTTGCCTAAAATATATTTTTCCATCCCTTCACTTTCAGTCTGTGTGAGTCCCTTGTTCTGAGGTGAGTCTCTTGTAGATAGCATATATATGGGTCACTTTGTTTTTTTATCTATTCAGCCACTCGATGCCTTTTTATTGGAGCATTTAGTCCATTTATGTTTAAAGTTATTATTGATAGGTACTTGTTTTAGCCATTTTTATTTTTTTGTGCCTGTGTTCCTTCTTACCTTTTTATTTCTTCTTTTTACACCAGTCCCTTTAGCATTTCTTGCTTTGCTGGCTTGGTATTGATAAACTCCCTTAGCCTTTTTTTGTCTGTCTAGCTCCTATTTCCCCTTCAATTTTGAATGATAGCCTTGCTGGATAGAGTATTCTTGGATTCTGTCCCATGCTTTGCATCACTTTGTAAATTTCCTTCCATTCTTTTCTAGCCTGATGTGTTTCTGTTGAGAAATCATTTGATAATCTAATGGGAGAGCCCTTGTACGTAACTTTCTCTCTCTCTCTTGCAGCCTTTAAAATTCTATCTTTGTCCTGACAGTTGCCACCATGATTATGATGTCTTGGTTTGGGTCTTTTCAGGTTCATCTTGTTTGGGACTCTTTTTGCTTGTATGACTTTTTTCTTCCCCACATCAGGGAAGTTTTCTGACATTATTTCTTCAGATAGGTTTTCTAACCCTTGTTCCTCTTCCTGTTGTTCTGGCACCCCTATTATTCGTATGTTTCTTTGTTTCATGTTGTCCCATAGCTCCCTTAGGCTCTCCTCCTGCCTTTTAATTTTTTTTCTCCAATTGCAGTTCAGTTTGGGTGTGTTTTTCTTCCCTGTCTTCTAATTCACTAATTCAGTCTTCCGCTTCTCCTAGTCTACTGTTGAAACTTTCCATGGTGTATTTTATTGTAGCTATATCACTCTTTATTTCTTCTTGATTCTTACGTAAGTTGTTGATTTTTTTTCATCCATCCGGTTTATGAAGTGTATGATACTTATTCTGAAATATTTTTCTGGTATATATTGCATGTCTCTGTTTCACTTAGCTGCTTTTCTGGTGATTCCACCTTTTCTTTCCTTTGTCTACCCATTTTTGTTCTCACCGAAGGATCTAGATGTCAAGTAGTGCAGAGGCTGCTCCTTGGGTGGCAGTGGCTCTTCTGGTGGTGGTTGCTCCTCGGGCAGTTGTGGCAGCGGCTGCTCCTCAGTTGGCAGCAGCTCCTCTTGTGGGTGCTGTTTACAGCAGTGGTGGCTCCTCTGACTGGTGGAGGGATGCTGCTCTCACAGCTGCTGCACCTTGGACAGGGTCAGACTGCTCATGGGGCTGCTGCTCCTTGGACGGGGGCTTTCTGCAAGCCCCTTGGATGGGGCAGGCTGCTCATGAGGCTGCTGCTCTTTGGACAGGGGCAGGTTGCTTGCAGGGCTTCTGCTCCTCAGATGGGGCAGGCTGCTCGCACAGCTGCTGCTTGTTGG
Organism: Cnephaeus nilssonii; assembly: GCF_951640355.1. NCBI lineage: Eukaryota > Metazoa > Chordata > Mammalia > Chiroptera > Vespertilionidae > Cnephaeus > Cnephaeus nilssonii. The sequence goes on along the minus strand of NC_137075.1, from coordinate 13,948,401 downwards.
ATGGGTGCAGGCTGCGTGCATCTGCTGTTCCTTGGATGGGGGCAGGCTGTGTGGCGCTGCTGTTCCTCAGACATGGGCGGGCTGCTCGTGTGGCTGCTGCTCCATGGACAGGGGTGGGCTGCTCATGGGGCTACTGCTCCTGGGATGAGGGTGGGCTGCTTGCGAGCTGCTGCTCCTTGGATGGGGGGTGAGCTGCACATGTGGCTGCTGTTCCTCGGATGGGTGCGGGCTGTGTGTGGCTGCCGCTCCTTGGATGTGGGCAGTCTGCTTGTGTGGCTGCTGGTCTTCGGACTGGGGTGGGCTGCTCACACAGCTGCTGCTCCTTGGATGGGGACAGGCTGCTCACATGGCTGCTGCTCCTCGGGTGAGGGCATGCTGCTCCTTGGACCATGGTGGACTGCTCGTGCAGCTGCTGCTCCTTGGACAGCGGTGGGCTGCTTGTGTGCTTGCTGCTTCTCAGACAGGGGGGCGGGCCGCTCACACAGCTGCTGCTCCTTGGACAGGGGCAGGTTGCTTGCGGGGCTGCTGCTGCTGCTCAGACAGGAGTGGGCTGCTCACGTGTCTGCTGCTCACTTGGTCACAGTGCCCTGGGCTAAAGCGTTGGGCGGGTCAGAGGGGAGCCATTTTGGAGCTCACAGGAGCCTGTGCTCGGGGTGGCTGGAGTCTTGTTGACCGTGAGACCACAGCCGAGGTAGCAGGTCCCTGGCAGGGGTGGCTGTAGAGTTCCAGGTGTTATCTGAGGGCACCCTGGGTGAGGTGAGGCTGGACTCCCAGTCATAGCAGCTTTCCCTTCAAAAGGGCGAGGCCTCTGAGGAAGAGCTTGCCTCTCCGGGACTGTTTGCAATGGTAACAGAGCCTGCCTAGTTAGGCAACCCCAGTTAACTTGCCCTTAAAGGCCCTGATAAATCTAACTGTGCCACACACACACACACACACACACACACACACACATCCCACATGACCAAAAACTGCTCTTTTGTTCCCTCACTCACTCACACTTTCTCCCTCATTGCTGCCTTCTTCCTGCCTCTGTAGTTGGGTCTGGAGTGTTACTGACTCGTTTGTGGATGGAGTCTCCTCTCCGGGTGTCTGGTTATGTAGCTCGCTCTCTAGCACATTGACCAAACAGGATAAAATTCACCTCGGCAAGACACGACACAAAGGGAACCAAACATGAATGTACTCATGACACCAATAACCCCAGTATAAGTGACCACCAGAGAAAAGAGAATTAGGGGAGAGGAGAGCACAAATTATATTGAAGAGAGAAAAAATGGTATAAGAGAAAAGGAAAAGAAGAAAAAGGAAAACATATATATGGGGAGAAAACACCAGAGAACAAACAGGTAAACCAAAACATACAAACACCAAATCCCCAATAAAGAGGGTGGGACAGAATCTTATATACAGAAAGTAAGGTTAAGAATTGGATGAATATGGGGAGGACCTCAGTTCAATGTAGAGGAAGTAGAAAGAGGATGAGTAGATAAGAAGAATGAGAAAGAGAAGAAAATAATTTAAAAAAATTAAAAATTGATTAAAAAATTAGGATAAAAAAGAAAATAAATTGGAATGATGGAAAAATAATGTGTAAAGAAATAGAAAATAAAGAAATAAATGAAAAAAAGGAAAATAAAGAAAAAAGAGTTAACACAATAATAATAAAATAAAATAAAAATGAAACAGTGAAGTGTCGTTCCTTTGGCTGGTTTAAGATGCCACTCTTCAGTACTGTCTGTGGCTTCTCAGTTTCCTGTTGCTGGGACTGAAGGCTTCTCTTTAGGCCAGTCCCTGTGGACTCTCAGGGACTATTCAGATTTTTTTTGTATCCTTTGTAACACTCAGGGTATAGTCTGGGTGTGGCTGTATTGGTTACCTGGAGACTGCAGGGAGGGGTTATCTCTTCAGGAGAAAATGGCTATCTAGGTCCCGCGCATCAGGTATGACTCAGTGCCAGACTCATGGCCGCTTCTCCTGCGCCCTCTCCTCACCGCAGCCTCTCCCCAGATTCCACAAGTCCGCACCTTCTCCTGAACCTCAGCCACAGGTGAGTGTCCATATCCGAAAGGTCCTATGAACTAGGTTCGGTGAAGAAAAGCAAAGGCCACAGAGAGGGGAAAGAGCTGTACTTCTGCGAGCCCCTCTCCTGCCGGCACTGCATGGTCTGAGCAGCCGGCCAGGCTTCCCCCTCGGGGCTCAGTCTCTCTTGGCTGTGGACCCAGATCTAGAATCCCCTGCCACCAGCAGCCCTGCGGACCTCCTTTCCACAGTCAGACGCTGTGCTTGTCCCAAGGGACGTGGCTCAGTTTCCCTCTGACCCTCTGGAATTCAAGGTTTCACAGTTCTCTCCAGCCCAGATCCTTGATTTTACCTTTCTCCGGGTGTCCTCTGCCCTTCCCAGCTGCAAATTGTCTCACCAGGTGTGTATCCTTTGCCAATTCAGGGTGGGTGTTATTCGATTCAGCTGCTCATTCTATCTGCTCCAGGACAAGGCTCAGGACACATCTGTCCATTCCGCTGCCATTTTGTCTTCCCAGAAATGATTGTTTTAAGCTGTTAGGTTTTGGAGTAATTTGTTATGCAGCAATGGTAACTGGAACAATGGGGCATGGGAGTAAGGATGTGGAGCAGGAAGGATCGACAGTCCACATGAAGCGTTACATTCCATTTTCCTATGTCACTACATACTCTGCCACTGATGGTTTTGCCCTAATCAAACACTGGGACAGAGTAAGAAGAGTGGGAATAAGGGTCCCTAGAAGAGGCCTTGGCATCAATTACAAGGGGAAAGAGAAGGAGATAGAGAGGAAGTTTTGTGGCCAATAGCTCCAGGCAGTCATTTTTAGGCAACCCAACATAAATCCAGTATAAACAAATCAGTAGGTACCTGTACAAAAGTTTCTTTATAAGAACCAAAGTTTCAGGAATGAGGATTCTGTTTTTTCAAACTCAGAGATATATATCAGTTTCCTAGTCAAGATTTTTCAAAAAGAATGTTTCCATATAGACTGTGGGAACAGTTGTTCTCTTGAGTATGTGACAGCGAAGAGAAATGGCACACATGAAATAAAACCAGGAATATTCTGTCCAGTCAGGTCCATGGAGCTGCAGCAGGGAGAGTGCTACTGCCCCCATCCAGAGCAGGGCCCCGCCATTGAGAGCCAGGCTCTTCTGCTCCCGAACTTCCCAGCTCAAGAAACAGCATGGCTCTCCCAATGCATTGAGATACCCTGCTACACAAATAAAGCGTACATGGAGATTTGGTGCTCACTATACACAGTTTGAAGTTTTCCCCTAGGATATAATTTATAGATTAATCTTTAAAAAAATAAATGAAATGATCTCAACTGGGAGAGAAAGGCTTCTAACCCAGTAGATTTCTTAAATCATTCTTATGAATAGACTGTTTTTCTAATTTCTTCCCTAAGTTTGTGTATGATATATTATTACACCAGAATATGAAACCAGCCAAATGAGCCCCAGGAAAGAAATATTGCTCCAAAGTAAATATAGGAACTTAGTTAATACTACATGATCAGATATCTTTCAAATAAGACACACAATTAAAATATCATTGTATACGAGACTGAGAGTTACAGATTGTATGAGATAGTCCCACCATGGTGAAGCAGAAATTTGATATACTTACTGAGCCTTGAGAAGAATTCTGGGAAAATGGAACTTTGGATCTGTGTGGGGAGGAGGGAATTATTATGTAGAAATGTGGTGGAAAACTAGGGGACACAGAGGAACAAAAAGAGATCATAAATCTTTTATGGAGAGTAAATGTTTAGCAAACTATTGTCATTGCATGAGGGATATAACATGTGGACATGAAGCATTTCTCAAAGTTAGCACCAGTCAGAATAAAACTTCCAGGTTAAATTCTATTAAAGCAGATATATATCTTCTCATAGAAAAGAAATTCAAAATGAAACAGTGTTCTACTTATTTTAAGCAAAACAATGAAATTCCACTAAATGAAAGAATGAAGGATGAGGAGATATTTTATAAAATTCATTATAATGCTTACATTATTATGTACCTGGAAAAATATATAACTTAAGAGATGCATGAATAAGTAGCATTATTCTGATACTACTAAAAGTAGCAGCATCAAAAAAATATGGAGCAGCAAAATGGAAACTACAAACCCAGAGATAATAAAACAAACTCTAAGAGAACATCCATTATTTGATAGCTTAAAGTAAGTCATTGCCTGGAATTGGAAAAATTTTTATTGAAAAAACTTTTTATATTGTGATATTACTTTATGTTAGTGAGGCAGCTTAAACAACTTGGGATATATCTATAATAATAAAAGCATAATATGCTAATTAGACCAGACATCCTTCCAGATGACTTTCCAGACGAAGCCGGGCTGTGAGGGAAGCCCGGGTCCCAGGTGCCAGAGGGAAGCTGATGCTGGAAGCCGGGGGAAGGAAGGCCTACTCTTGCACGAATTTCGTGCATCAGGCCTCTAGTCTATACATATAAAAGGCTAAGTGACCATCTGACCATCCAACTGGTAGCTATGACACACAATGACCACCAGAGGGCAGATGCTCCGACCAGTAGCTATGACGTGTACTGACCGCCAGGGGGCAGACACTCAATGCAGGAGCTGCCGAGCTGCGGTGACTTGGCAGCGGTGGTTCTCTGGTGACACACCCCAGAACCAGAGAGGAGAGAGCCCGATTCCGGGGTGCATCACTGGAGAATCACCCTCTCACAATCCGGGACCCCCTTGGAGGATGTGGGAGAGCTGGTTTCAGGCCCGATCCCTGCAGACCAGGCCAAGGGACCCCACCTGCCGGAGGGACCCTGAGCACTCCACAGACACCCTTCAAGCTACAGGGCTGCCCCAAGTGCAATCTGCCAGAAAGGTGCTGTGGGAGGTTTGCTCCAGGGCGTGTCTGGCCTGTCTCACCCAGTCCTGCTCCACCGGCCACCTTCTAATTAATTTTCTTTCAATGTGCACGAATCCGTGCACTGGGTCACTAATCCTACTTAATAAAAGAGAAACATGCAAATTGACCGTACCTTCGTTATGCCCACAGCCAATCAGAGCGAACAAGATGGCGGTTAATTTGCATATGCGGGCGCTGAGTGGCCTGGGTCCCGGAAACATCCTCCGGACCCAGGCTTCTCCTAGCCTGTAGGCCCGCACTTAGGTCCTGAGCGGCAAGAGTCCCAGAACGCCCCCTGGCCACTCAAAGCCTACAGTTGCAGGTGCCAAGCTGCCTGGCTGGCTGGAACATCCCCGCGTCGCTATAGCAGCTTGCAAAGGCTCGCACATGAAGCGGCAGTTTGGGGCCACACCCCCAGGCAGGCGCCCATGACTAGGGGCTGGCTGCTGGCCTCTGGGGTGTGCCAAGACCCTGGTGGCCACCGCTGCATGCTGCCCAGGGTCCCTGCATGCCCCCAGCCTGGGGCCCATGGTGGGGCTGGCTGCTGGCCTCAGGGCGTTTGGAGATGGGGATGTTCCCGCCCCACTCCAGAGGCTTTCCAAGTTCCAGCACCAAGTGGCAGATTGTGTCCACACCCCCCAGCCCAGCGCCCTCCACAGGGGGATGGCTGCTGGCCTCTGGGGTGTGCAGAGACCCTGGCAGCCACCACTGGGTGGCAGGGACACGCCCCTAGCCCAGCGGACACAACCCAGGGGCTGCATGAGCTATAGAGGATACACCTTTTTTAAAAAATATTTTATTGATTTTTTTTTTACAGAGAAGAGGGGAGAGGGATAGACAGTCAGAAATATCAATGAGAGAGAAACATCCATTAGCTGCCTCCTGCACACTCCCCACTGGGGATGTGCCTCCAACCAAGGTACATGCCCTTAACAGGAATCAAACCTGGGACCCTTCAGTCTGCAGGCCCACGGTCTATCCACTGAGCCAAACCAGTTTGAGAGAAAACACCTTTTCTGATGGCTCATTGGCTAAGCTACCTGTACACTGCCACTTGCAGTGTTCTTGGTAACTTGGGTTATAAGAATCCAAGAAGGTGATCTAGGGTTTTTCCACCACACTCCTGGAGGAAAAAATGAAGGTCCCTTGAGGGGTCCCAGATTGGAGAGACTGCAGGCTGGGCTGAGGGACAACATCCCCCCCCACCCCCGTGCACGAATTTCGTGCACCCGGCCTCTAGTATTTATATAACAAACTAGAAAGAAACTATCCTCCAATAAAGGTTATTAGGCACAAAATGAGATTTAAAGATTTCCTTACAAAGCCCAGTGTAACAATTTTTTTCCTTTTTTTTCTGGATCATTTTACGGGCAATGATGAACTTTATTCTTTGTATACTATATAGATGGGACCCTGCTTTCCTAACATTGTGCATTTTTACATATTTAAGGGACAGTAAGGCTTTCCTTCTGACACTAGGCCAGCAAAGCTGCAAACCCTGGTCTTAAAGGATTGAACACTGAAATGGAGCTAATTTCCCACAATGATTCTACAGCCTGGGGAGTTAACTAAGGAAAAGGCTGCCTATTGCCATTTATTGAACAATTAAAAATTAAAAACATAGCTTTCCATAACAAGTATATCTCAGTTAATGATACTAATTAGGTTGGTATTTTTTATTTTTATTGAAAAAACTGCAACATGATCCTTCTGGGTTTTGTTGTTGTTAATCCTCACCCAAGGGTGTTTTTCTGTTGATTTTTAGAGAGAGTGGAAGGGAGGAGGAGAGACAGAAACATTGATGTCTCACATTGATTGGTTGCCTCCTGCAGGCACCCTGACCAGGGCCAGGGATCCAGCCTGCAACCCATGTATGTACCTTGACTGAAATAAAACCAGGACGCTTCAGTCCGAGGGCTGACGCTCCATCCACTGAGCCAAACCAGCTAGGGCAATCTGATCCTTCTTTTTTGAAGGTCCCCAATGCTCAGTAAATGTTAATTGGTTTATTAACTTTTCCGATTCTGGGATAATTCATGCACAGACTTCCTTATATAGGCTCTCATTCATAGCCTTTTGTAACCTCTAATCTCAGATTGAATTTTCTTACTACATGCCAACAAAAAGTACAATCTGTGGTGGAAGAGAGTTTGAAAGGTTATCTTATCTCAAATGTGCTTTCCGGCAAGTGTATTGTAAGCGGATAAATAAAGATGTACAGTCTCTAGATGAGGAGGTGGTTGAGTTTAGACCATGGAGCCACTAGTGAGGTCATGATGGGACAGAATCTTACTGCTTAGTTTCACAACTCAGAAATCCAATATTCCTGTACTTCTAAAATAATCGTGTTTTAGGGAAGATGGCACAAACCCGTGGCACAGATTTCCCCCAGAATGCCAGTCAGTAGGATTAGTTTAACTTGGAGTGTGCTTTCCCAGTGAACTTTGATTGTAGGCTTTTGCCCTACAATAGTGAGCTTTGGAGTCTTACAGGCCTGGCATTGATCTTCCAGGAATTTTTAGGAGGTGTTTGAGTTAGCAGATGCCACAACCAGCCAGGTGTGTCCAAACGTTCCAATATTCTATCTTTCGAGCTGTCGTTGTTTGAGGGGCTTTGCTGGTCTTCTCGAAGCACATGGCCTTACATAATGAAACCATAGATCTCTGAGTACAGAGTCCTTTCTCATTTTGATTCATTCAAGGGTCCTAAGTTTTTTATAAACATCTTAAGATCTAACCAATTAACCCTGGATTCAGAGTGAGGTTTCCCTAAATATTTGTAAGGGAGAGAGAAAATCATGGGACAGATTTTATCTGGCTCAGTGAGTACTTTTGAAGTTTTGAGTAAGACTGGACATTTTGTAGGATTTCCTTTGTGTGTCAGAGAAATTTTCAACAAGTCAGGCAGCTAGATAAAAGAGAAACCGGACCTATTTGAAGATGAAAGTCTTCAAATGAGCACATGCCAAATTCATCGGAGAATATCTTTCAAAGCAAATGTTTGCTTTCTTTTGAAAATTCATTATTGTAAAGCCCATTGTGTGATTAGGCTAGTTGTGTGATTATTGAGAAACAACTAAATATAATAAATGGATGCCTCATCAAAGGCATGCTCATGCTGGGTGATCTTTTTTATTGCATTTGTGAGATATATGTGTCCTAAGTGCCTGGCTTCCCAATGAACAGACATAATTTGTACCCATTACTGTTTCTAATGAGGAAAGTTCCTGTACAACTATGATACGGAGAAAAGTTGAGGCTTTTGATTTTTTATTCCTAGAAACATGGAAAATATTTTCATCTGCACTTCAGAAGAAAGATCTATTTTTCTGCTCTGTTTTTGGCTCACCAGATTGGTCCTGCCCTTTGATAAAGAGCAAAGTTACCTTGTTAACCAGCATTGAGCAGATCCAGCCCCTGACCCTGCTTGGGCTCTGTTCTGGCAGGAAGTGGTTTCCCGCCCCCAGGCCAGATTTCATTTTCATGTCTGAACCTTGTGAGATCTTCAGGCACTAAATCAATAGCTCCTATTCAGTCAGCCCTGAAAGGAAGGCAGTTATCAAAAGGAACACAAGTGAAGGCAGGTGACAGCAGATGAAACTCTGTGATTATTTTCCAAAGGACCAGCAGGCTCTGAAGTCTGATGATGCTTCTCTGACCCACCTCAGATCTTTCTCCTCAGATCCAGTTTGGTGCCAAGCTGTGCCTGTCATCGGAATATGGTGTGCCATTTTGTTCTTGAACTAAAAAAGCAAGTGAAAATATTTATGTCCTAGTTACCTAGTAAAAAATGCATATTGAGCCAAAAATAATTGCCTACATTAAAAAGAAAAAAATCAGCTGAGGAAGATATGAATATCATGTGCCACTGAGTAGACCTCCAGTATGGAATATGACATACTTTAAGAGATGTGTCCCTCCCCACCCCCACCCCCAACACATAAAATAAGGAAGTCAAACATAGTCACTGAGTTTTCAAAAGATAGAAAGGTTCTTTGATAAAACATACAAAGGAAGGCATGCCATAATAAGACTAAAGGATTGAAAATGGAAAGACCATTTCCTCCTGGAAGTCATCCTGGATTTGGCAAGAATACACTGGACCTTCCCCTCCCCCTTAAATCATTGCATGCCTTTTATTTAATGCTAAATTTTATAGCAGAGCCTAAGGAATATATATTAATGGGCCTTGATTTCAAAGCTTCAGGAAGTTCAGATCCTAAAATGGTGGATAGGGAGGAGAATCAAAGCATTTTCAAAAGTAGGCAACTATCAGACCCAATATATCTAAGTGGGTAATCAAATTTCCTATCAATACAAGGCTAAGGTGTTTTATTTTCCTGTACAGAAATACTTTTATTAATGTAACAGAAAAACTCACAAAGAGTTGTGTATAAATCAAATGTTTGTAACTGCAATTCCATTCTGAATGACTTGGCTTCTTAAAATGAATTCTGTGATGATTCCTTCCTACCAAGGGAGATTATTTTGTAATGTACAAAACTACCTCCAATCTATATATATAAAAGCCTAAGCAACCGTTTGACTGTTCGACCAGTAGCTATGATACTCACTGACCATCACGGGGCAGACACTCCAACCAGTAGGTTAGCTTGCTGCTGGGGTCCTGCCGATTGGGACTGAGTGAGACAGGCTGGATGCACCCTGGAGCCCTCCCGCGGTCCCTCCCTGGCCTTGATCATGCACCCGTGGGGTCCCTCGGCCTAGCCTGTGCCCTCTCACAATCCAGGACCCCTCAGGGGATGTCTGAGAGCTGCAGGCCAGGCCGAGGGACCCCACCAGTGCATGAATCTGTGCACGGGGCCCTTAGTGTGTATATATATATATATATATATATATATATATATATATATATATACTGGGGTTTTATGTTCAAAAGGAGGCTCCTCTCTACCAAAGCTTTACCAAACGGGTAATTGTCTTCTGATATGTGATAACTAGAGGTCTGGTGCACGAATTCATGCATGGGTAGGGTCCCTCAGGGTGGCCTGTGGGGATCAGGCTGAAACCCACAGTCCAATGCTGCCTGCAGCTCCTACCTGCCACTACTGCTCATCCTGGACCCACTGTGCCTGCCACAGGCTCGCGCCCAATCAATCCTGATTAGGAGAGGCTTGTACTACTGCAGCAGCGCTTGCCAGGTGTGAGCCCTGCATCTGGCACCCTCCCGAGGGGAGTGGCCTCTGGGATTCGGGCCAAAACCAGTTCTCCAACATCCCCTGAGGAGTCCCGGATTGTGAGAGGGCACAGACCAGGCCCAGAGACCCCACTGGTGCACGGTAAGGGCTGGAGAGGGGCTATGGGAGGGCTCCAGGACATGTCTGGCCCATCTTGCCCAGTCCCGATCAGGGCCGGCCGGTCAGGGAGGGATGCAGGAGGTTGGACAGCCAGGGAGGGACCACTGGAGGGCTCCAGGGCATTTCTGGCCCATCTCACTCAGTCCCGAATGGCTGGACACCAGCAGCAAGCTAACCTACTGGTCAGAGTGTCTGCTCCCTGGTGGTCAGTGCATGTCATAACAAGTGGTTGAGCAGCCTTAGCATATCATTGGCATATTATGCTTTGATTGATTGAACAGTCAACTGGTCACAGGATGACCGGACACTTAGCATATTAGGCTTTTATTATATAGGATTACTTTTTGATAATTCCTTACATTTGATTTAGTTTAATGCTGATTTCAGTTTCAATTATGTTGAAGGCACGTCTACACTGTGGAGGTAAGATAATGAAAGCTGTGCATTGAAGGAGCTTACAAACCAAAGGAACTATAATATTCAGCTTCTATGTTTGCTTCTGTGTTTCTATGTCTGCTGTGATCAATTTAAATACCTTTAGGGACCAAACTTTAATCTAGACATCCTTATTACTGAAGAAAACACACACACACACACACACACACACACACACACACACACACACACAATTCAATCATTAGAACAAATGTAACCAAATATAGAGAAGAATTAAGCTTGTCTAGACTGATAAGCATAGTGCTATGTATTTTTATAGGATTTGGAAATCAGGATAATTAGTTCAAAAGGCAATAAAATTCAGATCACTGAAAACCTGAAGACACTCATGCATATTTCTTAGGCACACAATACAAACCTGCAGCTTGGCGAAGGGCACCTTGGAAACACTTCCTTTAAAACCAGAGGCCTGTGATACCCAGAATGCAATAGGACAAGATTGGGACACAGAAAGCAGGGCCTTCTCTGCTTTGGGGAATATGGGCATGATGCCAGCATCATGGATCCAGGCCACTGGGGTCTCTCTGGGATGAGAGCCCAAACAGCAAGCCACCAGACATGAACTCTAAGTGCATAAGCCATGAAAGCTCCAGGTCTGAGTTCTGAGTTGTGGAGAGAGGTCCCAAACCAACTGAAGTTGATAAGTGGAAGCCACTTTTCTTAACCCCCTGCAGAGCCACAACTGCAACTGAGAGAGAAGTTTGTCCTTTCATGGAATCCTGGGTGGAATGCATTTTGTTCAATGGAATCTTAAAATAAAATCAAGATCCCTATGGTAGGTATCAGTCATTGGTTTCCAGTTACTCAACCTATTTATAAGTCTTAAGGTCCTATAAACTTTGAAAGTTTATAGTAAAATATTTATGGAGCAAGTCAAAGAAAAGTTGGTAGTCTAGGTGAAATTCTGATATGACTAAAATTCCTTTCTACTCTCTTTGCTTTTTGATTCATAAGAGTATAGGTACCTGGCTGGCCTAGTGAAACATTTCACCACCTAGACCCAGAGAGCTGTGACTTCCACAGTTGCTATATTATTTTATTTCTTTTCTTCCTAGTGTTTACTTTAGAAATCCAGGAGACAATTTGGATGAAAAATGAAAAATGACAGTCCAAATTCATGCCGGTGCCACTGCTGAAATCTCTCAGCTCATTACTCCTTTTGGCTTGTCCTGGGAAAGGGCTTTGGAGAAACCCTAGAGTAGCAATTGGTATTTCAGATTTTTAGGGGAGATATAAAATAGAGGCTTGACTATAAAATCTGCCACCCAAAACCCCCAGATACTCTTTATTCCACAGTCATGGGGCCCTGCTGGAGTTGCATCTGGAGCAGCCACATTTGTTTTGTGCCTTCACTCCGCGGCCAATACTTCGGAACCTCCCTTCCCTGCCAGGGTGCGGGCCTTTAATAATAGGGTGCTGTTCAACAGCCACTGCAACACCATGAAACAGTGGGGATTGGTTTTAAGCAAAAAACCAATCCCCAATGGGGTTCATAAACATGCATGGGGCAGGAAAATGCTATTGCATATAAATGTGTTCAATATTATTCCAGGAAAAACATATGAATGTTTTGGAAGTCATAAGGGATTTCCTAAATAACTATAGTGCATGGCAGCCAAGAGGCTTTTGCTCTGAGAAAGCCCAAGATTGTAACTGAAAGTGTGTTATGAGGCAAGAAAAGGTCAAGAAGCAAAGGCAAAAGTAACATCTTGTTTGGGTCTACTACCCTAACTCTGGGGGTGAAATCAAGTTCATGCCTCTTTATTCTGAAGTATGATTATAAAGTAACAGAGTAGGTGCCTCAACAAATATATCTGAATAAATGTGGCCTTCAAACTAGCCATGGGGAAAACTCTAATTACTGTGATACATGTTTGCTTAAACCTTTTTTTGAAACTCTTTGCTCAACTCCTCTTAGTTCTTAGATTGTTTATTTTTATATTGTCTATTTCTGCTAGATTGTGATATGCAAAGATTCTTGAGGTTTTATATGCATTACCATTGTAAATATTCTCATTTCACACTGTCACTAGTTATTTTCTGGGTTTGTGCCCCATACAGTAACCTGGCACAGAGTAAAAATGTAAAAAAAAAAGTTGAGTGAATGGCCTTCAGAGATACTTTATGACCCACAAAACAAAACTTGCCTAATAGTTAGAAATTACATTTTGTTTTATACCAAAGCAGTGTTACCAACTTGATCACCAATATTCAGCAGCTCTATTTTCAATTACTTTTGGTTAGTTTTAAGAATCAAATGCAACTTCTTGGTATAAGGATTTATGACCATTGAGACTATTTTAAAAGAATGTGCTCTTGGCTCTGGAGGTAATTCCAAAGGAGGAATTTCCAAAATATTTTAAGCCATGACTGCATCATTGTGTAGTGATGCCCAGTGGAAAAATATTTTTTTTAAAGAAGTGGAACTGTTCTTTAAATGTTCCTGAGAATTACTAGATGCTGGGAAATAAACTCACTGTTGTGGCAGATTTCCTTCATTATGGGAAAAATCAGCAGAAAAAGCACTTTGGTTTGTCCAAGAACAATCATTTGTGTAATGAAAGTCATCATCAATTGATCCTAGGTATTCAGGCTGAGATGTGATGTTTGTTTTAGTGAATAAAATTGAGTATAGTTTTAGTAGGACATTGTCCTTGCAGCCTCTCTAAATATGGGCTTAGATATTAGTGTTTGTCTTTGACATTGTTCTAGGAAGGTGTGTGTGTGTCTACAGGCATATTTTGCTAATTTATTTGTTTAAGAATATTGCAAAACCCGGAAGGTAGCCTGACCTTCTCTTCATATTGGGGAAAAGACTGGGAATAAAAATTAAACCACGTTCAGCCCTGCCCTGAGTACATCCTGTACACTGAAAGTTTATGGGTTTGATTCCCGGTCCCTGGACCAATGGTGGGGGCGTGTGTGAAAGGCAGCCGATGGATGTTTCTCTCTCACATCAATGTTTTTCTCTCTCTCCTTTTCTCTCTCTAAAGTCAATGAAGATATCCTTGGTGAGGATTAAAAAACAAAAACAAAAACACGTTTAACCAGGTTCTGCCAGTACTATCTGGATTGGAGCCCCAGGTGTTGTGTGATTAAGACCAGAAGATGGAAATGAACCATTGATTATTGTGATTAGTGTTTGGGGCCATAGAAACTGCATCACAGTTGGTGGGTAGTTTGATGGTTCCTCTTTTTTAAAAAAACATTTTTGTTGTCACCCTACCTGGTTTGGCTCAGTGGATAGAGTGTCGGCCTGTGGACTGAAGGGTCCCGGGTTCGATTTAAGTCAGGGGCACATGCCCGGGTTGTGGGCTTGATCCCCAGTGTGGGGCATGCAGGAGGCAACCAATCAATGATTCTCTCTCATCATTGATGTTTCCCTCTCTCTTTCCCTCTCCCTTCCTCTCTGAAATCAATAAAAATATATTTGAAAAAAATATTTGTTGTCTGTTTGTTTGTTTTAATCCTCACCCAATGATATTTTTCCATTGATTTTTAGAGAGAGTGGAAGGGAGGGGAGAGAGAAACATCAATATGAAAGAGACATATCGATTGGTTGCCTCCCACACAGGCCCCGACCAGGGACTGGGATCGAGCCTGCAACTGAGGTGCGTGCCCTCCAACAGAATCGAACCTGAGACCCTTCAGTTTGCAGGTCGATGCTCTATCCATTGAGCAAAACTGGTCAGGGTGAGGTTCCTCTTGTAGGAAGGGGAAGCTCCCTTTTCTAGTCATTTTGGGGAGAAACTAAGCAGGCCTGCCACGGTAGCCTGGAGCTGTGGGGCTAGAACTGGATTCAAGAATTGGAAAGAGACCTGCAGATTAGATGTGAGGAGGCTGAGCAAGGCAGAGGCCTGAGTTTGGCTTTTGCACTGTGAACCTCTCGAGTAGGGATGGGGAACCTTTTTTTCTGCTGAGGGCCATTTGGATATTTATAACATCATTCACTTAATATAACCTGCTTAATATAAATTTATGTCGCTATGAAAAAAACTCCTAGATTTATTGAATTTTGAGTCCCACCTGCGGTTGCCTTGGCAAGGCCAGACCAAATGATTTCATGGGCTTTGTATGGCTCCGGGCTGGACGTTCCCGCCCTGCTCCAGAGTAATCACTTTAAAAAATTTTTCACTTTTCAATTAGAGTTTACATTATTCTGTATTGGTTTCAGATAGTCACAGGGATGTAAATTACAGCTTAGGGAATATAGTCAATAATATTGTAGAGTAACCACTTTTAATAAGCATGTGAATATTTCCCCGAGTTGTGATTGTGTCAACTCTGAGTGTCCAGTTAAATGTTAGATGTAACTGTTTCTCACTGTGCTGTGCTCTCTGGTGTCTGCACTTGGAGTGCCTTGCTGTGGGGAGGGCCAAGAAGCCTGGAGAACCAGTTTCCAGCTTGTTCAAGGGGACTGGCAGATCTTGGGGTCAGCCTGGCTGGAAGGATGACAAGTGTCTATTGGAAGCGATGGATGTCATATCCAACATCTCTCAGTCATTCTCCAAAATGTCCATGGGAGAAGATAACTCAAGTCATGCATTTGGCCTCAAAGTCATGGCCATTTGGATTAGTAAGGAAACATGATCTCTTTGGTCAATATAGGTAGTTGAGCTCTGGGAACACATTGGTTCTAAATGAAATAAGTATACAGTCATCCAAGGTGCCTGCTTTGAAGGAGACACCACTGATGTGTCTATATCTGTTATCTAAAGAAAAAAGTAAACTTAAACAAGAAACAAACTCCATATTTGCTACGCATTTAGAGGTTCTCATGATGTAGGTGAAATGTCAAAATTCAGCTGAAATGTTTAGTTTACAGTGAACTATTTGACATTCTTTGCTATAATCTTTTTTCTTCTGCCCTTAACATTTCCCACTCCCCCATGTCTAGGTCATTAGCAAGTCTTTTATAAGCCAACGATGTCTCAAATCTGTCCCTTCTCTCCCTTTCTGTTGCTATCACTCTAGTCTGAGTCACCATCCTCTATCCTTGGCCTTTGGTAAGTATCACCTAAAAAGGGCAGTACAGAGATCTTTTAAAAAGGTGGGATCATTCCATTTCTTGCTGAGAACTTTCCATAGCGCCCATGGACTTAGGCAAAAGAACCCCAAACAACCCATGTTATCTCATTTTCAGAAGACCCTATGTAACCCCTTCCCCCATAGGATCCCCGTGTCTCTCCCCTGTTCCTGCCTTACAGCCACACAGGCATGTTGCTGCTGTTGTGTTTTTTCATATGCACTTGCATCAGCATCCTTCTGCTTACTGGAATGGTTCTTTCTTGGGCAGCTCCTTTTCCTCAATCAGATGTCACTTGAATATCACCTCCTCAGAGAGGTCTTCCTTGACCACCTAGTCCAGTGTCGTCCTTCCGTCCAAGTTCTCTTCAATTGCATCACTCTGCTTATTCAGAGAACTTGACATAATCTTAATGAATTCGTTCACTTTTTAGTTGTTTGTCTCATATTGGTAAGCTCCATGTGTGCCAGAGCTTGTCTGCCCAGTTTACTGCGCTGTCCCTAACACCTAGCACTTAGTGTTAAATAAGTGCTAAATAAGTTAAATAATGAATGTGCACATGAACACTGGAATGGCACAACAGTGGAGTCCATTACAAAATAAAAAGTCTTACTGAGCAAGTATTTACATAAGGTCAAGAGGATGGGCAAAACAAATAGCCTAGAAGGGTGGACTCTAGAGAAAGACACACACACACACACACACACACACACGCACACGCACACACACACACACACACACACACACACACACGGCTCTTCACCTCAATGTCAAGGTGTCCCCTGTGATTCATTCAGAGTCCACTTTGGGTGGTATTTGGGAGTGGCTCCTGGACCTTAGTCAACACGCCCAAACTGCTCCTTAGTGGGCAATCTGGATCTTTATCCTCCATTCCTCTTCTTGCGTCTCTGCTTCTCTGGACCATCAGTGAACCTTTCCCATGGGCCCTCCATTGTCCTCCAGTGTCTTTAATCCTTCTGGTCCACACTCAGTCCCCCAGGCTGCTGCCACTCATTGTTCTTTCTCTTCCTGTGTTTGGCCTTCCTATTGAATTCTTAGCAATTCTATTCCATCTTTTCCCTACCCGCTCCACTGGATGGAGCTGGGGGTTCAGCTCCATGGGTTGTTGGGAGGATTTGGGTGAAGGGTAGTAACTCACTAGTCTTGTGTTCAGGCTAAATCTGAGCCTTCAGACTTTCCCAATTACCAAGGATGTCTGCCTCCTTGAAAAACTTGAGTGTGATTATACTCAGAGTCTCTTGTGTCCACAATTAAGTTGTATTACCAAAGACCCCCTAGTGTGACCATCAACAGGGAAAAATGCATTCCACTATATTGACCTAAACACAGAAGGCTCTCAAAAATAATTCTTAATTAAAAAAAAAATACACAAAAAACTCTATAAAAATGTGGACAAATCATGAGGTGCATTGTAAATATTATCTGACACTTCCAGCTTCTCCATATCTCTAGGGTACCTCGCAGGAATGAGGGAGTTTTGTCAGGGCAGTTTCCCCTTCCCCAGACCTAGGGAACTAACTTGTCACAGCTAGGATTTTGGTAGAAATCAGTGGGAAGTATTGTTCTCAATTTTCTAGCATACAGATTTCCAAATGGGGAGTGGTTTGTGTATTATCTTATTAGTCTGATTGCATTACCAAGTCAGAATATTGTATGGCTAAATTATACAGATTATCTATATATATAAAAGCCTAAGTGACCATCACAACCAAACGGACAAGCAGACAGGCTGCGTGAGGTGACCAGGCCCGCAGGGGGTTTAGTGAGGGGCGACCAAACGACTGAGCAGCAGGCTGTGTGGGGTGACCAGACCCATAGTGGGGCCAGTTGGGCGCAACCAGGCCTGCAGGGGTGGCAGTGAGGGGCAACCAGGCTGGCAGAGGGGGGCAGTGAGGGGTGACCAGGCCTAAGGGGGGGCAGTTGGGGGCGACCAGGCTGGCAGAGGTGGCAGTAAGGGGCAACCAGGCTGGCGGGGGGCAGTTAGGGGCAACCAGGCCAGTGCAGGGGGGCAGTTAGGGGTGACCAGGCCAGTGGGGGGGGCAGTTAGGGGTGACTAGGCTGGCAGGGGGAGCTGTTGGGGGTGACCAGGCCAGCAGGGGGGGTAGTTAGGGGCAATCAGGCAGGCAGGCAGGTGAGCAGTTAGGAGCCAGTTGTCCCGGATTGTGAGAGGGATGTCCAACTGCCGGCAGTCGGACATCCCCCAAGGGGTTCCGGATTGGAGAGGGTGCAGGCTGGGCTGAGGGAAATTTTGTGCACTGGGCCTCTAGTCTATATTATAAAAACCCAGTGGCCCTAACGCTGTAACGACCAAAGATTGGCACAGGTGGACGGGGCTGTGAGCACAACGAGGCTGCGTGGGTGGGTGAGGACACACGATTTCGCATGCTGGGCTTCCAATCTATAATAATAAAAGTGTAATACACAAATCAACTGAATGACTGAAGAGCAGAATGACTGTCCGGATGACCTTCTGGACGACCACACTATGACACACATTGGCACCAGGCCAGCCAAAGCAGGTGCCATGTGATTGGTCGGGGGGCCCTGCCATCACCCCACAATCGTCCCGCAGAGGGAGGCCCAGGCCACTGGCCGGCAGGGTGATCAATCAGGGGGCTCCGTGATTGCCCCAAAGAGAGAGGCTCAGGTCACCCTTGGTGGGGCGATAGATCAAGGGTGGGGGGGCTCTGCAGAACCAGAAAACTGGGGGTGTGTGGTGGCAGATGAAGGCAGTGCCAGGCCAATGTGGGTGCAGGTGGGGGGTGGGGCCCGGGTATGGGGCAGCGAGAGCCGGGGCTGTGAAGCCAGCAGCCTAGGGAAGGAAGGCCTACCCTTGCACAAATTTTATGCATTGGGTCTCTAGTTTAAAAATAAAAGACAATTCAAACACATTTTTAGTTTGCAAGACAATTTTGAGGGTTTAGGGAGCAAGTCTGGAATTATGTCTGCTTCTTGTTGGCTGGCCCATCCCTGAAGAACTGGATGAAACACTTTACAGTGCCACAGTGTCCTACATGTGAAATGAGTTGGGTGTAGAGCCTTGTTATTGGTGATGCCATACTCATGGTCCTCTTACGTTCTTATATCCTGATTCCCAGGAACACCAACTTCGTAAAAATATTCCTATCACTAAAACCGCCCATTAACCTTTCTAAGTTCGCTAATGATTAATGTTATTATCTTCAGGATGGAGGACAACTCCCTAAGAGGGTATGGTGCTCACGAGGTGGAGGGTTGTAAGAATTCTGCTAACCTAGCCTGTTGTCCTCTGTCTGTCTGGCTCTGGAGATGATGGTTTTACTGCTTCCATCACTGCCTTTTATGGCGGTCATAATTATGCATCTATTGGGTAAGCCCTTCTAGTGGGGAGAGAATCCAAATAACAATGTCAAGCTGGCCAGACCTACAAAATGTGTATGCCAGCAATAACATGGCAACCTGGTGTTGGGGAACCAAAGTCTCCATGGGCTTGGGAGCAGCCCAACCACAGTTTCTCAGGGTCTGTTCTGATTTAATTCCCTTATCCCTGGCCTGGTTCTATCAAGTTAAACTTTCATGAGATTGCTATTTCAATAAGCAATGCCCAAATATTAACAAATTCATGGGGTTCAACCCAATATGTTTTCTTAATGTCTCAGAAGAGTGACATAATTCATAGGTAACAGGCAAGTAGGATAAACTCAAGTGAGAAAAACCTCATAGTTAGGGGTAGTACAGTTTTATTCTAAATTGCCCCAAAGAAGACTACATGGTTGTATACTCTAGCATTAATCAGTTGTTATAATATTTTATATTAATGTTATATACATGTGGCTTTTGAACAGTTTCTTTTTCTTTGGTTGAAACATCCTATATAATAAAAGCCTAATATGCAAATTGTCCCCTCGAGTGGTCGTTCGACTGGGAGACCGGGAGTTTGACCACTCGTTATGGCGTGCGCTGATCACCAGGAGGCAGTGCAGAACATGGTGGGCGTCAGCGATGCAGTGCTGCCAGTGGGCAGCAGTGGAAGTGTTGCTGGCCCTGATGGGCCCCGATGAGAGTGGGGCTGTGGCGGGATGGTGGAGCAGGTGAGCAGGCAGTGCCAGGCCAAGGTGGGTGTGAGTGGGGGCCCGATCGCCTCACTGATTGCCCTGCAGATGGCGACCAGTGGCAGGGCGGGGGGTGGGTCCACCGCCCGGCTCCCAGGCACTGAGGGAGCCAGGGGGAGAGGAGAGCTGGGCCCTGATTGATTGCCCCACAGGCGAGATGGTGGAACAGGTGAAGGGGCGGCACCAGGCCAAGGCAGGGTGCCAGATAGGGCTGCGGGACTGCGAGGCTGGGGGTGTGAGCTGGGGCCTGATACCCTCAGGTCACCCCGAGGGAACGCCGCCCCCCCCCCCCCCCGTGCATGAATTCATGCACCAGGCCTCTAGTTTTAGATAAGTTCATAAAGTTTCATGTCATTATGGTGCCTGAAAATAGTTTTCATGGTATTTTCATTGAGTTATGAGGGATGAGAAGGTTATGTTTACAAAAGAAATGATTGTAGTCTTAGAAGTCACATGGAACATTGCAAATAATGAAGGATGAATGCAGTCAGGAAGTTTGTTTGAACTAATAGTATGTATAGTTCCAGACAACAGAAGTCACTACTTGTCCCAGAGGTTTAGTGATGGGAAAGGGAAATGAGAAAGGAAGAACTACATTGCTTACCTACTATGAGACACATCTTTACTCTCAAAGATATTTTATCTTTCTATCCTTATAAAAACCCATTGGGGCAGGCATTATTAACACCATTTTACAGATTCTGAGCAGTGTTTAAGTGTCAATGTCCATATCACTAAACATAGGCAGAACCAGAATTTACACCCAGCTCAGTCTTATTCAAACCCTTATCATTTCCTTATATCTAGAAAGACTAGATGACCTGATTCCTGAGCGGGCCGGGTTTATGTCATTGGTTCTGGAACACTCAGAAGTGTCCCACACTGCCAACACTTTTCTCCCTCACTGGTCTATTCTGTCTGTATTTAAGGAGGCCTTCTCCAGGATAAAGCACTGTGTTTTGGGGTTGGATAAACATTTATCTTCAGGCACTGCTTCTCCAGGGGTCCTGTCTTTAGGCATTGCTATTCCCAAGAGAGCCTGAAACTCGGTAGTCAATGAGACATGTTTTTTTTAGTGTCTCTGATGGCCTCGTTAGTCACATTTTCTTGTCCAAAATCCAGGATAAAAAGAATATCTAAATCACGTTTTGCAAGCAAAATAAAACAGTGTTGGAACCTTAACCTACAAAATTCTTTTTGGGTCATGTGATGCTGTAGGTTGATGAGCCATTAAATCAAGTAACAATTTTGCAGGTGCCTGAGGGGGTGGATAGGAGAGAGAGAGAAAAAAAATAGTTTTGGGATGCTGGCTTTTACTGCTGTGCTGATTTTCAAAGTGATTCAGTTTTAATCAGCTCCATGGCCAGGGCATGGATAAATGCCACTTTCACATGTACACACAAGTGCTGAACTTGGAAATAATGAGGACTAACACAGTAATTTAATACATATTAATCTGTTTGCTTATTCTGTATCTGCCACAGTCTATAAACCCCAGCAATCTGGAAGCTGCTAATCCTTCCCTGTTGCTGGATGCACAACATAGAGAAATGCCAAAGAGAAAGCACAGAAACTCAGCTTTTCCCCAGATGGTAAGTGGATCCATAATTGCTCACATTGGGTAGTCCCCTCATTCTATTTAGCTTCAGTAAGTTGTGTGCACTGCATGTCTTTGGGAAGGGAAAACACAAATATATAAAGTAGCATTCTCTGTATATTTCTGGCCATTTGCTCATTGAATGACTAGATGTGACAGGCTCCAGTTAATTTGATTCAATTCAGCTGCTGAGTAAAGGGCTTGGCATAATAGAAATGTAATAAATATTCAAATGACAAACATTTGCTAGGTTTCTATCCATATATTAGCAAGAGACATACACGGCAGTTACATTATTTTTATGGAGCTGATGAATATAAATGAAATACAGTCCCTCCTTATCCGTGGTTTCACTTTCCAAGGTTTTAGTTACCTGAGGTCAACCACCCTCTGAGAGTATTGCAGTTGACCCTTGAACCAAACCAATTGGAATTGCAGACCTATAGGAATTTTTTTTCCAATAAATACAGCCAGCCCTTAGTATCTGCAGGTTTTGCATACACAGATTCAACTAAACATGAATAAAGAACAGCATTTTTGCATTTTCAATAGCAGACTTTTAACCTAAGTGAAAATACTGATTTGGATCCATGATTGGTTTAATCTGTGGATGTGAAGTGCTGACTATAGTAGAGTCCAAAGTTAAATGAGGATTTTTGACTGTGCAGGGGTCAGCACCTCTAATCCCTGCATTGTTCAAGGGTCAACTGGGTCCACTATAAATAGAAAATTCCAGAAATAAAAAAAAATAGTTTAAAATGGCACATTCTGATTCTCATGATGAAATCTCGTGATGTCTGGCCTGGGATGTGAATCATCCCTTCATCCAGTGTCTGCACGTCTTCACATCCCCACTCTGTAGATGCTCCCTGCCCCTTAGTTACTTAGGAGTCATCTCAGTTGTCAGATTGACTGTTGTGATATCTCAGTGCTGGTGTTCAAGTAATCCTTTATTTAAATCCTCACCTGAGGACATTTTCACAGATTTTTAGAGACAGGAAGAGAGAGAGCGAGAACGAGAGTGAGAGAAAGAGAGAGGGAGGGAGAGAGAGAGAGAGAGAGAGAGAGAGAGAGAGAGAGAGAATCGATGTGAGAGACAAACATCTTCCATTGCCTCCTGTGCAAGCGCCCACTGGGGCCTGGAGATTGAACCGACAACCCAGATGTGTGTCCTGACGTGAATCAAACCTGATACCTTTTAGCGTGTGGGATGACACTCCTACCAACAGAGCCACCCTGGCCAGGTTTTTAAAAAAAATTAATAATGGTCCTAAAGGAAGCCCTAAAGGGCTTCCTTTAAGAGAAAAAGTGAGTGGAGTACAAGACATTTTGAGAGAGACACCACTGTCATTACAATATGTTGTCATGATTCTTCTTAGTTATTGTTGTTAATCTCTTACTGTGCCTAATTCATAAATTAAACTTATCACAGGTATGTATGTACAGAGAAAAAATCGGTATATATAGGGTTGGTACTAACCTTGGTCTCAGGCATCCACTGGGGGTCATGGAATGTATCCCCCTGTGGATAGGGGAAGAACTACTGTATCAGACCTGAGGTATTTAGAAAGCAATACTTGAAAGGTTAAAATTAAGTGGATTGAAGATAATCAAGAGCCAAGTTAATTACTACACACCCCAAAGTGGTATTATTTCTCCAGTTAGCTGCAGTTTTGGGGGGACCAGTTTCAAGGATCTGAGCCAAAGACAAAAAGGATGTAGATCGCGGAGTCAGAGTTAGTCATTTAATGGCTTAGCATGTTGCTTTTTTCCTTTTCTCAATAAGGCTAATCATATCTAACACAAAGGATTGTTGTCGGGATTAGAGATAAGGCAAGCAAGGCCATGTATGATGCCTGGAACAAAGCAGAAGCTGGCACATGGTAGCCATTAGAGTGGGTGAGACTTGAAGTGGGTCCCGGAGAGAGAGCAGAATCTTAATACGTGACTAGAAAGGGGAAGTTGTTCTCCATGCTGATGTGTTCATTTATTTTCACAGTTGTGTAGTTTTCCATTATATGAATATTCTGCAGTTTACTTTTTATTTGGTTATTTCCACTTTCCTGCTACTATAAATAATACAATGTCTTAGTTTCCCAGGGCAGCCATAACATGATACCATAATTTGGATGGCTTTAGACAGCAGAAATTTCTCCTTTCACATATCTAGAGACCAGTGCCAAATCAAGGTGTTGGCAGGCCGCACTCTGTTTGAAGGCTCGAGGGGAGCCTTTCTCTTAGCCTCGGGTGTTGCCAGCAATCCTCAGTGTTCCTTGACTTGTAAACTCATACTACAATGCTGCTGCCTCCATTGCCTATGTGTGTTTCTATCCTTTCTCCTCTGCTTATAAGGAAAATAGTCATACTGAATTAAGGGCCTACCCTTTTCTAGTATGATCTCATCTTAACTTAAATAACTTTATTTGCAACTACTTTATTTCCAAATAAGGCCACATTCTGAGGCTCGGGGGAGGATATACATTTTAGGAGGACACTATTGAACACAGTCCACATGGCTAAGAACATTCTTGCACCTACCTGCCTTCTGGTGCATCTGTGCAAATGCCTCTGAGCCACCCACTCTGGGTGGATGTTCTTCCATTGGGATCACTGGGTGGTAAGGCCAGTGCATCTTCAACTTTGCAAGATTAATCCAAATTGCTTTTCCAGTTAGTTGTGTCAAATTACACTCCAGAAGCAGCACATAAGAGCTCTTGATGCTGTTAGAGTTAAAAAAAAAAAAAAAACAACAACAACAACAAAAACAACTCTGCCAACCTAGTGTTTATCAAGTGGTACTTCTGTAAGGCTTAATTTGCATTTCCCTGATTCATTTGTTTTCTCCTTTGTAAAATACATATTCATACTAGTATCTTTTGCCTGTTTGCTTGTTGGGTTGTTTGTATTATCCTTAACTTTTTTGAGGAATTCTTTGTCAGTTATAAAAATTGCAAACATTATCTACCAGCTTTTGACTCGTGTTTTCACTTGCTTTATGGGATCTTTTGAACAAAAAAAGTTCTTAATTTTAATGTTGCAAAAGTTATCAGTCCTTTTCCTTATGGTTGGGGACTTTTGTGTCTTAAGAACCCACTCTCTGTACTTTGAATCCATGAAGACCTTTCTTCTTATTCTCTTCTAACATTTAAAATTAGTTTTGACTTTCATGTTTAAGTCTACCAGGAAGTGATTTTTGTGAATTCTGTGAAATTGGGATCCGATTTCTTTTTCAAATGGGGAACCAATGATTTCTGATGTGCTTTTTCTTTCCCCACTTATCTTTAATGGCACCCAAGCCATTTTAATAAATATTCATACATGTAAATCTATTTGGGCTCCCTAATTATTTGTTATCTGGTTGGTCATTTGAATTGTTTTCAGATTTTTGCTATTATAAATGACTAGAGGCCCGGTGCACAAAATTCGTGCACTGGGGGAGGGGGGGTTGTCCCTTAGCCCAGCCTGTGCCCTCTCACAGTCCAGGAGCCCTGCAATCAATCACCCACAGAAGGAGGCCCCACCCACCCACTGCAGAGCTGCCAGCCAGGTAGCCTGGGCCTCCCTCTTTGGGGCAATCGATCACAGGGCTCTGTGATGGATTGCCCACGCAGAGGGAGGCCCCGCCCACCCTCTGTCACCCACCGGTCAGTGGCCTGGGCTTCCCTCTGTGGGGCGATCATGGGGTGATGGTGGGGCCCTCCACCAATCACATGGCACCTGCCTTGGCTGGCCTGGTGCCAGTGGGTGTCATAGTGTGGTTGTCTGGATGGTCGTTCCACTGTTCAACCGTTCAGTTGATTTGCATATTACACTTTTATTATTATAAATTGTGTGAGCAACACTTTTGCATGTAGATATTTGGCACAGTTTGCTTGATGTTTAATTCCTTAAAATAAATTTCTAGATGTGATTTTGCTATATCACACACTCTTCTTCACCCTGCTGTCTCCATGTGGATTCTCTTCTTAACTCATTCAGGCTCTGACTTTCTGAACCAGACCAGTGCTCCCCTGTATGGACAGCCTCCCCACTCCAGCCAGGCTCCCACAGCCCACCTGAGGCCACCACAGCTCGTCATGGCCCCTCTCCCCACTGTTTGTGAGACTAAGGCAAATTGTTCAGGAAGAAATGAACGAGAATAGAAGTATAGGAAGAGTTTAGGTGCATTTTAAGGTTTTTATTTTTAAATTTTTTAACGATAATTGAGAAATCCCTCTCACAAAGTGTCTACTCATCCCCACTATTTGACCTGAGAAAGGCTCTATGAAGGCAATGGGTCAGTCTTGTTCATTGCTGTATTTTTTGTACAGTTCCTGACACATAGTAGATGTTCAATAGGAATTTATAAAATGAATGAATGTGCTCCTCACTTTTTACCACCTAGTTTTTATCATTAAAACAAATCTACTTTGTCAATTTATAGTGGTGGCATCTCCAGTCCAGGCAGTGATCCATTGTGGAACACAGCAGATCCCAGGGTCTGGGATGTCTTTGGGGGTTCCATCAACCCTTCTCTTCAGTAATGTCCTTCCCACGGTTCAGCATGCAGTTCTCTGAACCGAATTTCTACAGTGATTTCTAATATACCATGCCAAACAGAGTTTGTCTTCACAGATTTTCTGCTTCCTAAGTGAAATGTAAGACCAGACTGTGCCCAGTATGTAACTGGCTACATAATTATACAACCAGGAACAGATCATTTTATACCATGTGGGTAAGAACATGAGCTACCAAATCTAAGAGATCTGGGTTCAATGTTGGCCATGTTATTTGGTAGCTAAGAAACTTAGGAAGTTTAACCTCTTCCACCATCAACCACTGTTTCCTCATTTGTGCAATGTGGATAATGATACCTAGCACTCAGTGTTCTTTGAAAGATGAAGTGAGAGATAATGCATATAAAGTGCTTAACACAATGCCTGGCACATAATACTAATGGCTACAGTTTGTTAGGCACTGATAATTATTAGCCTGCCAGAGAGCTTAGAAGGTCTATTTGCACCAAATTTATTTATTAACTCAGTGGAAATGGAGACTTACTTCCAGGAATGAGGAAGAAAAGGAAAGCTTTATTTTTAATTTGATTGAACAAACTGCCTCTTAAAGTTGTTGTTGCTGTACTATGGGCTTTGATTCCTATAAATTTCTCCTGCCTTGCCTACGGTAGTGTACCAGGGGGCCAGTAATGACTTCATAAAGACCAGTGTGAGGGTTGGGAGCAGGAGCTAATAGAGTAATAAGCTTGCCCCCAGGCAGGCTGTGCCCTTCAAAGCACCACATCATCCGTGGGCCTTCTGCCCCTCCTTCGTGGCTCTGCCCTAAAGCACAGCTCATCAAAAGGCACTGTCCTGGACCTCCTGACACACAGCTAGATGATAATAAGGTATGGAGGGCATTAACAAACTCAAAGACATTGCTTATTAAAAAGCTGAGACATAACCTAAGAAATAAACCCAATAAATGGTCTCTTTGAATGGTAAAATAAATGCTATAAGAAGTTATAAGAAATTTTGTGAGCTGTAACATCCTTAGGAGGAATTTTTTTTTTAAGTTTTCTTTTTTTTTTAAACTATCTTTCATCTCTGACTGAAAGGAATAAAAATCCTCCTTCAATGTGACCAAATACGGATGAGCAGCTCATTAGAAATGCCATCTTTTTTCTCTGCCTTAAAGTGAACAGAGAAAGACAAGCACAAAAAATTTTATTAGTAGAAAACTGATACGATCTTTTGGAATCTTGGCTAGTTGGCGGTTCCACCAACCCTTCTCTTCAGTAATGTCCTCCCCACGGTTCAGCATGCAGTTCTGAGAACTGAATTGCTACAGAGCAATGCAGGAAAGAGAAGCAGCTGGGCTTGGAATGAGGAAAACACAGAAGCTTGAAGGCAGGCCTTTGGAGTGATGTTGCTGAGCTTGGAGGAGGGATCTAAGGAGCTAAGCCCCAAACTTGTGCTGATGCTGGTGTCTCTGAGGCTGGGGTGTGATGAAGCTGGTTCTGCAAGTGGTGGGAAACTGTCAGCTGGGTTCAGCCGAGGCTCCGGGAGGGAGCTGCCCGTGCTGCAGTGCAGTGCTATGGGAGGGTGGTACCCACAGGAGTGGGACACGGACAGGAAGGAGTCTCCTCCTCCTCGCCAGCCCTGGAGTCCCCTTCTTAAGTCTCCTTTTGGTGGACCCTAACACAGATGAGGTGGCCAAGCAGAAATGTGGTTTGCACTGTCCAGCCTCAGCACCACAGAGTGAAGCACAGAGAAGGATCTGGAACCTAGAGACAAAGCTTTATAACTGGTACACATACGCAGAGCCATTAGGTGCTCAGCAAAATGACCGGGTTCTGTCGAACATGGGTCCTTTTTCCAGCGGTAGCTGTGGCTATGAGTAACGGCAACAATGAAGTGCCTTCACACTAGGATTTTAGAGAAACAAACTTACAGCTCAGGTACCCCATTTTGTTGCATATGTTAAGGTCTTTCTGTTTTGCCCAGCCGTCTGCTTACTACAAATCCATTTTGTTTCCATAAACACCAGTTTCATCATGTCACTTCCAATTACTTACATTACTCAAGTCTAAATTCTATACAATACTTTAAAATCCACCCGTACTTCACACTTTCTACTCTCTAGAAGTCTAAATTCTATACAATACTTTAAAATCCACCCGTACTTCACACTTTCTACCCTCCGTACCACATAAAATCCACCCTCTTCTAACTATTTCTCCTTCTCCCCCAACCCCCAACCCCACACATTTTTATTTATTTTTGTAATTCCTTTGTTTTTTAATTAACCTGGGTCAAGAACTTATTTGGAATTAAATAAAAGATAGAAGCTTTCTCCCTGGAAAATACATAGGAGCACTATACTTGCATGTTAATTTTGAGGACTCATCAACACCCTGAAGAGCCTTGCCATGGACCCTCCAGTTCTCAGATTAGGGGCTCCCAAAACTGCAGCACCTCAGAGAAGTCTCTCTTCACAAAGCCAGGCCCCAAACACCAGCTACTCAGCTCTTCTTTGACTCTGCTTTGTATCACACAATTTGCCCTTTATTATACCAGTATGTAATTCGTGGATTTTATTTATTTTATTTAAAAATATTTTTATTGATTTCAGAGATGAAGGGAGAGGGAGAGAGAGATAGAAACATCAATGATGAGAGAGAATCATTGATCAGCTGCCTCCTGCACGCCCCCTACTGGGGATCAAGTCCACAACCCGAGCATTGCCCTTGACAGGAATCAAACCTGGGACCCTTCAGTCTGCAGGCCGACGCTCTATCCACTGAGCAAAACCAGTTAGGGCAATTCTTGGATTTTATCTATGACTGATAGTTTCATGTATTGATGTTCCAACTCCTCAACCAATGTAAACTTTTTGTGTGTAGGAACCATCTCCCCCCATCCCAGCCCTCCTTCGTCCTTCCTTTCTCTCCATATCCATCACACAGTATTTGGTTTCACAAGAAGAGGCAACAAACAATACATATTTATGGACAGATATTCATTCAAGAATATTCCTGACACTATGTTTACGTGATATAAGTTTTAGTGCCTTCTTGCTATGTGCTCAAACTACATTTATTTTTACATATTCCATCATTTCTACTTTTTGCTAATCAGATAGGCCCCTCTCCTAGCTAACATTGAATTAATAGTTTCCTCAGTATTTCAGAAAAGCACAAAGTGGTGAATTTTGTCACTGTATGTAACACGTCTTTTTTCAGTAACCAAATGCTAAACACAAAGTTTGTTCCTGGGTCAAGGGACCCTTCCAACAGGGGCAGCACATCTGTTGCTGTGCTTGGTTTTGCTGCTGGTCTGGTCTGAGCCTCTTCCCCATGCAGCGGTGGGCTCCAGCTCCCTGCCTCTTCTCTGCGCTGAAGCCCTGCTCTGGGATCTGCCCTAGAGGCTCCTCTCGTCAGTCCTTTGTGCTTCTTTCCCTCAATGATTTGTTCCCTCCCTGACTGTGCTGCTCCTACCTGCCTTGGTAATCCCTTGGCCACACAGGTTGTGCCCAGCACCTCACCCTCCTGTGGCCCATGGGATGCCCCTTTTCCAGGCCTGCTCTGCCCCATGAGGGGAAGATGGCACCTTTGAACAGAACACCTTAGCAGACAGAGATTGCCTGGAAGAACTGGAGGGAGGGACCGGATGGTTGCAGTCATCAGGGTACTTCAAAGGCAAGAACAGTGAAGGTGTTTCTGCTAACCTTTCATTCCCTTTGGTGCCACCTGGCATACGCTGTGGAGAAACTGGCAGTGAGAAGGGGTGGGTGACGGTGAGGAGAAGTGAAGTATTTATAGTGTGCCTTCTCGGCCCAGGCTAGAGCCTCAGGTCTGTGTGCTCCTGTCTTCTAGGTTCTCTTAGCATCCTCCTGGAGCCTTATGACAAACGTGCCACAGCCATTTCCACTCACGCTGGGTGACACCTGGGCTCACCATCCACTTGGAGCGGTGTGGGTTACTCTTTCCCCCAAGTCTGTGTACTTTGATGTATGCTCTGCATCTACCCCTGATTTCATTGCCTGCCTCACTGCAAAGAACATTGCTCTAATAGCCACCCTGCCATCCACCCCACATCACAGTCATGGCCCAGGAACAGTCTGTGTGGACCAACCTCTGCCTCTCAGGGGAGTGATCTTGACATGTTATGTATGTGAAATCTTGTCTCTGTCACAATAATTTCCAGTATGAGTCCCATTTAATGATACTTTTTCTGATACCCAGAGAGGTTAAGAAGTTTGCCCAAGATCACACAACCGGTAAGTGATAAAGTCAGGCTTCAAATGCTTGACAGTATGACCCTAAATGAGTGCTGCATTTCCTCTGTTGACGATGAAAATTACATGGGACCTATGCTATGACTTCCTCTGCCCCCCAATCTCTCATCTGTGAGTGGGGTTAGTAAAGGACAGCGGCACTCCTTTCCACTCACTGAATTCAGCCTTGGGAGCTTCCTTGACACGGTGCTCCAGAAAGTCACTAACAACGCCGTTGGCACCTGAGATGACACTTGTTTACCTTGCTTGCCACAAATCATTCTGTTTTGGGTGAAAAAGAATGGCGTCATTGAGTGTGAGGAGCCAGGAGGCCAAAGCTATTGTTGGTCAGCAATCCTTGCTTCCATATTTTTTAGGCACGTGTTCTTTTGGGGGGATTTGAGATGTGCTTTGGTACTCCAGATCCAAGCAGAGGAACATGTGGAGGTGGGGAGTGTCAGAGTACCCACAAAGGGGGACATTCTTTGGCTCCCTGAGAGAGCTACTTCCCATTTCTGGGCTCCAGACGTCCCAGGCCACTTTCAGGGAACCCCAGTGCTGGTCAGGCCAGAGCCCCTCGCCTGGCTATGCAGGGCTGGGCAGGAAAAAGGCAGAACAGATTCTGGCAAGGACAGATGCTGTTTGCTGCTACTAAGGCAGGCCAGCCCAGACAGATTCTGAGAAAGGGATGTGGAAGTCCTGGAGGGGAGGGGTCGGCCTCTGAGGATCCCCAGGGCGTACATGGTCCTGGCAGGGTCTATGCCTGAGATTGAAGGAAGGCAGCATCTCCCTCCGCAGCCCACATTCTTGCAGCTGGGAACCCAGTGTGTCAGTGTAGCCCGGGTGATGCGCATACCCAACAGGAACTGCAGAGCACAGCAAGCAGCACCTGCAGAGAATCCAGCAAAGAAGGGGCAACAGACTGCGCATTCAGGGGCTGGTGTCGCTGGGAGGCCTTGACCAGCATTTTGTTTCATAAAATGCTGCCCGACTCCAAAGTCAGCACCTCAAAGGGGTCCCTGACTCCAAAAGTCAGCACAAAAAAGGGGTCCCTGCCACCTAGACATGTCAATCAGGGCAAGCCGGTGCCCGGCGCTCAGGTGCCCAATCTGATTAGTTAACATGGTCCAGGACAGGTTGCCTTGAGTTCCAGGTGCAAAAAGAGAGGAAATGCCAGAAGTGTGTGTGCGTGTGTGTGTGTGTGTGTGTGTGTGTGTGTGTGTGTGTGGTGAGGGGGGGTTTCAAAGCCAATTGGGTGCAGAAACAGCACCTTGGGGTCGAATAAGCTGGGAACTAGGTGTCCCCATGTTCTGGAGGAGTGGGGGATCAGGACGCATGTTTTAAGGAGTCTGATGAACTCTGCCTCCTGCCCTTGTGATTAGATCTGAGTTATTTAGAATTCTCCGCTTTACAAGCCCTTGGTCATGCGAGTCAGGCTGGAAGGAGGCAAATGAGTGTGTCAGAATGTGTGTGTATGTGTTGGGAGGTTGTTCATAACTTCACTAATTTTATGATTCT
This sequence comes from Cnephaeus nilssonii, assembly GCF_951640355.1. Taxonomy (NCBI): domain Eukaryota; kingdom Metazoa; phylum Chordata; class Mammalia; order Chiroptera; family Vespertilionidae; genus Cnephaeus; species Cnephaeus nilssonii. Next base: position 13,916,711 of record NC_137075.1, on the reverse strand, counting down.
CTCAGAAGCTAGAAATCTATACTAATAAAAGCCTATGTGGTTGTCATGCCCTCACACCGTGATGCCCCTCATGCTGTAACAATCCATCACCAGAAGGCTGCATGCGCAGTGGGCATGCACGGGTGGGTGGGGCTGTGTGCGCACAGAGCCACGAAGACGGGGTCCCAGTGGCTCTGCCTCCGCTCGGTGAGGCCAGGGGTCCCCTTGCATGGGGTCCCCTGGCTCCGGCCTACCTCTTTGGGGCAATCCATCGAGGATCCCCGGATGGGTGGGTGAGGCGTACCTCTTTGGGGAGGTTGATTGCAGGGCTCCCATGCTGTGAGAGGGCACAGGCCAGGCTGGGGGAACCCCCCCCCCATCCCCCGGAAGTTCATGAATTTTGTGCACTGGGCCTCTAGTTGTACATAAAAACCTCAGATTTCATCTGTATTTGAGTACTTAAGGAGGGATTTGCTTGTTTACTTATCACCTGTATGTGGTGCCCAGCTAGATAGAAATAAGGAGTTGGACTGGTCCATGGAGGCCTGGGAGAGGATAAGCTCTGAGAAATTGATGTGCAAGAACCCTGGCACACCATGCCTGGCCAGGAGGCCAGTGTGAAACATGCCCCCTGCAGTGAGCTCCTTTGTATGATAAGACATTGCCATTATATTACTTACAATAACCTTGATGAGATTCTGTTGTGATTCTCTCTACTTTGAATAAAAGTAATTATTTGGTTTACATATCATTAAGGAAAGAACACTGTCAGGAAGTTGTCCTTATGTCTCCTAATGCTCCTCAATATCTTCCTAGCTATGTGAGTTTTGACAGGATTTATAACTTTTGGAGGCCAATGTGGCTTATCAACATATATACACATATGCCTATGTTTGTATACATGTGCACATATATTTATATCACACACACAGCTATTATGTGAAATCACTGACTGAATTTATGTTCTTATTAGAAAGTAACCCTCTCCTCACTCCCTCCACATAATCTACTTCATTACAGGAATGCTTTGCTTCTTCTAACTGTTCCTCCTTCTTCCCCCACCCCCAGTCCCACACATTTTTCTTTTTTTAAAATTCATTTGTTTTTAATTAATCTGGGTCAAGAACTTGTTTGGAAATTGAATAAAAGATAGAAGCCTTCCCCCTGGAAAATACATAGGGACACTACATTTGTGTATAATTCTGAAGGCTCACTGACACCCTGCAAAAGCCCATGAAGAAGTGGAGGGCAAATAGAGGGCATACTTTCCAATTAAGCAGGACATTTCAACATGATGATATAAATAACCAAATAATTATACTTCCCCAAGGCATTGTTAAAATAGGCCTTTAAGGAGATGCAGAAGATTTAGTTTCTTTGTTGATGAAACAAATTTTGTTTTAGCAGGAAAGCTTCTTGAAGCCAGAGACCAGGTCTTTGACTCTTATAGCTATAATAATCACTATTGCTGTTCATGAAATATTTCCAGTCCTCTACCCTCCTGGGCACATGGTAGGATTCTACTACCTGCTCCCTTGTGGGTGGGTGGTGCCCTGAGACTAGTCTGGCCAATGAGTTATAATAGAAAATTCTACCTGTCACTTCTGTGGTAGAAACTTTAGTATCCTGTTTGAGATTCTCGGGGTTTTCTTTTCTCTGTGACATGGCAACCAATAATATTCAAGATGGTGGCTGCTTTATTCACCTGGATGCCTGAAATTTATAAAGAACTGACTCTTTCTGTAGGACACTTACCACCTTCCACTCTTAAGCCTCCTGCTAACTCTCAATGGACATGTGGCATGAGTGAGAAATAAACTTTGGTACCTTTAAATCACCAAAAATTTGGAATTGTTTCTTACTACAGCACAATCCTGATTAATACAATTTAAGACTTAACCTATATTTCAAGTATGCATTACATCTGTATTATTTAGTACATTCTTAGGGCCCCTAGACTATTAGCACCTTGAGGGAAGACATGGCATTTTTTATGCTGGCATCTAGCAAATATGCACAATGTTTCTTAATGAAAGTTGTATGAATGTTTACATCCCTGAAACAATGGGGAAACATGAAGAGAATGAGCAACAGAAATCCAATGTTTCTATTAAATTTTATTTAAGCTAACAGTTTCAGCTTTTTCTCTTATCATTGCCCTCAAAAGGACATCTTTCAAGGCTAACGTTATCAGCTATATTTCCTCTGTCCATGCAAAATCTCTACTAAAATCATAGTAAATCACAGAAAAATAATCTGGTTATAGGGCAGGGGAGAAAAATTGGTTACTACATGGTTGAAAATCAGCTATGTTCAACCCAAAGGTGTTGTTTCTCTTTTGGATAATAGGAACACTTTCAAGATCCATTCTGGAAATAGAAGGGGTCTAGTCTTATAGATGGCAGCCTCAAATATTTTATCACAAATATTTGCCACTCACAGGCACTGATAACTTGTTAAGTTGTAACTCATTTTTCTATACTTCAATCAAATTTTGTTTATCAGGATCACTTATTTGGTTGATTAGGTGGAGATAATTAGTAATAATCATATCAAATGGTTGTATTTCTTACCAAAGCTAAGAATCATGGTAGTTAAGTTACATAGGTATAATGTAGTTTCTATTGAAGTTTCTGAAATATTGAAAGTAATTTGAAGGTTCTCCATTACTCCCTTTGAGTAATAGACTAGAAATTGCTGTGGCTCACTTCCTCAGATCATTGAGGCCCTGGCTATGCTCCCTATTATAGCCATAATTGCACTCCTTATTCTTCTTACAGAATTTATGACCTGAAATGATGATATTTTACTTGTTTATTTGGATATTGTCTAATTTTTCCCACTAGAGGGTAAGCTGCATGAGGACAGGAGAGTCATCTCTTCTGTTCACTGTTTTAACTCTGGCACCTAGAACAATGTTTGGCATGTACTAACCACTCATGCATGCTTATTCAATGAAGGGACAAATGAATGAGTGAATGAATCCATCTATCAATGAACTGCATGCATCACAGTATTCATATAATCATAGAAGCAGAAGGGAACCTAGAGTTCCGTCAGCATGTCCCATTTCCCCATTGTTGTCCAACAGGTCCATTAGTGAAGGTGATGATGAAAGGTATGGGGATTCTGAAGAGGAAGGAAAAAGATGTGCGGAGGGCACCAAATGGAGAGGGCGATTAAGAAAGAAGCTGTACTTTTTTTCTTTTCCATCACAAGCTTAGAAAAGCCTTTTCCCTCTCCTTGTGGCTCTTTTTAAAATTATGAGCCACTGATTATTTTAAATGGGCTCTCTGCTATGTCATAAATATTCAGACTGGAGATGGTAATTGTTCCCTGTGATCAATTCTGCTTACTTGGAAAAGTTGTGCAAGGTTTTCACTGGAGGGTATGTCTTTTATGTTTAATGTTACTTGTGGATAATGCAATTTGTCCTCAATAGCCATTGAGACAGTGGAGTTAGGTTAAGGGGTTTTGGGGTCTTTTTTCTCATGCTGATGTTTGGAAGTACTTAAATTGAATCGTTTATATTACCCCTCCCTGAGCTAGGATGAAGGTAATTGATGGGGCTTAGGGCCAGAAGTTTCTACTGGCCGTTCCAGTGGTCTTGGTCTGGGGTTAATGGAGAAAAACGCCATGTTGAAGGTTACAGCATTTCCCTTTGCTTCCATTTTAATGATACTTGCCTGCCAGTATTTTCTCTTTGAAGAGCAATTTAATAAACAATCACTGGCGTTTCATGTTGAGGGCAAGATTTGTAATGGCATTCATCTCCCCGGGAGTTCTTCCTTAGCATGTGACTGAAGCAAACGCTTTGCAGTAAATATGGGCAGAGCACTGGTAGCTCCAAATGCACCACGGGTGCACAGGATGAAGATGCGCTGTGGCTGGGGGACAATTTTTAGGATGATTCTTGACTCTGCATACATTTCTTTTAATTTAGAAATATTTCCCAAGGAGGTTGAACTTGAGCCTGCAATTACACTGATGACCCTTAAAGGGAGAATGGATGGGGCAGTGGGCATGCCCAAGTTTGAGAATGTGCGCTCCAGCTGGCTCTACACTTCAGGGAAAGAGGGAAGCTGAGCAGCCAAGGGCCTCATTGTTGCAGATGACAATGGAAGGAAGCTGTTAGGCTTGACAAGGAAGAGCACCATCAAATAGTGCTTATCAGCGCCTACATGAGGAAGAGACTGTTCTGGGTGCTCTACAAGCCAGCCCGGCAAGGAATTGGGTTGTGCATCTATTTTGGATTAAAGTCACATGTAAATTTATACAGCCAATTAGGGCGGGCCTCAGGCTCTAGTGAAGGTGCCATGCAGGCCTGAGTAAGGCTGAGCCTGAGCATCCACACTGAGAAGTGAGGAGCATGAGAGTTTCCCTGTTTCTCCTTAATTAAAAACAGCAGTGCTCTAGAAACAGCACGCCCAGAGAGGAAGCACCCCAGGGGAGACCGCCGCAGACCCGGGCTGTGGATGAAAAGGACAGTAGTCGCTCTCTGTGAGGCCACCAAGGCCCACACAGCTTGTCCAGAGACCATCGCAATGACAATTCCTGTAGGATCAGAGCTTGGCAGCATCTCAAATGTGGCAAGCCAGTTTTTTTCTTTTTCTTTCGGCATGCCAGTATTGAAGAGGACGTGGTGACCAGGCAGCACTGTTTTGAGCTCCTTGAGAGTAGACAGTGTGACTTTTAACAGAGGGAAGGGCTGACTGTGGCCAACACACAGGTACTTCGAGGAAGGCATGGTGATGGGCACACTGTGGTGGTAACTCGCCCACATGACTGATAGTGGCCATTCCTGTGGTTGTTGACATTCATGTTATAAGTTTCTGCATATGACAATTGTTTATATTTTTAAAAATCCCACAACAACAGGATAGTCTAAGCTTTAGCTAGTGGTAGGCTTATTATAAATAATATAAAACTTAGAGTGATTGCAGAATTAGTATGGCGCCTTGTTGATGGTGAAAATGGGTTTTGACTCGTGGGTATGAAAGCAGATGTGGCCAGTGCATGTTAGGGGTGGAACTGGAGCTGTCACTGATCTCCTGAAATAGCTTTGTAGTCAGCCTTGAGGTTGTGCAGACAACCTTGCCCTGCCGCAGAACCCAGAGACTGATGCTTTCTCTGGCTTAGTCAGACACAATATTAGCTGTAGGATAGGGAATTAGGGTCAGGGCAACCTAACCTTCCCCCATTCTCCAACCTTCATCTATTCACCCATTTTTATGCCTAACAGTATGCATAGACACTGTCCTCTAAGACTACAATTAAGTTGAGGAAGAATTATAATTTTGCCTCTCCATTTTTCTGGGAAAGAATTCAATCTAATTCTGAATTCAATTCTTCTGTGCCAATATTGTTGATAAGTAGCTCATGAACTGTGATAAATGGAGGACAAGACTGTTGAATGAGGAAGTTCTTAGTAGAGTCATAAAGGGCTGAGTTTTCATGGCAAACATAACATCACTGGGCCCCATGTAGTGTAGGGGCTGAGAGATCACTCCAGAACTATTTACCTGGGTTGTAACCTTGTTCTGTCATTAACCACCTGTGTGACCTTAACAGAATGCTGGACTTCTCCATGCTTCCATTTCTGCATGTGTGAAATGGGCATGGTATTAGAACATATTATAGGCTGTTTTGAGGATTATGCTGTTACAGAAAACTGGAGAACGAAGCAACGCTTAGAGAGATGGGGTTACATTTATTATTATTATTACTAGAGGCCTGGTGCATGAAATTCGTGCATGGGGGTGTGTGTCCCTCAGCCCAGCCTGCACCCTCTCCAATCTGGGACCCCTCGAGGGATGTCCAACTCTCTGGCAGTCGGACATCCCTCTCACAATCCAGGACTGCTGGCTCCCAACTGCTCGCCTGCCTGCCTTCCTGATTGCCCCTAACCGCTTCTGCCTGCCAGCCTGATCACCCCCTAACCACTCCCCTGCCAGCCTGATTGATGCCTAACTGCTCCCCTGCCATCCTGTTTGCCCCTAACTACCCTCCCCTGTAGGCCTGGTCCCCCCCCAACTGCTCTCTCCTGCAGGCCTGGGTCCCCCTCAACTGCCCTTCCCTGCAGGCCCCGTCACCCCCAACTTCCCTCCTCTGCCAGCCTGGTCACCCCTAACTGCCCTCCCCTGCAGGCTTGACTGCCCTCCCTTGCAAGCCTGGTCCCTCCCAACTGCACTCCTCTGCTGGCCTGATCGCCCACAACTGCCCTCCCTTGCAGACCTGGTCCCTCCCCTGCTGGCCATCTTGTGTGGCCATCTTGTGTCCACATTGGGGCAGCCATCTTTGACCACATGGGGGAAGCCAGCTTGTGTGTTGGAGTGATGGTCAATTTGCATATTAATCTTTTATTATATAGGATAGAGGCCTGGTACATGGGTGGGGGCCAGCTGGTTTGCTCTGAAGGGTGTCCAGGATCAGAGTGGGGGTTCCTTTGGGGCGTGGGGCAGCCTGGGCGAGGGGCCTGTGGTGGTTTGCAGGCCAACCACACCACCCGGTGACCCAAGTGGAGGCCCTGGTATCTGGAATTTATTTATCTTCTATATTTGAAACTTTGTAGCCTTGAGCGGAGCCAAGCCTCCTGCTTGCTCTGTGGCTGCAGCCATTTTTGTTGGGATTTATTTATCTCCTATAATTGAAACTTTGTAGCCTTGAGCAGAGGCCAAGGCAGGCCAGGGTGTGTGGAAAGCTTGGCTTCCTCCATTGCCGGGGAAACCCAAGCTTCCTGCTCGCTCCGTGGCCGCAGCCATCTTGGTTGGGTTAATTTGCATACTCGTTCCTGATTGGCTGGTGGGCATGGCTTGTGGATGTAGTGGAGTGATGGTTAATTTGCATATCACTCTTTTATTAGGTAGGATTATTACACGCAGGCCCAGAGGAAAATATCTCTCAAATTCTGGGCTCCAACATGGAGGAACTTTCCCTATTTATATGTTTTTACCTTCTTTGTCTCCCAAATATGGGGTTCTGTTCCGGTCCCCTTTGCAAGTTCTTAAAGAACCCCTATGTGCTGGGGCTTTGAGACCTTGACCAAAGGCTTGGCCTGTTGCCAGCACTGATAACTTCGTCAGGAGAAGGTTTAATGGCCTCTCTGAAGTGGGAGTAGTCTTATTTTCCTTATTATTTAAGCAAGCAAGCATTTACAGAAGCCAAAATAGCAGGGCTAAAATTTCATCTTATATAAAATCTTTTTTATATAAGATGGATGCTTCAATGCCATTGTAAGGATTAAATGAATGTCAATGCAAAAAACACTGAAACAGTATCTGGCCCGTGCCAATACTTGATGAATGCTACTAGTATTCCTTCTTAATACAAAACCTCAGATAGGTATACTTATTTCCTCCACTCTCACCCTTATTGGCTGAAGTCAACCATACAGAGGAATGTGTATTGGGCCCGAATATTTTGCTGGAACATTTTGCATTTACTTGAGTTTACTAACAAGATGATCAATACGAAGCCTCATGCCCTTCAAACAAACAAATAAACAAACAAGCAAAATAACACACAAAAACAAGCAAGCAGGCATATAAACTAATGTTTGATGAGAAGCCCTGTGGATGTTCTCTTCCTCCAGGGCAATGAATTCTCGGCTAGTAAAATTTAAGAGGAAAAAATATAAGTCTCCATATTTATCTAGTGAATTGGAAAGGCATAAGTTATTCAGATTTATCACACATAGTTGTGCATCTGAAACAGCAGAAAAACTTAATAAAAATACTAATATCTGGGCACCACCCAGAGCTTGTCTGCAATGTGGCCTGGAATCTGTGCATCTCACACATTCTCCAGATGATTGTGAGGCACAACCATGTGACAACACGACAGGAACAACCTAAAATTCACACATGAGTACACACACCACACTGGTTTAGTTAAGCAGACCCGAACAAAGTACCACCAAAGGACCTGCTTTCAGGTTGAAATAAATTCTTCCTGTCAGTATATCTCACTATAAAATTAATGGTTTCCTCCTATCTGTGGAGAGGGATAGTGGACAAAATGAATTTTAAAGAAATCAGGTATTAAGTGGTTATGAAACTCTAAGAGTCTCAGCTAGGGATTGCATACATGACTCTTTCTATTAATCTGGATTCACATTTTAATTATCCTAAAGTCAAGTGACCCAGTGCTGTACAACACCCTCAATAAATATTAATTGAAGCAGAGCAGTGAAACAAGTTGCATTTGCCACCGAGCTCTGAACTTAAAAAAACACTTTCCTGCCTGGCCAGTGTGACCCAGTTGGTTGAGTGTCATCCCATGCACCAGGAGGTCACTGGTTTAATTCCTGGTCAAGGCACATGCCCAGGTTGCAGGCTTGATCCCCAGAGGGGGAGTTCAGTAGTCAGCTCATCGATGCTTCTCTAATTGGTGATATTTTTATCTTTTTCTGTCACTCCTTCCTCTCTTTGAAATTAATAAAAACATATTTAAAAACATCAACAACAACAAAACAAAAATCACTTTCCGCAGGATGCTGGGGCCCCTCATATTGAGAGACTCTAGAGGGCTGTTGGCATAGGGTAGAGTGAGGACTGCTCTTGACGAAGGGCGACTTGCTGGCCCTACAGGAAGGGGTCCCATGCTCATAGGTCCTACTCAGCACATCCCTGCCCTCACCCAGGTATAATTGGAGGTCCGCCAGGACTGTTCACTCATCTTTTCCCCTTCAATCCTCCTTATCCGTTGGCCTTACAGATTTCAGTAGGAAACTAATTTCTCCTACAAACTGTGCCCTTTCAGCGTTCCAAATCCATCCACTCACACAGTTATTAGAAAAGTTCAATCAAAAGATATCCTAGACCCTGGAGGTAAATAGGATAGTTTTATGTCATTAAATGCAACCAAGAAGCTTTTTATGAAAGGAACTTCTTTGGGAGGTGACGTCTCTGTTCATGTGAGTCCTGGCTCTTTGCAGGGTTCTTCCAGCAGTTTGGTTTAGTTAGCCCTCATTAGGTCATGTTTACTGAAGGTGCTTGTTTTCTGTGTCGCCATTCAGTTGGTTACAGAACAGGACAGGACAAAGCGTGTTGTAACTGACCACCAATGGAGCTGGCTCTGTTCAGGGATTATGGTTGCCTTGGCAACCAGCTTTGCTAAACTCACCCCAGCAAACATGGAATAAATGAATGGCTGGGTCAATACCCAAGATAAAAAGAGGGTTATGCAACTGTTTGCTGAATCCTTGGCAAGATTTTTTTCTGGACATTTCCCAGAATACCCCCATATTCACAAATTACAAATGAAGAATTCGAATTTAAACCCTTAATAAGTTTTTCCATTGTTTGCAGAAAAGAGCTATTGCTGTTGGAAATATAAATTAAGGTCTGGAAGATTTGAACTGGGTGTTGCTTCAGTTTTGGTAATGGCTAGAAAGCACATTTAACGATAAGCTTTCCCTAGACAGGAAACCAGGGAGGCCACTCATGTATTTCTAATGATCTACATAAATAATTTTGTCTACTTAGATTTCAAACTTCAGTCATTAAATGGTTTTACTCTCATCTCAGCTTAATAGAGTCTTGAAAAATGAATTTTAAAATGCAGAAATTAGCTTTTGAAAAAAAATTAAGAGACAGGACGGAGCCTCTCCATAGAAAAGCAAATGGGCAAACAGGACAATTTATTTAAGATAGTGAGTACAAAGGAGCAAGGCTCTGTGATCGAGTAGTTCCTCAAACCATTTAATTCTGTGCAAACAATTAAATGGTAATATAATCTAGGTTTCCAGAGTAGTTTATGTTTGTCTCTGTTGGAAGAAAAATATCGCACAGAGTAAGATAGTACCAGTTGTTACAACTCGTTCCTGGCTGACACAGTTTTTCTCATGATCTTGCTTCTGTGTATTTTCTCCATTTGCACATTTCTCCTGGGGATTTTCCCCCTCAGTTTCTTCCTCCTCTCACTTTTTTGCCTTTTCCCCCAGTTGAAGCTGGTCTGGCATTTTATACAAAGAAGACAATAGAGCTGGCTATTGTAACTGCTTTTCTTAAGCAGCTTATTTCAGATGCCTGAGTTGAGATCTCTTCTTTTTCTCCTGCTTGCTCCTCAAGGTTTATGTGACAATTCTAACCACAGTGGCCCACATTTCTTTAAACTCAGATTGTACCAAACTCAATAGCACCTGGTTTTGTCTTTAACACCCACCTGGGAGAGAGACCAATAAAATATCATGAAGCCTTTTTTTCTTTTTCATTTTAAAAAATTGTTCATGCCCAGACAAATTGTTTTGGATTGAGTGATTTTAGGTGTAACAAGGTCATTAAAAACCAAATAATTTCAAGATGTCTTCCTTTTTATTGTGCTATTATTTCCCATTTTTATCCTGGATACAGCCTGTTCTTTCTGGAAAGTTCTGGAGAAAAATAATGAAGATAACTGCAGAAGAATATGTGTTTTTCCTGAAGCAATATTTTAAATGGCACTTACTATTATTTTTTAACTTTTTATTTTGCAATAATTATGGAGTTACAGAAAGTTCTAAAAAATGTACAGGAGGTTCAGCAGCACTTCATCCAATCTCCCTCAAAGTTAACATCTTGCATGACTATCGTATACTATCACAACCAGGAAGGAAATTGACATTGGTACAATCTACAGTTTATTCAAATGTCACATTATACAGCACTCGTGTGTGTGTGTGTGTGTGTGTGTGTGTGTGTGTGCGTGTGTGTGTGTGTGTAGCTCTGAAATTGTCACATGTGTAGCTTTGTATAACTACTACCACAAACAGGGTGCATAAGTAACATCACTACAAGGCTCCCTCGTACTACCATTTCATAGTCACATCTACTCCCTCTCCACTACTGGGCAAACACTAATCTGCTCTCCATCTCTATAATTACACTAGAGGCCTGGCGCACAAATTCGTGCATGGGTGGGGTCCAGCCAGCCCACCCCAATTGGGGCCAATCAGACCGGGCTGGCCTGGGGGAGGGGCTGCGGGCAGTTGGCGGGCTGGCCCCTGGTCGAACTCCCAGTCCAGGGGACAATTTGCGTATCAGCCTTTTATTATATAGGATTATTTCACTAATGTATGAATGGACTCATGCAGTATATAACTGTTAGAGATTGACTTTTTCACTCATTCAGCATCACTTCCTTGAAATTCATCCAGCTTGTTGCATGTATCAATAGTCTATTCCTTTTATTTCTGAATAGTATTCATGATATTGAGGTACACAGATTGTTCAAACATTCTCCCATTGAAGGACATTTAGGCTATTTCTACTTTTTGATTCTTATGAATAAAGCTGCTATAACTTTTGTACAGGTCTCTACATAAAAATAAGTTTTTATTTCCTTGGAATAAATGCCCAAGAGCGAAATTTCCAGGTTGTATGGTAAGTCCAGTTTTAGTTTTAAAAGAAACAACAAACTATTTTCCAGTGTGGTTGTGGCATTTACATTCCCACTAGCAATGTATGAGTAATTCAGTTTTTCTAGATCATCACCAGCATTTGGTGTTGTAACTATTTTCTTATTTACCTATTTAAATAGGTATACTAGTATAGTGATATGTCATTGTGATTTTAATTTAAGTTTCTATAGTGGTTAATTATGTTGAACATCTTTTTATAGTCCTATTTGCAATCTATAAATATTCTTATGTGAAAAATCTGTATATGTCTTTGTCCATTTTCTAATTGGATTTTTTTAAATGTTGAGTTTTAAGAGCTCTTTTTATATTTTAGATATGAGTCCTCTGTTGGGTAATTTGTAAATATTTTATCCAAGTCTGTAATTTGTCTTTTTATCTTCTTAACAGGGTCATTCACAGAGCAAAGTTTCAAAATTTTGATGTTTATAAAGTTTTCCTTTTATGGATCATGCTTTCGGTATGAAGTCTAAGAAATCTTTGCCTAGTCCTAGGTCCTAAAGATTTTCTCTTATAAAAATTATATATTTTTGTAATTTATACTTAAGTTCATGATGCATTTTGAATTAACTTTTGTGTAGGAATGAGATTTAGGTTGAGGCTTAGTTTTCCCCTCTATAGATAACCAATTTTCCAGTACCATTTAAAAAGAAAGAAAGCTGTCTTTCTTTTATTTAATTGTTTTTTGCTTTTTGGTCAAAAATTAAATGGGCATATTTGTGTGGGTCTCTTTCTGGGTTCTCTACCCTGTTCTGATTTATGTAACTATCTATCACTCCACCAGTACCACACTGTGTTATTGTAGCTCTAGAGTAAACTCTAATATCAGGAAGAGTGATTCCTCCTCCTTTATTCTTTGTTCTCAAAATCGTTTTGGCTATTTTAATGCCTTCCTTTTCCATTTAAGTTTAAGAATAAGTTATATGTATTTAACATTTTTCCTAAGGTTTTGATAGGTATTGCATTATACCTATAGATCAGTTTGAGAAGAATGGAAAACTTTATTGTGTTGACTCTTCCAACCCATTAACAGTATATTTATCCAATTATTAGTTCTTTTATGATTTTTAATGAAAATTTGTAATTTTTAGCATACAGATTTTGTTACACAGTTTTTTGTTTTTTTAGAATTGGAGCAATTGCAAATGGTATTGCACTTTTTATTTTGGCTTAAATGTGTTCATTGTTAGCATAGAAAAATAAAATTGTTTCTTATGTGTGCCAATCTTGTATCCTGTGACCTTAATGAACTCACTTATTTGTTCTAGAAGTCTTTTGTATATTCTTTGGGAGTTTTCCATGTAGACAATCATCTCATCTGCAAATAGAGACAGTTTTATTTTTCTAATCCAATCTTTATGCCCCCCCCTTTTTTTTCTTCTTCTTGCCTTATTGCACTGTATAGAGCTTCCATTACTATGTTGAATAAGAGTGGTAAGAGCAGATATCTTTGCCTTGTTCCAGATCTTAGAGGGAAAGCATTTGTTCTTTCACAATTAAGCACAATGTAAGCTGAAAATTTGTTGTGGATCTCTTTATGGGGTTGACAAAGTTCTTCTCTATTCCTAATTTATTGAGAGTTTGTAACATAATCGGGTGTTGAATTTTGTCAAATTGTATTAATTGATATGATCATGTGATCTTTCTTCTTTAAGTTGTTAATATGTTGAATTACAGTGATTAATTTTCAAATGTTTAATCAGCCTTGCATACCTGAAAGAAATTCCATACAGTTGTAGATGCTATTCTTTTTATATATTGCTGGATTTGATATTCTGTGCAGGATTTTTGTGTTTAAACTTATGGGATATATTGATTTATAGTTTTTCTTTCTTGTTCTTTTTACATTTGTCCAATTTTGGTATTATTAAAATGAGGTGGGAATATTCCCTCTTCTTCAATTTTCTGGAAAAGATTGTATAGATTGATGTGAATTCTTTTAATGCGTGGTAAAAGTCTCCAGTGAAACTATTTTTTAGGAGCTTTAAAATTGCAAAATGCCTGGCTGGTGTGGCTCAGTGGTTGAGCATCAACCTATGAATTAGGAGGTCATGGTTCAATTCCTGGTCAGAGCACATGCCCACGTTGCAGGCTTGATCCCTAGTAGGGGGCATGCAGGAGGCAGCTGATTAATGATTCTCATCATTGATGTCTCTCTCTCTCTTTCTCTCTCTCTCCCTCTCTGAAATCAATGAAATATATTTTAAAAAATTGCAAAATGAATTATTTTTATTGTTATAGGACTATTTCAGTTATTTACTTAATCTGGGCAGAAATTTAATATATAGTGGCTTTTGAGGAATTGGTCTATTTGTCTAAATTCTTGAATTTATGAGTATGAAATTGTTCATGGTATTTCTTTATCATCCTTTTAATGGTTGCAAGATCTGTTGTGGTTTTTCCCATTTTATTAATGACATTGGTGATTTGTGTCCTCTTTTTTTAATCTTTGTCAGTTTTCCTAGATGTTGGTTTTTCCCAAGGACCAGTTTCCTGTTTTTAATTTTATTTATTTCTGTTCTAATTTTTATTATTTTCTTCCCTCTGCTTGCTTTGGGTTTAGTTTGCTCTTCTTTTTCTAGTTTCTTGAGATAGAACATGGACTCTTGACTTGAGACATTTTTTCTTTTCTAATGTAAGCATTCAGGGTTATAATTTTTCTTTCAGCACTGCTTTAGATGCATCTCCAAAATTTGGTATGTTACATTTTTATATTCATTCAGTTCTATTTATTTATTTATTTATTTTTAAAATATATTTTATTTATTTTTTACAGAGAGGAAGGGAGAGGGATAGAGAGTTAGAAACATTCGATGAGAGAGAAACATTGATTAGCTGCCTCCTGCACATCTCCTGCTGGGGATGTGCCCGCAACCAAGGTACATGCCCTTGACCAGAATCGAACCTGGGACTCCTCAGTCCACAGGCTGACACTCTATCAACTGAGCCAAACCAGTCAGGCCAGTTCTATTTATTTTTTAAAAATTTCTTTTGAAAATGTTCTTTGAGCCACGTATTATTTAGAAGTGTGTTGTTTATTTTACATATGTATGAAGAATTTCCTGTTGTATTTCTATTATTGATTTCTAGTTTATTCCATTATGGTCAGGAATATATGTTTTATGACTTTAATTCTTTACATTTAATGAATTTGTTTTGTAACTAATCATATAGTCTATCTTGATGAGGTTTCTGTGGGCTCTTGAAAATAATTTGTATCCTGCTGTTGTTGGGTAGAATGTTCTATAAATGTCAATTAGATGATGTTATTTGAGTTCTATACCCTTGCTGAAGTTTTGTCTAGTTCTATCAATTGGTAAGAGTGGAATGTTGAAGTCTCCAATATAAATTGAGGATTTTTCTTCTCATTTCTGATCTACTAGTTTTTGTTTCATGTATTTTGAAGCTTTGTTGTTTGGTGCATATAAATTTAGGATTGTTGTATATTCTTGGAGGACTGATTCTCTTATCATTATGTAATGCCCATGTTTTTCCTAGTAATCTTTGCTCTGAAGTCTACTTTATCTGATATTCGTGTAGCCACTCATAATTGTTTTGTTTTGTTTTGTTAATCCTCACCAGAGGATATTTGCCATTGATTTTTAGAGAGAGTGAAAGGAATGGGGAGAGAAACAGAGAGAGAAATATCATCAAGGTTTGTGCCCTTGACCAGAATTGAACCCAGGACCCTTCAATCTATGGGCCAAAACTCTAACCACTGAGCCAAACAGGGCAGGACTTAGTTTTTTGATTAATAAAAATCTTTTGGTTTAAATTTTTCACCAAATTTGGGAAGTCTTCAGTGTTGTTTCTTTTTCTTTTAATATATTTTTATTGATTTCAGAGAGGAAGGGTGAGGGAGAGAAAGATAGAAACATCAATGATGAGAGAAAAATCATTGATTGGCTGCCTCCTGCATGCCCCACACTGGGGATTGAGCCACAACCCAGGTATATGCCCTGACTGGGAATTGAACTGTGATCTCCAGGTTCATAGGTTGATGCTCAACTACTGAGCCATGCCAGCCTGGCTCAGCGTTTTTTCTTTGGACACCTTTTCAGTCTCACACTCTCTTCTTGTTCTGGTACTTCAATAATACAAATTTTTAAACTTTTACTTATTCCAAATAAGTTCTAAGGATCTAGCCATTATTGTTAGTTTATTGCCTTTTTGAATGAACTTTATTGATCTGTCTTCAGCTTCACTTGGTTCTATCCTCTGTTATCTCCACTTTACCATTGAACCCATTCAGCAAATTTTTAATTTCAGTTGTATTTTTCAGCTCTATAATTTCCACTTGGTTATTTTTAAAAACACTTTTTTTTGCTGTTTTTATATTTTTTCAAAAATTTCCAGAAAATTTATAGTTGTTTGGGGAATTATTTCTTTTACAATGGCTACTTAAAAAAAATTTTTTTTATTGATTTCAGAGAGGAAAGGAGAGGAAGAGAGAGATAGAAACATCAATGATGACAGTGATCTTCATTGATGATAGGCTGCCTCCTACACACTCCCTACTGGAGATAGAGCCTGCAACCCTGACTGGAAATCAAACCATGACCTCCTGGTTCATAGGTTGACACTCAACCACTGAGCCATGCTGGCCGGGCATGATGGCTACTTCTAAACCCTTTCCAGGTAATTCCATTATCTGTTTCATCTCAAAATTGGTGTCAGTTGATTCTTTTCTCATTCAGGTTGTGTTTTTCATGGTTCTTCATATGAGTTATGTTTAATTGCATGCTAGACATCTCAAATACTATGTTTGGATATTTTTTTATAATCTTACTAGAGGCCCAGTACATGAAATTTGTGCACTCGGGGGGAGGAGGGGTGTCCCTCAGCCTGGATTGCGAGAGGGTGCAGGCCAGGTTGAGGGGCTCCACTGATGCATGATTGGGGCTGAGGAAGGACACGGGAGGTTGGCTAGCCGGGGAGGGACTGTGGGAGGGGTCCAGGGCATGTTCGGCTAGTCTTTGTCAGTCCCAATTGGCCAGACCCCAGCAGCAAGCTAACCTACCGGTTGGAGCATCTGCCTCCTGGTGGTCAGTGCACATCATAGTGACTGGTCAACTGTCTTCCCCTGGTGGTCAGTGCACATCATAGTGAGCAGTTGAGCAGCCTTAGCATATCATTAGCATATTACACTTGGATTGGTTGAACAAACAACTGGACAACCGGACACTTAGCATATTAGACTTTTATTATATGGGATTTCAGTTTCTAGTATACAGCCACCCTATTTATATTTAGGTCCTGGTTGTATTTAGGTCCTGGACTATTTTTGTAAGTTATAGTTTCAATGACAATTGTTTTTCAGAGGCCTTACAATGCTATTCTGGTTGATTTCATTCTTCTGGCTCTGCTGGGCTCTTAATTCCTGTAGTGTTGCACAATGCAAGTCATGTGTGGTCTGCAAGCTACTGTAGCTGATTGAGCTTGCTACTGTGTTGGGTATGTACTGTATTGGGGTGAATATCTCCACTAGATCTCTGACTACCCCTTTCCTGTTTTTGTTGTTGTTCTTGTTTGTTTATTTGTTATGTTTTGGGGTGTGTGTGTGTGTGTGTGTGTGTGTGTGTGTGTGTGTTTTATCAGAGAGCAAACCTTTTAATTTGTATATTCCTATAGGTGATTCCAGGTTGCAGGTCTCTTTGATGCCAAGTCTGTGGTATATGGGCCATAAAAAGAAATTAGAACAGACTCACAAATGATGTAATTCCTCCAGGCTTGAGTGCTTAGTGCTTCTTCTTTCCACCTTTTGGAATTCTTTTATGATTGTCTGATGAATTAGTGCCAGGATATTTAATTATATTTAGGAGAGAAGGAGGGACAAGTGAGTCTATAGCATCTTGTTCCTGCACTGGACAGACTTTTTTTTTTAAGTAAAAAACCAAAAACAAAACCCTCTTCCCTCTAGTAAGAGCAGTCAATCAATTTTATTCGTTGGGGAAAAACAAAAAACAAAAGGAACAAAATGAAGAAAAATAAAAGTAAATACCACTATTCTCTTCAATATACATATTATTAACACTTTGATACTTTGTCTTCCTTTTCCCCTTTTGTGCACATGCAGTTTTTGAAAGAGTTTTCAAGTTTTTTACTTACTTTTACACTGATGTATTGTAAATACACTTACCGGTCAATATATAATATTTTATTTACATTAAATACTTTTAGTTTGCAAAGGAAATGCACAACTAAGTTAATTGATGACAGCTAAGATTAAGATATGGAGGTATTAGAAAAGCTGTCTTTGTAGTTGTTCAAATATTCTGAGTATCCAACTTCAAGGAAAATTGGAATAATGTCTCATCTTCAGAATACAAGGCCTGCTCAAGGGACCTTCACCTCTAATGATTAGGTCATTTTATCTCCTAATGCTGAGACACATTGTTCCCTGCTACTTTCTATGGGGTATATTTTTTGTTCTTTTTATATTTGTCCAGTTGTGTATCAGGGTAATAACTGACCTCATTAGAATCTTACAGATTCTAAGAGAGAAAATCTGTTTGGATCAGTTTTTACATAATTTAATATGGAGCATGTATATTGGACATATTCTTGAGCCAAGCCACCTGATAGAAAGCTAGCCTCCAATGTGACCATGTTATACAAGTTCACCTTGGTCTCTCATGGCTCAAGCCCAAGTCTAATACATTGTGACCTGAGTAGCAGAGTTAATATAACACAATATATAACACTTTACATGAAAAAAACTACCTGTGGTCAATTTTTCCATAATGGAATTGTGGGAAGGGAGGCACAGAGAGAGACCTCAGACCTGTATATTCTACATACATAGAACATTTGGGTTGATTTTAATTTTTTATGCTTATGAATTATATAGCAGCAAATAGGTCTGTGGCTTATTTTTGCACTAGTTTTTCATATCCTCACTGACATGGGTCAGTTTCACAGGCCATAATAATAATACAAATCACTAATAATACAAATGATAATATGACTTAAAGATCTTCAGTAGATGTCAGTCAAAGATATCTACTCATGTTGCTATCTTTTACAGAATTATTATGCTTGAATATCACATTATAAATAATTGAATATATCCTAGTGGAAAATGAAGACCATACAACCAAAGTAATATATCTAAAGGTGCATGACTAGATTGGGTGAGAATCTTAGGTGAAGATTCCAGGTCTAGCAACTTCTAGTCCAGGTGTCTTACCACTATACCATATTCCCATTCTCCTCTTAGAAAAAGTATTCTCAGAAGAGCCAGGCTATAACACCATTTAGAAATCCTCCCTACTTACACATTTTAAGAAGACTTTCAACAAAAGGAAACCAAGATGGTGGCATAAGGTAAACACTTGTACGTGCTGCCTCTCACAACCACACCAAATCTACAACTAAAAGACAAAATGACTATCACCCAGAACCACGGGAAAGCTGGCTGAGTGGAAGTTCTACAACTAGAATGAAAGAAAAAAGCTCATTGAGACTGTGTAGGAGGTATAGACCTTGGAAAAGCAGAGGTACGAAGGCGCGCGCCGAGAGGGCTGGCAACTGAGGACGCGGTTGTCTTTTTCAAGCGGGAGGGAGACACAAGCTCCCAACTGCTCTGAACTCCAGTTTCTGACAAGACTCCTGGGACTCATACTCCTATGGGGAGAAACTGGACTGTCTGGCATTGGGTCGGAAAGTGAGGGTGGCTTTCTCACAGAGGTGCACGCAGGAATCATTGTTTACTGCGCTGGGGTGCAGAACTCAGAGACGTGGAAACGTGTGGAGACACAGAGACGGCTGACTGACAGCCATTGCTGTTTGCCACACCTTAGTGATTCCCTGAGATCCTGCCCCACCCAATTTACAAACCCACCCAAACTGTGCGCAGCAGCTTTTGCATATGAATGGCCTGCCCTATCGTAGCTTAACCTAACAAACTTGCAGCTGGGTCAGCGCCAAAACTTCCAAACCCCAAGCATAGAGGAGAAATCTGCAGATCTTGCTGTAGCTCCTGCTGGGTGACCTCAGACAGTAGCTGACTTGCACCTCCTTGAAGATCCAGGAACCAGTGTACCTAGTGGTCAGTGTGAGATGACACCAGATTTCAACTCTTTACATTCATAAGTGACACACTCAAGAGGCAGACTCAGTGAGCACCAAAGCCCCACTGAAGCAAGTCCTGCCACATAAGGGTGTCTCCAACACAGCAGTTCTTCCATTATAGACACAGCTGATCCTCACAGCCAATTGGCCTGGAGGTCAATTCCTCCCAGTGTACCAACAGCAACCAAGGCTTAACTACAACAAGACTATGCACCCAGCCCACAAAGGGGTGCACTAAGAGTGTCTACCTCAGGAGATTGGGGAGACGGAGCCACTGGGCCCTATAGATCACCTACCACACAAAGCCACTCCATCGACACAGGGAAGCAGCCAAAATGCGGAGACAAAGAAACATGTCATGAATGAAAGAAATGGAGGAAATCAAACTACTGGATATAGAGTTCAAAACCACAATTATAAGGTTACTCAAGAATCTTCTAGAAACCACCGAGAAACTTAGTGAGACCTCTGAGGAACTTAGTGAGACCTTCAAGGATCTTAATGAGAATGCCAAAAAAAAAAATGGAAAAGGACCAGTCAGAAATTAAGTATACACTGTCTGAAATAAAGAATAATATACAGAAGTCCAACAGTAAACTAGAGGACCCCAAGAATCAAACCAAAGATTTGAAATATGAGGAAGCAAAAAACACCCAACCAGAAAAACAAAAAGAAAAAAGAATAAAAAAATATGAAGATAGTGTAAGGAGCCTCTGGGACAACTTCAAGCATACCAACATCTAAATTATGGGGGTGCCAGAAGAAGAGAGAGAGCAAGATATTGAAATCCTATTTGAAGAAATAATGACAGAAAACTTGCCCTACCTGGTGAAAGAAATAGACTTACAAGTCCAGGAAGCGCAGAAAACCCCAAACAAAAGGAATCCAAAGAGGACCACACCAAGACACATCATAATTAAAATGCCAAGGGCAAAAGACAAAGAGAGAATCTTGAAAGCAGCAGGAGAAAAACAGTTAGTTACCTACAAAGGAGTACCCATATGACTGTCAGCTGATTTCTCAACAGAAACTATGCAGGCCAGACGGGAGTGGCAAGAAATATTCAAAGTGATGAACAACAAGAACCTACAACCAAGATTACTCTACCCAGCAAAGCTATCACTCAGAATTGAAGGTCAGATAAAGAGTTTCACAGACAAGAAAAAGCTAAAGGAGTTCATCACCACCAAACCAGGATTATATGAAATTTTGAAGGGTATTCTTTAAGAAGAGGAAGAAGAAGAAAAAGGTAAAGATAAAAATTATGAACAACAAAGTGACAACAAATACATATCAATCAACAAGTGAATCTAAAAATCAAGTCAATAAAAAAATTCTGAGAAACAGAATAAACGTGAATATAATAGAATCAGGGGCATAGAAAGGGAGTGGACTGACAATTCTTGGGGGGAAGGGGGTGTGAGGGTTGTGGGAAGAGATTGGACAAAAATCTTACACCTATGGATGAGGACAGTGGGGGGCGGGAATAAGGGCATGGGGGTGATCAGGTGGAGGGGAGCTATTGGGGGAAAAAAGAAGAACATCTTTAATAATCTGAACAATAAATATTTATTTTAAAAAAACAAACAAAAATTAAAATAAATAGAATCATAAAAAATAATAAAAGTGCATAGCAAAATATAGAGTTTTCTAGTTGACTCTCAAACAGGAATAACATTCATTTAAAAATTCCATTCCTAAATATTTTGGTAAGTGGAAGAATTCCTATAAATGTTGATATTTATCTGGTGCCTGCTGTATAAGTCTATTAGTCACGGATGCTTGAATCCCTAGGCTCTGGGAGTCTCCATTTGCTGCATCATTAACTTCTTTGGTATTATACATATCCTTAGAGAGCTCATGACAATAATTTTCTCAACTTCTTTATCCCAAAGTATCTATTTTTTAGGAATCTCCAGTGCATTGCTTTAGGCATAGAAGCTTAACAAATGAAACATGATTACCAGTATTTCAAATTTTAAATTTAAAGTATATGTCCTGAAATAGAAATAAAAGGGGTTATATATATTTTTTACACATGAACATGTGTTAATAATTATCAAATAGTTTAGCCAAAATTCACCTCTGAGAACTAAAGGTATTTATGAAATTTTCATTTATTATTCAAATGTTCAGTGTTCTACAGAGTTTCATCTTGTGGATGGTAGAAGAATGCAAGAAGCAGCAATCCAGTTGGGCACAACAAATAATTAAAAGAACATTTGTCAGAGATAAAAGAAAGAGTGGGCAAAAAGAAACTAATATTTTCAGAGCACATATTATGTGCTGGTTACTTTAAATTGTTATCTCACTCAATTCTCAAAACCACCCTTTGGTTCAGCAATTTCCTCATCAGTTCATTGTACAAGGGATAAAACTGAAGTTTTGAGAAGCTTGCTGATTTCTGAAAGTTCCTTAGCTAGTAAGTCAACAGGAATGGAGTAAAATCAAAGTCTGGATCTCTAGATCTTGTATCCTTTCTACAATATAAACTGCTTCCTGAAGTTCTTAGAATTAAAACAAATTGGAGTCTGGAAATCAAGGATATCTCTTTACACTCATAGAGTATAAACCCACCATAAGGTTATCCTCAGTTGAATTATAATCAGTCCACTTTAAAACACATGCAGGTTAGAAATTTGAGTTTTCAGTGACAGGAGAGCACAACAGCCTGGGGCTTGTTGGGGTTGTTGCAAGACTCAAGGCTAATGTGCCTCTAAATCCCTCAAAGGCACATTAGTGGGTAATTACAACAAATACAGGTTAATGGGAGAACCGCATCTGTTTTGTTGATGGCTTAGAAAATAATTTTGGGCTAGGAGATTTAGTCAAACTGCTTTTCTCTTTAACCACTCCTAGCCCCAAACCAAACCATACCTGCAAGGGACCCTTGACCTCATGTATGCATAGGACAAGCAAAAGCGGGCACATACTGATTCTCATCCCATTTCTAAAATAGTGACCTGGCCGATGACTTTCTGGCTGATGACTTTAGATAGGCCACACATTCTCCTGACCCAGGAAAGGCCATTGAATTTGCCAGGAGGAGGAATGTTATGAATAGATTTTTAGTCATGCTGTCTCCCAATGAACCCAAATGGTTTTCCAAATGAATTGACAAAAATCCATTTAAGAGAGAGCTTTTTCTGGTTTAATTGATCCCAAGATATCTAGTCTCGGTGCTAATAAACTTAAACTTTGCAGGTGGTCAAGCCTTTATTTTTTTGAGAAGTTCATATAACAAAACTTCCACTTGGAACATAAGGAAACTATTATTAATTTTGAAATGCATGGGGTAATTTAAAATCTGTGCTTATAGGTTTTCCCTATTATATGCTGTAATTCAGTCTCTCTGTGGTAAAGACAACAATCCATGTTCACTAAAGTCCATTTAACCTTTCTCTTCCTGAACATGTTCATTTCCTAGCCTCTTTTCCAATTAGAGTGAACCATATGTCTGGTTCTCACCAATGGGGTGTAGGCATAAGATTTGTAATCCATTTCCAGATCTGATCCTAGAAATATTACATCTGAACATACAACCTGTTCTTCTTCTGATTCAACAACCATGAAAGCCATATTTTAAGTTCACCTCAAAAAAGATGGAGGCAGCATGAGTCCCTCAGTAACCACATGGAGGAGAGATGTCCCTTTTCATCAGACTTTATGTGAATGAGAATCTACCATCTACAGGCCAAGCTTTTGCTGCCATGTGCTGCTTTTTGTGATTTAAGTCTCAACTCTAATTTGTCACCACTGGGACCAGCTGCTCTGTGTCCTTCCTCTTGGGTCCTTGATGTAGGACTTTAATGGTAAAAACCAGAGCCAAGCTGCTGCTGTTCTGTAACTGGCCATGGATTCTGAGTCCGGGCTTTGACCCGCCATCACAGAGGCCAAGCTGCTGCTGCTGCTCTGTGCCTCACCTTCTGGGTCTTGAGTCACAGATACGACTTGCCATCATTAGGGCTAAGCTATTGTTGCTCTGTGCCCTGCCCCCTGGGGCCAGAGTTGAGACTTTGATCCTCAATCCCTTGGGTGTGCTGCTGCTGTACCTGCTACACCTGCACTTTGGCTCTAGGCCACTGCTGTACCCTGTCATCCCTGGGCCTATGCCACTGCTGCATTATCTCCCCCTTAAATCCAAAGCCTGAGTCACTGTGGAAAGCCTGAATCACTGTGGCAAGCCCCAGAGATCCTGACCCTGGTTCCATGGAAGATCTGCACATGGCCACACTTCAGACACTGGTGCCACCTCCACAACAAGTGGACCCTGGACACCAGCTCTGCTGCCACTTTGAGTGCCAGCATGCCAAATGTTGCATTCTGAGGGATCACCTCTGTGAGAGCTTCCCCTACAAACAAAGAACAGAAGGACTTTACCACTGGGGAGAATAATAGCCCTAGTTGCCATTGCCACCTGAAGAACCTCAGCAGTCTTAGCCACTGAATATTCCTGCAGTATTCATCATCATTGACCTCAGTTGACAGAGCTTCACAGAGACTGGAGACTATGCTGCTGTACCCTCCTCAGAACCAGAGAAGCTGCATCCCTTCCATCTGGCACTCTTGCAGCCACCTTCAGGTAAAAGTTTTCCCCACCAAAGACAGTTTGAAAGGTTAGAAGAGGTGAATGTTCCTTCAAATATGCAGGCATCAATGAAAGACACTAGAAACATGAAAAAGCAAGAAAATATTATGTCACCAAAGGAACACAATAATTTTCAGTAACTTACCCCAAAGAAAATGGAGATCTGAGAGTTACCTGAAAAAGAATTCAAAATCATTATCTTAAGAGAACTCAGCAAAATGAAAGAGAATACAGAATGACAACTTAATGAACTTAGGAAAACAAGAAATGAGCAAAATGGGAAGTCAACAAAAAGATAAGAAATCATAAAAAAAGAACCAAACCAAAATTCTGAAGTTGAAAAATATAAGGAATGAAACTAAAAAGGCAATAAAGATCTTCAACATTAGGGTCTATCACGCAGAAGAGGGAATTTGTGAACTCAAAGACAGATCTCTTGATGTTATCCAGTTAGAGGAGAAAAAAAGAAATAAAAATAAAAAAAACAGTGAAGAAAGCCTATGGTAACTATAGGATACCATCAATAGCAGTGATATTTGCATTATGGGAGTATAGGTGAGAGAGAAAGGAAAGAAAGTGTATTTAAAGAAATAATGACTGAAAACGTCTCAAATCTAGGGAGATATATAGCTATTCAGGTACGTTAAGCTCAAAGATACCCAAACAGATTAAACCCCAGAAGATCTTCACTGACACATCCTATCTAATAAAAGAGTAATATGCAAATTAACCACCACTCGGCAACACCCACAAGCCACGCCCACCAGCCAATCAGGAGCAAGTATGCAAATTAACCTAACTAAGATGGCTGCGGCCATGGAGTGAGCAGGAGGCTTGGGTTTCCCCGGCAATGGAGGAAGCCAAGCTTTCCACTGTCCTGGCCTGCCTTGGCCTCCGCTTAAGGCTACAAAGTTTCAATTGTAGAAGGTAAATAAATCCCAGATACCAGGGCCTCCGCTTGGGTCACCTGGGGGCGTGGCTTGCCTGCAAACCACCACAGGCCTCTCGCCCAGGCTGCCCTATGCCCCAAGGTAACCCCCACCTGATCCAGGACATCCTTCAGGGCAAACCAGCCGGCCCCCACCCGTGCACCAGGCCTCTATCCTATCTAATCCTATCTAATAAAAGAGTAATATGCAAATTGACCATCACTCCAACACACAATATGGCTGCCCCAATGTGGTCAAAGATGACTGCCCCATGTGGACACAAGATGGCCGCCACAAGATGGCCAGCAGGGGAGGGCAGTTGGGAGGGACCAAGCCTGCAAGGGAGGGCAGTTGGGGGTGATCAAGCCTGAAGGGGAAGGAAGTTAGGGGTGACCAGGCTGGCAGAGGAGGGAAGTTGGGGGAGACCGGACCTGCAGGGAAGGGCAGTGGTGGGTGATCAGGCCTTCAGGGGAGAGCAGTTGGGGGGGACCAGGCCTGCAGGGGAGGGTAGTTAGGGGCAAATAGGCTGGCAGGGGAGCAGTTAGGCATCAATCAGGCTGGCAGGGGAGTGGTTAGAGGGTGATCAGGCTGGCAGGCAGAAGCAGTTAGGGGCAATCAGGAAGGCAGGCAGGTGAGCAGTTGGGAGCCAGCAGTCCTGGATTGTGAGAGGGATGTCCGACTGCCCGTTTAGGCCCGTTCCAGGTAGGCAGTCAGACATCCTTCAAGGGGTCCCAGATTGGAGAGGGTGCAGGCTGGGCTGAGGGACACACACCCTTGTGCATGAATTTCATACACTGGGCCTCTAGTATTATAATGAAACTCTAAAAAAAGGAGAGAGAATTATAAAAGTGGCAAAAATTTGACCTAGAGGTGGTAGGTCAAACCTGCAATTCAATTGATTAACACATGGGGAAAAAAAGGTGATGGACTAGGGGGAGTGAGGGCATGTGCTGGGAGGGGGGTGAGTGGCTGGGGAGAGGACAATAGGGGGAAAAGGAGACATATGTAATACTTTAATCAATAAAGAAAAAAAAAGTCTTATGACTAGAAGCAGCAATTATTATATAAGGTTATGTACAAAGTTCTATGTATACTGTCCATCTACCTACCTACCTTTCTATTTATTTATTAAGAACTAGAGTCACGGTACATGAATTTGTGCATGGGGGGGGGCGTCCCTTGGCCTGGCCAGCGATCGGAGCTGATCAGGGCCCTCTTGCCCAGTCCCGATTGGGGATAATGGGGGCTGGCTGGCTGGGGAAGGACCGCAGGAGGGCTCCAGGGCATTCCTGGCCCTCTCGCCCAGTCCCCATTGGCCAGACCCCAGCAGCAAGCTAGCATACCGGTCAGTGCCTGTCATAGTGACTGGTTGAGCCGTTGACCAAACGGTTGACTGATCAGATGGACACTTAGCATATTATGCTTTTATAATATAGGATACTTTTCCAAAACTTTTCAGCTACAGAATTTTAAAAAATTTTTATCTAAAAATGAAAAATAAAAAAAGGTGATGGAAAAAATAAAATAAAATGAAAAAGGTTTGACTCTCATTCACATAAGCCTAGTTAGTTCTAAGGGAACCCTGATAAGGCTATCAGAGTTTTGTTTGTTTGTTTGTTTTGTTTGTTTGTTTTTTATCAGTAGACTGGGAGACATTGGAATATTGTCAACGTGCTAAAAGAAAAAAATTGCCAAGCAGAATAATTTCCCTGACAAAATTGCCTTCAGCAATGAAGGAGAAATACTTTCTCAGACTAACAAAAGCTGAGGAAATTTATCGCCACTAGACATGCCTTACAAAAAATGCTAAAGGGAGTTTTTCAAACTGAAATGAAAGGACACCAATTAGCAACACAAAAATATATTAAAATAAAGTTCACTGGTAAAGATAAATACTCTAATATGAATAGTGGTGTATAAAGCACTTTGAACTCTAGCATATATGTTAAAAGACAATAGTGTTAAAACAACTATAGCTATGACATTTTATTAATGGAAACACAATATAAAAAAGTAAATTGTGACATCAACAACATAAAGTGTGGAGAGAAGGCAAGTAAATTGTAGAACTTTTTATGAAATTTAAATTGTTATTAGCTTAAAATACACTGTTGTAACTATAAGATGTTTTATGAAAGGCTAATGGAAATCACAAAGCAAAAACCTGTAATAGACACACAAATAATAAAAAGAACCAAAATATACCACTATAAAAATAATTCATAAAGAAATAGAGGAAGAAAGGAACAAAAGTGCCACAAATCAATTAGAAGACAATTAATGAAATGTTGATATTAAGTCTTACCTATAAGTAATTAAATTAATCCTTAACTATCAATATTTAAATTCTTCAATTAAAATACATAGGATGCATATGAATTCATAAAAGAGAAGACCCAATTATATGCTGCCTATAAGACACTCACTTAAACTTTGAGGACACTCACAGGCTGAAAGTGAAGTGATAGAAAAAAAAGTTCTATGCAAGTGGAAACCAAAAGAGAATAGAAGTAGCTATACCTATATCAGACAAAATAGCCTTTAAATCACAAGCTGTAATAAGACACAAAGATGTTAATGTTAAAGGGATCAATTTATCAAGAGGATATATAGCAATTGTAAGTTATACATATGCAATATTGGAACACTTAACTATATTAAATAATTATTAACACCTCTGAGAACAGAAATAGATAGCAATATCACAATAGCAAGGGATTTCAATACAGTACCCCATTTTCGACAATGGATACTTCATACAAAGTCAGAAAGGAAATAAAGAACTTGAATGCCACTGTAGACCAAAAAGACCTAACAGACATATACAGAACATTACAACTAACAGCAGCAGAATACACATCCTTCTCAAGCATAACGGAACATTCTCCAGGATAGATCATATTTTGGCCACAATACAAGTGTTAACAAATTTGAGATTAAAATTATATCAAGTATCTTTTTTGACTACAGTGGTATAAAAGTGGAAATCAATAACAGGAGGAAATCTAGAAGATTCAAAATATGTGGAAACTAAACAACACACTCTTGAACAAACAATGGGTCAAAGAAGAAATAAAAAGGGAAATCAAAATACATCTTGTGAAAAATGAAATGTAAACAAAACATACTAAAATTTATGAGGAGTACAAAAGCAAATCTAGAAGGAAGTTTATAGTCATAAACATATATATTAAAAAAAAAGGATAAATATCAAATAGCAACCTAACTTTACACCTCAATGAACTTGAAAAAGAAGCACAAACAGCCTTGGCCAGTGTGGCTTAATGGTTGAGTTTCGGCTGGTCAGGGCCCATGCCTGGGTTTCGGGCTCTATTCGCAGTAGGAAGCATGCAGAAGGCAGCTGATCTCTCTTTCTCTCCCCCTTTCCCTTCCTCTTTCTCTTAAATCAGTAAAAACATATTTTAAAAAAGAAAAGAAAAAAAGAACAAACTAAATCCAAAATTATCAGAAGAAAGAAAATAATAAAGCTTAGAGCAGGAATAAATGTAATAGAGACTAGAAAGACATCATAAAATATCAATGAAATTAAGAGTTGGTCTCTTGAAGAGATAAACAAAACTGATAAACCCTTAGCTAGATTAATAAAAAAAGAGAGAGGTGACTCAAATAAATGAAATTATAGACAAAAGAGAAGACATTACAACTTTAAATTGTTACTAGAGGCCCAGTGCATGATTAAATTATGCACGTGTAGGGTCCCCTACACGCTTTTGCTTTCGATCAAAGGCCTGTCCGCTGGTGCACCAGGCCTTTCAGAAGCCTCCAGCGTGGCGAAGGCTTCTGAAAGGCCTGGTGCCAGAGCGGACAGGCACCCAGCTCCCCCGCTTTTGATGGTCTGCGGCAGGACGTGAGCTCGCTGCCCCAGAGGCCCCTTCTGTGCCGCAGCACAGCCATGGCGCAGACGCTGAGCTTGCGCCACCACTGGCAACGCGAGCTCAGCGTCCCGCCGGCCCAATTGGCCACCCCGGCCACCCCGAGTCCCACCCCCCGCGCCTCCTGGCCAATCGTGGACATAGCGAAGGTACGGGCAATTTGCATATTTGTCTATTATTAGGTAGGATGTTTAAAACAAGTATACAAAGAATCATAAAAGACTACTATGAAAATTATATGCCAATACTAGAAAATTTAGAAAAAATGGATTAATTTCTAGAAATATACAACTTACCAACACTGAATCATGAAGCAATAGAAAATCTGAACAGACCAATAATGAGCAAGGAGATTGAATTACTAATAAAAAACCTTTCAACAAATAAGCCCAGGCTCAGATGGCTTCACTTGTGAGTTCTTCCAAATATTTAAAGAATAATTAATACCAATCTTTCCAAACTTTTGCAGAATATTCAAGAGGAAGTAATACTTTAAAATTTGTTTTATGAGGCTAGTGTTATGCTGAATACTAAAGTCAGACAAGTACACTACAAGTAAAGAAAATTACAGACCAATATCTTTCATGAACACAGATGCAAAAATCCTCAAAAAAAAAAAAACCCAGCAAAATGAAATTTAAGAGCACATTATACCATGATCAAGTGGGATTTATTTACCCCATAATACAAGATTATTCAACCTATGCAAATTAATAAAGTGATATACCACCTGAGCAGGATGAATGATAAAAAATATGAGATATATAAACACTTCAATAGATGCAGAAAAAACATTTGACAAACTTCAGTATTGTTTCATGATAAAAAGTCTCAACAAATTAGGGATAGGAGAAATGTATGTCAAAGTAATAAAGGCCAGATATTACAAGCTAACAGCTAAGATCAGACTTAGTGGTGAAAAATTAAATCTTCTAATATCAGGAGCAAAACAAGGATGTCCACTCTTGGCATTTCTAGTCAACACAGTGCTGAAAGTCTTAGTCAGCAATTGCTCAAGAAAAAGAAATAAAAAGCATACAAATTGGAAAGGAAGAATTAAAGTAATCTCTTTTTTCAGATGACATTATCTTAAATATAGAAAACCCTAAAGATTCCACCAGCACTGATAAAAAAATCAGTAAATTTACAGGATACAAAATCAACACAAAAATAAGTTGCATTTCCATACACTAACAATGAACTATCTGAAAAGGAAATTAAGAAAGCAACTCTATTACAATAGCATTGAAAACAGTAACATACTGTGGGAACCATGCCAGGTCCCCAGATAGTCAAGGCCGGTGGGAGCACAGAGGCCTTGTTATCAATACATCAGAATGACCAAAGGCCACTCTGCCTAAACGGAATGTTCAAGGACTCTGAGCCTGGAAATCCTAATCAGGCCAAGATACCATGAGTGGGTGCAAGGACTCACGGTACACTGTGCCCTTCAGTAGCCAATAAGATTGATGTAACTATTGGCACGAAGCCTTCTTTGTCTAAATAGTATAAAAGTAGGTTACTGACCAGCTAGTTGGCTGGACTAGGCTGGAGTGAGAAGAAGTCTGCTGGAGTATGGAGAGAGATCAGCTAGGATGAAGTGTCTGAAGAAGTCTGCTACAGAGAGAAGCTGGGCAGGAAAGACAGAAGAAGCTTCTGAGCCGGAAAACTCAGATTCCACTAAGATGTGAGGTGGTGAGTCTAGGAGGCAGTGTGTGGCTGCTCAGATAATAGCTGTGGGTACAGAGACTAATGCTGCTTTATGGAAAATATAGATGTTCATCAGTTGGTGTCTGGCTGCCTGCCTGTATGGACTTTGCTGTGAGGACTGTTCTTGTCTGAAGGCTATATGGTCACTGGTTTTAGCAATAAAGATTCATTCTTATATACCCACAACTTCTCATGGCTTCTCCGTCTAAGACTCGGCATCCTAGGAGGTCCAGCTACAGGCAGAGGGGCTTGGACCCAACATCTGTTACTAGTGAACAGAGGATAAAGGAGAAACTTGGACTAAGTTCCCAACAGTTAGTACAGTGGGCAGGGTTCAAGCAAGAACCAGCCCTGGCATAGTTGGATAGGAGAGTTTAGAAGAATACATGGATGCACAGCCACTCAGAGCAACTCAGAGCACCAGAGCTCATGCAGGGCTCTAGCCTTGCTCTGACACATATGTAGGAATAAATCTCACCAAGGAAGTGAAAAGCTTATACACTGAAAACAATAAGACATTGATGAAAGAAATTGAAGAAGACCCAAATAAATGGAAAGATATCTTATTTTATTGGATAGGAAAAATTGATATTGTTTAAAATTCCATGTTACCCAAAGTGATCTACAGAGTCAATACACTCTGTTAAAATTCCAATGGCATTTTTCACAGCAATATAAAAAATAATCCTGAAATTTACATAGAACCATAAAGACCCCAAATAGCCATCATACTTTCTGGTATCAAACTATGTTAAAAGCCTAGAGTAAAACAGTATGGTACTGGCATAAAAACAGGCACATAGACCAGTGGAACAGAATAGAAGATCCAGCAATAAACCCAAACATAATGGTTAGTTAATTTATGATATAGGAGCTAAAAACATACACTGGAGAAAGAATACTCTCTTTAATAAATGTTAGGACAACTGGATATTCACATGTGAAAGAATGAAACCAGACCCCTATCTTATAAAACTTACAAATATGAACTCAAAATGGACGAAAGACTTAAGTGTAAGACCTGAAATTGTAAAACTCCTAGAAGAAAAAAAGGCAGTAAGCACATTGGCATTGATGTTGGCAATGATTTTTAAGATAAGACACCAAAAGCACAGGAAATATTAGCAACAAAACAAAACAAAAAAGAAACAGGCGGGACTGCATCAAACTAAGAAGTTTCTGCACAGCAAAGAAAACAATCAGTAAATTGAAAGGCAACCTATAGAATGGGAGAAAATATTTGCAAACCAAATATCTGACAAGGGGTTAACCCTTTGCACTCGCTTGCTTTTTTCTCGATTCCTTTATTCTAATGCTAACCGTGTCGAGTCACACTCGACATCCGAGTGCAAAAGGTTAATATTGAAAATACATAGAGATCTCATACAACTCAATAGCAACCCCAAATCCAATTAAAAAATGGGCAATGACCTAAGTAGACATTTTTCCCAAAGAAGACATAGAAATGGCCAATGGATACATGAAAAGGTGCTCAACATAATTAATTATGAGGAAAATGCAAATCAACCCCTCTATGAGATATCACCCCACACCTGTTAGGATGACTATCATTAAAAAGACATGAGATTACAAATGGGAATGAAGATGTAGAGAAAATGGACCCTATGTACTATTGGTGAGAATGTAAATTCATACAATCACTATGGAACAGTATGATGGTTCCTCAGCAATCCTGCTGGGTATATATCTGAAGGAAATGAAATCAGTATTTCAGAAAGATATCTTCACTCCCATGTTCATCCCAGCATCATTCACAATAACCAAGGTAAGAAAATAAGAAAACAAACTAAATGTCCTTTCATGGATAAATGTGTACACACACACACACACACACACACACACACACACACACAGGAATATTATTCAGACATAAAAAAGGAAGGAGGGGGAATAGAAAATGGCAGTTGAATAGGCAGCAGTGTCACACACCTCCTCCTAGGGCCAAGCCAGAAAAGCAACTAAATAGGAGAACATCCACCCTGAATTAACAAGTTAGACATAGCTGAGGAGACAATTTTCAACAAGGAAAGGCAGAGGACACCTAGAGAACACCACTTGCTAGGCATAACCCTCGTGGAACCACCACCGTGTCCCAGCAGTGAGTGGCACAGTACCTCACGGCAGGTTCCCAGACATTGGCAGGGAGCATGCACTGCCAGAGTGAGCTTCTGCACCAGGCCTCCTCACCAGTCTACTGGGACCCAGCATCCTAGGATCCGGCTCCAAGACTCCACAGTGAGTGCAAGCCAGGAGAAACCCTGTGCCCCACCCCCACCATGGACTCCAGAACTGTGCTGATAGCCTGACCCAGAGCCACCCAGTGCCCACTCCACCCCAAGCCCTGGGACCTGTTGCCTGGGTGACCCAGAACAACCCAGAGCACACCCCATGCTGGGCCACAGGGGAGTAGGGACTGTGCGACCAAGAGAAACCTGTGTGACCCAGAGCAACTGGTGCCCACTTCACCCTGCCCCCCTGGACAGTCCTGCTGGGGTGACCTGGAACAACCCATGCCTTCTTCACCATGTCCTGGGACCCAGAACAAACCAGCACATGCCTCACTCAGGCCATAGGGGAGCTCTGACTGTGTGACCCAGAGCAACCTGAACACACTTCTCCCTGGCCTCTGGGACAGTCCTTCAGGGGCTATCAAGAGCAACCAAGCACACAGCTAACTCTGGACCACAGGAGAGTGCTGCCCAGGCTACCTGAAGCAAGCCTGTGTGCCTAGCCAGGGGCCACAGGACTGTGCCACAAGTGCACTGCCAGAGGGACCTACGATACCACCTTGCCATGGGTGCCAGGGCTGCACAGTGAATTGCATGCCAGAGGTCTCTGGGTCCTCAAAGGGAGTCACATACCAGAGGAACTGTGCATGTGCTCCCTTCCCATCACCCAGAGCATCTGAAGGAGACAACTGAAGGACCAGATCCTTGGAAGAAGGGGATACAACTCAGAGCAGAGACAATAAATGCATGAGACTCAAGGAAGATCTAGCCTCTGGGCTAACAATTTCCAGACCATTACCCTGATAGGGTCTTCAAACTCTCAACCCCCAAGCAGGGTTCCCAGGGCCAGAAAGAGACAACAAAAATGGGGAGATAAAGAAATGCTCCCCAGGAAAGAAAACAAGAAATCACCAGAAAAGGAACTAAATGAAAGGGAGGCATGAAATACATCAGAAAAAGAATTCAGGGTGAGGGTCATACACTTCATAAACCAGATGGATGAGAAAATCAGCAACTTATGTAAGAATCAAGAGGAAATAAAAAATTATTTAGCTTCAATAAAAACCACATTGGAAGGTTTCAATAGTAGTCTAGAAGAAGTTGAGTACTGAATTAGTGAGTTAGAAGATAGAGCAGAAAACCACACCCAATATGAACTGCAATTGAAGAAAAAAATCAAAAGACAGGAGGAGAGCCTGAGGGAGCTTTGGAACAACATGAAATGAAGCAAAATACATATAATAGGGGTGCCAGAAGGACAAGAAGTGGAGCAGGGATTAGAAAACCTACCCAATCTGAACAGCAATTGGAGAAAAAAATTAGAAAGCAGGAGGAGAACCTAAGGAAGCTTTAGGACAACATGAAATGAAGTAAAATACATAAAATAGGGGTGCCAGAAGGACAAGAAGTGGAGCAAGGATTAGAAAACCTACTTGAAGAAATAATGACAGAAAACTTCCCTGATCTGGGGAAGAAAAAAGTCACACAAGCACAGAGAGTCCCAACAAGATGAACCCAAAAAGATCCACACCAAGACATGTCATAATTACATTGGCAAATGTTAACAACAAAGAGAGAATCTTAAAGGCTGCAAGAGAGATACAGAGAGTTACCTACAAAGGATCCCCCATTAGATTATCAAATGATTTCTCAACAGAAGCATATCAGGCCTGAAGAAAATAGAATGAAGTACACAAAGTGATGCAAAGCAAGGGACTGAATCCAAGAATACACTATCCATCAAGGTTAACATTCAAAATTTTAGGGGAAATCAGGAGCTTTACAGACAAAAAAAGGCTATGGGAGCTTATCACTACTAACCCAGCAATGCAAGAAATGCTAAAAGGCTGTTGTAAAAAGAAGAAATAGAAAGGGAAGAAGGAACACAGGCATAAAGAATAATAATGTCTACAAACAAGTACCTATCAATAATAACCTTAAATATAATTGGACTAAATGCTCCAATCAAAAGACAGAGTGGCTGAGTGGTTAAGAAAACATGACCATATATATATATGCTGTCTACAAGAGACCCACCTAAGAACAAGGGACTCACACAGGCTGATAGTGAAGGGATGGAAAATTATTTTTCAGGCAAATGAAAATGAAAAAACGCTGGGGTAGCAATACTTACATCTGAAAAAATAAATCTCAGAGTGAAGGCCATAACAAGAGATAAGGAAGGCCACTTCATAATACTAAAGGGATTGATACAATAAGAGATACAACTCTGGTAAACATATATGTACCCAATGCAGGAGCACACAAATGCATAAAAAACTTCTGGAAGATATCAAGGGATAGATCAACAGCAATACAATCAAAGTAGGGGATTTTAATACCCCATTGGCATCACTGGATAAATACTCTAGACAAAAAATCATCAATAAAACAGCAATCCTAAATACTCACTAGATCAGAAGTACTTGATCAACATCTTCAGAACATTTTAACTCAAAGATACAGAATATACATTCTTCTCAAGTACACATGGAACATTTTCAAAGATAGACCACATATTGGGACACAGGCAAAGTCTCTTCAAATTCAAGAAGATTGAAATCATATCAAGCATCTTTTCAGATTATAATGGCATAATATTAGAAACTAGAGGCCCAGTGCATAAAATTCAAGCATGAGGGATTGTCCCTCAGCCCGGCCTGCACTCTCTCCAATCTGGGACCCCTCAGTGGATGTCTGACTGCCAGTATAGGCCTGATCCCTTAACAAAGGAGGTAAAAGACTGTACTCAGATAGCTACAGGACATTGAAAAAAAGAGATAGAGGAAGACATAAACAAATGGAAGAATATACCACGTTTATGGATTGGTAGAGTCAACATCATTAAAATGTCCATACTCCCCAAAACAATCTATAGATTTAATGCAATCCCCATTAAAATATAAACAGCATATTTCACAGACCTAGAACAAACTCTCCAAAAATTCATATGGAATAAAAAAAGACCCAAAATAGCTGCAGCAATCTTGAGAAAGAAGAACAAAGTAGGAGGGATCACAATACCAGATAGTAAGCTATATTATAAAGCCACTGTTCTCACAACTGCCTGGTACTGGCACAAGAACAGACATACAGACCAATGGAACAGAATAGAGAACCCAGAAATTGACCCAAGCCATTATGCTCAATTAATATTTGACAAAGGAGGCAAGAGCATACAATGGAATTAAGACAGTCTTTTCAATAAATGGTGTTGGGAAAATTTGACAGATTCATGCAAAAAAAATGAAACTAGACCACCAAATTACACGATACACAAAAATAAACTCAAAATGGATAAAGGAGTTAAACGTAAGATTGGGAACCATAAAAATCTTAGAAGAATCCATAGGCAGCAAAATATCAGACGTATGTTATAGCAATATCTTTACCGATACAGCTCCCATGGCAATGGAAACTAAGGAGAAAATAAACAAATGGGACTACATCAAAATTAAAAGTTTCTGCACAGCAAAAGAAACCATCAACAAAACAAGAAAGCCCACTGCATGAGAGAACATATTTGCCAATGTTATATCAGATAAAGGCCTAATCTTCTACATTTATAGGGAACCCACACATCTTAACAAAAGGAAGATATTCCAATAAAAAACTGGGCCAAGGACTTAAACAGACACTAAGTGGACCTATAGAAGGCCAAGAGACATATGAAAACATGCTCAAAGTCACTAGTCATCTGAGAGATGTAAATCAAAATGACAATGACATACCATCTCACACATGTCAGAATGGCTATCATCAACAAATCAACAAACAACAAGTGCTGGCAAGGATGTGGAGAAAAAAGAACCCTCGTGCACTGCTGGTGGGAATGCAGACTGGTGCAGTCACTGTGGAGAGCAGTATGAGTTTCCTCAAATACTAAAAATGGAACTCCTATTTGACCCTATAATCTCAGTTCTAGTAATATATCCCAAAAAATCAAAAACACCAATTAGAAAGGACATATGCACCCCTATGTTCACAGTAGCACAATTCACCATAGCTAAGATTTGGAAACAGCCTAAGTGCCCATCAGCAAATGAGTGGATTAGAAAACTATGATACATCTACACAATGGAATACTATGCTGCTGTGAAAAAGGATGAATTCTTACAATTTACAACAACATGGAGAGCATTATGCTAAGTAAAATAAGCCAGTCAGGGAAAGATAAATATCACAGGATCTCATTTATTTGTGGAATATAATGAACACCATAAACTAATGAACAAAAATTGATCCAGAGACAGAGAGAGCAGCATGGAATCAACTGTCAAACTCCAGAGGATAGCCAGGGTGTAGGGGTAAGAGATCAACCAAAGGACTTGTATGCATGCATATGAGCATAGCCAATGGACTCAGACACTAGGTGGGTGAGGACATGTGCTGGC
Source organism: Cnephaeus nilssonii (assembly GCF_951640355.1). Lineage (NCBI taxonomy): Eukaryota > Metazoa > Chordata > Mammalia > Chiroptera > Vespertilionidae > Cnephaeus > Cnephaeus nilssonii. The sequence goes on along the minus strand of NC_137075.1, from coordinate 13,879,501 downwards.
GGTGTGGGAGTGGTCAGGGAGAGGTCAATGGGGGGAAAAGTAGACATATGTAATACTATAAGTAATACTTTAAACAATAAAGAATAAGGTTAAAAAGGAAAAAAAAAGGAAGGACATCCCCACCCACACATTTAATATGTTGATTTCTATGCTAAGCACTCATCTGAACACAGGGGATCAGATTAATAAACAAGGTGCTGTCTTCACAAGAAACCTACAATCTCAATCTAGAAGAGCAGAGTAAAACACACACACCAAGGAGAGTGATTCAGAGGGAGGGGATAAATATCTCAAGAGACACAAATGTAGGCTGCAAGGGTTTTGAGGAAAAAGAAATGGGCATTCTTTGGGCACCTACTATGTGCTGGATACTGTACTGACATGTGCAGTTCCAGACTTCAACCCTTGTTTAGCTCCTAGGGCATGCTCCAGGGAATCTTATCATCATTACAAAGCAAACAGAGGGGACAAGATAAGCTCTTGTTCCTCATTAGTTCTGTCACATGACTTGGTGCTTATGTCATTTTAAGGGGACTGAATATGAACTTTGAAATATATTATAAAATATCTCCATAAATTTTTTAAATTATGGCCTTTTATGGTATATTGCTGATGACTTTCACATGTGTTTAATGAGATGTGGAAATAATTTTTTTTTTTTAATATTGGAAATGAGGAAATAGCAGTAGGTGAACAAAAATCACTTTGGTTGGGACTTTTTTCTTTTTGAAAAATTTATAGCAGCTGTATTCTTTTATTTTTATTTTATTACTAGAGGCCCGTTGCAGGAAGATTCCTGCAAGAATAGGGCTCCTGTCTCTGCCGCCCTGCTTGCTTCCCTCCCGTCTCTGCCACCCTGCTTGCTTCTCTGCAGCTTCACTCCCTTCTGCAGTGCTTGGCTTCCTTCTACACTGTCTTCAGTCTTCGCTCCATGTCTACGCATGCAAATTAACCACCATCTTTGTTTAGTTAATTTGCATACTCACTCTGATTGGCTGTTGGGCATAGTGGAGGGACGGTCAATTTGCATGTTTCTCTTTTATTAGTGTAGGTTATTTTTCTGTTGCTTTGCTGCTGCAGGTTTAGACAAATCCAAACCATGACACTGACTTAATGTGACTGATACAGAATTTTCCTATGCAATCTAAAGGGGTCAGAGACATAAATGTGATGCTAAAATCTTTAAGCACAACTGAAAGAAGAACTGAATGATCATCATCAGCTGGATGAGAGAAGAGGTTTAAAGTGAACTCCATCTTGGCTACTATAAAAAATGCATGTATCCCTGGCCATACCTTCAGCTAATTAGACCAAGATCTGTCATGGTGGGATGGGCCTTTAGTACTTTTTAAAGTTCCAACTGATCCCAATGGATAATCAATGTTAAGGAATACTTCTAGACAAGTGCTATTTAAGCTCTAATCTTCACATTAATCCCCCAGATGTTGTTAAAATGCACATTTTGATTCAGTAGGTGTGTGTGTGTGTGTGTGTGTGTGTGTGTGTGTGTGTGTGTATGGGGAGGGGTGGTTTGAGGCCTGAGATTCTGCGTTTCTGACAAACTCCAAGGAGATGCTAGTGCTGCTGGTTCATGGAGCACACTTTGTGTATCCAGGGTCTAAATGTAGAGTATGGTGTAGACCCCTGAGTCAGAATAACTGGAGGGTGAGGGAGTATTTACTAAATAAGCAGATTCCTGGGCCCTAGCCTAGACTCACTCAATTAGAATCAGTTGGGAGGTTTTTTTTGTGTGTGTTGTGTGTGTTTTTTTTAAATGCTCATGCTTATGTCCAAACATCCCATCTTCTCTCTTTTCTGATTGTAACTTAATTGGTTTAGTCTGGGGCCCAGGGTAAACCAATTTTAATTCATGAAGCTGTCCAGGTGATTCTAGTGTGTAGTCAGGCCTGAGAACCCTGGGTCAGGGCAGTGGTTCCCAAGTTATCCTAAACACTGGTAGCATCTGGAAAACTAAAAACTCCTAGTGCCTGTGTGCCACCCTCAGAGACTGGGATTTCATGGTTCTGGGCTGTGGCTTAGGTGTTTGAAAAGTTTCCCAAGTAATTCAAATGGACAGAAAAGCTTGAGAACCACTGATATCTGTATTTGAGCATATTGTCTGCGTGGTTCTTATGCATGTTAAAATTTGAGAGCCTCAGGTCTTGAAGGAGTCAAAGTCCTGCAAGAACTTCAGTTATAATTCTATGAGCAGTCTTAGAACTATGACTAAATTTACAAATGTGCTTGATTCACTAAATGTAGGAGGAGACAGGTAAACAACAGAAAGGTAAAGTAGAAGGCAAAATGATACATGTGCTCTAGCCTTTCCTAAAGGATTTACTTCTTGTATGGCATAGTTGTTGGATTGCTAGGAATTATTTACATGATAGAAGATTATAGCAGTCCCCAGGTGATATGTTCCAAGACCCTCAAGTAGATGCCTTAAACCCATGGTTGGCAAACTGCGGCTCGCGAGCCACATGTGGCTCTTTGGCCCCTTGAGTGTGGCTCTTCCACAAAATATCACAGCCTGGGCGAGTTTATTTTAAAGAAGTGGCATTAGAAGAAGTTTAAGTTAAAAAAATTTGGCTTTCAAAAGAAATTTCAATCATTGTACTGTTGATATTTGGCTCTGTTGACTAATGAGTTTGCCGACCACTGCCTTATACCATGGACAGCATTGAACCCTATACATATTATGTTTATTTGGATACATACATACCTATGATAAAGTTTAATTGATAAATTTGGCACAGTAAGAGATTAACAACTACTAATATTATAAAACAATTATAACAATATACTGTAATAAAAGTTATGTAAATGTGCTGTCTCTCTCTCTAATAACTGATCTGATAACTGAGACTGCTACTAAGTGGCTAATTATGGGGAGCATATACAGTGTGAGATGCTGGATGAAAGCACTCACATCCCAGGCGAGATGAAGCAGGATGGTGTGAGATTTTATTGTACTATGCAGAACAGCACACAATTTAAATTTTATTAATGGTTTATTTTTAGAATTTTATATTTTCTATTAACTCTTGAACAATGTGGGGGTTAGGAGTGCTGACTGCTGCATAGTCGAAAATCACAGTCAACGTTATGTATCTGCAGATTCAAACACCATGGATTGAAAACCCTAGTAGGTGGGATCTGTTGCTGGGAATGTGAAAACACTATTTTCCATTTGAGGTTGGTTGAAACTGTGGATGTGAAACACATGGAAACAAAGGGTCACTGTATTTATTGAAAAAAATTCCCTTATAAGTGGACCTGCACAGATCAAGCCTGTGTTGTTCAAGGGTCAACTGTAATATTTTTATTTACTTTAAAAATATTTTTAAAAATTTTAAATTATAGTTGACATATAATATTAGATTAGTTTCAGGTGTACAACATAGTTATTAGACATTTCTATAACTTATGAAGAGATCACCCAGATAAACCTAGTACCCATCTGACACTATACATAGTTGTTACAATATTATTGACTATACTAGACGCCAAGTGCACAAAATTCGTGCATGGGGGGGGGTGTCCCTCAGCCCAGCCTGCACCCTTTCCAATCTGGGACCCCTCGAGGGATGTACGACTGCTCGTTTAGGCCCGATCCCCAGGCCTAAATGGGCAGTCGGACATCCCTCTCACAGTCCAGGACTGCTGGCTCCCAACCACTCGCCTGCCTGCCTGCCTGTTCACCCCCTAACCACTCCCCTGCCAGCCTGATCAACACCTAACTGCTCCCCTGCCGGACCAATTGCCCCTAACTGCTCTCCCCTGCTGGCCTGGTCACCCCTAACTGCCCTCCCTTGCCATCCTGGTTGCCCCTAACTGCCCTCCCCTGCAGGCCTGGGTCCCCCCCAACTGCCCTCTCCTGCAGGCCTGGTCACCCCCAACTGCCCTCCCTTGCTGGCCTGATAGCCCACAACTGCCTTCCCATGCTGGCCATATTGTGGTGGCCATCTTGTGTCTACATGGGGTGGCCATCTTTGACCACATGGGGCAGCCATCTTTGACCACATGGGGGCGGCCATCTTGTGTGTTGGAGTGATGATCAATTTGCATATTGCCTCTTTATTATATAGGATTATAAATTTGTACTTTTTAATTCCTTCCCCCTTTTTACTCAACCCTCTGATCTGTCCATCTGGCAACCATCAAAATGTTCTCTGTATTTGTGGTTTTATTTGTTCATTTATTTTATTTTTTAGATTCCACATATAAGTGAAATCACATGGCATTTGTCTTTCTGTGTCTGACCTCTTTCACCTCTAGGTCCATCCATGTTGTTGCACATGGCAAGTTTTCATTCTTTTTTATGGCTGAGTCATATTCCATTACTGGGTTCTTCTATGTCTGTGGTATAGTCTTTATTTTGAAAACTATTTTGTCTTGTATAAGTATTGCTACCCCAGCTTTCTTATTTTCAGTCTGTGTGTGTATTTCAATCTGAAGTGAGTCTCTTGTAGGCAGCATATGCAAGGGTCTTATTTTCTTATCTGTTCAACCACCCTGTCTTTTGATTGGAGCATTTAATCCACTTGCATTTAAAGTAATTGTTGATAGATATGTAGTTACTGACATTTATTATTAAATTTTTAATTTTATTTTTCTCCTTTTTAAGCAAGAGCCTTTAACATTTTTTATAATATTGGTTTGGTGGTGATAAATTCCTGTAGCTTTTTCTTATCTGGGAAGCTCTTAATCTGTCCTTTTATCCTAAATGATAGCCTTGCTGGTTAGAGTAATCTTGGTTGTAGGTCACTGCTTTTCATAATTTTAAATATTTCTTGCCATTCCCTCTGGCCTACAAAGTTTCTGTTGAGAAATAAGCCCCCAGTCTTATGGGCACTCCCTTGTAGGTAACTAACTGCTTTTCTCTTGTTGGTTTTAAAATTCTCTCTTTGACTTTAACTTTTTAATTATAATGTGTCTGGTGTAAGCCTCTTTGGGTTTACTTAATTCCTGAACTTCTATATCTTTTCCTTCACCAGGTTAGGGAAGTTTTCCATCATTATTTCTTCACATGGGTTTTCAATTTCTTGCTTTCTCTCTTCTCCTTCTGGTATCCCTATGATGCAAATGTTGGTATGTTTGATGTTGTCCCAGAGGTCCCTTAAGCTCTTCTCATTTTTTTAAATTATTTTTTCTTTTTGCTACTCTGATTGGGTGTCTGTGTAGTCTGAAGCTGGCCACTGGGTGTGCGTGTGCTGGTTCTTGGGCTTCCTGGGATGGGCTCTGGTGCAGGTCAAGTTCAGCCCCTGCCTGTGCCCTGCATGGGGCCACTTGGTAAGAGGTACAAAGTGTTCCACAAATGGTTGGTTGCCACTTAGGCAGGGTTTGAAGGTGCCTGGGAGAGGCTAACTTGCCATCTGAAGCTGACTGCTGCTAGTGCCAGGCTTATGGCTACTTAGGAAGAGGTACAGGGAATGCTGAGGCCAAATGCTGCTTTTTTAGGATTTTTGAACCTTTGAGAGATTTTTAGGAAAGTCTGAAGCATGAACCAAGACAGGCCATTTGTATGGAAAAGCCACTGGAAGAGACTTGGGTAGGCCTAAAAGTTGGGTGGGGTCTCAGGGAGTCACCAGGGGAGGTAAACAGTGTTAGCCAGGTTGATGGAGACTCAGATATGGTCCCTCAGAACCTGGTTATATTTAGTCCTACTCTTAGGTCTGTGAGCTGTCCTAGTATTCCAATAAATCACCTTGTCGTTTTGCTTAAGAATACTTACAAAATGTTTCAGACACTTGCAAACCAGAGATTAATGCCCAATTCATTATGGCACCATCCCCTTAGCTTATTGTTCTAGATGTTCAGGAGGAAGCACCAACTTGCCCTGTCCGATTCAAACAACTGGCAAGTCTTAATTACTGAAAATATGGAGCCAAGTCATTGCAGGGCATAGGGAAAAGTTTGTTCCATTAGAGATGAAAAGGAACAAGTGGCTGGAAACAAAAGAGAGACTCTCCAAATGTGAGAAAGGAGATAAAATCCTTGTGAGAATACCATCAGGGAGAAGTAAGTGTGCGGGTTTCCCACAATGCCTAAGCTTTAGATTGTGTAACTTGGGACCAGAATGATTTACCAAGTGTCACTTGTGCAGCTTGCCACACTTTGGATTTTGTTGGGCTTTTAAGGCAATAAGCACCAATATTTACACCACACTTTACAATTTACAAAGTGTATTCAGAGGTATTATGTCATTTTCCAGATGGGGAAAATGGCTCAGAAAGAGAATAAGGCTCCATCAAGACCCAACTCCAAAGAATTGGAATCAAGACTGAGATTTAAATCCAATCCTATGGTCTTCATCAATGCACCACTGTTTTTGCCTCCAAGGAATAGATATTATTGGGGAGATATCAGCAACTCAGCCCACTAGGGACACCTTTCCAGGAAAATATTTCTCCAATTTTATAATGAAAGTCAATAAGAAAATAGGAATTCTTGCCACTATGAGACAGCAGAAGTAGGCCATGACTGTGATGAGAATTATTAAATGAGGATTTTTGTCAACACATCAGTTCACCTGAATTATGTATGGTCAATGAGTAGCTTTACAATAAGAAAGACCACAAGACAAGGAAATAAAGAATCTGGATCCTAATTCAGTGTCATTAGTAGTTGTTTGTATAAACCACAGGAAAGCTTCTTAACCTTCCCGGGCATCAGATTTTTCATCATCCTGGGTTGGACTGGGTAATCTCCGAGGGCTCCTCCAGCCCTGTAATTCCATGTTATTTACTGGAATGCTCAGAGCAAATATGTTACATCGTGGTTTATAGCTCTCTATAATTACAGGGTTCAGAGTAGGGGAGAACACTGACTCCTAAAGCAGTTCAACATCTAATTCCTGTTCAGTCACGTCAGGCCAGCTTATTTTTATATACTTGAAATTTATGGCATTGCTGCCTTTTAAAGGAGGAGGTGAGGAAACTTCAGGTAACCAGTCCAGGTGAACAAGGCCAGAAAGCTATAAATAATAAATGAGAGTAAGGACCAATCTCCTACTTTTCAAGGCATACTTATAGTAAATCCATAAGCTAGATGGAGCAAGTGATTGCTTCTTTTTTTCTTCAAATATATTTGTCAGATGAGGAAGGTGAGGCACAGACAGATTTACATGATTTGACCAAGGTCTCCTTATAACAGAGCCAAGACTAAGACCCAGATTTCCTAAGTCTGATTCTAGTAATCCTTCCAACAATCATGATGAGTGTGCTTCTTTTGGAGGGTCATATTTCATTACATTTTCATTAGCAAAATGCTCTTTTTCTGATGACTAGAAAAGGGAGTTGGAAAGTATCACTCTTGTTGGCAGGTGTTGGAGAGAGAGCTATTATTAAGTTGCAAATGCCATTTTTGAATGTTCTTTCTCACTTTTTCAATATTTACAGAGGCAAAAGATAGATACGTCTCAGGGACTTCATCACATAAGCTGAAATAAAAAGAGGACTTGCTTGGATTTAGAGAGACCTATCATTATTTCAAATTGCATCAGGCCAAAAAGAAATGGGGTTTTGGAATGTCGTCATCTGCTCTGTCCCTTCATTACAAGGCTTGGTTGTAACTCCTGCTGACTCTTTCATCTGAGCACATTTGCAATTTTGCTTTCCATGACTCATCTTAAACTTTATTATCAAATTCATTGTAATAACACTGGTTGACAACACTTTAAATAGTTGGCTTCCCATGATACAAGGCAATTAATTTTTATATTGCATATTTAATAATAAGTATTAAAACAAAGTCTTTAAATTCAAAACAGAGAGGTAATGGTTTTGGGGTATAGGAATTAGATCCAGACAATATCAGAAAAAATTGAAATGTAGAAATAATGGACAGTGAGAGACAGATTAGGATAAAGGTGGTTACACATTGGAATGAGATATTGAATAAGATTGCCCAAGTATTTCTTTTTAGAAGCTTTAAAATCTTGAATGGTCTGGTGGTTTTTATGACAAGGGAGTTACTGCATCAAAAGGCTATTCCCCCTTCTGTTTTTCTGGAAAAAGGATTTAAAAATGACAAGACCTAGCTTAGAGGGATATTAATAGAAAGGGTCCATAAAAGAAATAGTGTGGGGTTAATAAATGATCCTGGGTAGACAGAAATTAAAAAAAGAGATGTATAAATCCAGCGGGAGCTGGGTCCTTTTTGCCTTGGCAATGTAGGTGGTGGCATAGTGCTTCCTGAGAGCCCAGATGGATGGCAAAGTGCAGAGGTGGAGGCAGGGGGGCCTGCAGGCGTAATTACCTCAAACAGACCAAAAGGCATGTTTGCCAACCTCACCTTTCCAACATGGAAGCAGAGAAGTTAAGGAAATGGAGAAGGAAATTTCACTCCAGGCTCCAAATCCTACATTAAAAGATAGTTGTTTCAGTCAATGTATGTTTAATTTCTAGTTGGTCCTTTTTCATATCCTCGAGGGTCTTGCTAAATTTATCGGCCTTTTCTAGGAAATTCTTGAAAAACCTTATAACTGTGGTTTTGAACTCTATATCCAGTCGTTTGTTTTCCTCCATTTTTTTCATTTGTGATCTGTTTCTTTGTCTCTGCATTTTCACTGCTTCCCTGAGTTGGTAGAGTAGCTTTGTGTGCTAGGTGTCCTCTAGGGCACAGTGGCTCAACCTCCTCAGTTACCTGAGGTGGACACTCTTGGTGCACCCCTTTGTGGACTGTGTGCTCAGCCTTGTTGTAGTTAAGTCTTGATTGTTGTTGGTATTACTAGGAGGAATTGACCTCCAGGCCAATTGGCTGTGAGGATCAGCTGTGTCTATGTTGGGAGAACTTCTGTGCTGGAGACACTCTTATGAGACAAGACTTGCAAAATTGCAAAAGCCTCTGTGCTCAGCTTGGATGGGGCAGAGTTTCAGGACGGAGCAGACAGCCTTGGTTTCCCATCAGCCCTGCCCTATGAGGCCCCTGGGTCTCAGTGTCCCTCAGTAATTGCTGCAAGCACCTCTGAGAGAAAGCTGCCCTTGAGTTTTGCCCGCTGCCAGACAGCCCAGTTTCTCCCCGAATGAGTCAGGATTCCCAGAAACTTGCCCGGAACTGGAATTCAGTGCAGTGGGGAGCTTCCGTCTCCCTCCCACTTTAAAAAGCCAGCCACACACTCAGCCTCCCGTGCATTCAGCAGTTAGTCCTCTCTGCGTGTGTGTGCCTCCGGACCTCTGCCTTCCACAGTTCCTGAGTCTCAGTGTGCTTTCTCTTTCCCTGACAGTCCAGATTCCCCTGAATGAGTCTGGTTTCCCAGCATCTCGCCCGGGACTGGAGTTCAGTGCATTCGGGAGCTTCCTTCTTCCTCCCGCTTTAAAAAGCGAGCCATGCACTCAGCCACCCATGCACACAGCCGCCCGTCCTCTCTGTGTGCGAGTCTCCGTGCCTCAGCCTTTTGCAGCTCCTCTGAGTCTCAATGTGCTTTCCTCTTTTCTTCTAGTTGTAGAATTTCCACTCAGCCAGCTTTCCTGTGGTTCTGGATGGTGTCCATTTTGTCTTTTAGTTGTAGTTTTGATATTGTTGTGCGAGGCAGCAGTTTAGGTGTTTACATATGCCGCCATCTTAAAAAATATTATACAGAGACCTAACAGCAGACTAGAGGACCACAAGAATCAAGTCAAAGATTTGAATTACAAAGAAGCAAAAAACACTCAGCTGGAAAAGCAGAAAGAAAAAAGAATCCAAAAATTTGAAGATAGTGTAAGGAGCCTCTGGGACAACCTCAAGCATACCAACATCTGAATTATGGGGGTGCCGGAAGAAGAGAGAGAGCAAGATACTGAAAACCTATTTGAAGAAATAATGACAGAAAACTTGCCCCACCTGGTGAAAGAAATAGACTTACAAGTCCAGGAAGCCCACAGAACCCCAAACAAAAGGAATTCAAAGAGGACTTCACCAAGACACATCATAATTAAAATGCCAAGAGCAAAAGACAAAGAGAGAATATTAAAAGCAGCAAGAGAAAAACAGTTAGTTACCTACAAGGGAGCACCCATACAATTGTCAACTGATTTCTCAACAGAAACTATGCAGGCCAGACGGGAGTGGCAAAAAATATTCAAAGTGATGAATAGCAAGAACCTACAACCAAGACTACTCTACCCAGCAAAGCTATCATTCAGAATTGAAGGTCAGATAAAGAGCTTCACAGATAAGAAAAAGCTAAAGGAGTTCATCACCACCAAATCAGTATTATATGAAATGCTGAAAGGTATTCTTTAAGAAGAGGAAGAAGAAAAAGGTAAAGATAAAAATTATGAACAACAAATACATATCTATCAACAAGTGAATCTAAAAATCAAGTGAATAAAGAAATCTGATGAACAGAATAAACTGGTGAATATAATAGAATCAGGGGCATAGAAAGGGAGTGGACTAACAATTCTCAGGGGGAAAGTGGTGTGGGGGTGTGGGAAGAGACTGGACAAAAAGCGTACACCTATGGATGAGGACAGTGGGGGGGGGAGGTAAGGGCAGAGGGTGGAGTGGGAACTGGGTGGAGGGGAGCTATGGGGGGGGAAAGAGGAACAATTGTAATAATCTGAACAATAAAGATTTATTAAATTTTAAAAAAAGATAGTTGTTTTCTCAATAATGAAATTGGTGATACTGGACAGGTTCAGTACATAACTGTGGCAGAAGCCCTTTGTCTTTTCAACCATATCCTTTCTCTACTGACTTTTCAGCAGCCTCTGCCTTTCTCCCTTCATACTTCTAGTGCCCATGAACTTTCTCAGGTCAAAGATGATCCTGTGAGTTCCATAGTTTAATTACAGCACTTTATTTGAACTCCTCTAGTTTTCCCATTTGATTCCAGGACTGCATTCCTCATCAGCCATTTTTATTTTAAACTAGGGGTCCAGTCCATGAATTTGTGCACCTTGAAAGGAACTGTGAGCCACGAGGCTGCGGTGGGCACAGGGGCGGGTCTTGGCTCATCCTCCGCACCCCTGCCTGGCCCCTCCTGCTGTGGCCCCTGCTCCTGCTGCCACTGCTCACGTGCTGATGGCACCAGCCCCACTCAGAGAAGTTAAGGAAATGGCGATGGCATCAGCCCCGTTCATACCTGCTGATGGCATGGAGCGACCGGGGCCAGCACCAGCAGCGGGTGTGAGTGGCAGCTACTGTCCTGATTACCCCTCAAGGAGCAGGGGGAGGTGGAGAAGCCCTGAGGGGCTATCAGGGCCAGCAGCCACCGCTTGCACTGGCTGAGGGTGCCGAGTGCCGGCAGCGGGTGCGAGTAGCAGCTCCGATGCTGGCAGTGGGTGCAAGCAGGGCCAGTGCCAGCAGCAGGTGTGAGTGTCCAGTGGGACCAGGGTGCGTGGGAGCAAAGAATTTTCAGTAACCACCAGAGGCTCGCCCAGATGACAGCAACTGTTGCCCCGCCTTGGTCTGGCGCCTCTGCTCACCTGTTCCACCATTCTGCCATGACCGATGCCCACCATGTTCTATGCCCTGCCACCTGCTGCCGACACTTGCCATGTTCCACGCGCACCCCCTGGTGATCAGCACATGTCATAGTGACCAGTTGTTCAGTCGTTCGGTTGTTCGGTTGTCCCCCGGTTCGATCTATTTGCATATTTGCCTTTTATTATTTAGGATTTAAGGTAATGTCAGTGAATGTGTTCCTTTACCCAGGGATATTTGTGTTTTCATTTCATGGTTAGAGACAATGGGTAAAAGCTTTGTCTCTTGTGACCTCAGAATCCTTTAAAGGATGCAACCCAGACAATGACCCATTCAACTTGGAGTAAGAAGGACTTTGTTATATAGCTCAGTTGCTTAAAGCTGCTCTATCTGCCTCATCCAACATTGCCAACTGCCCTAGCATATGTTCTCTGTTTGAGGACAAAGTCCCAACCACCTACCCACCCAACTTCACACTTTGCTGTGTCCTCATCTGGACTCTCACTGACTCTCTCAACATTGAGTTGGCTACTTGTATTTGATTCTGTCCTTGTCCTGCCTACCCAACTTGTCCCTGAGATCTCCCTGGCCAGGACTTTGACTTCCTCTAAGCCTGTTCTTCCTCCCATCCCTGCTGGGGCTTCTAGTCAGCCCGTGGCACTCTTCCTTCCCTATCTACCTGTACCCCAGGGGCTTCTTACCACCTGGGCTTCATCCTGTGGGCAGGGCTCCAGCAGCCACCCTGGTACCAGGGGTAATGCTCTGATGGCAGAGAAACAACTGTGCCCCAGCCTGTTTCACCTGAGTAGTTTCATAAACTTCAGACAAGTTGTGGACTAGAGCAGTGGTTTTCAGAAAAATTTTTGAACCATGGGATCCTCCCTTTAAATGAAATCTAAGGTGGAAGTCTTCATTTGTAATCTTAAAAGTGATGATCTGTTATACTTAAAGTGGGGGACTGAAGTCTCACCCATTTATCCCTCTCACTTTCCCTTCCTCACCCATGACTATGAGAAACATGGCTTTGAATCCCTTTGAGTGGAGGACTCTTGTTACATTACCCGCCGTCCTTACCCAATGCCACCCACATCTGTGAATCAGCTGCCAGCTCGAGAAGATATGAAGGATAATATAACAGTTAAAACCTATACTCCTACCACCTGAAAATATTAGCTTTTCAAATTTCTTCTTTTTTTTGCTTACAGTATTTATTTTAAGGAAATAAATTAAAACATTAGGGAAAGATTAATATTCTCTTTAGCCTCTAACCCTAGGCCCCTCCCCTTTCCTCTTTCCAGAGGCTACCATCATCATGAGGTGGATTTCCCCTATATGGAATTCATAGATGACATTTTTATTCTTTTAGTGACAATATAACTTTAATATGCATACTTATGTTTATATTTTTCTTTAAAAATATAAAATACATCACTGTCTATATCCTCCTTAACAAGGCAATGGAACTAGCACCCTCTGTGCTATCTTCAAACTGTCTCCTTCCCTCAACACTATGTTATCAACTACATCTTAGTTCAAGCTTATTTTAATCACAGTTTCTTTCCTTTTGCCTCCCCCCCCCCCCCCCGGTCTTTCTCTTTCTGTTACTTCTCTTGTATTAATTTATTAAAATGTACTTAATTAGGTTTTCTACCATGTTTTTAATATTTCTATTCTCACTATTGCTCCTTGCAATGTGTTCCTTCAGCATGGGTTTTGTTTCTTCTTGTGCAGGTGTAGTCTTTAGTAGTTCTTTCAGTAAACACCTGAGAGCATATGTTTTCTATGTCCATATATCTCTGAAAATGTTTCTTTTTGTCCTCATTCTTAAAGGATAGTTAGTGTATGCATAGATTTCCAAGTTCATAGTAATTTTGCCGTAGCCCTTTAAAGATATTACTCAGTTTTCTTTTGACACATTTTTTATTATTCTTGAGAAATCTGCTATCGATGGTTCTTTTGTGGTCAATCTAATTTTTTCTCTCATAGCTTCTAGTTATTTCTCTTCCTCCTCAAACTTCTGCTGTTTTAACATATAGAAGTGTTTTAAGTGTATTAAATAGGTATTTTTATTTTGACACTTATCTTTCTTTACTCCCAGAAATTTCCCCAGTTTTAAAATTTGCATATTTTCTCTTCTTTAGTCTTTCTATACTTTATTTTCTTTTTGGAAATCTATTAATCAAAATTTCATTCTATGTCCATGTGTTTTAATTATTTAAAAATAATTTTCATGTTTTTATCTCTCTGTACTGTCTTCTAGGACATTTTCTCAGTTCTGAATTCCAATTCACTATTTTTTCCCTTAGCTGTGTTTAGTTCATGAATTAAGTCATCTGTATTTTTCCCTCATAGGAAGAATATATATATATATATATATATATATATATATATATATATATATATTTTACTTTGAGTAGAGCTATACTTTTTCCTTTGGAATAATTCAATGTTTTTCTAAAGTGTTTATACATTTAGTACAGGAGGCATTTTTATACCTTAGGAACAGAAAACAATGACCATGTTTTCTGAACCAAATACCAAGTTTCAAGGTCTGACAATAGGGCTTAGTGTGTACTCAGTTCACAATATTGATTACTTTTTTGGATCCTTTCCTGAATTATTATATCTAGTATCATTGCAATGACCATGTTTTCTGAACCAAATACCAAGTTTCAAGGTCTGATAAAAGGATTGTTTTATAAGTTGTAAATTTATTTAAATGGAGTGTCTTATAAAATTATACAAACAAATCACATTTAGCAATTTGTTGAAATTAATAAAATTATAGGAACCATAACAATCCCACCAAAATCCAGACAGCAACAGTCACTGTGAGTAAACATCTCTGAGCCTGTGCTGATGACTCAAGCAGCTGCAAGGCCTAGAGAGTTCTTGTTCTGTTAAGTCTCTAGATGTAGGAAATAGAGATGAAATGAATATGCACTTAGTGGACATCTTTTATAGAGTCTCTTGAAAAAAATCTCAAAGAAAACTCTTTTCTTCTGATTTGCTTCTTTCTGATCAAAGTAAGGCCTAACAAAACATTCAATTATTTGAAATTTTTCTGTGGTCGGATGACAATTATAATGTTGGAATTTTTTGTGTGTATTTTGGAACTGAATATATTTATAAACATACAAATTCTATCCATTGAGAAATTTATGTCCCTTCATTAAAAGAAAATGTACAAAACATTTTTTCATCATTGCCTCAAAATCATTTTTATATGCCAAGGCTAGAAGTCAGTAGCATAAATAGTTAAATAAAGGAAAAAGTATTCTTTTCATTTTGTAAATAGGGAAGGTATCAGATATTCTTTGTTACTTTCAATACTCATGTTTGAAAAGTTTTGGTTATGAAGTCAGGGAATTATATTACACTTAAGAGCAAATGGCATATATAAATCTTCCTATGTCTTCTTGGTTATTAATTAATGTGCTAATGATGCCAAGAAGTTTCTTAGCTGGAACTTGTGGTTTAACGTAGCTGTTCTGGGGAAAAAAGAGAGAGAGAGAGAGAGAGAGAAAAGCAAAAGAAAACCTGGCCAGATTCCATTCATAGACCTAGAGACTTTAGTACTTATCATACAATGAATGATTTGTCCTCATTTTTGGGAAACAAATGAAATTGGTAATTTATGACGCATGTCAGCTATAGTAAAGGAAATCACAATAAAATCTAGGTGTACCTTTTTCAAAGACAAATTGCAAAAATTATAAACAAAACAAAACAGTATATGCAATGCTTTCAAAGTTCCTGGGAGAAGAAGTTCTTTGAAAATTACAATTATTGTTTAATGTTGTTACAAATGAGGCACCTATCTATTAGCGTTATAATTAGCAACACTGCAGTCAGGTTTGTCCTAGGAGAGGTCATGGAAAGGCTCATAACACCTTCCAAACCTCACTCACTGAAATAAAAACCTAGTTTCAGGTAAAATACTAGAATTCTCTTTGCAAAAGAATGGTGTAGGGGTAGAGATCTGCTTAGACATTTGAAAAAAAAACAACAACCTATAAGCAGAGGGTGACATCAACATGGACAATATCCAAATCTTTATTCTTTAGTGGCCCGGTGCATGAAATTTGTGAACATTAAAAGGGAATTAATTAGAGGAAATATTTTAATATTGCCATTTGCCCTCTCTCTATAATAGAAGTGTCAGAGATGAAAGGAAATTAGTAAAATGTATATAAAAATAATATATAAATTTATTAATAAACTGGGCGGGGATGCACGCAGGCAGCGTCACGTCAGCGCTGGGCAGGCCTCTGCCCGGGGCCGCCCCGGGCCAGGCAGCGCGGCAGGCCTGCATGCACCTCCGCCAGGGGCTGCCTCTGCCAGGGGCCACCCCTGGACCGGGCGGCCTCCGGGCCAGGCAGTGCAGCAGGCCTGTGTGAGCCTCTGCCTCCACCAGAGGCTGCTCCCAGGCCAGGTGGCCTCTGGGCCGGGCAGTGTGGTGGGCCTGTGTGTGCCTACACCAGGCGCCACCTACACTGGGGGCTGCCCCCGGGTTGGGCAGCCTCTGGGCCAGGCCATGCAGGGCCACCTCCACCAGGGGCTGCTCCCGGGCTGGGCCATGCAGAGGTGCTCCTGGTGATGGTAGTCCCCACCCACCTGCTCCTGCTGTGCATGCCTCCTGCTAAGTGGTCATGACGTTACGGCATCCCAGACAATTCGCATATCCTCTATTATTATATAGGATATATTTCAAGGCAGAGAATAAATGGGCAGTGGAATAGTCTTTATAAAATAATTAAAATTAAGCCTAGACTAGGAAGAAATAATGTTTGCTAATATTGACAATTATCTAAATCTAATTTAACCTAGAGAGTATTATGCTAAGCAAAATAAGCCAGTCAGAGAAAGGTAAGTATCACATGATCTTACTCATATGTGGAATCTAATGAACAAAATAAACTGATGAACAAAATAGACCCAGACATAGAACCATGAAATAGACTGATGAATTTCAGAGGGAAGATGAGGGTAGCGGGCATGGGGGGAAGAGATTAACTGGGGAACTTATATTATACTAGGAGCCCAGTGCACGAATTCGTGCACCTAGAAAGGAACTGTGGACTGCAAGCTGCAGTGGGCACAGGGTTGGGTCTCTGCCCATCCTCCATGCCCTGCCCGGCCCCTCCCACCTTGGCTTCTGGTCTCCTGTCTGCCGGTAGCCCTGCTCCCACTGCTGCTTGCACCTGCTAATAGCACCGGCCCCACTCACACCCAGCAGCAGCAGGTGTGAGCAGGGCCAGTGCCATCAGTGGGTTTATTCTCCTCCCTGATCACCCTTCAGAAGCAGGGGGAGGTTGATAAGCCCTCAGGGGTGATCAGAGCCGGCAGCTGCCACTCTCACCTGCTGACAGCGCTGAGCGATTGGGACCGGCACAGGGCATTGGCAGTGGGTGCAAGCGGTGGCTCCAGTGCCAGCTGTGGGTGCAAGTGGGGCTGGCGCTGGCAGCGGGTATGAGAGGGGCTGTCGCCAGCAGCAGGTGCAAGTGGCGGTTCCATCGCTGGCAGCGGGTGTGAGTGGGGCCAGCGCTGGTAGCAGGTGCAAGCGCCCGGTGGGGCCGCAGCACATGGGATCAAAGAATTTTCAGCAACCACCAGAGGCTCGCCTTGATGACAGTGACCAGTGCCCCCCTGGGTCTGGCGCCCCCACTCACCTGCTCCACCATCCTGCTGCAGCCGAAGCCCACCATGTTCCGCTCTCTGCCGCCTGCTGCTGACACCCGCCATGTCCCTTGTGCACCCCCTGGTCATCAGTGCACGTCATAGCGACCAGTTGTTCGATTGTTCTGTGGTTCAGTCTATTTACATATTATGGTTTTATATATATTGATGCATAGCCCAGGGGCACAGACAATAGTATGATGAAGGCTTGGGAGGGGCAGGTGCAGGGAGAAGGGGGTCAGTGGGGAAAAAACAAACAAAGGAGACATCTGTAATACTTTCAACAATAAAGATAAATTAAAAAAAAATTAACACAAAGTCACATTAGTCACTAAGATTTAACACGTTTTGATGTCTACTGCTGTCTCAGCAGATTCCTTGAGTTTCTACATCTGTGAACATCTATATTGCTCGTTTCCTTCCAGATTTCTGCCCAGGAATAATTTAGGATAAACGTCCAGCAATACACCATTTCTTATGGGATGTTGGCGTTTTCCTCTTAATTGAAGACAAATGTTAAAAATGAAATTTACCAATGTCTTAAAATACAGGGTGGGGCAAATGTAGGTTTACAATTGTGAGTACATAAAATGCAGTATTTGTATTATTACTTTTAAATTATTGATTATTTCCCATATGGACAACTGTATATTCCCTGTATATTGAGTAACAATCTTTTTTTTAAAAAATTTTTATTGATTTTGAGAGAGAGAGAGGAAGGGAGAGGGATAGAGAGATAGAAACATCGATGAGAG
Organism: Cnephaeus nilssonii; assembly: GCF_951640355.1. Classification (NCBI taxonomy): domain Eukaryota; kingdom Metazoa; phylum Chordata; class Mammalia; order Chiroptera; family Vespertilionidae; genus Cnephaeus; species Cnephaeus nilssonii. Next base: position 13,861,655 of record NC_137075.1, on the reverse strand, counting down.
AGGAACATAATGGATCAGCGCCTCCTAGAGGCTGCCCATTGGGGATCAAGCCCATAAGCAGGGCCACCTCTTGCTTCTTGGGTCATTGCTCAACCACTGAGCCACACCAGATGGGCCTGGGTTATAATCTTTTAAGACTACTGTATTTAGTGTTTTCTGTATATAACTCTATATATCCTTGAACTTTTTTTTTTTTTTACCTTGGGAGCAATAACTTTTCATTTATTTGCCTTCATATAAGAAAGCTAAAGTATCCAGAAAGAAATGACATCTAAGAGGGATATCAGAAGTCATAGAAGGAGCTAGATATTGAAATCAAGTTTTTTTTTTTTATTTCACTCTGCAACCAAAGGAAGAGTTGGGAGAAAAGCTCCTGTGCAAAAAAATAACAATGACAATGACAACGCTATTTGTAGTATCTGAAAGCAGATTAGATTTAAAGGTTTTAGTGTGAAAAGTGGACATGAAGAAAATTCAATTTATTTTATTTTATTTTATTTTATTTTGTAGGAGAAGAGAGCTACAAAAGATTACTGGAGTTCCCTCATGCAGCCTTAACAATAGTGTGCATACCAAAAGCTCATCACAGGAATTTTATAATATTTTTCATCTAAATGAAATCTCCCTCACTTTATTATAACACCAGATTTAAACTTCCTCAATGTATATTTTTAATATTATTTAAAACACGGGGTTAGTGTGAACTGATAGCTTTGTGCTGCCAATTCCTGCTGCAGGTGAATAACCAAGCATACCAGTTTCTCTTGGCTAACCCCGGGCGTCCGAGACGGGGCAGGCATTAAAGAGCAGCAGTCTTAGAGTTTTACCCAACACACTCTTCCCACAGCATAATACTTTCATTTATTAAATATGTGCCTGGAAAGTTTCCCCAAGAGTCATAGTCCCTTATGTTCACATTTTATAGTGTTAGGTTGTAGAGATGGAGAGAGAGCATGCAAGAGATTCACCTTAATGAGGACTTGGCAAAACATTCCCAGTCTTACACTTATTTTTAAATGTACTAGTATACTTCTTAAATAAGGGTGAAAAATTCGGAAATCAATGAGATTAACTAAATTCACTACCCTCTTATTCATTATTTGTATAACACTTAAGGGTTGTTGTTTTTTTGTATCATTAAAAACCTGGCTGACTACTATATTACAGCAATCACTTTCCAGATAGAAGTAACATGTTCCATTTCAATTTTTGGCTCATTTGTTTTAAATGTTTCTTCAGCAATATAAGAGTGAGCATCAAATCACCTACTCCGAGGAATGAAGGAACTGGTTTCAAGAGAAATTGAGCTAAGACCACCTTTGTTTTCAGTGTGTAAAAATCCTTAGATCCTACTGTATTTCAAACGTTTCACCAAAATGCCTGGGCCCTGCCAAATTTTTAACATCCTTAACTTTATCACATCAACATTGCCTCCTTTTCCATCTCTTATTTCATTAACTTGTAGCAACAAGTCAACAAGCAAAAAAGCCTAACACTAAAATGTAGTTCCTTGCACACAACATGCACTCCAGGGGAAGCGGGGATGAAGAGATGGTACAGGGAGAGGCTGTGGAAAATTAGAGGTCATGTTTTTATGACCTCTAATTTTGGCGCTTGGTTGCATTCGGTGAGTTTTGGTTTTCTTTAGTCCTGGGAAAGGAATTTATGCTCATTTTTTAAATTGAGTTAGCTATCTCTAAATACAGTGAAATAATTCAGAAACTGCTATTTCAAAGACTTTAGGAAATATGGGAAGAAAGTAAGAAAAAATAAGTGACTCACAACCTGAAGCCTGCTTTTCCCACAGAAAAGTTGCCAAGGTTGCATTGCAGCAGCCGGAGGTTAGATCTCCAGTCTAGGAAGGAACTCACTTCTCCCCGGCGTGGACAAGGAGAAGCTGTCAGGGGTCCTCCTGCAGGAGCTCATGTCACTGCCATTGCTGCCTCTGTGTTCCAGGACAGCTGTATTAGTTTCTTAGGGCTGCTGTAACAAGCTACCACACACGTGGCTTAAACAACACAAAAGCGTTCTTTCATAGTTCTGGAAGCCAGAAGTCCCAAATCAGTTTAAATTAACCTAAATCGAGGTGTTGGCAGGGCTGTGCTCCCTCCAGAAGTTCTAGGGGTGAATCTGTACCTGGTCACTTCCAGCTTCTGGTGGCTGCCAGCATTCCTTGACTTTTGGTCCCATCACTCCACTCTCTGGTCTCTTTGGTCACATTGCCTTTTCCTCTTCTGTTTGAAATTTCCTTCCGCTTCCTTCTTCTAACACTTGGGGCTCACTTTTAGGGACCCTCCAGATAATCCAGAATAAGCTCTCCATTTTAACATCCTTAACTTTATCACATCAGCAAAGTTTTTGTCACATAAGCTGACACTCACAGGATCCAGGGATCAGGTTGTGAACTTTTTGGATGGCTATTATTCAGTTAACCATAACACCCACTGTTGCTCTGGCATTCCGATTTCAAGGAAGTGGACTTGTTCATCATCTCTCTGAAAATTAGTTTAATTCCACATAATGATGAACCCAGTTTAGTTGTAGTTCTAAGGCCAGACTGAGGAATTACATTATGTGATGATCTATATTAGGATTTCTAAGACTAGGATTTGATCTGGAAAAGGTGGGTTAACTCCATTTAATCTCCATTTAATATTCAGCAGTACACTTTGTATTTTGAAGGATTCAGAATCATAGGCTGTTTCTTATTATGTAACGCTTTGTCTGCCCATGGTGTTAAAACACATGCATGAGAAAGGATACCTAACCTTGCACAGGGAGGCAGAGGAAAAGTAAGTGAGAATTAGAAAATGGGAGATAGTAAGAAGAGATGGCATTTGGACTGGGCCTTGAAGGATGGGCATCTTTTAGGAAACCATTAATGACCATTTCTCCCTACTAAGACTGACTTAGAGGGCCCCTCATAGTCTTCAGTAGCTACCTTTGCTTTTCTCTGTCTTAATCCTTCTCACATTGTTTCCAATAGTCTTTTTATCTGGCTATCTCCCTAATTAGGCTGAGGACAAAGGTTGCTCTTGTTTTTTCCCTTAGAGATCCCTAACATGTGGCATAGTGCCTGGCATATAGTAGAAGCTCAATAAATATGTGTTGGATTGAATGAATGAGTGAAGAGGAGAAAGTAGGAAAATTGGGGTAGAGGATTAGCAAAAAGAAATGCTTGAAGGCAGAGAAATTTTGTGCAAATCAATACGGTGAATGTCACAATGAGAAAAGGTGGGTAGTGTGAGTAACGTGGCTTGGAGGATGATTTAGTAGAAAGGAAGGGAGAAAATGGCGCTCTGTTCTCCCTGAGGCTGGCAGTATTCCTGTGGCCATTTTTGGCAGTGTGAAGAAAGTGGCGGGTTGTTCCTGGCAGAGCACACCTGTTGATGTGAAAGGTAGTGTGGCAGAGGGGATAAGAACAAATCCTCGCTCTGCCACCTGTGTGAGATTGGGCACATCACTTACACCCCCTAAGCTGTGGTTTTATTGACTGTAAAATGAAGATATAGCCAACAGTTATGACCTCTGGATAAAGAAGACACGTCATGTAACGAGTGCAGTACAGTGCCTGAGATATAGACATGCTATTATTTCTGTGATTATAAATCATTTATGTTAAGTTCCTTGCAGGGGTGATCCCAGCCACACCTTGTTGCTGGGTTTGCCTTGGTCAGCAATTCTGATTGGTGCTGACATCTGAGTCTTTTCTTGTTCCTAGTCACCATGAGCAGCTAGTGGCTTGTGTGACTTGTTAGGTTCCAGAGCAACCTTGAGGAGAAACAGGAATTTTAGATGTCTAGCTTAAGGACTCTAAGGCCCTTTGCGCAAGCATAAGCAACAATAGGGCCTTTTCTAAGGACTAAGTGTTGGCCCTGGATCCACAGCCTACCTCCAACTTTCAAACCTTGTCTTGTAGCCCTGAGAAGCAGAGCAAAGGGGCACCGGGAGCTTTGAATCATCCTAGCTCCACCTGAAAAGGGGTCAACCGAGGCAAGCTTTGGCGCCAGATCTGATTTTAGAGCCAGCCTATGGCTTTGGACCTACCTCTCAAAGAGATTAGATCAGGGATCTGAGCCAACGGGACCTTTCCCACTGTTAACTGGAATTAATTCTGAATAACAACACAGACATCCTTACCATTGTTTCTCCTGGTGTCTGTCTTACATGCTGAAATATAGAACTTGAATACAAATTTTGGAGAAATGCTAGTTGGTTTCAAGGTCTTTGCCCTCAGGGTGAGGGTTGTTTAGCAGGTTTCCTCCTCAGCCAGAGGGCTAAAGGTCAGGAGGAGCAGTGCATTGCAGAGTACTTGATGGACTGGGTAAAACCCATTTAACCGTTGGAATATTTTTTAAAAGAGATGGAGTCCTCTCCAGAGTTCTAATTAAAAATCAATGTGATATATAATTAAATTCTAGTGATCACATATGCACCAGCTTGTCTCTTTAGCTTTTAGAGCAGGAATGCTATTATTGATCAACTCAGGAGCCCTGCGAGGTTGTCAATATATGTCTCGTCTGAGGGCCGGGTGGCTTCTCAGAGACTGGCAGCGTCCAAGCACCAAACCTGAAGGACACTTCCACTAACTCCAGCAAAGGGTCTGGTGCCCCCTGGTCATTTAAGTGCTCTGCCCCGAAGGCCAGAACCAGTCCACAGTCCCCACCCTGCCTTCCATCTCTCTGAGTAGTACGCTTCAAAAAAGGAGTCTAGAAAGAGAAAGGACAGAGATCAATGTTGTCCAGACTCAGCCTGTTATTTCAGCTTATCTTACACCTTCCCACCTGGGACAAGTCCTCCTCATTATTTTCAATAAGGTCCGACAGGTACAAAAAAGAGCTGAGTCAGAATGACTAAGGGACACACTCGTTACAGACTTCTGTGAAGGCAGCTTACACCTTTAGGTAGTCCAGCCCAGTACTAAGATCCAACCTACCCCTTAACATGGAATTATTGATATTTTCCCATCCTTTAAAAATAAAGATATTGGTGTTGCTTTGCTTGCATTCATGGCAACATATCAAGCAATTTAGCAGGAAAAGCTCACATGTGTAAAGTGTCTAGTCCTCTGAAAATACTTCTACACTTGATTTTTGGCCCCTTAGCTGGTCCTCATCACAATAGGGCAATGTGAGGCTATTTTTATTCCCACTTTACATATGACCATTTCCTCCTCTGAGATACAGGGGGTTAAAGACGTTCTCTAGGTTAATCCAGCCTCACAGATTTCTGGGTGAACGCTGGTCTTCCTGCTCCACGCCCTGCACCGCCTGTCCTGTTCAGTGACCACTCTCCACCTGCATGTCTGTGCCTGGGCCTCCTGCTGTCCACAGTGCTCACACTCTCTGGAGCTGAATTTAGTCAATCTGTATTTTATTTGTGACTTTTTCCTCCTTTTCTCTTCAGATTTTTATTATACAAATATTAATATGTTTTTATCGTAAAAGATTTAAATTATGTATATGAGAATATAGAATATGAAAGGGCCCATTCGCGGCTTGGAACACATTCACTCCCACTGCCCTCCTGGGCCACCAGGGAGTACTCCCCTCCCCTCCCTCTCTTCCCTTCCTTCCCATCTCCTCCTTCTCCTCTCCTCATCTCCTCCACCTCCTCCTCCTCCTCTTCCTCCTCCTCCTCTTCTCCTCTTCCTCCTCCTCTCCTCATCTTCTCCTCCTCCTCCTCCTCCTCCTCTTCCTCCTCCTCCTCCTCCTCCTCCTCCTTCTCCTCCTCCTCGTCTGCTTTTTTTAAGCCCTCTCCCCCCCCCCCCACTCTCTTGCATATATTTAAATAAAACAGGATACTATTTTGCACAAAGAAAATAATAGTTTTAGAAGCCTGGCTTGGTGGAAAGCAAGAATTTTATCAAATTCTTTCCTTTATATAAAGGAAAAAGACTGGAGGCCTTAGATCTCAGAATGCTGCCATCGTGTAGCTGGGGCTAAGTTAGAAGGAGGAGATGACGCAGATAAAGGACAAGAGAAGCTTGTTAAGTCACCCTCTTAGGCTTTGTGGGAAGGCATGGGAAGCAAGACAAATAAAGCTCCAGGAGTCAACTTTGGTTTCTCTCTTTCCCTCCTTTCCCATATGCAGTCTACCAGCATATTTTCTCAGCTATATATTTTAATATAGCTCAAATCCAGCCCTTTTTGATCACCTCCCTATTAACATCCTGGTCCAAGCTATACTCATCTTTCCCCTGGGTTATTGCTATGGCCTCAGTGGTATTCCAGAGCTGGGTTGTGAAATCACAAGAGCTGACTGTTAAATTTCCAGGAAGTTTACAACTCGGTTAAGTACAGCCACAATTAAAAATTAAGTAATGCCATCAATGCAAGAATGGATAAAGAAAATGTAATATATAACATAAAATATTATCCAGCTATAAAAAGAAGGAAATCCTGCCATTGAAATGCCATGGATGGACCTTGAGGACATTATGCTAAGTGAAGTCAAAGAAGACAAATACTGTATGATCTCACTTATATGTGAAATCTAAAAATATTGAACTCATAGGAAACAGAGTAGAATGGTGGTTGCTGGAGTCTGGGAAGTGGGGAGATACAAACTTCAGTTATAGGAGGAATAAGTTCTGGAGATCTGATGTACATGACTATAGTTAAAAATACTGTACTTTATACTTAAAAGTTACTAAGAGAGTAAATCTTAAATGTTCTCACCATAACAGCAGCAACAACAAAGTGGAAATTATATGAGGAGATGGAGGTGTTAAGTAACCTTATTGTGGTAAGTATTTGACAATATAATTGTGTATCTAATCACATTGTACATCTTAAGCTTACACAATGTTATATGTCAATAAAGCTGGAAAAATTAAATAATATAAAGATATCATTAAATGATACTAAAAACCAAGAAAATACATATGCAAAAGCCATAACTTTCTAATTTTACTCCATTTGTCTATTATCTATGCTCTTGAGGTTATTGTTATCAACAGTATTTGGATGGTGGCCAATGAGCATCTCTTCCCTTTTCTGCTTTCAGTCTTATTGGTAACTTGAAATCAGCTATGGTGGGACTATTGACACCATGGAAATCAGCAAACACTACAAGTCAGTAGTGGTCAACACTTTTGAATATTTATTGTGGGTGCTTCACTCTAAATACTAGTAAAAGTCCCCATCTTCTGAAGTAAGAACTCATCATACTGGAAGTCATCCCACAATTTCCAACATCTGCCTTCTACTCTAATCTGGGTCAGTTTATCCCAGTTAAATACTATTCTTAGAAGCTCAGCTAAAGCCTCACCTCCATTATGGAACTTTCCATTTATTTTATTTATCTGCTCTTCTCCTTAACACTCATCTGTTTCTATGTGTCTTTGACTGCACAGTAAGTTGTTGGGACAGAGTCAGGTGCAAATTAGGACATACCAATTGATTCAGGACTAGGGACCTGGCCCAGGAGAAGATAATGTTACCAATACTAGTGAAAACAGATATTAAATAACATGAGCATACTTGTCATTATTATCATCTGATGGAGTTAACATTGTTACATTGTCCTTTGCTCACATAGCTAACCTTTTACTTTGTTCACTTATTCACAAAGCAATCTGTGAGATAAGCAATGTCTTCTCCACTTTACAGGTGAAGAAGTTAAGAAACATGCTTAGGGTCAGGCAGTAAATTGGAGGCAGAGCTGGGTCTTAAATCTGTAGTCTTTCTAAAAGGAGGAATTTTCAGCAGATTTTATTTGTAGAAAATGTCCAAGGTCTCCATGAAAAGTTGAATTTTCTGGGGAACTATAAATGATATTGAAGAATACCCAACGTGGTATTCTGGTGACCCTGCAATTGAACAACCTTGTTTCCCAGATAAAGAGACTGTGGAAGAGATGTAATGACTTTCCCAGAGTCCCAAGGCCCACATAAGGATTTCTGTGCTCCTGGCATTTGTAACTAGGGGAGCAAGTGCTCTCCTGTTGGGCTGGCCTATTGGAAGTTATTTACCTTGTTTCTCTGTGGGGATTTGGAGTCAGGGGCAAATAACACCAAGGTAATCATAGCCCTTCTTGATATGGATGGCCATAACAAAAGATAGCACATATCAACCTCTCCAGAGCTTCAGTGGGGATCCACGGGGACCTCAGAAGTGTTGACTAAAACTTGGGCTTAGTTGGCCCTCTTCTTCTGGGCCTGTGTGAATTATGCTGAAACTATCGTGGTGGTCTCAGAATCAAGTAATACAGGTTGACTTAAAACTATGTTAGGTTCATTTGAGCTTAAATTTTGCATCTCTTCTGATAAATTTAGATCATGTATTAGGACAGCAGCAAAAAGGTACTTGGCCGTTGAAATAGATGGATTTAAGTTTTAACCTTGGCTTGTCTCTTTCTGGTTATTTCCCTGAGGCAAGTTATTTTGCTTCTCTCAGCCTCAGTGTTTTCATTTGCACAATTGGGATAATGCTGGAATTAAATGAGACAAAGTATGTAAAGATCATACTAGCCTGCTTGGTGCATGGTCAGTGTACATCCAGTCTAGATTTTCCCCCAGAAATACAGGTCAGGATCTCTCAGCAGGGCTTTGCTGGCCTCACCTGATGTCATTCTTACTCCAGTTTCAAACTGGGCTGCTCTCCTGTGACCAGGGAGTGTATTCCCAATGCATTCCTGTTTGCCAGCTCAGGCCTTGGGGCTGCTGTGACGTTGCATTTCTTTTCATGGAGCTTCTGTGTGGGACAGGGTGTACCCAGCTCTTAAAGTGCTTTGATGAAAATGCCTTTGTTCTAAGAGCTCTATAAATATAAGGAGCAGACCTGGGTGTGGTGCTTCCAGAATACTCCCAAAGTTAGCCATCATCAAAGGCTCAGGTCACAGAAAAGTTGGAAATGGAGGTGGTTTGCTAATTCAGTGATTCTCCAAAGCAAAAATGGCTTTTCTTTTTTAGCTTTCACTTCTTTGACTCACTGTGCTTGATTGTACTAGGCCCATCTTGTCTTTCTTGTGTCTTCAGGTCTACAAAAACCTGATTTAAAATATCTTTGAAAAGAACTACCAATTATAAGCCATCTATCTATGTACTCTACCCTAGCCAGCTGACCTATTATCCAATACCACCCAACAGCACCCCCTGGTGGTCACCATGGAGCTTCTTGACCATCTTTACCATCTCCTTATCCTTCAGTAGGAATATACTCATCCATTCATTCACCCACTCATTCATTCATTCCTTCAACAACTTTTTATTGGTTACCTATGAGGCATCAGGCACAGTAGACACTGGAGATACCAATATGATTATATATATTCCTGCCCTTAAGGAGTAACAATTTAGTTAGGAAACAGACAAATAAGTTATTATAATTACAAAATGTTTTAACCACAACAGAAATATACACCGGATACCACCCAAGGACCCAGAAGCATACTTATCTTGGAGCTAACGAAGCTAACACTTGAGGGCCTGCTTATTTGCGTAGCCCCCCTCCGAGGCCCTAACAATGTGTTTACTGGTACACAGTCACATATTTTAATAAAATCCACAAAACTAAGCTATTTTAAAGGAATCGGTTAAAATTACGTTTCTTCTACACTGACCTCTCTGTCATATTTCTCCTTGCATTAGGTGGCACAAAAGCACCCAAGGACATTTTTGAAATTGGCTATGGAAAGGTTGAGTTTGGTTACATTTTGTTTGGGTTTAGTGAGATGTTTTTATGTGGTTCATTGTTAAGTTATTGGTAGCCCTCCGCACGCTCCTAGGAATAGCTTCCAGAAATACTTCTATAATCCACTGCTTTGGCTCACCCATGCTGTGATGTAAAACTTCATGATCAGAGGTTATATCACAGTTTAAATATGTCTTCTAGTTCCTGGCACCAGAATTATGTGAGTAATGGAAGAGAGATGTGATTTAAATGTATAGAGCCAGAAGCTGGTCTGCAGAATGTCCTTCAAGTTAACAGATATGTCTGTCATAATATAAGCAGAAGGCTTGGTTATGGAAAAACTTGAGAGAAGTTTCCCCAGATTTAGCAGCAATCTTAAAAATTTTATATGATATTACCAATAATGAGCTGTGAAAGGTAAAAGAAATGTTTTCAAATAATGTGTTATATATATCAAATTACCATCAACTATGTTAGAGGACAGATAATTGATCTTTCTATTCTCTGTAGAGTACATAGAAAATAGAAAATTGTTCTATGAAGAAGTGATCAAAGAGTACGCAACTAAAAAATAGAGGGAAGAAAATTATTATAAAGTATGTAAGGTAATTGCTATTACAAAAATACTTGTGGTATTTTTCAGTGTATAGCTATATAATCTATTGTGATTGTTTTTCTCATTCTTAATGAATGTTCCCTTTAACACCTAATTTTTCTCTTTGTGATTTTGTATTATTTTCTGGAAAGAGGGTCTCCTTTATACTGTATCTAATCTCAGACCCATAAAACTTGGGTCAGGCCTCAGAAAGATACCTTAAGTTTGCCCAGGGGAGACCAGTGGGATTTCTCAGAGGGCCAGTGTGTGAGCAGAGAGATGGAGGAAATCTGTGAACTTGCCGAGTAGAAAAGGATGATGGGGATTTTCTAGGCAGAAGGACAAAGGTGAGGGGCATGCAAGAGCTTTTCCATTCAGCAAAGTGGGACACTGTGACTGTGGGTACAGGAGGCTAGAGAGGCCTGAGGCCAGACATTGGAGAACCACTGGGGAGTTTGGGCCAGATTTGGGAGTTTACTCTGTCTCTTGCAGGTTTTGGTTATTTCTACCTTCTTCAGTCTTTCTCATCTCTGTGTACATATCCCCTTTATTCTTCCTCCTTTCTCATATTTTTGATTATTTAGGAAACTATATCCCTTGTGTGCTCTCCTCTCTGTCTTGCGCAAGCACCTTTTTATTTATCTCTCCCAAATCTTTTGTGCAATAGGAATGGCTACAATCATCAAATAAAATAATAATATTGATGAGCACCACTATCTTAGTCTGTTCAGACATAACCAAATAGCACAGGCTGAATAGCTTATAAAAATTGAAATTTATTTCTCACAGTTCCAGAACCAGCATGGTTGAGTGAGAGTCCTCTTTCTAGTTCATAGGTGGTGTTCCTTCTTCCCTGTGTTCTCACATGATGGCAGATGAGACTAGGGACTTCCCTGGAGCCTCTTTTATAAGGCACTAGTCTGATTCCTGAAGGCTTCACCTCATGACTTAAGCACCCTTCCACTGATATCATAACCTTTGGGGATTTTTTTAGAGACACAAACATTCAGACTATAGCACCCACTATGTGCTAAGTGCTGAGAAGTTAGTTGATAATGAAAAGAGCAAAGACCTTACTCTCATGGAGTCTATGAGCCTACTGGAAAGTTCAGCTAAACAAGCAACCATACATCTGAATTTTAATAAGCTCTGGAAGAGAAACCATATACACCACACTTTGTTTAACTTTTCACCCATTGATGACATTTGGGCTGTCTTCACCTTTTGGCTACTGTGAATAGTGCTGCTATGAACACCTATGCATAGGCATTTGTTTGAGTACCAGTTTTCAGTTTATACATGCCTAGAAGTGGAATTGCTACCACTTGTGTCTTTGATGCTTTGTTGTTCTATCTCTCTGGAATCTTGATTTATCAATTATTCCCTTTGCTTCTTCAAACTTTCCATCACTATTGTCTCCTTCTCCCTAGTGTATGAGCACATTGAAAGATTCTATTTGAAATATACATTCAAATTCCTTAAAGGAAAGCTCATGATTTTTGTACATATCCCCTTTATTCTTCCTCCTGTGAATACCTCAGTGTCAATCAGTTGTGGGAAATAATTATAAAAGAATTTGAAAAGTATGATGATAACTGAGAAAAAAGAAAACCTCAACAAATGCAGTTATTGCAAACTACTTCTCATCAGTCTCATTTTTAGAGTCATCACTACAATGGTTGGCAGTTTCCATTTCTATGTTGTTTGGGTTTTATCATATTTATGGCCTTAAGACAACAAAAGTTTTATACAGATTAAGTCAAAGTTTTCTATGCTTCCATATGTTGGTTTAGTTCTTGATTTGATGAGTTTGCAAGTATAGATAGCTTGGGGTTGAGTAGATTAAAGGTAATGAAGTCAGCATACTGCAAAAGCCCTGCTGTCATGTGGCCAGGAGGACTAGGTTTGGGGCATCCCATACTATAGTCCTGGACAAACAACCAAGAGCATTCTTTACTCTGCAGAATTTGAACATATCCTTCCAGCAATCCCCAAGTTGCTTTCTAAGGTTTTTTTCAGCTTTGAAAGCCTAAGATTTTAAATAGAGTGCTGGCTTTGTCATGTGATCAGATACAAAAATGGCACCATTCCTATCAACATTTCTTACTCCAAGTTTAAGCATAAAAGATTTGTTGAACTATAAATTTGCTGATAAACATACTTCCATTCCTTAAAAGTACATTTACTTCACTTTGAACTTGTAAGCTGTACATATTTCATGTGGCATGTTTGGTAAAGACTGTCTCGGAAGAAGGTGCTGGTTTTAGCAACTTGAGGGAATTCTTCAGTTGAAACTTCATGTAATTCTTACCAGATACTTTTCAATTCCCTAAGAATAAAGAGTAAAATATATTGAAGTTTTTCTAAAACTCTTAAAAGACACTGTTTTGTTTGGTAAAACTCTACCATTTCGTGCAACCACTATGTTCTTTGAATTCTCTTCTTAGTTAATCTCAAAGATACTTGCTTCTCCATGAGTAACTTCATTTGTTGTTGTTTTTACATGTCACAATTTCTTTTGCTTTTCTATATTTGGATGGAGTGTCCATACCCATGACATTTTTAAGAAGCCTGCTAGAGGACTGGGATGCTTATTTTATTTGGGTAAGAGGTGAATATTTACTCATTTAGACTTGTTGGTGCAGCTGTGTCACTTGTGAAGCCAGATCCGTTCTCATAGAACCTCTCCCTGTGTCCACTTATCATTCCTGAGGTGGGTCTGTTGTGCTTTGCTTCCATCCACCCACACAATCTGCCGAGGTAGTTCCCCTGCCCTTTGCAACTCTTTCTTCACACATGTCTGTCTTGTTTGTACCTACTTGGAGACACTGTGCCTCACTGATTCTTTCTTGCAGTGTTTTCATTACCTCTTTATGTTATAATTCTAAAAGGGACTCACTCAAACCACGTCTCCAGGATAACTGGCATGAAGGTCTTGTATACTAAACATTTCCTGCCTGTGTGCATTTTCAGGCATTGACCCTGGCTGCCTGATGAAGGTACTGCTCTCTCAGGGTCATCTTCAGAGGTCATCATGTCTACCAGTTAAACCATGAAGATTTTTTTGTTATTGTTAATCCTCACCCAAGGATATTTTTCCTCATTGATTTTCAGAGAAAGTAGAAAGGGAGGGAAGGAAGGAAGCATCAATGTAAGAGAGACACCTCGATTGGGTCCTTCCTGTACCCACCCCAACAGGGGCTGGGGTTCCAACCTGCAACCCAGGTACATACCCTGGACCAGGAATCAAACCCATGACCTAACCACTGAGAATACCAGCCAACGCCATGGAGATTTTTTAAAACACATATTTAGTTTGACACTTTATTATATGAAAACATGGATTAAGTAACTTAAGTGAACTGAAGTTAGAGCTGCAGTGTATTCTCTATAGATAGATGGGGAAAATTCTACATTTTCTTCTTATTAAATCTCAGTGAGATATTTTTTTTAAAAAATAAAGGCCAAACAGTTTGTAATCTATGAGAATGGGGTCCTCAGGAGTTGTGCATCTTGGCACACTGCAGCCCTGTAAGTGTTTCTTCACCCCAAAAGAATTTGCAAGTATGTATTTCATTTGAAAGTATTTGCCATTTTTACTGCCACATAATGTGCATTGTGCAAATGCTCCCTTCCTCAAGAATTTGTTCACTCAACAAATACTTATTGATGGTTATTGATGGTCGACTCTGTGGGAAGCACTGTGCTTGCCCTGGGCAAACTGATGTCCACAGTCAGGCCTTGTGCCCTTAAAGGGCTTGCAAAGTTGCCAAAAGGAGAAAAGAAAAATGTAATTAGGGGGCTATCTGCATACAAACACTAAGCACCAACATTGGCAAATTTACTAATGGTGTCCCTAAAGTTAATAGTCAACAACTCTCCAGCCCCAAAGGCTTTGTGCTGCTGAGGCTGGATAAATAATTTTACCACAAAATATTAGATTAGAAGAAATTCATTTATGGTTTACATGGGTTATAACAAAAATGTGAGTGCCACTAGAATGTCTTTTACTAGTCTAAACTCAGAAAAACCTCTGAGCTGTTTCCTTTCAGTAAATAAGGGAAATTTCTTCTGGCGGCTTTTGGACCTTTGAAGACACAGACTGAGAGAAGCCAGGGTTTATCCTTGTTTGCCTCAGTTCCTGCTTTGAATCTTTTCAGGATGCTGAGTAATGATCCCTAGAAATAACGAGATACAAGTTTTGGATACAACAAGATAAAGGTTGTTTGGCCCTTGTGCGGTTTTGTTTTGAAGACTATTCAGAAATACAGAAACGATCTCATGGGCCTTTAGATGAAAAGTCACCCAGAGAAAGTTCACAGAGGAAGGAGGAACCAAATCCTCTCTCACTCTCACCAGAAAACGGCTGGCACCTAGCTAGGCAGAAATGCAGCTTTCTTTAGCGTTTGTGGGGTTTTCTCTATTGTTTTCCCTCTGTGCTGTTATACAACAAAATTCAACTGAGTAAATTTGAAGATCTAATTGGCTTTATTAAATGATTCATGAAATGGGCAGCATCTCATTTAGCAAGCAGAGAGAAACCGGGCAGTTATAGAAAATGGAAGGTTTTTATAGAAAGGAGGGTGAAGCAAGAAAGTCATTAGAAAAAGAAAAGTAACAGTTCATTGGAGGAAATTAAGAGCTCCAGGAGACAACAGCTTCTTGTTGGCTGCGTTGTGGCATTTCTTATTGTCTGGGCTAGTAGCTGGGCTGGAAGAAAATCTTCCTTCCTCCTTCCAGGGTAGTAACGTAGAAACATCTTCCTGTTGGGGATGCAAGGTATGGCTCTTCCTGTTTGGCATAATTGACGAAGACTGGTAGGATGTGAACGTTCCCTCTACAGGCCTTGACAATTCCAATTTCAGTTGAGGGTTCCTTTATTAATTTTTACAGTGCCGATAAGAACTGTAATGGGCATAGGTAATCTGTATGTCCACAGTTACTTTTAGCAATAAGTGTGAGGCACTAAATATGAAGCAGTGACATATGGGACCCCTATGAATCGCTCATTAATCATCTTAACATTTATAAACATTGTAACATAATGTTTCTATTGTTTGAGAAGAAAATTCCGAAAACAATATTTATACAAGTTAATTTTTTCTGGGCCTTCACATTTCAAGGAATGGGCTGCTGTGGAAAGCAATGCCATGTGCTTAGAGGATTGTTGAAAATTTAAATTCTTACAGTCAGTGCCTAGTTCTCCTGGCCTCTTCCCATTTTTCTTGCCTGGGTGAACATTTGCCCCTAAACAGTAAATGAGCTTAGTGAGGATTTGCAGTGGCTCATCCTACACTCACTTAATCACTTTTGTTTAATTGTTTCCTTACCTTTTCCTATTCCTAAAACCACGCCATTAAAATAAATAGCTCAAAGAGAAATGAGATTTTATGCCTTTTTGGTCTTATAAAGGCAGAACTAGAAACAGAGGGTGAGATTTGGAAAGGCAGATTTTAATTCAACAGAGCAATCCCTTTTCTAATCATCAGAATGCCCCTGTGACCGGGACACCTTTGAAAGTAGTGAGCAGGACGTTGGAGGGGCTATGGGGTGAGAGGCTGCATCATGCCTCTGGGGGAATCAGAAAGAGGGCACTGACATTAGGAAGAAAGTGGTAAAAATTTCCCTGTGGACCCTGAGCCTTTATAGTTCTGTCAACCTTAAAAATAAAATAGCCAATTATTTTTACCAGCAAAATGGCTTCATTTGAGAGTAGCAGGGAATTGCAATTTGGGAAAAGCAAGCTATGGCAAAACCGTAGGCAAGTCCAGAGAACAAAGGATAGGGGCTTGCTTTTATTAGGTTTTAGGAGGAAATTGGGGAGGGTTGTTTTGAATAAAAGTTACTGGAGAAAAACAGGAGTTCAATGTTGTGGTGGTTTCTCTTTGGCCTAGAGCAGTAGTTAGTGCATTGTCGATGGGGCAGGGAGGAACCTTCCTCTTTTTTTTCTTAAAGACAGGAGATGAAATTCCCATGTGATTAATATCCTTTCATGTCAAAATAATTCTTATCTTCTTTCTTCCTGCTGGTTATGCAGATTGCAACAAGTGGTACGTGAGTGAGATGTTCCTCCTTCAGTGTTTCCCAACTCCATTTTATGAGGTCTTCTTTATTTATTTTTACATTTCCAGGCATCTCAGTAGTATCAAAGAAGGCTTCCCCCCCCCAGATTTCTGGCCACTTCCATCTCCAGGAGAAGAATAGTGCATGATGCAAGAGGATGAAGCTGTTTTCGATGTTTGACATTTGCCCCTAGTGATTTTTTTCAGCTTAGTTTCAGGTCCTGGGCTGTGGGTGGACCCTGCCTACTATGGTCTGAATGTTGTCCCTTCAAAATTCACGTTGAGCCCAGCTGCTGTGGCTCAGTGGTTGAGTGTTGACCTATGAACCAGGAGGTTATGGTTCGATTCCTAGTCAGGGCACATGCCCAGGTTGTGGGCTGGATCCTCGATAGGGGGCATGTAGGAGGTTCTATCTCTGTCTCTCCCTTCCTCTCTGAAATATATATATATCCTATCTAATAAAAGAGTAATATGCAAATTGACCATCACTCCAACACAAAAGATGGCTGCCCCATATGGTCAAAGATGGATGCCCCCATGTGGACACAAGATGACCGCCACAAGATGGCGGCAGGGGAGGGCAGTTGTGGGTGATCAGGCCAGCAGGGGAGGGCAGTTGGGGGCAACCAGGCCTGCAGGGGAGGGCAGTTGGGGGGGACCAGGCCTGCAGGGAAAGCCAGTTGGGAGGAACCAGGCCTACAGGGGAGGGAAGTTGGGGGCAACCAGGCCTGCAGGGGAGGACAGTTAGGGGCAATCGGGCCAGCAGGGGAGGGCAGTTGGGAGGGACCAGGCCTGCAAGGGAGGGCAGTTGGGGGTGATCAGGCCTGTAGGGGAGGGCAGTTAGGGGTGACCGGGCCAGCAGAGGAGGGCAGTTGGGGGCAACTAGGTCTGCAGAGGAGGGTAGTTGAGGGGGACCAGTTAGGCATCGATCAGGCTGGCAGGGGAGTGGTTAGGGGCAATCAGACAGGCAGGTAGGTGAGCGGTTGGGAGCCAGCAGTCCTGGATTATGAGAGGAATCCCAGATTAGAGAGGGTGCAGGCTGGGCTGAGGGACACATAACTCCCCCCCGCCCCCAATGCATGAATTTCATGCACCGGGCCTCTAGTGTGTGTGTGTGTGTGTGTGTGTGTGTGTGTGTGTGTATTTAACATTGAAATCCTATCCCTCAAGGTGATGATATTAGAAGGTAGAGCCTTTGGGAGGTGATTCATGAGTGGAGCCCTCATGAGTGGGATTAGTGTCCATATAAAGGAGACTCCAAAGAGCTCCCTCGCCCCTTTCACCATGCAAGTTTACAGATAGATGCTGACTATGAACTAGAAAGTGGGCTTTCACCACACACTGACTAGCAGGCTCCTTGATCTTGGTCTTCTAGCCTCTAAACTGTAAGAAATCAGTGTATGTTGTTTACAAGCTGTCCATTCTATGGTACTGTGTTACAGCACAACCTAGCTGGACTTTGTGGACTGATGTATGCATGTCTGGTTTATCCACATACATGCCAATTCAGCCATTCAGATGAACTGAGCCATCATTTAGGCTAAGTAGGTGGTAGAGATTCTCCAGTGGAGACACTGTTGGCTCTGTGGAGAAATGTACACGTGTTAGAGCCTAGAATGAATTTATGGTGTTGGGGGAAGGAGGCTTTGGGTAGGGAGAAAAGCAGGGGAGCTTTCATATTAGGAGAGGATGGAAAAAATGTCAATGTTTGCAGATACAGTTAAACCCACACTTCCGGGCTCTGGACAAGCAAGAATCTAAACCAACAGAGAAAGCACTTTCTCAGTCTTTCTGAAATCCTGGGACAGTTTCACTGAGGAAGCCTGGACCATGTGGACTCAACACAGTCTGGATTCTGCTATTGAAACACAAATGCTATCTAAGCTTTTGATTAGGCAACACAGAAACACAACTTGTGAGTTTTAGCACGGCTGCTTGAGGACCAGAGCTCATTGGTCTTCTTGAGGTCTCAGTGCATGTGCTTCGCTTGGGAACGAGTGAGAGCAGGCCAGCTGGGATCTTTCTCCACCACTTTCCCAGCCTCCAGCCCATCCCCTCCCTGCTGTGCACATATTTCCTTCCTCATCATAGAACCCTTCCTCAACACCCTATAGGATGTTTTTATAACTAAGTCAAAGGCTAAAACATTTGGTACTAGTCCCTAATGGGTATTTTTTATTACTGCTATGTTTCTGTGACTGAGAACTTGACTCCTGGGTTGAATGCATGTTTTGATCTTCTATTAGGTGATATATTTTATTTGCCTATTGACACAAATTGCCTGAAGAAATCTTTGCTCATTTTATGAAGAGTTTTTCCTAATTAATACAGGAACACTGAGAGAGGGGGCTCCATTATTTTCTGTGTCCAGAAAAAAACCTCTCTGAGGATCCACAAATGTAATAAACTGTTCCCATTTCAAACACCAAAATCTTAAACATTTGCCTTCTTTTCTTGTCACAACCCCAATATATGTTTATAACATTTCTGTACATTTATATATCTTCTACAATTATACAATTAGTAGCACATTTCATGAACATTTTTCCATGTCACTCAATATTTTTCTTCCTATTATCACAAACTTATGCTACTTCCAATTTTCCTTTTTTTTTGCAATACCAAAATTATGTACACTTCTCTCAGAAATATGGGATAGCATCTATTTACTCCAAAACCATCTACAGAAAATATAATCATTTAAACAATTTTAAAATCAATTTAATAGGTAAAGAAGGCATCTTATTGTTGCTAAAGTGTGCATCTTTTTGATAACTTGTTAGAATAATTGTCTTTCAAATGTTTAGTGGTTATCTGTGCATTTTTGTGAATTTTCCTTTTTATTCTTTGCCTATTTAGGGAAGGGGAATGCATTTTCCTTTCAATTAATTGTAAGTGGTTTTAAAATTATAGGTGTAACATGTTGCAAATACATTTTGTCATTTGCCTTTAAATTATATTTACAATATGGGTTGTTGGTTTTTTTTACATATAGAAAATTTTAACTTTAATGTCAGAACTGTTCCAGAATTCTGGAAGAAATAAACAATATGTAAGCCACTATATCGGTCCTTAAGGAACCTGCAATTCAGTTGTGGAAATAAGATACAAATGTGTGTAAAACACACAATACGATATTTAAAGCGGCAGCTTTTCATGAAGAAGGGATGTAACACTGTTAGATGGGCTAATACTTGCTCAAAATTTGAAAATGCTTACAGGCTGCTGGTCCTCATTGTCCCCTACCTGGTTGATAACCACAGATTTAAATCTCAGACTAGACAAGAATCAAGAGTGTCTCCAGGCAGTGTGTGACTAATCGCACACAGATGTGCTGATGCGCTTGGCTGACCCTCCAGATAGCACTGAGCAATTCTTTCTTCTGGGTAACTGAATGCATATTTGTGCCAGCACCTTTGATAGCATTAGCGATATAAATTGTGTTTATCTCTGGTCTGTGAAAACTTAGAAAAGTGACTGGAAAAAATTTTAGGACGTATGAGAAGGAACATGAATTTTCATTATTTTCTTATTGTAATTTTCAAATTATATTGTGTTGTCACGAGAGTTGAGGTATTGCTTTTTTGTGTACCTCTCAGAGTATTGACCACATTTGTTAGAATTTTTAATGTGTTTTGAAGACTCCAAGCTAATGAGACCTCACTATGGTGTGTGTGTGTGTGTGTGTGTGTGTGTGTCCGTGTGCGTGCTCATGTTGCCCAGGTTGACCCAGGCTGGTGTGTGGGGATGCCTGAGGGGCACTGTGGAGACATCTTTCTGGATGGTATGGCAAAGCAGCAGAAGACGTCTAGAGAACAGGAACTTCCCCAATGCAGGTAGGCTTCAGCCAGCGGTGCTGGTAAATGTTTAACAACCAGGTCTCTGGGGGAACCAAGTCCTGATGTGAAGCATTTGCCCATTTTTCTGGTGCAAATGCTCCCACTGATGTGGAGCTAGAAAGAGATGTGCACTATGGGCTCTCATAAGCCAGTGTGAGTTGTCATTCATTCATAACAGGACCACAACCATGTCTAGGGACAGGGGCCAGAGGGGCAGAAATCAGCACCCCAAGGGAGGTCATAGCATAAAGCAGACAGTGCGTCAGGGCCCAGCTCCATCAGCTGGAGTCAGTGCCTGGCTTAGGGGCAGCTAGACCAGGTACCACGCCTTAAAACTGAGGCCAAAGTTCCGTCCAGAGCAGTAGGACCACTGCACTCACAGAGGCTGCACTAGCCTCCGGCGGATTTTAAACCCTCCATCATGAGCCAGTGGTTGACACCTTGGAAGCCGTGATGTCCTTCCTCCTGGTCAGACAGACCTAGTTCAGACACAGACAAGGGCAAATGGCTGACAGAGAACAGCAGGGACTCCAAACCAAGGCCAGCCAGTTCCAGTTTTCAGCAAACACCCAGTGAGTGAATATGATGTCTTCATTTACCCAGGTATGAAGGAAGAGAGTAGTCCTATAATTTCAGTATTTGGATCCTGTGAAGAGTTACATTACACCAGTTATTTCATCAACAAGTATTTTTAGGTGAACAAGAATGACACAGTTTTGCTCTTCTGGAGCCTGCATTCTTGTGGAGGAGACAGATGATAAACAATTTATAAAAGGACAAAATAGTTTCAGATGAAGATGAAAGCTATGAAAGGCTAAGCTGTGACAGAATGGGGACAGGAGATGGGCTGCTTCAGACAGGCGTCATGTTCCTTCTGAGAAGACAGTGTTTGAACTGAGGCCTGAAAGATGAGAAGGGAGCAATTGTTCAAAGAGCTGGGAGCAAAGGGAGAAGGCAAAGTAAGTCCCACGGTCCTGAGGCAGAAAGAAGGGAGAAGCTTAGCATGTTTGAGGAAAAGATAGGCAGAGTGCTGAAGTGTGGTGGTGGGGACAGAGGCACCAGGTGGAGGCAGGGAGGTAGGTGGGCCCCAGATCTTGTAGGGCCTAAAGGTAAAAATAGGTGGTTGGATTTTGTTCTAGGTGAAATGGGAAGTCCTTGTGACTCCTTGCTACTCAAAGTGGGGTTCGTGGACCAAGAAAACAGCTTCACTCAGGAGACCCTACCTCTTTATTGAATCAGAATCTATTTTAACACAATCCGCTCATGGTCCGTATGTACTGTCTTAGTCGGCTCTAGCAGCTATAACAAAATTCCACAGACTGGGTGGCTTATACAACAGAAATGCATTTGCTCACAGTTCTGGAACTTGGAAGTGTGAGATCCTCGTGTGAGCATGATAGGGTTCTGGTAAGAGATCCCCCAACCCCTGCAGATAGCTGCCTCTTTATTGTGTCCGCAAATGGTATGTGTGTTGGGGGTGGGAGGAGGAATGAGAGGGAGAAGAGGGAGATCTTTCTCTCTTCCTGTTTTTATAAAGCCACAATCTTAAGGGATCAGGGACCTACCTTTATGACCCCTTTTAACCTTAATTACCTCCTTATGGTCGCATTGGGGATTAGGGCCTCAACATATGAATTTGGGAGGGGGCACGATTCAGTCCACAGCCTATACAGCAATGATTTAATATTAGTAATTCTCAAAATTTAGCAGATAGAAATCACCTGAAGGGATCAATAAAATCCAGATTCTTGGATCCTCAGGGATTCTCATTTAGCTTATCTAAATCTGATTCAATGGGTCTGCCCAACATTTTGCATTTCTAACAAGCTCCTTGGTCATTCTGCCACTGGTTCATGGGCCATACTTTGAGCAGTGAATTCGACAATATATTTGGGTAACCAAGTTTCAAAGAACTAAAATATCATAAAATAATCTAAACAAAATTTTTAAAAAAATTAGCAGTCCTGAATATCTTTGTATTTCAATGACTTAGAGAATTTTAAACGTCATTTAGTTTTTAAAAAATAACATATATTTACATCTTTTTTAATTTTATCTTACTTATTAATTTGGCTAAAGTTTATCTACTTTGCTTTGATAACTTGAAAGTGTTTTGCAAGCATTTTGTTAACCCTCAAATCTATTGCAGGTAGAATAGTAAATAAAAAAATTAAATATGGAAAATAGAAAACTTGAGATACAGAGAAATCAGTGCCTTATACAAGTCAGTGGCAGAGCAGGAAGCAAGAGAAAGTGTTAAACAGATATCTGCCCATGTAAGATATCAGAGGCATGAGTGATGCTCTGCAGTTTTGAATTATGCAATGAACTTTGTATGTTCATTAATGCATAGGCATGAAGTTCCCTTTGAATACCAAGAGGCAAAAATCAACAGTGTCTTACGTCATAGGTTTCTAAAACTGTGAAAATCAAATCAAATGAAGACACCTATGTAAAACTTGTGGTTTCTCCTGAACGCAGTTAACATAGGCCAGTCCTTCAAACCCTGAAGGTTGTGAAGTTTAGCAACAGTGCAATGATGAATTATAAAAGCTGTGTTTTTCCTATTACACCACCATTTTACCTAATTATTTCTGGTATAAACTCTGGTGGAAACAATGCATATTTATTATGAAACTCCAACCAGAGAAGAAGGAAACTTTGGCAGAGTCCAGAATAAAATTGTGATATGTATATTTATACATACATACAATGAAGAATTAATATAAAATATCATGCCCAAGAGCACACTGCTCAATATTTGTGCCTTTGTATTAGAATTAAACTTGTTTTCAGAATAGCTGAGTTTCCCTGCTATGATTCAGAAAGGTTAATTTAGTAATTGAAAGATACAACTCAAGTTAAAGTGTACCATTTAAGAATTCATCTAAAGAAATATTGAAGGGCAAAGACAATGTATCCAGTCAGCAAAGATCATTCCCTACATAAATATAAATATGAGGATGCTATTGGCAAGTTTAATTTTATAAACTTGTGTTCTCAGAGTAAAACTTGGAGTTTGAAGATGATCAGGAGAAGAAATGGTGCTGTAAACATCATAGGGTTATCTTATACAGCAGAAAGTTGTTTTTTTTTTAATTAAACTTCTTATTTTGAGTTAATTATAGATTCACATGCAATTGTAAACAATAATACACAGAGATCTTATATACACTTTTTCCCAGTCTCCCTCAATGGTAATATCTTGTACAATACCATAACCAGGATATTGGCCATGATCAGGATAAGATACAGAACATTTCCATCACCATAAGATCTCCTGTTCTCTTTCTTAGTCACACCCACTTACCTCCTGTCTCCACCGCCTCCTTAACCCCTGACAACCACTAAAATGTTCTCCATTTCTATAATTCTATCATTTCACAAATGTTAAGTAAATGGAATCATTCAGTATGTAACCTTTTGAAATTGACTTTTTATCCACTCAGCATAATTCTCTGGAGATTCATCCAAGTTGTTTTGTGCATCAATAGTTCATTCCTTTTTATTGCTGAATAATGCTCCATGGTATGGATATTCCAGGTTTGTTTAACCATTTGCCCATTGAAAGTCATCTGAGTTGTTTATAGTATTTGGCCATCATGAATAAAGTTGCTATAAACACTTGTGTACATGTTGTTGTTTTTTACACACAAGTCTTAATTTATCTGGGATAAATGCCTAAGAGTATAGCTGCTGGGTCATATGGTAGTTGCATGTTTTAAAAAAATCTATTAACTGTTTCAGAGGGGCTGCACCACTTTAATTCCCACCAGTAATATTTGAGAGATCACTTTCCTATATTCTTCAATATTTCTTTTGCCATGTTCTAATAGATTTATCTGATTTTTCGCTATTGACACTTAAAAGTTCTTTGTACATTCTAGATACTAGTCCTATGTCTGATAGGTGGTTTGCAAATATTTTTCCCCACATTGTAACTTGTTACAGTCTTTTGCAGAGCAAATGTTTTTAGTTTTGTTTGTTTGTTATTCTTTATTTCTAACATTTTTCAATTACAGTTGACATGCAATATTATATTAGTTTTAGTTGTACACCCCAGTTATTAGACATTATATAACTTACTAAGTGATCATCCAAATAAATCTCATATCCATCTGACACCATACATAATTATTAGACTACTAGAGGCCCAGTGCATGAAATTCATGCACTGGGGGGGGGGGGGGTCCCTCAGCCCGGCCTGCACCCTCTCCAATCTGGGACCCTTAGGGGGATGTCTGAGTACTGGTTTAGGTCTGATCCCTGTGGGACATCTGGCAGTTGGACATTCCTCTCACAATCGGGGACTGCTGGCTCCTAACTGCTCACCTGCTTGCCTGCCTGATTGCCCCTACCTGCTTCTGCCTGCCAGCCGGATCACCCCCTAACCGCTCCCCTGCCAGCCTGATTGACGCCTAACTGCTCCCCTGCCAGCCTTATCACCCCCAACTGCCCTCCCTTGCTGGCCTGGTTGTCCCCAAGTGCTCTCCCCTACTGGCCTGATCACCCACAACTGCCCTCCCCTGCCAGCCATCTTGTTGTGGTCATCTTGTGGCAGCCATTTTGTGGCAGCCATCTTGTGATGATGTGAGGGTGGCCATCTTGTGGTGGCCATCTTGTGATGATGTTGCACGAGGGCGTGAAGCCACTTAAGCTTTTATTATATAGGACTAGAGGCCTGGTGCATAAAATTTGTGCACTCGAGGGGGGTCCCCTCAGCCCAGCCTGTGCCCTCCCACCACCACTGATGCGCTCGCCAGCCTTTAGCCCAGTTTCTGGCTGAGCGGCGCTCCCCCTGTGGGAGCGCACTGACCACCAGGGGAAACTCCTGCATTGAACGTCTGCCCCCTGATGGTCAGTGCGTGTCATAGCGACCGGTCATTCTGCCATTTGCTCGATTTCTGTTCTGCTTTTTGGTTTATTTTGTTTTTTTAGATTCAATTGTTGATAGATAGATATATTTATTGTCATTTTATTATTCATATTTTTGTCTTTTATTTTCTTCTTAAAGAAGACCTTTTAATATTTTATGTAATACTGGTTATGTGGTGATTAAATCCTTTAGCTTTTTCTTGTCCGGAAAGCTCTTTATATGTTCCTTAATTCTAAATGTTAGCTTTGCTGGGAAGAGTATCTTGTTTGTAGGTCCTTGCTTTTCATCACTTTGAATATTTCTTGCCTTCAGGCCTGCAAAGTTTCTGTTGAGCTCC
Source organism: Cnephaeus nilssonii (assembly GCF_951640355.1). Lineage (NCBI taxonomy): Eukaryota > Metazoa > Chordata > Mammalia > Chiroptera > Vespertilionidae > Cnephaeus > Cnephaeus nilssonii. The sequence continues at coordinate 13,836,311 of NC_137075.1, read as the reverse complement.
CTTGTAGATAACTAACTGCTTTTCTCTTACTGGTTTTCTTTCTTTGTCTTTAACCTTTTGAATTTTATTTTATTTTATTTTTAAAAATATTTATTTATTTGTTTCAGAGAGGAAGGGAGAGGGAGACAGAGATAGCAACATCAGTGATGAGAGGGACTGCCTCTGCATGCCCCCCACTGGGGATCAAGCCCGAAACCAGGCATGTGCCCTGACTATTAATCAAACCGTGACCTCCCGGTTCATAGGTTGACGCTCAACCACTGAGCCAAAACAGCTTGGCATAACCTTTTGTATTTTAATCATGATGTGTCTTGATGTGGGCCTCTTTGTGCTCATCTTGTTTGGGACTCTTTGTGTTTTCTGAACGTGTATGTCTATTTCCTTCACCAGGTTAGGGGAGTTTTCTGTTATTATTATTTCAAGTAGGTTTTCAATTTCTTGCTTTCTCTCTTCTTCTTTTGGCACCCCATGATGTGAATATTGGTATGCTTGAAGTTGTCCCAGAGGCTCCTGAACTATCTTCAATTTTGGGGATCCTTTTTTTTTTGCTGTTCTGATTCAGTGTTTTTTGCTTCCTCATATTCCAAATCACTGATTTGATTCTCTGTTTCATCTACTCTACTGTTAATTCCCTATAAATTATTCTTCATTTCAGTTAGTATACCCTTCATTTCTGACTGGTTGTTTTTTTTGGTTTACATATCCTTTTGTATGCTGTTGAAGTTCTCACTAAGTTCATTGAGCATCCTTACAACCATTGTTTTGAACTCTGCATCTAATAGATTGCTTATCTCCATTTTGTTTAGTTCTTTTTCTGGAGTTTGATACATGTTTATTTGTATCATCATTTTGGCAGCCTCCCTGTATTTGTTTCCATGAATTATGTAGAGTGACCTGTGTTAGCCAGGTTGATGGAGACTCAGATATGGCAGCTGCCTGTTGGCTCTGTGGGGGGAAGGCTTAGAAAAGGAACAATAGCCTCTGCCAGAAGCTGGGATTCCAGCAGTCCTCCCTCTTGCTCAGACACAATCCTCGCCAGTTTTTACAGTCAGAAGTTATGGGAAACTTCTCTTCCTGGCACTAAAACCCTGGGCTAGGGGTCCTGGTGTGGGTCTGAAACCCCCTTGTTCCTCTGCAGCTGAGCTATCCTTTTGGATTTCTATCACATGGATGTTGGACCAGCCCATTCTGTGTCTCTGCCCCTCCTACCAATCTTGATGTGACTTCTTTAAATCCCTAGTAGTAGGAATTCAATTCAGCTAAGATTCAGGCAGTTTGAATTATTAGCATTTAGGCATTTAAGCAAGAATGATATCAGTTTTTGACTGAAATCACTGCAACAATAAAGAGAGGGGTGACTCTCCAGACAAATGGTCACACATGAGGCCTCTCCACTTATCCATGTTTCTTTTACCAACAGCGAAAAACATCCTAATAAAAAAGTAATATGCAAATTCACTGTACCTCCGCTACACCCAGAAGCCATGCCCACAAGCCACGCCCATAAGCCAATCAGGAGTGAATATGCAAATAAACCCAACCAAGATGGCTGTGGCCATGGAGAGCAGGAGGGAGGCTTGTGTTTCCCCAGCAATGGAGGAAGCCAAGCTTTCTACCTGCCCTTGCTGGTCCAGGCCTCCACTCAAGGCTACAAAGTTTCAATGATAGAAGATAAATAAATCCCCCCCAAAAATGGCTGTGGCCCCAGAGCAAGCAGGAGGCTTGGCTCCACTCAAGGCTACAAAGTTTCAATTATAAAAGATAAATAAATCCCAGATCCCAGGGCCTCCACTTGGGTTGCCGGGGGGCGTGACCGGTCTGCAAACCACCACAGGCTCCTTGCCCAGGCCACCCCACACCCCAAGGGAACCCCCACCCTGATCCGGGACACCCTTCAGGGCAAACCAGCTGGCCCCCACCCATGCACCAGGCCTCTATCCTATCTAATCCTATCTAATAAAATAATAATATGCAAATTGACCATTACTCCAACACACAAGATGGCTGCCCCATGTGGTCAAAGATGACTGCCCCCATGTGCACACAAGATGGCCACCACAAGATGGCCAGCAGGGAAGGGCAGTTGGGAGGGACCAGGCCTGCAAGGGAGGGCAGTTGTGAGTGATCAGGCCAGCAGGGGAGGGCAGTTGGGAGGGACCAGGCTTGCAAGGGAGGTCAGTTGGGGGCAATCAAGCCTGCAGGGGAGGGCAGTTAGTGGTGACCAGGCCAGCAGAGGAGGGAAATTGGGGGCAAATGGGCCTGCAGGGAAGGGCAGTTGAGGGGGACCAGGCCTGCAGGGGAGGATAGTTGGGGGGGACCAGGCCTGCAGGGGAGGGCAGTTGGGGGTGCAGGGGAAGGCAGTTAGGAGCAAACAGGCTGTCAGGGGAGCAGTTAGGCATCAATCAGGCTGGCAGGGGAGTGGTTAGGGGTATCAGGCTAGCAGGCAGAAGCGGTTAGGGGCAATCAGGAAGGCAGGCAGGCGAGTAGTTGGGAGCCAGCAGTCCTGGATTGTGAGAGGGATGTCCGACTGCCCGTTTAGGCCCAATCCCAGTAGGACATCCCTTGAGGGGTCCCAGATTGGAGAGGGTGAAGGCTGGGCTGAAGGACACCCCCCACCCCCATGTACGAATTTTGTGCACCGGGCCTCTAGTGTACTTATAAGAGGTACACATAAACGATATTCATATGGACATTCTATCTTTCTGTCAGACTTCCTGTTTCTGGAAAAAAAGCAACAAAAAGGGATTTCTAGTATTGAAAAATGAGGCAAGTTGATGTGCCACAGTTCAAGTTCACGGCTAAAAAGTTGTGAAGATAAAATTCAAGAGAGAAAGAGAACTAGAAAAGAAAATAGACAGGAAGTGTGAAAAGAAAAGAAACAGTAGCTATAACCATTAGCACACACCAAGAATAGAAATGGACATCTGTCTTCTGTGAAAGTAGGAATGAGCACTGCATGCCCCATTCCCTTTTTGGAATATACTGGCACCATTTAGAGCAGTGATGGCGAACCTATGACATGCGTGTCAGCACTGACACACGTAGCCATTTCTGATGACATGCGGCCGCATGCCGAGGATGAAACATTTGCTGCTCCTGAGGATGAAACATTTGCGACTAGAGCCTTGAAGTTAGTTTTTTCCTCAAAGTGACACACTACCCGAGTTATGCTCAGTTTTTTGGCGAAGTTTGACACACCAAGCTCAAAAGGTTGCCCATCACTGATTTAGAGTCTACCCGGTTCTCAGCACAGATGGCCTCTCCCCTGAACACTGGCCCTGATCACTGCAACTCAGAGGAAACAGATTCTGGACCATGAATCTGACTCTATAATAGACTGCTTTTATAGATATTTATATTTTTTGTACTCATATTTTGTTTCTTTATCTATTTTGTATACTTACAAAGAGCAGGGTCAATGTATTTCAGTTCTTCCTATAATGATATTTTGCACCAGTAAGTGCTAATGAATATTTCGATTGATGATGGTTGGAATAAATATTAATGGAAACAAAGCTGAGAATTTAAGGAAAAAGAAAAAGTGCTCAGCTCCAACATCTATAAAATTTAATATTAAAGAAATGCTGCTTACATTCTGGCCCAGTGTGGACTATGTTCTACAATGCACCCATCAAGCAAAATGAAAATATCACCACTACTCTGTTCCATTAGGGTGAACATTGCTGTGTGCTTGCAAGCTGGTATACGTGCCAAGTTATAGGATTGATTTAAGTGCAGTGATCATATCTTGAGTAGTCAAGGAGTAATTGGGGAAGGCAAGATTGGTTTTGTAGCAAATGATTACAGGAAATCTTACCTGAATCTTTTCAAGTTATCATTTTACTATGCAATGTTTCATTAGCTAATTGTTATTGAGACAATGAAGGAGTTGGTTCCAAAACAGTCAATTACTTAGTCCAATTTGGGTAATAAAAACATTCTATGAATTAAAATATAGTTTACTTTGAAAGGAAATCATGCCTCCCTGGAGGCTGTTCAATAGTTTGGGGAAAATGGTTCTACTATTTGCCTCTTTGTTGCAACATTATATGTTGGGGAAAAACCTAATTACATTTGGATGATTCTAACTACTTTATGGTGCAAACTGCTAAGATATTAACAAAGAAAAACTTGCATGAGAGAGTTGTACAGAGGAGGAAACTGGCAGCAGTGGGATGCACCCAGACTGTGCCAGAGCATACTTGAGAGCCTCCATCTCTCAGTTTTGAAGTTTATTCTTCTTTCTTCATGCAGTAAAAACTACAAATAACCAAACAAGGACTCAAAAAGATCCCCCATAGACTTTAGATGATGTATTCACCTGTTAGAATGTGTAAGTACTGAGGCCTTTGATAATTTCTAAATTGTAAAGTGTTTTTTAAAAATTAATTTGACTCGTGCTTTTTAGTAGTAAAAATGAATATTTTACTCAGTAATTATACTAGACAACTATAACATTTATGGTCCACTTAAAAAAGCTTTTTGATTTTTTTTAGGAAGGACTGCAAATGATTCATGGCTATAAAACAATGTGTTTGGGAGGCCTCAATGTTCTTGAAAAGTTTCCTTTGCCCCTATTGTGGCATGCAACAAGCAGCTTAGAAGGAGGGTTTTCTTGGGACATAGAGATGGTGAATGTGGTGGCCCAATTCCTTTTGTGTTTTAGAATAGTTTAAATATTTCTATGTCTCTTCTTTTTTTTTAAAAAAATATGTTTTTATTTATTTCAGAGAGGAAGGGAGAGGAAGAGAGAGATAGAAACATCAGTGATGAAAGAGAAACATTGATCGGCTGCTCCTGCACAGCCCCTACCGCATGTGCCCTGACCAGGAATCAAACCATGACCTCCTGGTTCATAGGTCAACACTCAACCACGGAGCCACACCCACCCGGCTCTATATCTCTTCTTTTAATTTGCTGTTTCCTCTCACCTCTATAGCAGAACATGTGCATACACACACACACACACACACACACACACACACACACACACACACACTCAACTCACACACACTTCTGAGCCTCATTTTGACTCTGTACCTGAGCCTCCATCTACAGTTCTTCAGTACCTGACTGGTTGCATAGGAACCATCTGGAGCTATTTGCACCCTTTCTCGGCATGTCCTATCGGAAGGTGCTCAGGGGCCACATTTGTGCGTAAGGTGCTGTCTACAAGGGACCTGTTGATTTGAGGAGTCAGAAGAGCTTGTCTAAACATGGAGGACATTCTCCAAGCCCCTGCTCCTGGTCTCCATGAGGGGGCCCTGCAGGAGCTCTCCATTGGGGGTTCTCTGCTCAGCGATGTGCCCCTGAGACACATTCCATGCTGATGCAGTAAGTGCCGAACTGCCAAACAGCCTTTGTGAAATATCAGAACTGTGCACGACTGTAGAATCAGTTTCTAAAGAACAGAAATGGTTTCAAATAAACTATATTTTCTTAACATGATGAAATTGAAAGCAATGCAATATTCAAGCAATTTGTACTATTAATTTCTCTGCATCTCACTTTTTCAAGATTACCTAGAACTCCTTTCATACTGAATGCATAGTAGATACTAAATTTAATATTGTTGGAAGAGAAGTATTTAAAAAATAGAAATGTTGTGTTCTATACACAGAGAGTGTGGCTGTCTGTAACTTTTCAAAATTACATATTATAAAATTATAAGTTGCAAAAACTATGCTTTGTGGTAGATGGATTGAATCAATGACCCCAATTCATACTGTATCTATGCCCTTTTCAATGTGCCTTTAGTGTTTCCCATCAAGAGGTGGAATATATGTCTAACTTACTTTGGCCAAAGGCATGTTCACAGACTTAAAATAAGCAGATTTTTTAAAAGGTGCTTGCACATTTCTGCTTCTTCTTTTGGTCCTCTGCCTTCACAATGAGAATATATCCATGCTGAAAAATGAGTCAACTCATCCCAGTTTTCCTAACTGAGAACATCCTGGACCAGCTGACAGCCAGCTTTCCCCCAGACACATGAGAGAGCCCAGCCAAGATCAGCAGAGCCCTAAGCCAATTTCGGGTGACTGTCACACAGTAACTGTATTTAAGTAAGCTCAGCCAAGCCCAGAAATAGTGTTCGACTAACCCATAGAATCATGCACAAAATAAATTCTTACTATTTTACACCACTGAGTTTTAGAGTATTTGTTAGCCAGCATTGTTGTGCAAATAGATTATCAATAAAATAGTAAACACAGTGTAATCTTTGACTCACAACTCACTTTAGAGTTTTCATTTGAGTAATTATGAAAATGAAATACCTTTGTCCAGTTATGGAATAAGGAAAGTATAAGGGATTGAGGTGAATCTGCTCAGGGGATGTGGTATGATAAACATAAATGGTGTCTGAATTGTGGTCAGTTAGAAAAAAAATGTACAATTGGCCTATATCCCAAATTACATAAAAGTAAATAAGCAACAAAAGCAAAACCAAAGACACTCTTTGGTTTACGGACCTTTGTAATTTTCTTAGAAAAATTATAGAACTTGGAATATTTAATTTTATTCTTAAATGGATTCTGGATCAATATGAAATAATGGTTTACATTCACATATTTAACATATAGAGTATCATGGTTCTTTGTTTGCAAGCAACAGATACTGACTCTGGCTTAATCAGAAAAAGAATTTATTAGAAGTATATTGAGGAACTCACAGAATTGAAGGGAAGACTGTAGGACTAGCATGGAAATGGAATAAAGCTACAGCATTTTTTAGGGTAAAAAAGGGAAATTAAATAAAAACAAACAATTAAAAAAATGAAAGTCCACTGTATGTGGCTTTAGTTTCAGTTTTCCACTACAACTCCTTTCTTTGTTCCCTTTTACTAGGAAGAAGCAAGGTTGCTTTGAGGCCTGATTAGTGAAGGGTGGAGAATATGGTGGCCAAATAGGAAGACCTTTCTTGCACCTCCTCCCAGGGCCAGACTAGAAATTCAACTAAATTGGGGAACATTCAGCTGGAATTATCAACTGAGGTCCAGCTGGGGAGGAAGGACAGAAAAAACCTGGAGACTGGTTGGAAGGGTGAGGTCTTGAGAGGAGCTGGCCCAGCTTTCACGTGTGGCAGGTCTAGAGAGAGGAGGGAATCTCTCGGCTACCGGGGCATTATTTCCCTAAGAAGATTGATGCTCGGAGCCCTGGCTGGGCTCCACAACCCAGAGCATCAGAGTCAAGAACAGCGGCCCAGGTAACATCCAGCCATGAAAGGTGGCAGGACTTCTGGCCATTGGGGAGTCTGTAGCTGGTCAGTGTTAAAACTGCAGTTTTGTTTTCTTTTCTTTTGTTTTTGTTTTAAACCCAGAGCACAGGATTTTCTTCTGCAGCTACTCACCTGAAGCTTCAGTGGAGGGAGGGCTATGCTGACTGAAGGCGCCTGAGGAAAGGCTGGGGTAGGAAGCATTGGGGGAAGACGTGGAAAAGAAATGGCTGTGAGTCCTGCATTCCGTCACAACCCCCAAACCAAAACAGCCATTTTTTCCTGAGAGGCTCTGGCCCCTTTCAGAAGCCACAGCTCAGGAAAAGGAAAAACCACCACCCTAGGTGATACGGCCTGCCCCACCCTCAGGAGCCCTGCCTGCCACACCCTGCCTCTTGACCTTTGCAGAGGAGAAAGCAGCAGAGGCCAAGCCTATGGGTTTGAACAGTTTCAGGACACATCAGTCACTGGCATGGGGGTGGTGCCAACCGCCCCACTAATCGGGAACCTGACTGATGCTTTCCCCGCAAGGGGGAGCTGATAGAAGCTCCAGATTTCCAGCTAATTCCCCTGGACCACACATGAGGATATCTGCCCAGCTGAAGTCAGGGAAATATTCTGGGTCACTCTCAGAGGACTAGCTCTGGGACAGGAAAACACACCCATCACTGTCCCTGAAATCTGAACAGAACCTCCACCTCATGAGAGACCCAGAGTTCTATACCCTTGATTTTGCCTAAAGCCCTTTCAAAAACAGACTTTGGAGTGATTAAGATTGATAATGGGCTGGCAGGGGATGGCAGGTGGAGGTGGGGCCCAGGAAACCTGGGGAAGTTTGCTGACCCATCACTGAGCCCCCTGCTGCTAATAAACCAGCCTTAGGAAGCAGCTTGGACCCTCCCATGTGTAGCCAAGTCCTATGAAGAAAGAAACAAACTGTGGATGTGGATCATTTGAAGCTTCAAATAAGTTACTGGGAGCCAGAGGAGGACAGTTTCTGACCTTGGTTATCACCTAAATACCTCCTGGGAGGTTCAAAATTCACTGACAAAACAGTCAGCCTCAGTTATCAGAAGAGCAGGATTCAAAGGGAGCTCCCAGGAGGCACTAAACTCCTTTGAGATGAATGGCACTTTACTTTTTATTTCTTTATCTTCCTTTTCTTTCTTCTTTATTGATTTGTTATTATTTTAGTCTCTCTTTTTTCTTTCATAGATCAATTTCCTTTCCCTTTTCTTACCATATATTTTCTTTCTCCTTTCTCCTGCTTTCTCTTCATTTTTTCTTTTCTTATTTTTTGTATATCTGCTTTCTCTTCTTTTTTCCTTTTCATAATTATTTTCTTTCTTTTTCCTCTTATACCATTTTCTTTCCTCTATTCTTTATTTCTTTTTTTCATCTCTGTCCTTTCATATTCTTTTATTCTCGTATTTCTTCTTTTATTGCCCTCTTTTCTCCTTCCTAATTCTTTTTTTGTGGTTGCTTTTGTTCTTGTTGTAGGGGTCTTGTGTATGGTTTTGCTTTGTTTTGTTGTGCTGTGTTTTGCCAGCACCTGCACAACAGCTTGTATGATGTGCTCAGGGGTGGGCCTCACAGTCAGCCAGCCTGAGAGGAGATTCCTTCCATGAACAAGACAATAACATTTAAGACCCAATCACAACAGGGGAGCCTAAATAACTCACACAAGGGTCATTCATAGCGCACCCAGCTGGATGCACCACATCAGTCCACCACAGGAAAACTGGGAGGCATAGCAATTTGCTTTAATACATAGAAACAAATACAAAGGGATAGCAAAAATGGGGTGACAAAGAAAAAACACCCAAATAAACGAAAAGGAGGAAACACCAGAAACAGAGCTAAGCAAAATAGATGCAATCAATTTATCAGATATAGAGTTAAAATTAATGGTTATAAGAATGCTCAAGGAACTTAGTGAGAATTTTAAGAAAGAACAGCAAGAAAAAAGAAATAGAAACCATAAATAAGAATCAGTCATAAATGAAGAATAACACATCTGACATCAAGAATACACTGGAAGGAATCAAAAGTATATTTAACAAGGCAGAAGATCAAATCAGTGACTTGGAAAACAAGTTAGAAAAAAAACCCCACCCAATTAGAGCAGCAAACAGAAAAAATAATTAAAAAGCAGGAGAATAGTTTAAGGGAACTTTGGGGTAATATGAAATGTAACAACATCTGCATCATACAGAAGGAGAAGAAAGTAAGCAATAAATAGCAAATCTGTTTAAAGAAATAATGACAGAAAATACTTTTAACCTGGTGAAGGAAAAAGTCACACAAGTTCAGGAAATACAGATAGTTCTAATCAAGAGGCCTGTTTAGTGATGAAAAAGATCATTCAGGGAGTTGCCTAATGATAACTTGGTAAACAAATCTGTCCCAGTTGTCCCTATAATTAGAGGTGAAGTTAAGCCCCAATCTAAATTCCCGGGTATGTGACAATCACACTCACAACTGCCTGGGAAGCCTGCACTATTGTTCATTGACAGGCATAGCTGTATATGCATGGCTTTGGGATGACCAGGTGGGAAAAATCATCTAGGAGCTGTGGGACTCAGGTGAGTTTCTCAACCAATCTGAGCCTTGGTTTCTTTATCCATGAAATAAGGATAAAAAAGGTATCTGCCTCATAGGGTTGTTGTTGAAAACCTTTCATATACACCTAATCAAGTAAAGTTAGCTTAGTTCTGCTCAAGGGGAACTTTAGTGGGATAATGAGTTGTTTGCTCTTCACAGAGAATGAAGACTGAGGCAGGTGGTTAGTGGAAAGATGGTAGGCTTTAGGCCAGATGAGCTTGCTTGCAGACTTGGTTCTACACAAAATATGTGATCTTGGGCAATGTTCTTATCTTCCCTGAACTTGGGTTCCTCATTTGGAAACTGAGGAAATATGGCCTTTGGAGACTTGTTTGGAATATTGAACATCTGTAGAGTGCTCAGTTGTATCTGGAATTTAGTGGGCAGCCAACAATGACAGTCCCTTCTTTCACCTTAGAGTGGCTGAGGTGTTCTACTCTCATGTAGCCCTTAATGGAAAAGTGGAACAGGGTACAGACTTCAAGGTGTTCATTTTATTATAGCCTTATTCCCAGGAAGGCACATCAGCTGGCAGTAAGTCTAGTGCCATCTGCCAGAGAAGTCGTCGTGCCCTAAGCAGATTCCTTCTCCCAAGATCACTTTCTGCTCTGTAGTTATTCATTTAGAGCAGCAAAGACTAAGAAAGCTGAGTCACTAACTGGGCCACTCCCACCACTGACCTCCCAGCAGGCATCTCTCCTTCCCTTCTTCCTCCTCCTCCTCTGTTTTCTCCTAATACTACCATTAATTTGACTTACGGTGCCATGAGGGAGAAATGTCATCTCATATCTGTGTTTCACATTTTCACTTCCATTTCAGTGATATATTTCTTTGTCCACTAGGTACTGTAATACTCAGAGAGGGAAATGTTCATGTGGGATTTTGAACTTTGTTCACACACAAGTGAAGATACTCAGGTTAGAAACATTTCTGACTTTTGGCAATATTTTTCTTGGCCAAATATTTTCAACCTTTGGCTACATTCTTACACTGTCTTTAGAGTTATGAGGATTTGGGGAAGGGTTTGGTGAGTGGGAAGAGTAGTTGCTTCCAGAAAGGAAAAGAGAGGGGAGAGAGAGAGAGAGAAAGAGAGAGAGAGAGAGAGAGAGAGAGAGAGAGAAAGTATTGAGGAAAGGGGAAATTACTCCTTCTACCCCTCTTGAGTTCTTATGGCTAGACTAACAATAAAAATGATACAAGACCAGATTAACAAGATAAAAATCAACTTAATACGTGCTCACGGAGGTCATAAATGATGCTCAGAGAAATAATCAAAGATGACATTGAAATTTTTTAGACAACGAAACAATAAAATTTTAAAGAATTGACAGGAAAAAGAAACTTAGGTTTGGATACTCACTATATGAGGAATTTAAGCAAAGTTCAGGTTTGAGTAGTAAATTAGTAAAGGAGTAACAGATTTGCTTTTAGAGACTTTTTGGCCCTGCCTTTCTCAATTGCAGTGGTAAAGGTGTCTCCCTCAACACCCCCACTGGAGTAAGGAGGGCACCTTTCACAGAGGAGATTCATTCCTGCATTCAATAAGACAAGGGAGCACCATGGTGCCCAATCTGCACCAGCTGCTTGTCAAGTAACTTTAATTTGAAATAATCAACATACCTTGTGGGATATTTTGGGTGGCCTGCCCTGGACCCTGACAAAGGAAGTAATAAAAGAAGGAAGAAGAGAAGGAGAGAAAGATTTTTATGGAGCATGCCAGTTCAAGTTTTCCAAATCAAAATTCATGTTTGAAAGATGTAATGTTGTATTGACTCCAATATATATAAATACAGGGGTGTCCCTGCATCGACACAGAAACCATACTTTGTAGAAAACCCTCACTTCCCCACCTGCTTTCTCTCTTAGACTAGAATGGAGATGGCATATCCTTTAGAGTAAGATTTCTTAGCGAAAAGAATTAAAAATTTAGCAGACATTCATGTGAAAGAATGAGCTCTATTTGGGGGCAAAGCTATTGAGTGAAAGGAAAAGGGAACTTGGGAAATCTAGTTCAGCTTAATATTTGTGATTCGTTCACAGCCAGAGCACGGGTTCTTTCTTCAAATAAAAACAAAACAGTAATTTGCTCAAATGGTGGCATTTTTCCATGTTTGCTTCAGATGGTAAGCTTCCCTCAGGATTCTCTTGGGTCTGTGGTGACATTTCTGTTTCTACTTCCCTTTGGGTTGGTTTACTGCTAAGGTTTTACTTGTCCTGCTTTGTCAGGAAATAGGGAAGTCTTTGAGAAAAAAAAAAGATGCAATAGTTTAGTTTGATTCCCTATATTTGATGACAAATTCATAATTTAGTTCATTTAGAAAATGAATCATGAACACGCTCTACCCTTCAGCCTCTATCTCCTTCGAGTCTTAATAATAACTAAGATTTATGAAATATTTTGAGTGTTTGTTTTGTTCTAGGCACTGCTCTAAGTACTTTTCATGGGTTAAGTCATGCTAATACATGTGAATGCTGAATTGGTCTGTTTTTGTTTGCAGACATTTCTCAAGGGCTAAGAAAACTGCCTGGCAGATAGTGATGCTCACTACATATTTGTTAATGAATAAAAATCCCTCATTATGTCCCTATGAAAAAAATAGTTTACAGATGAGGAAATTGGGAGACCAAGAAGCTAAGTGACTGTCCCAGGTGATGTGGGTATGAAGTGGAGGAGCTGGTGGGGGGCAGACCGTGGCTGTTGGCTAGAGAGCCTGTGGTCTCTGTCACTGTAGATACAGTTTTGCTTCCTCTCAATCTTCTCCAGAAACCCAATCATCCAGAAAGGCTGGTCAATGCACAACAATACCATAACACTGGCATTTTCCTGCTTCTCTTATTTCCCTCCAATCATTCTCCCATTGCTGTCTCCATCCTCTCTCCTGATGGCACCTAAAAAATTCTCATTCATTTTTTTAATGCCCAATGGAAACTCTACTTTTCCCCAAGCCAAGCCTGCCTGTGCCCTCAGGGATATCTCCTTGCCTCCTATGCCCATGTATCTGTACCACATCTTCAACACTAACCAAATTGAGTCTTGGTTACCTTTTATATGGATAAATATTTTTGTCCCTTTTAATCAGATAACAAGCTCCCAAGGGGCAGTGACAATTTTGGATGTCCAGCATTGAAACTCTGTTAAGCAATCATCATTCTCTCCCCAAGTCCCTCACCTGCATCGTGTGCCATTTTTCCCCTCATGGTAAAGAGAGATAATATTAAAAGGGGCTGGGGTTTAAATAGAGACTAAATAAAACCAAAGAGTAGGTTTAGTGTAGGAAAGGTAATTTAGCACAATGGTTAAGAATGTGTAATCTGTTCTCAGTCTCAGTTTGCTCAGGTTCTAATCCCAGAGACACTGAATTAATTATCTATTATTGTGTAATAAATACCCACAAACTTAGAGCTGTAAGGTCACCATAAATATCATTTCTCCAGATATCTCATGAGGCTATAGTCAAGATGTCAGCCAGGGCTGCCATCATCTGAAAGCTCAACTGGGCCAGAGGACCAGCTTCTAAGGTGGCTCTCTCACGGGGCTGACTCTTGCTAAGATACCTTACCTCCTTGCCATGTGGACCTCCCCATAGCACTTCTGCCTTATTCTGTTTGTCATATGGACCTTACCTGATACAGTATGTGATAAAATTGCATGAAGGCATGGATACCAGAAGGCAAGATTATTTGGGACTATCGTGGAAGCTGGCCATCACACCCACCATTTGTAGTTGTGCCAGCTCAGACACTTTACTTCACAACTTGAAGCCCAATTCCCTCACCTGTAAAATGGGGACAATTATTGGCACTACATCACATTATAAAACTCTTGCAAGAATTAAATGAGTTAACACAGGTAAGGGGCTGAGATTACTATTCAAATATTAACTATTATTATTAGAAAGTGAAAACTTATCTCAGAGTAAGAAAGGCCTGAACTGAGAAGCTTAGACCCCCCCCCCCCACCCGCCCCTCAACCACACTGGTCCCTTTTTTTTCCACCCCTTCCCCAGCTCTGAGTACTTGTGTCTAAGGCAGCAGTGAGGTGAATGTATTTTCAGCATAAAAGTACTTTTCAAAGAGGACCTTTCAGTGTAGGGCAGAACCTGGTTATTGGCTACAGAGGCTTTCGTAGAGTTGCAGTTTTAATTTCACTTTTTGCTCAGATTTCCTGACAGACAATGTATTGATCAGAAAGGATTTGTCTCAGAGATAAGGCAACTTGGGTTATTCAACACTAACACAAGATGAAATGATGTCAATGAACTGCCCCGAAAAATGGGTGAATGTCACTTGCTCCTTTGGGGCCACTTACTGTGGATTCATTTAAGATATGGAAATGGTTAAGATTAAAAGATAGTCCTATGAATATATGGAAAGTAGAAAAGACAAACATTCATCAATTAAATAGTTTTGGAGTATCTACTATATGCCAGACACTATGTTAAATCTGGGAAAATAATGGAATTCCAAAACCAAGACAAGTAAGAGTTCCTGACTTCATGGAGCTTACAGCTAAACTGGTGGAGCAGACTTCAATAAAAAATTACACAAGCATATGTACAATTGCAATCTCTAAAATAAGAGGTATATTATAGTGGAAGTCATACATAGGTGGGTAAGCATAAGATTTGATTGGCCAGGGACAGTTCCAATTTATATCCATATCCTAGAATAATTAACCATAATGCCTAACTTGACTCTCAAAATGGTCTTGGTCTGGAATAGAAACTATAATAATAGCCAGGAAGGTTAGGAAGGCTTTCCTGGAGAAATGATTGATGTATTGAGATACGCAGAAATACGAATTAACCAGTGAAGTAATGTGGGGTAAGAGGATTTTCCAGGCAGAGGACAGGACTTATACAAAGGCCCTACTAAGAGAACAAGCAGAGAACATTCCAGGAGTTGAAAGTCTAGTGTGATTGAAGCATGGGGAACATGGAAGTATAATCTAAAATGAGGTGGTTTAGGTTGTGGGGGACAGACCATGCAAAACCTTAAACACCAGGTGAAGGGTGTGGGGTTTTATTGTAAAACCAAAAAGAAGCTGCCAAGCCAATGTTGCTTAGATGGTTGAGGTTGACCCATGAACCAGGAGGTCTTGGTTTGATTCCTGGTCAGAGCACATGCCCAGACTGAGGTTGACCAATGAACCAGGAAGTCTTGATTCGATTCCCAGTCAGGACACATGCCTCCATCACCAGTAGGGGGCACGCAGGAGGCAGCTTATCAATGATTCTCTTTCATCATTGATGTTTCTCTCTCTCTTCCTCTCTGTCCTTTCTCTGATATAAATTAAAAAAAAAAACACTTAAAAACAACAACATGAAGCTAAAGAAGTGTTTAATCAAGGAAGTTGCATGATCAGATTGACTCTCCAAAGAATTCACTCTGATTGTACATGGAGAAGAGGATAGACGGGCATCAGTGGAGACTAGAACTGAGATAGAGATGTGGAAAAATCTGAGAGATATTTGGTAGGAAAAGTTAATATATTAAGTGATGGTTTGGATATAGGAGATAGAGGATTTTTCAAAAATGCCTCTTAAGTTTCTGTTTACATAGTGGGTTTATTATGACAGATCAGAAATACTGAAAGAATACTAGGTTCAGAGGGAAAATGTGAGTTTAACTTTACACATATTAACTTTAAAGTATCTTTGAGAGACACAAGTGGATTTATCAAGTAGGCAGCTAGATATGTGGGTATGAAGTTCAGAGTAGAGCCTGGGCTTGAGATTAGTTTGTGAGTCAGTGCATTTTGTGCTTGACTGATACATGGAGCTCTTTTTTTCTGGGGAGGAGAAGTGGCCCTCGCATAGAGCTTGGGGGAATTCCAACATTACAAATGTGGCAGAAGATGCTGAGACAGCAAAGGGACTATGAAGAGCAGCCGAGTGGCAGGAAGCAACCAGAAAAGTGAAGCATTTTAAGTCTAAAGCACTTTTAAGGCTGAAAGTAACATAGGAGGGCTGTCAACAATGCTGAAAGTGATCCAGAGGTGTTTTTAGTGGGGTGTGCTTAGAACAAGGCATGGTGAGCAATAGCCTTTGCTGAGCCTCTCCTAGAGAAGAAATGCAGGGCACACACAGTTAGTTCCGATACCCTGAAAACATGGGAGGGACAAAGCGATGGAGAAGACAAGGAGAGAGCAAACTAATTCATTGAAGCTTTCTCCAGGATCTAGGATGTTCTCAACCATAAGGACTTTTAGTAAAACTGAAGTAAAGCAAAGCCTGTCCTCATTCCTTTCTTAGTTTATTCAGCCTGATCTATCCATATGGAGGGAGGAGAGGAAGTGGGGGATGGTGTGTATTAGAAATTTCACTGCTATGGTCAGGAGAGTTGTGCGAGTCTGACATAAATCTGGCCCAACTTAATTGTTCTTTGTATATTGGTTGCTAATCAGGTATTGATAAAGCCTAATATTCATGACACCTTTGAGCTCCTCATCACTATATCCAGGTACATCACACACCCTGTGACCGAAATATGGTCTCTGTGCCACAGAAACACATGACAATGATTGTGGTGTTCACTATAGAATTCATGTCTTTGGGAGCCGCATAGAATATAATAATTTGCTGCTCACTCAGTAAACCAGTGATTAACCACATGTAAATCTGATTGTTTCTTTGTAGAAGCCCAAGCACAAAGAAACACAGACAGATACACACTCTCGTATTCAAAGGGTGCCTTGCTTTGCCGATAGATGTGTTCCTGAAATGTGTGTGTTCAACAAATTTTTGTAAATCAAGTAATATATTTTTCCTTGATTCTACATTCTCATTTCAGAGATGATTTATACTGATTTAATATCAAATGACAATGTTTCTTAACGTTTTGGCTAAAAGTTATTTTCTTTGTTCCTTCTTTCTCCTCTAATGCCCCCACCCATTTTTTTTTTTTTTTTTTTGGTTCGGTCAAGAATTTAATGATCTAAAAACACTTAAAGCCATTAGGAAGTTACCATAAGGAGAAGAATCCTTTCACAATATTATTAATTCATGGCTCTGCTGGGACCCTGAGGTCCAGCATGTGTTTAGAAGATGACATTCTGGAGACAAGCGTCTGAACCAGAGGACCTCTGACTGCAGGGCCCAGCGAAGTTTATGACGCAGACTAGAAATGTGACTTCTCATTTGCTTTGATTACTTTCTCTGAAATTTGTCTTTCCAGACCTGGATTTATGCTGGAATAAAAAAGGGGAAATACTTAAAGACACACACACCCTATAATATAATCACAAACATTGGAAGATTGTCAAAGGGAAAGAGAGGAGTCAGGAAGTAGCAAAATTAAATGGAAACTTGAGTCCTAATTCACCATTTCATGCCTTGGCAATGTGGCTGATACAGCAATGATGTATTGGGGGGCTTTCCAAGTTATGGGTGGGAGAGCTACAACTTATGGGTTAAGATCCTTTCCCTTTGCACCCAGAATGGAAAACTGGCCCAGCTTAAAGGCAATTGACACAGTAGGAGAAATAAAGACAGTTTAAGTGTGAACCCAATGTGCATGCATATAGAAATTG
Organism: Cnephaeus nilssonii; assembly: GCF_951640355.1. Taxonomy (NCBI): domain Eukaryota; kingdom Metazoa; phylum Chordata; class Mammalia; order Chiroptera; family Vespertilionidae; genus Cnephaeus; species Cnephaeus nilssonii. The sequence goes on along the minus strand of NC_137075.1, from coordinate 13,818,964 downwards.
AATTTTTTTCAGTGAATTTTCTGAGCATTTTAGACATAATTAAGGAATCAATATTCAAAACAAGAGAAATATCTTCATAAGTTCTATTTTCAAATGGAAAAGAATATGAGGATATCAGACATGGGGTCTATTCACAGGTTGAATTTGGGGGCTCAATGTATGTGCAACTTCTGCCAAATGAAAGAGATGTTTTGAGTAATCAGGTTGCAAGCAGAGATAGAATAAAAAGTTATTTACAGGGGGACTTTTCTGGTATTGGGCCTTTTGAATCATGTTCATTGGTTGCCTGAAGGGATTCTCAAACTCTAATTCTGGATGTTTTCTCCTCAATCCCTTGGAGGAAGTTACAGATGGCTGAAAATTCCTTGGCACTTTTAATGAAACATGGAATCTATGTTTCCTCTCCTTGAACTTAGTAGGCTCTGTGACAACTTTGATACATAGAGTACAGTGGACGTGACACTGTGCCAATTGTCAGGCTCTTAAAGGCCTGGCAACTTCCATTCTGGTTCTTGCAGTCCTGAGCTGCCATATCAGAAGTCTAACTACGATGGGAGAGTCTATGTAGAGAGGCTTGGACACCATATGGAGAAGGAGAGGACCCAGTTGAGCCCAGATGGCCTGACGTTTCTGCCAATGTGCCAGGCATTTGGGTGAAGCCATCTTGTACCTGCAGCCCAGCCCTGCTGCCACCCAAAACTACCCACTGTCCCCAGTCAGCACCACAGAAGAAGTGCTAGGTGAGCCCTGCTGAATTTATGACCCATGGATCATGTGGATAAATACAATGATTTTTGTCAAGAAGCAGGTCTCTGATAAGAACCTTTGAACTATCCAAAACAATAAAAAAGTTGTCCTATTTCAGAAATTCCTTTCCAAGACACATGACTCATTTATAGCCACCTGCAGATTACAATCTAGAGCACAAATTCCAGGCAGCTTTGAGACATCTAAATTTGATTAGGCAGACAAAAAAAATTTAAATTCTTATCTGGTTTTTGAAACTTTCTCATGGATGCCTGAAGAACAGATGCCATACATTCTTATTGACCTTTGCTCTACTGATTATAATCACATTCCCTGACAGAAAGTGCAGCAGATTAGAACAAGTCATAATTTTTAATAGGCTATTTCAGGAGCAATATATTAGATTTGTAGAAACCTCATTCCAGAACATTAAGGCAATTTTATTGAGGAAATGTAAGAACTAAGCTCTTCTACCTCTGCTCAAACTTAAAGGAATGGATGGCTAAAGTTGCAAATTGATTTGATATACATCATACTTGGAGATACTACTCTTCTGTCTTAAATAAATCAATAATTTCAACTCAGTTTTTGCTCTGTGTATAGTGCACACGTTTTTCCAAAATGGTCAGGCAATGAACTGTTCTGGGTATTCAAATATTCAGGTATTTTAGTTAATTGAGAATTTCAATCCATACCAAACAGCAGTAACCAATTTCAAAGAATTTCAAGTAAGTGAAATGATTTTTTCCTCATCTAAAGATTCAGAGGGTGCTTGTGTTTCCACAGTGCCCAAGGGGGCTGTTAGGAACCTCATGCTGTAAAGTTCAAGAAACTGGGAAATCGGGTCTGAAGTCTATTCTCACTCCAGATTCCAGAATCTGGATGTTGTTCATTGACCATGTTTCTTTTGTGCTTATAAATTGAGAGCTCAGAAAAAAAAAAATCCACCTGCTTGCTTGAACTCTCTTGGTGCTCTAATTTGGTGTAAACAAGCATTTACTATACATCAATAAGTACCTATTCCCCGGAAATGTTTTCTGCTAAACTCCTGGAAATGTTGGGAAGTATTCTTGTGGGAGCTTTGTACAAACAATTTTAAACACCTTGGCAGGAGCAAATGCGCTCTCAGGAAGGTGAGCAGGAACACCATGAGGGCAGCAGTGTGGAGAATGCAGGGACTTGAGCACAGCGGGCAAAGTGACCATGCCTCCCCTGGAGGGCAGCACATTAGATGCTTCACTGCCATTTCCCCGGCGATTCCAGACACAGGCTTTCAAAGGGGTCAACTCTCAGTGCATATGTCTGGCTAGCATTGAGGAGTTTCCATTGAGAACTGTCATCGCCATCCCGTCATTTTCATGTATGGAAATGGAAGCAAAGGCATGAGGAGGGCAGAGCCAGTGTGCTCCTCCCTCTGCAGGACACAGCCTCTCAGGCCAGGAAGCAGAACCACAGGGGCCAAGTCTGATTTGGGCATTTGTTGTCATCATCAACAATGTAAATCAGAGCGGGATGCCATAGGGTGGATTTCTGGGTTCATGAGAGTGGGATGAATCTGGTTCCCGCTAGCCTGCCTACAGTTTATATGCCCTTTCCCTCATGGCCTTGGCCCAGCATGAGAGGAATCTCACAGCACATAATGGGCTTTGGAGGCCAGCTCTGGGCAGGCCATTTCCCCAATGTGTCCCTGTGTTCACAGTGCAGATATTTCATTCACAGCCAGTTAGTTCCTAGCAGCCAGAATGGTCAGCATTTAGGTTTCTTCTTCTTTTTTTAATTCTCACCCAAGGGTATGCTTTTATTGATGTGAGAGAAAGGAGAGAGAGAGAGAGAGAGAGAGAGAGAGAGAGAGAGAGAGAGAGAGAGAGAGAAAGGAGAGAGAGAGAGAGAGAGAGAGAGAGAGAGAGAGAGAGAGAAGTTGATTCCTATATGCAACCTGACTGGGGATTGAACCCGCAACTTAGGTATGTGCTCTGACGGGGAATTGAAGTCCCAACCATTTTGGTGTACAGGATAATGCTCCAACCAACTGAGCCACCAAGCTGGGTAGTAGTTAGATTTCTTTACTGAAGTTTTGGAGACAATCTCCAAATTGGCAGAAGTAACCCCAAAATTCTAACCAACCTGGACTCTTCACCTGCTAACTGGCTTTGAAGCACATGGAATCTTGAAACCAGTTCCTTTTTATGGATATATATTTTATGTATAAAAAAGTAATTATCAAATGAAAATCTCCTTATGCCTTTCAAGCATCTGTGAATATGAAGTTCTGGTGACTGTATGATTAGAAGGTGAATGACTGTATAAATTGAGGGTGAATGACTGTACATGGAGGGCAAATGAATGACTGTGCAGATAGAGGCTGAGTGAAAATGTGCATGGAGAGTGAAAGGATGACTATGTAGATGGAGGGTGAATGAAATGACTGTGTGCATGGAGGGTGAGTGAATGAATGAATGGCTATTCCATTTTCTGGATCATCAATGGGAACCCACAAATAGCTGCCAATGGGGACAGTCAGGCTATTTGTGAATGAATAGGTAGTGTATTTATGTCACCTGATGGTTGAGTTAATTTGTTAATGGAGTCAGTTAGATCTAAAAACAGTAGATTTTCCAAGTCTGAACTTTCTGAACATGTGAAGGTTTTTGGGTTGCCAGGCACACGTAAAATTCCATTGTTAATTTAGCAAATATTGACTGAAAATGTGCCCGGCTCTGTACTGAAGCTAAAGTATGAATCTAGGCAGGAATGGTTCCTGCCTAATATAACTTATATCAGGAGGGGAAGTCACCTTAGACACACTGTTATATAAGTTGTTGATTACCATGTGACAAGTGTGGTAATGAAAATGTGCAGGAATAAAATGGAAATGTCCAATGAGAATATATAACAGGAGATCTAATCTTGTAAGCTGGTAGGTAATAGCAAGATTCCTTTAAAAAAGATAATTGAAGTTGATAGGAGTTAGCTAGGGCAGAGAGAAAGGTGTTCTAGGCAGAGGAACAGCCGTGGGAAGGCCCTAGAGTTAGGTGGAGCTTGGCATGGTGCAGGAAGCTAACTAGCCAGTGGGAGAGTTGGACTGAGATCACCAAGGGCCTTACAGAATATTTTAAAGATTTGGGATTTTATGCTAATGACTTTTGGGGGTCACTAAGGTTTTCAAGTGGAGATGTGATGTGATCAGATAGGGATTTTCCACAGATTATTTGGCTGCTCTGCAGAGAATGTACTGGAAGGAACAAGCATGGACACAGAAGAGTTAGGAGCTGACTGTAGAATCCAGGTGAGAGATACTGGCAGTTTTGCATGAGGGCTGGAGGGAGGTTGGGGACAGAAAAGGAACAATGATGGCACCATCCCTCTGGCCTCAGCCCTGCTCATTTTTGAAGTGGAATTCGATCATCAGAGAATAAAGGCAGGAAGGGAAAATCGTCAGAAGTCCAGTCATTCAACAAATGCTTATTGCTCACCACATTAGGCACTGTTTATAGCACTCCAGGGTACAGAGTGAACGAGATCAAAAACGAAATGACACTCTGAAGGCAAGCAACCTTAAAAGCCATATTCCCCCCCTTTTTTTTTTCACCTCAAACACTTCCCTGTGTCATGTTATGTACAGCATGGAAGCACTAATATAATCTTTACAGCTTTTCCTACATTTCCTTTATTCATCATTCTCCTTTTTCTCTCCTCTTCTGTAATATATCCTAAGGATCTAGTATAAAATTTATTCCAATTTTCTGAAAAAGTTATTTGAGAAATGAAATGCTAAAAGTTGAAAATGTATCAAAAATTTTATTTCTGCATAGAGAGCTAAGTCTTGCTTTGTGGTCTAAATCTGAGATATTTATTTAGTAATTTACTCTGTGCTAGGCACTGTCCTAAGTGATTTTTATCTATTAACTCTCTTAATATCTATCTTCATAGCATTAGTGAGTATTATTATTGTCTCTATTTTATAGTTGAGAAAACTGAGGCACATGGCAATTAAGTAATTTGCAGAGGGCTCACAGCTAGTAAGCGCCAGAGTGCTATGCTGCCTCTCCAGATGAAGAAACATATAGAATTCCTCTTTTCATCCCGGTCCCTATAAAGCCACTCCCTTCAAATTAAGCTTTAAATGGGCACAACCAGAAACCCAGCTCCATTGGAAGAAAATTCTCAGGATATTCTGCAAGCCAATCCTGTCACTCTCCCTCTGGGTTGCGGGCCTATGGCTACTGTTGCCCTTATCAAGGGGCCTGGTTTCCTTTATGCTCTGGAAGCCATGCTTTCCCATGCTGGCCCTTCATATGTCATTGAGAATGAGAAGAATGTGATGAAATGCTATAAAGGCCAGAAAGGGGGATCATAGGAAGAGAACGCCCCTTGCTTCCATCAGCCCACTGGACTATCCTTTGGAAGATAAAGTTTATAAGCTATGAGTGAATCTGTAATTTTGGTGAACCAGACTTTGGAAAACTTCCCATCTGTTTTGTGTTTAAAAATGAGCTTTTCAAATCAGGGATTATGTTAATGCTAGAGATGGAAACATTCCCGAAGGTAGGATCATTCAGATGTGATTTCGTGGAGAATGTATTGAAGTTTGGTATCTAATCCAGAGTCTGTGTCCCTAGTAAACAGACACAATCCCGCTCCTGGCCCATGGCTTCTTTGACAACCAAGTAAGGAACAGATTGGTGGGGACGAGGGGAAGTGACAGAGCAGGGAAAAGGGGCATAAAGACAGGGAGACAGGGAGAGGAGAACGGTTAGGGAGGATAGCATTTCAACAGATCAGATGCTTCTCCATGCTGGCATGGTGTTAGGAAATTATCTTTACTGTCCATAGGTGACAGTCTACTAGTAAGTTTGACTTGTCTTTTGTAAAATCACCACAGTACCATAGAGGGCTCTGCCATAGAACACATCTGCTCAATCACTTATTGAGGAGGGGTGGGGGCATCTTTTAATTGCTTCAATTTCTTCTTGAATCTTCATGGCCCCCATCCCAATGAAGGTTTTGAAAAACAGAAGTCCCCATGTCCAAAATCAGAAAGAAAAAAGCATATTTGAAACAATGGGAGAAGCCACGCTCATCATTGTCATGAGAGAGTGATTGTAGGCTGGAAGGTTTGAAAGCAGTCATTTGTATCCAGAAAAAAAGCATCTTTAATGCAGAGATCTCTGTGAAGAACACTTGTCACCAGCTGGGCTCCATCTCTATCAAGGAAGACACAACAGGAAGTGGGCCCAAGAGGATGGATATGTGTTAAGTGTAATATAAATAGACAGTTAAAGCAAAGCTGGTGTATAGGGGAAATAATCTGACAGCTCATCCAGGCCCCAGGACAAAGAGCCCACAAATCTGTTTTTTAAGTTTATCCTGAATACTTCTGTGTCTCTTGAAATGACAATAATGTCATTTTGGCGCACCAAACTGGCTGTTTTGCCCACGACTGACAATTTGGACCTCTGGGCCATTATTCTACTCAGTCCTAGAGCCCAGGTCACCCCATCTTCTTCTGCAGGCAGATGCAGAAGGTTACACCAGAGCAAGGAGCAGGTGGTGGTATATGGTACTAATGGGGATGAAAAGGTGGGGTCAATGCTGATGGAGGGAAAGGCCTCTGGCTTTACGAAGCTAGTTAGAGACATGGTAATTTATAAGACTTGAATAACTTCTTTAAAATAGATTTTTTTATTGTTGATAGTATTAGAGATATCTCCAACCCCTCCCCCCCCGCCGACCCAGCCTTTACCTCCCTCCTCCCAGCCCCTACTCCCTGCCCGCCCCCACACCCCCAGGTCTTCAGTTCCTTATTGCCCATGTCCATGGGCTATGCATATAAGTATGTAAGTTCTTTGGTTTATCTCTTCTCGTCCCCCCAACTTCACATCAAGGTATGTCAGTCTGTTCCATGCCTCCATGCTTCAGGTCTTATTTTGATGGTCAATTCATTTTGTTCATTAGATTCCACAAATAAGTGAGATCATGTGACCTTTATATTCTCCTTCCCAATCTCATTTCAAAGGATTATAATTTTAGGTATGAGAATTATTAAACCAAAATATTTTTAGGAACTCTTCCAAACCTCAGATACAAAGAGAATCAATTAAAGGGAGGAGTTTCATTTTGAAAAAGTATCTGGGGAGAATTTCAGGACTAGCTTCAGGTTGTACCACTTCCTGTCATTCATGCTTCAGCGGTGTGTGTGTGTGTGTGTGTGTGTGTGTGTGTGTGTGTGTGTCTTTGTGTATAAGGGGAGTGTATTTGCAAAGCTGGTTGCAATTTCACAAGAGTATTCTTAATTAATTTTAGGATGGAAGTGAGAGAATTATTTAGCATGTATATGGCTATTTAATCTCCTTTCTTTTCTATCTTTGGTTAAAATATTTTATTGAATTTATTGGAGTGACATTGGTTAATAAAATTATATAGTTTTTAGATATAAAATTCTATAATACATCATCTGTATATTGTACGGTGTGTTCACCACCCAAAGTTAAGTCTCCTTGCATCACCATTTATCCCCCCTGTACCCTCTCCTACTTCCCCCACCGCCCTTTCCCCCTGGTAATCACCATACTATTTCTGTGTCTATGAGGTTTTTTTCCCTTTTGCTTAATTCCTTCATCTTTTTCTCCTAGCCCTCCTCTCTAACAGCTGCCTGTTTCCTATATCAATGAGTGTTTCTATTTTTTGTTTTTTGTTTATTTCGTTCATTAGATTCCACTCTCCACTACTTTCTTAAGGATTAAAGACAGAAGCTTATGGCCAACAGAACTTGCCCTGAATAGGTTTTCTTAGAAGCTAAGTGACTAGGGATGGTGTCTCTACAGTAACACCACTTCCTCCTTCTATAATCCCCACAGAGGCTTCTCTCTCTAATAATGAAGAAATTAAGTCTCAAACATTTGGGTATTCGGCCCTTTATTTTTGTTTTCTCACCTGAAAGAGAACTTGGAACACCCTATTGGACTCAATTCTCCTTAACTGTGATATTAGGGGCTGAGAAAATAATAACAAGAAGTTTTATTTTTCAGAGTAAAATTGCCATTGCTGACAGAAATCAAATTTATAATACCAGGAAAGTCTGTTTTTAATTTCTGCCATCTTTCTGGAATAGTGTGTGGCTGATCTCTCACTTCTGGAATTAGATTGCATTCCCAAGTTCAAACATGCCTGCTTTTAATTTGGGTATGTTCACGCATGCTGTGTCTGTGCTGACCGGTGAGGAATGGGGCTTAACTTAAGCACTGCAGCACTAGCTGAGGAGCATTTTAACTTGTAACGGGTCTTCTAAGACTCAAGGATTTTAAACCATGGCTTTTCAAAAGGTGAGTCTGATTGTGCATGTGCCAAAGGGAGAAAGCGGCAGCAGTGGGGAATAGGGTGTTTTATAAAGAATCACAAAAACAGAATTATATTTAGTCAGGCAATTCTCTCTTTGCTTACATATCTAGGAAATAAGCCAGAAACATAACAAGGAATCAGCATGATTACTGATACTGAACAGCGAAAAAATGTCTCCCCCCTCTTAGTTTCTCTTTCTGCCAGCTGAAGACAAGTTCTGAGGTGGCTGTTTCTAGAGGACTCAAAATTCTCGGTGTGAATTAATACAATTTATCATATGGACAGAGCTAAAAATCAAAGTCAGATGATCATCTCCAATAATGGTAAAAATATATTTTACAAAATTTTTCAACAGTCTATGTTAAAACAGAGAAAGCTTTAGAATTGAGAAAGCTTTCTTAACACAGCAAGTGATATATATCTCAGCCCAAATCCCACATCTAGTGGGAAATGCTAGAGGTATATTTACTAAGTCAGGAACAAGAAAAGAATAGCCATTATTCACCATTACTATTTAACCCTGTACTGGCGGTATTAGCTAGTGTGATTGAACAAGAGAAAATAATTAAGGAGATAAGAATTAGAAAGGAAGAGATAAAAGTATCCCTCTTTACAGATGATATTGTTATATATCTGGAAATCCCAAAAAATCAATGGAAAAATCTACTCTAAAAATTTTAGTGTAGACGCAGGATATAAAATTAACTTACAGAAATCAAAATCACACACAGACACACATTACCTAGTAAGGAAAAATAATGGAAGATAAACCATATTTAAAGCAGCAAAATACAAAATGCTTAGGCTAAAACTGAATAAGAAATTGGAAAATTACATGAGGAAAACTATAAAACACTCTTAACACTTGAATAAATAATAAGACAAACCATGTTTGTACATAACAAGATCAAGCAGATATGCATCAATTCTCCTTATATCAGTTTATATGTTTAATTGATTTTAAAGCCCATTTAGAAGGATAAATAAATAAGAAAAAGAAAAGGAAGGGTGTGGGGTATAGTCCTACTATATGTTAAAATATTTTTAAAGCCTCTATAATCATAACAGTTGCTATTGATGTATGAATAGACAGACCAATGAAACCAGATAGAAAAATACAGAAGGAAATACAAAAGTATATGAAAATTTAGTATGTGAAAAAAGGAGAATCTCAGCAGTGGAGGGAGACAACTGGATAGTCATATGGAAAAATATAAATTTAGATATTTCCTCACACTATGTAGTAGAATAAAATCCAAATGGATTAAAGATCTAAATACAGAAAGTAAAACATTTGAGTACTAGAATAAATATAGATAAATTCCTTTATTATCTTTCAGTTAGGAAAACCTTCCTACCTATACTCAAGATCAAGCAACAATAAAAGAAAAGATAAATACAATTGACTATATGAAAATATTAAAATAAAAAAGCTTTTGCAGCAAAAAGCAAATAAATAAAATAGCAACAACAAAAACAATAAATCTGTAGTAAAGTAAGAAGACAAAGGACTTACCAGGAAAAATATTTGCAACTGACATTACAAAAATGGGCTAATATCCCTAATATATAAAATTTTTCTAAAAATTGATTAGACACCAATAATCCAAAAGAGAAGTGACAAAAATATAAACAATTTACTGAAAAAGAAATAAAAATTTATCTTAAAAATATAAAGATCATATTGTATTTTATCTAATGCATTCTCTGCATCTATTGAGAAGATGATGATTTTAATTTTTTCTTTTGTTCATATGGTGGCGTATTACAATGATTGATTTGCATTTGTTGAACCATCTTTGTGCCCCTGGCATGAACCCCACTTGATAGTGGTGTATTATTTTTTTTTGATGTATTGTTGTATTTGATTTGCTAGTACTTTGTTTGGCATTTTTGCATCTGTATTCATCAGAGATATTGGTCTGTTTAGTTTTCTTTTTGTGTGTGTTATACTTGCCAGGTTTTGGTATCAGGGTTATGTTGGACTCATAAAATGTGTTAGGAAGTATTGCCTCTTCTTCAATTTTTGGAAGAGTTTGAGAAAGATAGGTTTTTAATCTTCTTTGAATATTTGGTAGAATTCACTAGTGGATCCATATGGTCCTGGACTTTTATATTTTGGGAGATTTTTGATGGTTGTTTCAATTTTCTCACAGTTGATCAGTCTGTTTAGATTTTCCGATTCTTCCTGATGTAGTCTAGGAAGGTTATATATTTCTAGGAACTTATCCATTTCTTCTAGGTGTTGAATTTGGTGGCATATAGTCTTTCATAGTACTCTAGTATGAACTTTTGTATATCTGCCATGTCTATAAAACAGGAATAGAAGGAGAGTACCTCAACACAATAAAGGTCATATGTGACAAACCCTCAGCCAATATTATACTCAATGGCGAAACACTGAAAAAGTTTCCTCTAAAATCAGGAATAAGACAAGGATGTCCACTCTCATAAGTTTTATTCAACAGAGTTCTGCAGTCTAGCCAGAGCAGTAAGGCAAGAGGAATAAATAAAAGGCATCCAAATCAGGAAGGAAGAAGTAAAAGTGTCACTTTTTGCTGACAATGTGATTCTGTACATAGAAAATCCTAAAGACTCCACCAAAAAACTATTAGAAACAATAAACAAATACAAAATTCCACTGCCTTTTTGTATACTAACAATGAAGCTTCAGGGAAAAAAAAAAAAAGAAGCAATTATTTTGTAATAGCGACCAAAATAATGAAATACCTAGGAATAAACTTAACAAAGGGTGTAAAAGACCTATATACTGAAAACTATAAAGCCTTTAAGTCTAATTATCAGTTTGCAAAATTATGGAGGGTAGAAGAACATGGTAAACAATACCAAGAGGTTGAGGGAAACTCCTTTTGGACAAATGAACCAATTTTTTTCAAAAATAATTGGTGTGGGAATAAAAGGAGAAACTACTGCAGATTTTAAAAGACTTAAGAGACAACAATCAAGTGCAATGTATATTCTTATTTGAATTCTAATTTGAACAAAACAACTGTAAAAAGACATTTGAAACAACCAAGAAAATTTGAACATAAGTGATTATTAAGGAAGTGGGGTCAATTTTGTGGGGTAAAGTAATGGTGTTATAATTGTATTTTTTAGTCCTTACCTGTTAGAGGCATATATAGAAATACTTATGAGAATTATATAATACTTGGGATTTAATTTAGAATACTCCAACAAAAAGTTGGGAGTGGGCAATGAAGGAAGTAGGACAGAATATGGATACATATTGAAACTAGGCAATAGGTGCACAGAGATTCATCACATAATTTCCTCTACTTTTCTCTCCTGATGTTTGTTGTGTTTGAACATTTTCAGATAAAAGTGTTAAAAAATCTTGGTGTCAAAAAGGGCAATTATGAAAATACCATGTAACAGTTTAAGTGAAACCTACAAAGTGAAAATAGAGAATTTATATCCTTATGAATAAGTAACCTTCAAAATTGATCTTAAACCCTTCCAGTCAATCAGTGACAACTTCCCTTAGGAGTTCATACTTCTGAAAGTCAGCTAATCAGAACAGTCTCTGTCCATCAACAAGCCTTTCACAGCCAAAGATCAATCAATCCCCAAACACTTTAACTTCTGAAAGTCTCCCAATCCTTGAACTCCATGTTTTCCAAAACCCTAGATAAGATCACCAGTTTGCTTTGTTCAGTAGTACTGGAACTTACAAGTACTACCTTGCAAATAATGGCAAATTCAGGTCTTTGTTTTACAAAAAGAAGAAACCCATTCAAAACAATTTTTGAACGTCTGCTAAAATCAGCAAGACCAAACTTTGGGACCTTGAACCTGTATTTGTAATCAACTCAAGTTGCACTGGCTTTTTGAAGGCAAATTATAGATGAGGCTCAGCTATTGAATATGAGCTCCCATCTCCCTCTTTTCCTGAGCAAGAGGAATCAACTCAATTAATAAAACTCAGCATTATTAAAAAGAGTTGGGGAAAAGAGGGATAGAGCAAAGTGATGTTTTATAAGCTACTCCTTAAGTGTGATTTGTCCACCTGAAACACACTAATCCTATATAATAAAAGCCTAATATGCTAAGTGTCTGGTCATCTGGTGACCGGTTGACTGTTCAACCAATCAAAGTGTAATATGCTAATGATATGCTAAGGCCGCTCAACCACTCACTATGAGGTGCACTGACCACCAGGGGGCAGACAGTCAACCATTTGACCAGTCACTATGATGTGCACTAACCACCAGGGGGCAGATGTTCTGACTGTTAGGTTAGCTTGCTGCTGGGGTCTGGCCGATTGGGACTGAGTGAGATGGCCGGACACACTCTGGAGCCCTCCCATGGTCCCTCCCCAGCTGGGCAAACTCCTGTGTCCCTCCCCAGTCCCGAACATGCACTGGTGGGGACCCTCAGCCTGGCCTGCACCCTCTCGCAATCCAGGACCCCTCACGGTTTTAGCCCGATCCCACTCAATGCAGGAGCTGCCCGCTGGTAGTCAGTGAACTCCCATAGGGGGAGCGCCACTCAGTCAGAAGCTGGGCTCACGGCTAGCGAGCGCAGCAGCAGTGGTAGGAGCCTTGCCCACCTCTGTGACAGCTCTAAGAATGTTCGACTGCCAGCTTCCCATGAGGAGCGGGCCTGAGCCATCAGTCAGACATCCAGTGAGAGGGTGCAGGCCGGGCTGAGGGACCTGCCCTCTCTCCGCCCCCCCTCCCCCCGCCCCCCCCCCCCCACCCCACAGAGTGCACACATTTCAGGCACTGGGCCTCTAGTAATCAATAAATGTTTTCAAAGAGGTATTTGCCTTTATGTTTTCTAAAACAGATTTCAGTGTGTCTGTCAGAAAAGAAAAAAAGACTTAGGCCACTAATTAAATTGTGTATTCCATCTCTAATATCTATTCTGAGTGAATAAAAAATCATGTCCCAAACCACGTTATGTGATGTGTGACTATTCCTGAGTGAGATCTATAGCTTACAGAAGTGCATATATAAATGTTAAAACTCCAAAAAAATTATTTTCTGATTTCTGATCTGTGTAATACTTTCCATTTAAGACTTCAAAGAAGATTATATATATACTAGAGGCCCAGTGCACAAAATTGGTGCATGGGTAGGGTCCCTAGGCCTGGCTGGCGATCAGGGCCGATCAAGTTCCCCACCTCCTTGCCTCCCAGCCTCCTTCTTCCCTTGCTCCCACAGCACCCCACTGCCACCCCTGGTCGCCCGCCATGCTCGGTGCTGCCCCTGGTGGTCAGCACACATCATAGCAAGTGATCAAACTCCCAGTCTCGTGGTCGAACTCCCGAGGGGACAATTTGCATATTAGCATTTTATTATATAGGATACACACACACACACACACACACACACACACACACACACATATATAATGATGTGAACAATGCTTAGGATTAATTTATTCAAGATATGTTATAAAAGTGTGTTTTAGCTTCTTTTATCAAAGTTATCATTAATATATTTATTTAGAAATCAATATCATCTGTATCTTATCAAACTGTGAAGAGTTTCGGTATGGTAGGTAAATGAGTTATTCAGGCATGTCATATATCACTGGAGTTCACTGTTATTCTTTATAAATTAAGAAATAACTTCATAGATTTCTCTGGTGACAGTGATTAAGTTGTTTTTAGTCCATCAAACTGATAGAAAAACTTACCACCATCTTAAAATGATCAAATATTAAATACTCATCTATATGTAATTTGAGCACACCACGGAAAAATCAAACCCTTTGTGAATAAATTCAGTTTAAGAGAAATAATGTTTTGAAAGCTGCACCTGAATATCTTTGAAAACTGAGGCATACTTATGGATAAAGTTTTCAATATTTTCTCCTGTGGTCTAAATTGTGAACATTTCCACATGGATAACTTCTCAAGTACTTTTATCAATGTGCCATAGTACTATTCCTTTTTATTTTTAAGTTGTGAATTCTCCTAATTTGTTGAGTGATAGGTGGAGAACTTTAGTATCAATTAGACTCTAGCAGTAAATATGGGTATATTACAGTTTACAGTTGTTGAGACAATAAAACCAAACAAATGTCCCAAGAGACAGTCTTAGGAGTGTGATAGTGACAAGGAAAACCTATTTTAAAACAGGGTTCTTATTGTGGTTTTGGGGGTCAGGAGTCTCCTATGTACATTTTGAAAAGAGAATCCTAAGACTATCAGATTTTCAGAGTGGTCTTGATGGTACAATCAGATTAAGGCCAAGTATACAATGCCAACCTTTTGATGGGATATAAACATTTTAGCCTAACTGTCTGGATATTTTGTCTGCACAAATCAAATCAACCACTATTTGAAAACTGAACACATTTTTCTATTTTTATTTAGATATGCCAAGCACTTTTATTATTATCTGCACTTTTTAGACAAGGAAACTGAGGCTTAGAGTGGTTAAATAATTTCTGCAAGGTGGAACTGGGATCTAGGCTCAGGCTGTCATATTCCAGAGGCCACTCCTTCTTAAACACCATGTAATTCATATGCCCCAAGAATACTTAACTTCAAGATTTAATTCATGAAATTTCTTGCACTTAGGGAAAATAAACATTAATCTCAACTGAAACTAATTTCTTGTTTAATGTATATTTCCTTATGTCTTCTTATTACATCCACTCACCCAACTTCAGCTATTGTTTCTTGGTCCATTTTCCCTCTGGATTAGAAGTTCCTTTAGTGCAATGGTTATATCGTATGTTTCACTATATCCCTAGTACTTAGCACAAAACTCTGCACATAGTAAGTTTTAAATTAATATTTGCTTAGTAAATGACATAGTAAGTTTTAAATTAATATTTGCTTAGTAAATGAGTACATTTTATTTCCTTTCCTAGCTGTGCATGAAGAAGAAGAATCTTTTAAGCTACAGCCTTATTTAGATTTGGGGTTGGTTTTAGATTTTTTTGAATGTTGGCCAATGAAAATCTAGTCAAATCAAGGAAAACCAGATGTTCCAGAAAGTAAGATGTCCTACATACAATATCCTGAATCATTTTCTTATCAGTGTAATCTGAAAATAGTAAGTAAAAGGTTATAAGCCAGGATTCTCAGAATTTTATTTTAATTCTATAGTTAGGCAACACAATTGTAGCCATTTTCTTGCACCTAATCTGAGGGGTGTGTGGGGGAGTGGGGTTAGGGCAAAAAACAAAAACAAACCAACAAAGAACCCAAAAGCTTTTACCTTTTCTAGGTGAAAAGATCTATTTATAAATTGAGGTTCATGAACTCCCTGGCAAGATTTGACTGCGTGTACAAGTGAGTGCAACTCTGAGAACTCGGGTTAAGAAATTTGCTTTGGGAGAGCTGAGTAGTGTGGTGATAAGAGTTCTTCCCGTGCACTGCACTCTCCAAGCAGCTGTGTCAGAGCCCCAGCCAGCCAACTCAGTAACTGTTGGTCTATTTTCCTCCATTCCTGCTCTGTAAGAGCCCTTAGAACAGAGAATGTGTTTTCCTTCATTTTTGTGCCCCTGCACCTAATATGACATATCCTATAAATGGAAAATTCTCAATAAAAATGGGAAGAATTAAATCTTAGGAATTTCTAGAAATTGTAGAAATTACAATTGTCTGGAATCTTATAGAATCTTCTGGAATAGATGAATCCTTTATTATTATGTATCTAAGTTTCTTAGTACATAAAATGGGGCTAATATTATATACTCTGGGGGGAGGGGATAAAAAAGGAAATGCTTAGTTCCTTCAGATACTAATTGTAAGAATATTTTTTTAAAAAAATATTTTTTCTTCCTGGATTCATGAACTTCACATTTAATTATGAAAAATAAAAGACTAGGCATTTTTCTAACAAATTAGTTTGGCGCATGGTAGAGAAAATGTCAGTCTTTAAAACACTGTGACTCAAGTTTTTTGAGGTCCTTTGAGAATTTCTTCTCAAAAATTCTTAAAAGTTTGTATTTTGCTAGGTACTCTTATTCATGCTTGTGGATGAAACCAGTTACTAGAAACTCACACAGCTAGAAAGAATTTGAGCTGCATGAGCAGGGCAGACAATATTGGACAGAGAAACAAGAACATTGGTTTTAGTCTTAGTTCAGTTATTAACTCGAAGGTGATCTTAAGCATGTCATTTAATCTCTGAGGACTTCCATTCCATCAATCTGTAAAGTGAGAGGGCTGGTTTAGATGACCCTTATGCACTCTTTCAGCTTTCACAATCTATAAATCTTTAACCTAGTTCACTTCCTCTTTTGAGCAGGGACAGCTCAGTTCAGACTAATAGTCTAATGAGAAGCAATCCTTTTGGGTTAAAGTGTGTTTACTGGATTTCTTTCTATGTGCTCCAGATCCGCTCTCACCTTTTCCACCCTACTCTTTCTCCCCAGAGGCTGACCTCTAAGGACTGTATTGCCAGGCTACATTGCCCTGTTGCTTTTGGCTAGGTTCAACCCTTGGGAGGCATCAGCAGGAGATCGGAAGATGGAAGGAAAGAGAGGTCAAGGTTTCCATTAGCTGTCCTTATTCTCCTCTGGGCCCTCCTAGGCATGGGGGCTGCACTTCCCTGCTTCTGTGCTGAAGACCACAGTTCCTGTGCCACAGCTCTAGGAATTGCTCCCGCTTTTGTCTCTTCCAGTCTAAGGGTGAGAGTGGCTTCTTTCTAGTTGTGGCTACCCTGGAGGTGCTTCTTCATTTCTAGTTGTTGGTTTTTCTTAATCCTGTCCTCATTTTTGTAAAGAGGCCATTCATTAAACTCTCTTTCACCCTTTTCCATTTTGAGAAGGCTAAGCCTATACACTTATTGAAAGAGTGGTTTTGAGAATTCTTCCAGCTGAAATATTTTGTTAAGCTGATCTAGGCATTCAACACAAACAGAAATTCATTAAATACTTTGATAGAAGTGGATCTGCACAGAGACATGATAGAAGTTACCTCCGTTTTTGAAATTCTGACAGTTATGTCACGGGCTAAACTGAAAAATTTGACTAGTGTTTCATCTTTCTTAACATTGCTGTGGAAATGGTTCCTAGATTCATTGCCAGGTCCTGGGGAGATTAGTATTGAAGACACTGTTTATAGAAGTGCAGCTAGTTGTTTTATACTGAGTTTGATTTATTTAATTAGATTACTCACCTTGGGAAATGGAACATATATTTTCTACTAAAATCAAAATACCCCCAGTATATACTACTGAGAACTCTCAAGATGGTTGACCAATTCACCAATCAAAAATAGACTATTGGCACATTAAGGGCAAATTTTCTCCAAAAGAAATCTGGTGGAACGCACCTTAGTCCACTTCTGCATCTCATGGAAGAACTGTAAGGACAAATGGTACTGAGAGAAGATTCTGAGGACTCCCTGGAACTTTAGCACATTGAGATCTCTTCTGGAGAAAGAGTAAAAACAGAATTAGCAACCAATTCCCCAAAACACCAAGAGAAAACTAATTGTTTGCCTGACACAATGCAATTTGAGTAAGTCTAAAAAGTGGAATAAAAATTAATGGATAGACTGGGGCAGGAAGAAAAGGCTTTCAAAGCAAAAAGAGAAGCATAAGTAAAGGCACTGTTGCGTGGAATGACTTAGTCCATTCAGGGTCAACAAGAAGAATATACAGAGTTCTATTATAGAGTTCAAAGTAGAGATGTAGTCGGGGAACATCTGTATATGCCATGCTAAGAACTTTGTACTTCAGCCTATAAATCAGTTACTCATTATAATTAGTTAAATTGTGTTCTCCCCCCAATGTATTGAAGTCCTAACCCTCAGTACCTGTAAATGATTCTATTTGGAAAAATGGTTTTTGCAGAGGTATTAAAGATAAGGCCACTCGGGTGGGCCTTCATTTAATGTGGCTTGTGTCCTTATAAGAATAGGAAGCACCATGTAAAGACAGAGGCAAAGACTGGAGTGATGCAGCTATAAGGGAAGGGATGCCAAGGATTGACTGTCACCACCCAACACTAAGACGAGTGAAGGAAGGATTCCATTGACAGTCTCAGAGGGAGCATGGCCCTGAGGACACCTGGATTTGGATTTCCAACCTCTAGAACCATGAAGGAATAAATATCTGTTTGAGCCACCTAGCTTGTGGTAATTTGTTATGGCTGCCTAGGACACTAATCCTCCTATATCCGTGGTCGGCAAACTGTGGCTCTCGAACCACATGCGGCTCTTTGGCCCTTTGAGTGTGGCTCTTCCACAAAATACCATGGCCTGGGTGAGTCCATTTTGAAGAAGTGGTATTAGAAGAAGTTTAAGTTAAAAAAATTTGGCTCTCAAAAGAAATTTCAATCGTTGTACTGTTGATATTTGGCTCTGTTGACTAATGAGTTTGCTGACCACTGTCCTATATAATAAAGAGGTAATATGCAAATTGACCCTCACATCCTCACAAGATGGCTGCCTATGACCAGGCCGGCAGGGGGGTTAGTGAGGGATGACCAAATGACTGAACAAGCAGGCTGTGTGGGGCGACCAGGCCGGCAAGGGGGTTAATGAGGGATGACCAAATAACTGAACAGCAGACAGCGTGGGGCAACAAGGCTGGCAGTGGGGGCAGTGAGGGGTGACCAGGCCGGCAGGGGGGGAGCAGTAAAGGGTGATAGGCTGGTGGGGGGGGGCAGTTAGGAGCAACCAGGCCAGCAGGAAGGGGGAAGTTGGGGGTGACCTGGCAGGCAGTGGGGGGCGGTTAGGGGTGACCAGGCCAGCAGGGAGGGCAGTTAGGGGTCATCAGGCCAGCATGCAGAGGCAGTGAGGGGCAATCAGGCCAGCAGGGCGGGGGGCAGTTAGGGGCGACCAGGCAGGCAGGCAGGTGAGAGATTAGGAGCCAGCGGTCCAGGATTGTGAGAGGGATGTCCGACTGCCAGTTTAGGCCCAGCAGTCAGACATCCCCTGAGGGGTCCCGGATTGGAGAGGGTGCAGGCTGGGCTGAGGGGACTCCCCCCGCCCCATGCACGAATTTTGTGCATGGGGCCTCTAGTACTAGCATAAGTACCTATAGGGACAAGGACTGTTACATAAATGGGTGAAGTGGGCCACATATAAAACAATAGAGAGTGGAGGAAATTGTGGCAAACTACAGAACATGTGCTCATATTTACATTAAAATATCATCTGCAGCAAAGAGGAAGAACCTGTGGACCAAATTAGACCTGTTAGCTCCTATAAGTAGGAGTGTAACTCCTACTACATAATGGTAAGAATTTAGAGGGTTTTAAGCTGAGGAATTATATTAGTTGTGCATTGTAGAAATATTACTCTGGTGGCAATGAGGATGATGAAATAGAGGAGTATAGTAAGGAGAATTTTGTAAGAACCAGGTGAGATATAGACTAAGGCAAAGATGGTGGATATAGAGAGGAGGGGCTGTAGTTTTTAAAGTAAGGAAGTAGGAGAATTGAGTTTGGGGAAGCACTGAGTCGATGGTAGTGTAAATGCCATGATTGTGCTGTGTACTAACTACTTCAAAACTCAATGCTAAGAACAATTAGTATTTATTCTCATGGATCTGAAGGTTGTATGTGGCTTGGCTGATCAAGGCTGGGCTTAGCTAGATGGCTATGTTTCCGACTGTGGCACTTTGGAACAGCTCTGCTTCTCATGGAAAGTCTGTGTCTTGGGTGAAATAGCACTGCTTCATGTGTCCCTCATTCTGTTCAAACTAGCAAGCTAGATGGCATGTCTTTCTGATGGCAGTGGCAGAGTGCAAGAGGGAAAGAAGAATCCCCATATGACTGGGTTGAAATTGGCACACTGTCTACTCTGCCATTTCCATTGGCCAAAGCAAGTACCATAACTATGTCCAAAGTCAAGAGTCATGGAAGTGGACTCCTCCCATAGGTAGGCTACAGCAATAGTATGGATGTGGGAGGGGTGAAGAATTGGGGCCAGTCACTCAATTTACAATAAACTTCCAAATGTCCACAATCATCCACATTTCTTCCTTATGCAAAATTTACTTACTAGCATCCCAGTACCCTCCAAATCTCATCAAATCATGGCATCAGGCTTACAGTCCAAGACTTCAACATGTATATCAAGTCCAGATGTGGTTTTTCTTAATTCAGAGATCTATGAACTAGTAGATAAGTTATCTGCCCCATATATGCTCAACATACAATGGTGAAAATAGGGTCATGCTGATCATAACAAATACTTGCATTAGAAAAAGGGAAGAAAGGGAGACACATACCACTGGCCTATAGCAATCTTGAAAACTCACCTGGCAAGTAGAATCAGGTTATTCTGCTTTTGGTAGTAAATGTGTCCTAATTAGACCTGGGCTTTGCTCCCTGGGAATATATTCTTAGTCCTTAATTCTTCATGGATTTTGGTTTACCTGAGAGTGTTTTCTGAGTCCTTAATTCTGCTCCCCGAGAGTGTCTTTTTAAACCTTAATTCTTCATAGATTTTGGTTTACCATTATAGATTTTTTTGTCCATTTCTGAAGATGATATTGAAAAGATGTCCATTTTTGTGGCAGAGCAGCTTTCTAAGACTTCTATACCTTTTGTGTAGCTGGTTAGGGGCCCAGAAGTCTACAGGTTTTGATAAATCTCAATCTCTTTTAATCCAGGCTGCCAAGTCTTTTCTTGTAGAACTTTATTAATATCAGCTAAAAGTAATCATCTTATGCTTTCAATACTTCAAAAAACTATCTTGCCCAAGTCCATCAAATCATTAAGTACCTTGTTTATCTTCCAAGTTCATAGGTAACAGTCTTACCAAATGCTTTGCCACCACATATAGTAGGTCATTGTTTCAGTCTCCTATAATAATTTTTGCCACCCAGCCCAAAAGCCATTGTACATACGATGACTTTTTCTTATGGGAGTATGCCCCTCCCAGAATCAATTTCTACATTCCAAAACTCACTGGTTTAAAATATCAATCATTTATTCCCATAGATCTGAGAGTTGGCTGGCATATGGCTGACCAGGCATACTGGGCTGGACACCATGAAGCCAGTGCTAAGATGTGGGTGCAGAATCTGTACCATTCACCATGACTGGTGAAGAAGAGGAAGAGCAGACTGGGGGTAAGGAGTAAATAGCTCAGTTTGGATACATTGATTTTGTGGTGCCTGTGGGACACTCAGGTGGAAAAGATGTGGGACTTGAGCCTAGGAGACTGGTCTTGGTTCGAGAGAGAAAGTTACACGTTATCAGGTTGTAAATTGTGACTAAGGACATGGAATAGATGAATGTCCAAGGTGATCATATAAAGTGACAAAGCCTCTAATATGAAATCTCCAGGTGTACCAACATTTAAAAAGTGTGAACAGGAAGAGCATCTCACAAAGAAAGCTTAGATGGAACAGAGATATAGGAGAGAATAGTGTTGTGGAACACAAAGGAAGATAATTTCATTATTGTGGTAATGAATTAAACTGCCAACTACGGCAGAGTGGTCAAATCCTGAAAACAGAGAGTTCTTTTGGATTTGGCAATTAGATCATTGATTGAGAGACCAAATAACTTATTTTCAAACTAGGACACATTTGAGAGTGAACAGAGATGCTATTAATAATTACAGCAGAAGAACAAAGTTGGAGGAATCAGAATACCAGATATCAAGCTATATTACAAAGCCACTGTTCTCAAAATTGCTTGATATTGGCACAAGAACAGACATATAGATCAATGGAATAGAACAGAGAACCCAGAAAATGACCCAAGTCATTATGCTCAATTAATATTTGACAAAGGAGGCAAGAGCATACAACGGAGTGGAGACAGTCTCTTCAATAAATGGTGTTGGGAAAATTGGACAGATACATGAAAAAAAATGAAAGTAGATCATCAACTTACACCATACACAAAAATAAACTCAAAATGGATAAAGGACTTAAACGTAAGATGGGAAACCATAAAAATATTAGAAGAAGCCATAAGTAGCAAAATATCAGACATATGTTGTAGTAATATTTTTACCAATACAGCTTCTAGGGCAATGAAAAATAAGGAGAAAATAAACAAATGGGACTACATCAAAATAAAAAGCTTCTCCACAGCGAAAGAAACCAACAAAACAATAAGAAAGCCCACTGCATGGGAGAACATTTTTGCTAATGTTATATCCAATAAGGGTTTAATCTCCAACATTTACAGGGAACTCATACAACTTAACAAAAGGAAGATAAACAACCCAATCAAAAAATGGGCAAAATCAAAAAAGGGCCTAAATAGACACTTTTTGAAAGAGGACATACATAAGGCCAAGAGACATATGAAAACCTGCTCAAAGTCCCTAATCATCTGAGAGATGCAAATCAAAACAACAATGCGGTACCATCTCACACCTGTCAGAATGGCTATCAACAACAAATCAACTAATGACAAGTGCTGGCGAGGATGTAGAGAAAAATGAACCCTCATGCACTACTGGTGGGAATGTAGATTGGTGCAGCCACTGTGAAAAACAGTATGGAGTTTCCTCAAAAAAATTAAAAATGGAACTCCCATTTGACACAGTAATCCCACTTCTAGGAATATATCCCACGAAATCAGAAACACCAAACAGAAAGGATATATGCACCCCTATGTTCATAGCAGCACAATTTATAATAGCTAAGATTTGGAAACAGCCTAAATGCCCATCAGCAGATGAGTGGATTAGAAAACTGTGGTACATCTACACAATGGAATACCACTCTGCTGAAAGAACCCTTACCATTCGCCAACAGCATGGATAGACATGGAGAACATTATGCTAAGCGAAATAAGCCAGTCAGAGAAAGACAAATATCACATGATCTCATTTATTTGTGGAATATAATGAACAACATAAAATGATGAACAAAAATAGATCCAGAGACAAGAGAAGCATTGGACAGACCGTCACAACTCAGAGGGAAGGCAGGGGAGGTTAGGGGTAGGGGTGGGGGTAAGAGGTCAACCAAAGGACTTGTATGCATGCATACTAGCATAACCAATGGACATGGACACTGGAGAGGTGGGGGCATGTGCTGGGGGTGGGAGTGGCCAGGGAGGGGTGGATGGGGGAAAAAGGAGACATATGTAATACTTTAAACAATAAATAAAAAATAAAATAAATAAAGACATAAATGAATGAGAAAAAAAAGAAGAAAAATAAAAATATTACAGCAGAACTATAGTGCTCTTAGGCAAACAAGGACATATGGTTACATTAGTCTCTGATGAGACCGGCCAGGCTGTTTCTGCAGGATAAGTGGAGTGTGAACATGATTTCCGGTTGGCAGAAGAGTGGTATGGAACAGGGAACTGCTGAGACTCCTAGAGTAGATTTCTTCCTAGGACTTTGCTTCTAAGGAAGTGGGAAGAGGGGACAATGACAAAACCATGGGCTTTGTACAGATGAATATTCTTCTAACAGAGGAGACCTCAAATAGCTTCTAGGGTTATGAATCCAAATAAACTGACTGAGATTTTCTAAGAGAATTTAGAAAATAGAACCAACTAGTAAGAACACCCCCACTTTTTTATCTTTATATTTTTTAGCAACATAGATAGAAGAGCTGTTGTTATCAAACTAAGTAAAAGAAACCAGACAGTGGAAAAGAACAAACACGTGGGCTCATGTTGGTTTGTTTTTTTTTGTTGTTGTTGTTGTGTTTTTTTTCAGAAAGAACAAAAGCTTGAAATATTCTGTTGTCAGAGGACCTCAGTGTTAAAGCAATATTCATTTTGGGAAACCTAAGGTAAACAAATATATTATGATACAATGAGTCTCAAATTGGGCAGACAGTATTTAAACAATTCAGAATATGATGTACAGCTGCGAGGAGCATAATACTTTTTCATTTGTTTGCCCCTGCTCACTTTCCCTCCAAGGCACCCCTCCCTCCACCATCTACTGTTAAAACTTATTCTAAAACCAGGCTGATGGCACAGGTCCCGGCTTAACAAACCCTCTTTGTTAGCCGCATCAGTTGGCTCAGGCGTTCATGTGAGCAGGCAGCAAGAATAATTGCATGATAATCTAGGTCAAGTTTTCTCTTTCCCACCATTGCCAGAGAGTGAGAACGCCAGATTCATTGACTTCAGGAGCCAGCACTGGGCACAGGACTGCGCTTTATCTGTGTGGTCATGTTTCTTTGATTGGGCTCCGTGGGGGAAAACAAAATCCCGCTCTCAGGCAACACAGTGAATGATTCTAAGAGCTTTACCTGATCTCAAACCCTATCAGCGTATTTATGAACATTTTGGTTCTTTTAAGAACCCTTTCAGTTCACTAGTGCCTAATAGAATAATGTTACATTTCGGCTAAGCCATGTTACATTTGAAAAGAATCTTTTCTTTTAGGACATGAAAGATAACTGACTTAATAACTGGCAATGGAAAACCACTTCATCTATAGCAGGGTCCCAAAGAGAGCCAACTGATTTTAAACGTTTGTTAATTTCATTGAAATTTCAGGACTGTTAAAAAAAATTACAGACAGAGCTTTAAAGGCAGTATATAAAATGTAAACTGCCTCCTCATCCACTGGCAGATTGATGGACCATTTTTCCCATTCTTCTTTTTGAATGAGAAGTGGAATATGATCTATGTTCGTCAACTTTAGTGTGGATTCACTGAATAGTATAAAGACCAAGTTAAAGCTGCCTTCAAAGTCCAGGCTCAACCTTTTATTAGCTATATTAATTTGAATCACTTAGTTAAGCTTTTTGTTTTACTTTTTTCTCATCTCTAAAATGGGGAAATCATAATGACTACCTCATAGGAGTCTTGCAAATATTAAATGAAGTTGTGTTTGAAAAGTACCCACTACAGGACCTAGTATATAATAATACAAAGCTCAATAAATATAAACTAAACTTTATTTCTCTTGTCATGGACCCTGACTATGGAGGCCTAGAAAACAAACTTAAGAAGACTCTAGAAAACCGTATTATTTGTGGTGAGGCATTGCATTTTCCAAACCTCATGTCTGGAAAATGGGGCAATGTGTCAGTACCACCAATGGCTCTTGCACATAAATGTTCAAGTTCAGAGAGGCCAGGACCCCCCAATATTAGGGAAATAGGAGACCTAATTCAGAACAGGTCTTGTACCTCCCTCATCCCAGTTTAAGCCCACCCTGCACAGTATCAGAATTTGGGTTCTGTGTGCTCCTCAGGTTCTCCAAATTACTGGCCTGCTTTTCCCTCCTAGCCCTTGAACCTTTTGTCTTCTCAAGTCTTGGCTCTATTAGAACTAAGGTCACTGAACTCTGGCCTTTTGACCTGGCTTGAGGTCATCTCATAATGATGCTTATTCCTGGCCTGCCACTCATCCCCATGAGAGACCTACTCCACTGGTTGAGGAACTGTCTCAATTCTACATAAGAACAGAACATTTCATCATTAATGATAAGAATTCAAGTGAGATATATAACTGGAAAATACAAATATTATCTTCTGTAAACCAATCTGGCTGGTAGGTTTTATTTGGCTTGTTTTATGCAATGTTTCTGTGTCATGCTTTCTTCAAACACAATAAACATAAAATGACCACTGGAAAATCAGTCTCAAAATCATTCTTTAGTTTGACTTTTAGGATGTGTTGTAGAACTATTTATTATAAAGGGAAATTCCATAAACTTTTTGTTTGTTTTGAAACAGTCTTAAGTTATTATAGTTGAAGATGAAATTGTGGGAAGAAAAACCTTTCTTTGTTAGTTCCAATAGAACAAACACATTACCCTTTATTGAAAACCCTGAAAGGTAGAACAGTATCGATAATAGACATTCTCTTATCCCAAGTGCTTAAAAGTAACTTTTAAAGTGAAAACCTATGTATATATTTTTTTCATTCTTTTATTAAGGTATTATATGTGTACATATCTTACCATTGCCCACCCCCCCCACCCCACTCCCATACATGCCCTCGCCCCCCAGAGTTTTGTGTCCATTGGTTATGCTTATATGCATGCAAGTCCTTCGGTTGATCTCTTATCTCCCCCACCTTTCCCTAACCTTCTGCTGTAATTTGACAGTCTGTTTGATGCTTTACTGTTTCTGTATCTATCTTTTTGTTCATCAGTTTATAATGTTCTTTATTATCCATAAATGGGTGAGATCATGTGGAATTTTTCTTTCATTGACTGACTTATTTCACTTAGCATAATGTTCTCCAATTCCATCCAGGTTGATACAAATGGTAAGAATTCCTTCTTTTTATGGCAGCATAGTATTCCATTGTGTAGATGTACCATAGTTTTCTGATCCAGTCATCTGCTGACGGGCACCTAGGCTGTTTCCAAATCTTAGCTATTGTAAATTGTACTGCTATGAACATAGGGGTGCATATATCCTTTCTGATTGGTGTTTCTAGTTTCTTAGGATATATTCCTAGGAGTGGGATTACTGGGTCAAATCGGAGTTCCATTTTCAGTTTTTTGAGGAAACTCCGTACTGTTCTCCACAGTGGCCGCACCAGTCTGCATTCCCACCAGCAGTGCACAAGGGTTCCTTTTTCTCTGCATTCTCGCCAACACTTGTCGTTTGTTGATGTGTTGATGATAGCCATTCTGACAGGTGTGAGATGGTACCGCATTGTCGTTTTGATTTGCATCTCTCAGATAATTAGTGACTTTGAGCATGTTTTCATGTGTCTCTTGGCCTTCCTTCTGTCTTCTTTTGAAAAGATTCTATTTAGGTCCATTGCCCATTTTTTTATTGGATCATTTATCTTCTTTTTATTAAGTTGTATAAGCTGCCTGTAGATGTTGGAGATTAAACCTTTATCAGTGATAACATTTGCAAATATGTTCTCCCATACAGTGGGCTTTATTGTTGTTTTGTTGATGGTTTGTTTTGCTGTAAAAAAGCTTTTTATTTTGATGTAGTCCCATTTGTTTATTTTCTCTTTAGCTTCCATTGCCCTAGGGGCAGTATCAGTGAAGAAGTTCTTTCGGCATATGTCTGAGATTTTGCTGCCTGTGGATTCCTCTAGTATTTTTACGGTTTCCCGTCTTATGTTTAAGTCCTGTATCAATTTTGAGTTTATTTTTGTGTATGGTATAAGTTGGTGATCTAGTTTCATTTTTTTGCATGTATCTGTCCAATTTTCCCAACACCATTTATTGAAGAAACTGTCTTGACTCCAGTGTATGTTCATGCCTCTTTTGTCAAATATTAATTGAGCATTGTGGTTTGGGTCGATATCTGGATTCTCTATTCTATTCCATTGATCTATATGTCTGTTCTTGTGGCAGTACCATGCTGTTTTGAGAACAGTGGCTTTGTAGTACAGCTTGAAACCTGGAATTGAGATCCCTCCTACTTTATTCTTCTTTCTTAGGATTGCTGTGGCTATTCGGGGTCTTTTTTTATTCCAGATGAATTTTTGGAAAGTTCTTTCTAGGTCTGTGAAATATGCCATTGGTATTTTAATGGGGAGTGCATTGAATCTATAGATTGCTTTGGGTAGTATGGACATTTTAATGATGTTGATTCTACCAATCCATGAACATGGTATGTTCTTCCA
Organism: Cnephaeus nilssonii; assembly: GCF_951640355.1. Taxonomy (NCBI): domain Eukaryota; kingdom Metazoa; phylum Chordata; class Mammalia; order Chiroptera; family Vespertilionidae; genus Cnephaeus; species Cnephaeus nilssonii. The sequence continues at coordinate 13,791,445 of NC_137075.1, read as the reverse complement.
TCTGTTTACGCCTTCTTCTATCTCTTTTTTCAGTGTCCTGTAGTTTTCCACGTATAGGTCTTTTACCTCCTTAGTTAAGTTTATTCCAGATATCTTAATTTTTTTGGTGTGATGGTAAATGGGATTGCTTTTTTAGTCTCTCTTTCTGTAAGTTCACTATTGGTGTATAGAAAGGCTATAGATTTCTTGGTGTTAATTTTGTATCCTGCTACATTGCCGAATTCATTTATTAAGTCTATTAGTTTTTTGATGGAGTCTTTCGGGTTTTTTATGTACAATATGTACAATATCATGTCATCTGCAAATAAGGACAGCTTTACTTCTTCTTTTCCAATTTGGATGCCTTTTATGCCTTCTTCTTGTCTGATCGCAATGGCTAATACTTCCAGTACTGTGGTGAACAGGAGTGGTGAGAGTTGGCATTTCTGTCTTGTTCCTATTCTTAGGGGAAATGGTTTTAGTTTTTGCCCATTGAGTATGATATTGGCTGTGGGTTTATCATATATAGCTTTTATTGTGTTGAGGTATGATCCTTCTACTCCCACCTTGTTGAGAATTTTTATCAGGAAAAGGTGTTGGATTTTGTCAAATGCTTTTTCTGCATCAATTGATATGACTGTGATTTTTATCTCTCAATTTGTTTATGTGATGTATCACATTTATTGATTTGCGGATATTGTACCATCCTTGCATTCCTGGGATAAATCCTACTTGGTCATGGTGTAGGATCTTTCTGATGTACTGCTGAAGCCGATTTGCTAGAATTTTGTTGAGGATTTTGGCATCTATGTTCATGAGGGATATTGGTCTGTAATTCTCTTTCATTGTGTTGTCTTTATCTGGTTTTGGTTTTAGGGTGATGCTGGCTTCATAGAAGGAGCTTGGAAGTGTTCCTTCCTCTTGAATATTTTGGAATAGTCTGAGGAGAATAGGTTTTAGTTCTTCCTTGAATGTTTGGTAAAACTCTCCTGTGAAGCCGTCTGGACCCGGGCTTTTGTTTGCCTGAAGCTTTTTGATGACTGCTTCAATTTCTTCCATAGTTACAGGCCTAATGAGCGGTTTAGATTATTCCTGATTGAGTTTTGGAAGGTTATATTTTTCTAGGAATATGTCCATTTCCTCGAGGTTGTCCAGTTTGTTGGAATAGAGTTGTTCATAGTATTTTTTAACAATCCTTTGTATTTCGGCGGGGTCTGTTGTTATTTCTCCTCTTTCATTTCTGATTTTGTTTATTTGGGTTCTCTCTCTTTGCTTCTTCGTGAGCCTGGCTAGAGGTTCATCAATCTTGCTCTTGGTTTTGTTGATCTTTTGTATTGTTTCTTTGGTCTCTATGTCGTTTATCTCCACTCTGATCTTTATTATTTCCTTCCTTCTGCTAACACTGGGCTTTTCTTGTTGCTTTTTTTCTAACTCTTTGATTTGTAGGGTTAGGTAATTTATTACCATTGTTTCTTGTTTTTTGAAGTAGGCTTGTAGAGCTATGAACTTCCCTCTCAAGACTGCTTTCTCTGTGTCCCATAGATTTTGGATTGTTGTGTTTTCATTGTCATTTGTTGCCATGATGTTTTTTATTTCTTCCTTGATCTCTCTGGTGACCCAGTCATTGTTTAATAGCATGCTGTTTAGTCTCCATGTGTTTGATTTCTTTGGATTGCTTTTATTGTAGTTGATTTCCAGTTTTATGCCACTGTGATCTGAGAAGAGCTTGATATGATTTCTATCTTCTTGAATTTGAAGAGACTTTGCCTACGTCCCAGCATATGGTCTATCTTTGAAAATGACCCATGTGCACTTGAGAAGAATGTATATTCTGTGGCTTTGGGCTGAAATGTTCAGAAGATGTCCATTAATTCCATCTGGTCTAGTGAGTCATTTAGGATTGATGTTTCTTTGCTGATTTTTTGTTTAGAGTATTTGTCCAATGGTGATAGTGGGGTATTAAAGTCTCCTACTATGATTGTATTGCTGTCAATCTCTCCCTTGATATCCTCCAGGAGTATTTTTTATGTATTTGGGTGCTCCTGTATTGGGTGCGTATATGTTTACCAGAGTTATTTCTTCTTGTTGGATTGCTCCCTTTAGTATTATGAAGTGGCCTTCCTTATCTCTTGTTATGTCCTTCACTTTGAGATCTAATTTGTCAGATATAAGTATTGCTACCCCAGCTTTTTTTTTTTCATTTCAATTCGCCTGGAAAACCTTTTTCCATCCCTTCACCCTCAGTCTGTGTGCGTCTTTTTTTCTAAGGTGGGTTTCTTATAGATAGCAGATATATGGGTCTTGTTTTCTTATCCAATCTGTTACGCTATGTTTTTTGTTTGGGGCATTTAATCCATTTACATTTAAAGTTATTATTGATACATACTTATTTGTCGCCATTTTTATTCTATACCCCTGTGTTCCTTCTTTGCTTCCTATTTCTTTTTTTTACAGCAGACCCTTAAGCATTTCTTGCATTGCTGGTTTGATGGTGATAAATTCCCTTAGTCCTTTTTTGTCTGTGAAGCTCCTGATTTCACCTTCAATTTTGATTGATAGCCTTGCTGGGTACAGTATTCTTGGATTGAGACCCTTCCTTTGCATGACTTTGTATATTTCATTCCATTCCCTTCTGGCCTGATGAGTTTCTGTTGAGAAATAAGTTGCTAGTGTGATGGGGGTTCCTTTGTATGTAACTTTCTGTCTCTCTCTGGCCGCTTTTAAGATTTTTACTTTGTTGTTGGTATTTGCCAATTTAATTATAATGTGCCTTGGTGTTGGTCTTTTGGGGTTCATTTTGTTTGGGACTCTGTGAGCTTCTTGGATTTGTGTGGGTTTTTTCTTCCCTATATCAGGAAAGTTTTCTGTCGTTATTTCTTCAAACAGGTTTTCTATTCCTTGCTCAGTTTCCTTTCCTTCTGGAACCCCTATTACACAGATGTTGTTTTGTTTCGTGTTGTCCCAAAGTTCCCTTAGGCTCTCCTCCTGCTTTTTAATTTTTTTTTCTAGAAGCTGCTCTACTTGGGTATTTTTCCCCATCTTGTCTTCTAGCTCACTGATGTGGTCCTCTGCTTCTTCTAGTCTACTCTTGTTGCTTTCTATTGAGTTCTTTACAGCAGTGATGTCATTTTTCATTTCTTCTTGGTTCTTCTTCATTTCCTCTTGGTTCTTATTCATATTGTCTAATTTGTCTTCCATTCTTTTCAGCCACCTTATGACCATTTCTCTGAATTCTTTCTCTGATAGGTTGCTTGCCTCTATTTCGTTTACTTCCTTTTCTGGTGATGCCTGCTTTTCTTTCCTATGCGGGCTGGTTTTTTTTTTTTGTTGTTTTTTTTGTTTTTTTTTTTTTTGTCTCCCCATGGTCTCTCTTCTCAGGATGTCTGGTTATGTAGTTCTCTCTCTTCTGCTGATTTAAAGGCACAAAATACAACACAACCAGGTACAACACACAAGGCACTGAACAGAAATGTATTCATGATATTAATAACCCCCAATAATGGTGACCACCAGAGAAAGGCAAATTAAGGGATAGGAGAGAAAGAAGAAGAGGAAAAAGAAAGAAAGAAAAAAAGGAGTGTCAAAATGAAATAGGGAAAAAAAAAAAAACTCCAATAGAACAACCACTAATCCCAGCAAATGCCAGCAACAAGTACCTGGAGATAAATACAAACTACAACACCAACTAATATCATGCGAGGCAAGGGAAAATAGAAGTAAAAAACAAACAAAAACAAAGCTAAGAAAAAAACCAAACAAAACAAAGAATAAGCCAAACAATCTCACAAAAAAGCATAAAAATTCGATATAATCAATATTCAAGCAAACAACAACAAAAGGACAGAGAGAAAAACAATTTTTTGGATAGTTAAGACAGGGAAGAGAGAGGTGTGTATGGACTTGGAGCAGGGGATTGGAAATTAAATATATAAGTAGGGTGAAATTTTAGCAGGGCGTAAACAGAAAGAATAGGGAAAATCTAAAACAGGACACCAAAAGGGGAAAGGTTAGGAAGAGAGTGATGGCATAAAGGTAGAGTTGAGATAGGGTAAAACGATGCTAAAGGAAAGATGAAAATAGAATGTAGAACACTAATCCCAAAGTAAAATAAAGAGAAAATAAAATGACACTTAAAAAAAAAAGGTAAAATAGTAGTAATAATAATGCTGATTGAAAATAAAAATTTAATAATTAAAAAGGTAAAATCAAGTGAGGAAAAAATAAAAAAATAGTTTCTTACATAAAAGATGCAAAAAAATAAAAATAAAAAAATTAAAATTAAAAAATTAAAATTAAAAATTTAAAAAAATAAAATGTGCAGTAGTGAAGGTCATTCACTTCCTCTATTGTTCTGTTTGGCATGCCTGTTTCCCAGTCCGGACAGTATTGCAGTTCCCTGCATTCCACTGCTCCTCAGTGTTGTAAGCCAGTCCTGATTTTTAAGCAGGCTGTGTCTTAGTTTCTCCTATTCCTTTATTTTTGATTACACAAGAGTCAATTTGTGATTCAGCCCCTGGGTGGCAGTGTTTCTGGATTGACTTCTGGTTCTCTATGGCCTCTCTAGCCTTCTTTCTCTGTGGCACTCAATACCGGTTTGTGGAGGTGGGCTGCCCCAGAGCTGGCTCTCAGATGGTCGCTCCCCGCTCCGATCCCCAGGTTCCAGAAAAACAACTTCCCCCTGCAGTCTCCCAGGGTGTCCCCTACTGGGTGATCCTTGCTTAGTAATCAGAAGCAAGGAAATGAAGAGGAAAAAGCCCAAGTGTGCGAGCAATGGGTCCACGCGCAAGTCTAAGCAGCCTGCACACCTTTGAAACTCCTAGGCTATCCCTTTGCGCTAGATCAAAATGGGCTGCTTTTTAGAGATCTCTTCTGTTAGCAGCTCTGAGGACCCACTTCCACATTCACGGATCACGCCAGCCCCAACAACCACGGACTTTTCTAGGCACAGACTTCCCTGGTCCTCCAGCTCCTGCAGTCCGTGCATTTCTCTCTCCCGCCGGGACCAGAGACCTCACCTTATCCCTAGCGAAATCTGACCTTTCCATGGTGGAGTGAAGAGCTCCTTTGAATCTGCGTGTTTGCGCCAATTGAATACCGGTGTTCTGGGGCTCACAGCTGTTCAGTGGTCACTGCAGTTGTGGATTTTCAGGCTTCTGATAAGATCCACTTTCCCTTTCAAGATAGCGAGGTATCCCCATCCGAGCCTATAGGTCCGGGAGGAGACCCAGCCGCAGCTGCAGTGGGGGCTGCCCGGTCAGGGGAACCCCATCCAGCAGTCCCCCACCTTCTCCTGGAGTTTAGCTGTCCCTTAGTTTGCCAACAAACACTCCCTGTGCGACCCTCAGCTGCTCCTTCTTTCTGCTCCAGGACAAGGCTTAGAACACGTCTGTCTATTCTGCTGCCATTTTTTCCTCCTCTGTATATCTGTATATATATTTTTAAAAAAACAATTTTATTGGGTACACTAAAAGTTTTGAACACATTTATATCTCTTTATCTAGAAATTTCAATTCCAGGGTGATATCCTACAAAAAATATTTATTGAATGCCTACTATCTGTCAAAAACTTTTCTGGGTATTTAAAGTACATCAAAGAAGAATGATATATATATATATATATATATATATATATATATATATATATATACACACACACACACACACACACACACACACACACACTCACACAACTAGAGGCCCCATTCACAAATTCATGCACCAGTGGGGTCCCTCAGCTTGACCTGTGGGATCGGGCTGAAACTGGCTCTCCAACATCCCCTAAAGAGTCCTGGATTGCGAGAGGGTACAAGCCAGGCTGAGGGACCCCCACCAGTGCTGCACCAATTTAGGCCAGGGAGGGACTCAGGAGGTTGGCCAGCTGAGGAGGGACCCTGGGAGGGCTCCAGGGCATGTCCAGCCTGTCTTGATCAGTCCCAATTGGCCGGACCCTAGCAGCAAGCTAACCTACCAGTTGGAGTGTCTGCCCCCTGGTGGTCAGTGCACATTATAGCGAGCAGTTGAGCAGCCTTAGCATATCATTAGCATATTACACTTTGATTGGTTGAATGGATGACCAGATGACTGGACACTTAGCATATTAGGCTTTTATTATATAGGATTGTCCTCTTAGAACTTACATTCTAGCAGGTGGACACAGACAATAAATAATTAACATACTGAATAAGTAAATTATAGAGTATGTTTGAGGCATTAGTGCTGTGGGAAAAGGCAGAGAAGATATGGTGGATCAAAAATGTGGAGATGGAAGGAGCAGGTTAGAGCATAAATAGGGATCCAAAGCATCATTTTTTTTTAATCCTCACCTGAGGATATTTTTCCATTGATTTTTAGAGAGAGTGGAAGAGAGAGGGAAAGAGAGAGAGAAATATTGATGTGGGACAAACATATTGATTGGTTGCCTCCTGCACATGCTCTGACCAGGGCCTCAAGCCAGGGAAGACCCTGCAACTGAGGTACATGCTCTTGACTGGAATCGAATCCAGGACCCTTCGGTCTACAGGCCGATGCTCTATCCACTGAGCCAAACCGGCTAGGGCCATATCATCATTTTTAATGGCTGTATAATATTCCATTGTTTGAAAGGGCCATGATCTATTAAAAATTTAGCTTATTCCCAATTTATTTTTATAAATCAATCTTCAATTAATATCCTTATATGTATGTATATATGTATGTATAATTATCTATCTATCTATCTATCTATCTATCTATCTATCTATCTATCTAAATACCTGTCTAGTTATTTTCTTAGAATAAATTTCTGGAAGTTAAATACTATAAGCAGGCATAAAACTTACCTTATAGAAAGTCTGGACCGATTTACACTTTTTCCAGAACTTACACTTTTTACTCATATTTGAAAAATATGATATCAAATAAAAAAAATAACACATTTGAGGTAACCATTAGGTTATATACATACTTGACTAGATGTTAGTACACCAACATTTAACAGTTTTTCTTTATTTAATACAATACTATGGGTGATTTTTGCTTCTTAATTTATACTTTTTTGTATTTCCTAGGTTTCCTACATTCAACATGAATTTCCTTTTGTCTAATAGCTTTTGTTCTTACTGATAATAAAGACAAATCAATTTTAAGTGAGCAAATAATATTGGGAAACTTTGTTAAAATTCACAGTTTCCCAGGTCATCAATTACTATTTCTTCATTTTCTTGTCAACCTTTTAAAATGGTTAAGGATCCTAAAACACAAACTAGCAAGTCTTCCTGTCCTCTCTGGCCAGACAGCGTGGCTGTTGGTTTAGAACACATCTGAATAAGGCCTGTTCCTCTTCTGCTATGTGGCTTGGTCCCTAAAGTTTGGAAATAGGTTTTCATAAAAGACCAGGCTTAACTCAATTTAAAATATGCTGTTATTTGAGACTAGAGGCCTGGTGCATGAATTCATGAATCAGTGGGGTCCCTCAACCTGGCCTGCGGGATCAGGCCAAAACCAGATCTCCAACATCCCCCAAGGGGTCCAAGATTGCAAGAGGACCAGGGAAGGACCTGAAGGTTGGCCAGCCAGGGAGGGACTGTGGGAAGGTTCCAGGGTGTGTCCGGCCCATCTGGTTCAGTCCTGATCGGCCAGACCTCAGCAGCAAGCTAACCTACAGGTCGGAGCTTCTGCCCCATGGTGATCAGTGCATGTCATAGCGACTGGTCGACCAGTTGACTGTCTACCCCTTAGTGGCCAATGCACATCATAGTGACTGGTTGACCGATAGACTGCCCCCTGGTGGTCAGTGCACATCATAGCGAGTGGTTGAGCGGCTTTAGCATATCATTAGCATGTTACGCTTTGATTGGTTGAAGGGCTGACTGGACGACTGGACACTTAGCATACTAGGCTTTTATTATATAGGATGGGGTCCTTGCAGGGTTGTCCTGCTCCTGAACCTGCCCAGAGAAGCAGTTCATCCCTTTACCCAAAGCGTTATCTCAGGAGATCAAGTCCATTAAAAGTGACCAAGTCAGCCTGGCCAGCATAGCTCAGTGGTTGAATGTTGACCTATGAACCTGGAGGTCATGGTTCTATTCCTAGTCAGGGCACATGCCTGGGTGTGGGCTTGATCCCCAGTGTGTGGGGGGGGTGTGCAGGAAGCAGCCGCTCAATGATTCTCATCATTGATGTTTCTATCTCTCTCTCCCTCTCCCCTCCTCTGTGAAACAAATAAACATATACATATATATTTTAAATGACCAAGTCATTTATTTATTTATTTATTTATTTATTTATTTATTTATTTATGCAAGAAGTAGTTATTTATAGATGGTTCTAAGTGCTAGGGATACAGAAATAAATAAAAAAGGACAAAAAGCCTTGCCTTTCTGGAACTCCTATTCTAGTAGGAGAGACCTAACCAGCCTTTCTAATAAAGAGGGAATATGCAAATTGACCATCACACCATCACAAAGATGGCAGCGCCCACAGCGGAGGCCAAGTTCCCATAATGAGCCTTAACGAGTAATCAGCAGGGACCTGAGGCAGTGTGGAGCCAGGCCAGGGTGGGGGACCTGAGGCTGCACCCACCCACCTAGCAGGGCTTGACTGGGGATCTCAGGCCGCGCCCCTGCCCAGTGGGGCTTGACGGGTACCTCAGGCTGCAACCCCCACCCAGAAGGGTTTGACAGGGGACCGCAAGGTGCACCCCCCGTCCCAGTGACGGGCTGGGGAACCTGAGGCCATGCCCACTGTCCAGGAGCCCAGCCAGGGGACCTCAGGCCGGGAACCCACCCCGGTGCTGGGCCAAGGGACCTCAGGCCATGGCCCCCTCCCCAGCTCTGGTTTGGGGGACCTCAGGCCACGCCCCCCCACCTGGCTGGGCTTGACAGGGGACCTCAGGCTGTGCCTCCCGCCCTGGTGCTGGCTTGGGGGACCTCAGGCCATGCCCCCCACCCAGCGGGGCTTGATGGGGGACCTGAAGGCGTACCCCCCACCCTGGTGCTGGGCCAGGGGACCTCAGGCCACACCCTTTGCCCCAAGCCAGGGAACCTGAGGCTGCACTCCCTGCCCTGCAGGGCTTGATGGGGGTGGGGCTGGCCGGGTCTGGATCTCGCCCAATGTGGGTGGTGCCGGCTGGGTCTGGGTCTTGCACTATTTCTAGGTGCATGTGGGTGGCCGGGGACTTGACTCTGGGTCCCACAGCATGCCCCAGACTCTGACAGAAGGAAGATTTTCATATACATTTTACTAATTTTCTTTCATCTCTGACACTTCTATTACAGAGAAAGGACAAATAGTAATCTTATCTAATAAAAGAGTAATATGCAAATTGACTGTTACTCCAAGACACAAGATGGCCACCACAAGATGGCCTGCAGGGGAGGGCAGTTGTGGGCAGTTAGGGGTGACCAGGCCAGCAGAGGAGGGCAGTTGGGGTAGACCAGGCCTGTAGGGGAGGACAGTTGTGGGCAATCTGGCAAGCAGGGAAAGCAGTTAGGGGTGACTGGGCCAGCAGAGGAGGGCAGTTGGGGGAGACCAGGTCAGCAGGGGAGGGCAGTTGGGGGGACCAGGCCTGCAGGGGAGCACAGTTGGGAGGGACCCAGGCCTGCAGGGGAGGGCAGTTGGGGGAGATCAGGCCTGTAGGGTAGGGCAGTTGGGGCGGACCAGACCTGCAGGGGAGGGCAGTTGTGGGAGATCAGGCCAGCAGGGAGGGCAGTTTGGGGAGGCCAGGACAGCAGGGGAAGGCAGTTGGGGTGTGATCAGGCTGGCAGGCAGAGTCAGTTAGGAGCAATCAGGCAGAGGCAGGCGAGCGGTTGGGAGACAGCAGTCCTGGATTGTGAGAGGGATGTCCAACTGCCCATCAGGATAGGGCCTAAACGGGTGGTCGGACATCCTTCAAGGGTTCCCAGATTAGAGAGGGTCCAGGCTGGGCTGAGGGACACCACCCCCCATGTACAAATTTCATGCACCAGGCCTCTAGTATTAAAATATTCCTCTAATTAATTCCCTTTTAATGTGCATGAATTTTGTGCACCGGGCCACTAGTAAACAAAATAAGTAAGTACATCATTGGCAGATTAGATTGTGATATATATTAAGGAAAAAAGTAAATCAAGAAAGGGGGCTATGTTGTAGAGGAGGATGAGAAGATACTGGAATCTGAGATGGGGTGAGCGGGTAAGGCAGCCTCACTGAGAAGCTGTGATGTTTTCTGTAGGACTAAGGCATATTTCTTGCTGTGACCTTGAACCATTCAGGAGAATGAATAGTTTGCTTGACTCTAGTTCATGTCACCGTGGCAGTTGACTTGGGATCAGACCCTCTTCTTTCAGGATACGTGGGAGCTAAAGTGATGGGTGGATAATTGACAAACAGGAAAATACAGCTACAGTGTGGCAGAGCAGCTGGAGAGGAGATATCACAGAGATAATGAGAGAATGTCTTTAAAGCTGGGAGACATGTCAGGGACAGCTCCTGTTTTAACTAAGCTGATTTCTCTGCCCTTCACTTCCTCTCCTTGGCCTCTGCTTTGTAGTTCTTTGGCTTAGTTACAACTGCCTTTGAGACACCCTTCAAAACAAATAACCAAGACTCCTACATGTATCTGGATTATTATACAAGCCCCAGTGTATTCCTTCCCACTCATTTAAATACGTGGTTCATACAGTGTTCACAGCTTGCAGGATGAATACTCTCAAAGCAAGTATGTCAGTTCCTTGGGAAAAACTTATATCTGTGATACTAACAATGAGGATTAATGGTATAATGCAGGGAAAGGAGGGAGATGGTTTAGTAGTAAATATAAAATACATGCTTTTTTGGATAACATAAAGGTATTTTTACCTAAAAGCCTCCAAAAGCTTTTTAAAACTCTGAGTATGGTCAAGTTTCTATTTTCTAAAGTAAGGGCAACGAGGCATGACATGTCCTAACTGACAAATAATTGCAGTCCTATGTACTTGCTTTGGGATATATTTTTGTATGAACATTTGAATATCATTGTGTCTGATGTTCAGTATTAATAAGTCCAATAAAATGGATGCTGGGAAGGAGTCTAGTGTGTTTTTTCATTTTTAAAAACATATTTTTATTGATTTCAGAGAGAAAGGGAGAGGGAGAGAGAGATAGAAACATCAATGATGAGAGAGAATCATCGATTGGCTGTCTTCTGCACACCCCTTATTAGGGATCAAGCCTGAAACCCAGGCATGTACCCTTGACCGGAATTGAACCTGGGACCCTTCAGTCTGCAAGCTGATGCTCTATCCACTGAGCCAAATCGGCTAGGGCTGTTTCTCCATTTTTATTCTATTTCAGTCTCCCCGTGTAACTCTGCTACCTGGACTTCCAAGCTACTTCAGATCACTTTCCCTCAAACTTTCTCTAGAGTCTAGAGGGTAACAATGCCAGGAAGTACTCAATAAATGTTGATGGCCAGACAGATTGAAACCTAAAGAGTTAAATAAATCTGCGCTGGCTGGTGTGGCTCAGTCAGGTGGAGCATCATCCTGTGCACCAAAAGGTGGCAGGTTCGTTGGATTCTAGGTCAGGGCACATGCCCATTTGCTCTCTCTCTCTCTCTTATCACTGTTTCTCTCTTATCACGGTTTCTCTGTCTCTCTGTGTGTCTGTCTATCTCTTTCTTCTTCTCTCTAAGTCAATTAAAAAGAAACTTAAATAAATCTGAATATTGAATTACAGTAAGTGGCATATGTGAGCTAAAGGGGTAAACTAGGTAGAAGAGGTGCTAATTCTTGATGGAAGGAGGTGCATATGTTCCTTTTCAGGAAAACCAACTATTAAGTACCTCCTCACCACCCCATTCCATGCACCATATCTTATTACTAGTCTAACTGAAGCTGGTATACAATGCCTTCCATAGAGGAGACGGGGAAGAGAGACTCAGGAAATAAGTCTGAGCTTTATTTATACTCTTGACTGAAATATTTAAAGAGAATGTCTACAGTTACTGGAAACTGCATTGGAAATCTGGTCATTTAGACTGTTGCGATCTTTCCTTTGTTGGCGTGTGTAGGTGGCCCATGCAGGGTACTTGGACGGTGCCTCTGTCTGTCGGTGTTTGTGGATGGATCACTGCCATAGTTTCATTAACAGAACAAAAACCCAACCTGATTCAGATCAAATGCAGAGTGATGAGGGCGCTGGCACCAGCCAGCAGCCACAATTACTCAAGGTCCAGCATACAAAGTGACCTACTTAAAACTTTCTCTCTCCTTTGAAACTCCTTGCCCTTCCTGATTCTAGGGCCACAGGAAACACAGGCCTTTAGAAACTCATTTGAAGGGCTCTGAGCTGTCCCCACATTCCTGTCTGGAAAAAGCTTGTTTCTCTTTGGTTTCACCCACATTTCTTGACTCCCTAATTTGTTTTCTCTTCTTTGAGGTTTCTCCTGCCCTGTTTGAGATCACTACTTCTCTCAAGGTGCACCTGACAAGGTGAATATTTAGTGTGCAGTCCAAACCCTGGTGGTTTAAGTGCATGCACTTAGTTTTATACAGACCCTGCTCTCTTCTTCTGAAATTACTGGGTAGGAACGGGTTTTTCTGGCATAGCTTGTCTTTGCCAGGGCATTGCTGGCCATTCTGTTATGGCACTGAGAGTGGAAGATTGATTATTTGAACATATTCAAGTTCCACTAAAAATCACCTGGTATCTCTGAAAAACGTGCCCCCTCCCCCACTGCAAGGGCCCATTGCAGGATCTTTAAGGATGCAGAGGTCATTTATGTGGGCACTCAGGGATGAGCACCCCTCCCTGGGATGCTTCCTGCACTGTGGGTACAGGAGTGCCCTGGGGAAGCTAAGGGTAAACAGAGTCTGCAGATAGAGAAAAGGTGGCACCTAGTGAATAACCAGCCTTGCCACTGCAGAATGTCACATTCTGTAATATGGAAGGTTTATTTCAGCACCTGCTCTTCATTAGCATAATTTCATATGCAACCATTCCCCTGAAGCTTTAATAGAAGAGAAATTGGTTCCACCTCTCTCCATTCTTTTGTGTGTATTTTCCAATCCCCCCACCTTTGTCTACATAAATAAAGAGGTTCAAAGCCCCACAGTGACAGAAAAAGGTCAACCTTGTCTCAATGCCTCTTCTATGAAGAGTCTTTCTTGATATGACCAAGCAGGGTTGCATGAACTTCCTACCGCAAAGTGATTTCAAGTTAGATGACACACCCCTGCCAGTGCCGAGGGCCTGCCAATAGCATGACTTCAGTGTGATCAAAGTGCACCCAGGTGAGCATTTCTCTTTGATGAAGGAAACTGAGCTTTGGCTTTGGTGCAAACAGTGACGCCTCTATTTTGTAGATGAAACAACTGGCATCTCTGAAGCCCTGAGTCTTAGGGCAGGAGGAGAAGGAGGAGCAAGTTTTGAATCTCAAACATATTTTCTCATTTCCCATTTCTAACCATCATGAGTTTTCCTGCTGGATATAAAAATCAAAATTATGGACTTCTTTCCCCCAGGAGAGAGATCATTGACATTTGTTGAGATTCCCAAGGTGCTTACAGGAGCACTGAAAGTCCTATTGTTTAATCATATATTTATTTGAATTCTATTTATAATCTGATCATTCAAATGTAAATTTGGTTCAGACCAGAACAACCTTTCTAACATGATACTCAATGGCAGTAAAAGGCCATGGCTTTTCTAAATGGGAGGTTTGCTCACATAGGTGATACTTAATTATAAGCCAGCTAACCATCCTTCTGAGAAAGATAGACTGTATCTGGTTTCTAAACCTGACCATTCATCCAAACCACATGGATAAAGACAGTAGATCCTTGTGACCTGCAGAGCTACTGGCTCAGATTTTCAGGATGAAGTCAATAAATTGGAATTTTTTTCTAGATTATCTCAAACCCACTACACGTCTGCACTCCAGCATTAAGGAAGAGTCCCTGGAATATCTTTCTGACTCTAGGATTCCAGGATGCTTAAATGTTTTTGTGTAGATGTGATAAGTGCTTTATAAACTAGAAGAATGTAATGTAAATATAAGGCATTGTTAGTAATCACCAAAAACCTCCACGTTTTCACTATGTGTCTATGTGGGGCTGAGCTTAGAACCAAGGAGCAGAAATCAAGATGAATTATTTAAAAAGGCATTCCTGTGAGTGATAAAGTTGGTGTTTCCCTGGGTTTTAGGTTGCTGTGAACATAGGGACAGGAAATCAGAAGCAAAGCTTGAAGGGTTCCGTAGGTATGAGGGATTAGAGGAAGATGAAAACTCAGAATTGGAGCAAAGACAATGAACAAAAACCAGGAAAAGACGTTGGACAGAAGCCAGGCAGGTGGGAAAAAACATAGAGGATTGAGCTGGGAGACCCAGCAAACAGGAATGAGGAGACCCACAGAAGCTTGAGGTGCAGAACAAGCACACAAGAGAACTGCTTGTTCAAAAAATCAGAACAAGGCACTTTGATTACTGAGGCAACACTTCCTCCGGATTGAGTTTTCTCCCTAAATGCAGTTGGCTGGAGCCATGGGGGTCTTTGGAGAGAAGAATAGGCAGGCTATTTATGAAACAAGTGGGTCTTACTGACCAGAAGGTCACCAGATCTGCTGTCTCTTCAAGCCTGTAGGGTAAGAAACCCATACCCTGAAAGAACTATGAAGAACCCGAGCTCCTCAGCAAGCAAGCTATGTGACTTTGAGGCACCTATATCCCCTTGAGCAAACTGCATTTATCCTTGTTCAATTTCCTCATCTTTAAGATGAAGGTGTGGAAAGGACAAATGACCTCTAAGGTCTATAATTCTAGGCATGCCAGTAGTGATGCTGCAGAGAGCACTTCACAGCCAGATGCTGGCTCTGCTAGTGTTATCTCCACACTCAAGTGGGGGCAGCACATCTGGCACCAAGCCAGACTGAGCGTGAAGGGAGTGAGGCTGGCACCTCCCTGAGAGTCAAGCGGCCCATTCATCATAGTGACATATTGCATGCTATCATGTACACTACAAATAGCACATAGATGATTAACCAGGCCACTGTCATAGCAACAGCTTTATTCAAGCTCTTCATTCTTGATAAACAGGCTATATGAAAAAAAAAAAAAAACATGTTTCCCAGTTTCAGCTTTGCAAACTTATAACCTTAAACTTTCTGGTCCTAGATTTCTCATTAGGTTGAACCATATGAAATTTTCAATTTTCAATTCTTGATCTATAGACACAGCCACTTTATATACTGCAACTTATATAAAGAAAATGGGTTAACCTGACAGATGATTTTAATATAGAACCAGAGAAGTTCTATTTCAGTTTTGATTTTTTAAATATTTTTAATTGATTTTGGAGAGGGCAAGAGAGAGAGAGAGAGAGAAAGAAACATCAATGCGAGAGAGAAACATCGGTTGCCTCCCAACCAGAGACCAAACCTGGACATGTGCCCTGATTGGTAATCGAACCAGTGCCCCTTTGGTGCATGGTACAATGCTCAACCAATTGAGCCACACCAGATAGGGCTCCGTTTTGATTTTAATAAATATTTTGAATATCTACACTGGGTCAGGCCCTGAACTAGGTTCTGCATACACAACAGTGAACAAAATAGTCTCAATAAATAAATTTAAAAAAACACAATAAAAAATAGTCCCAATAGCTAACCTCATAGAGCTTAAGATTTTTTGGCAAGCCAGATTTAAGTCTGATTATTTAAATGTCCCTAAAGTATCATATAAATTGTATCTTCACAGGTGAAGGAGAAATCTACCACCTGGGATGGATGATTAAACTTTGTTTAGTTTCTAATGAAAAGATAATTAATACCCTTCTGAAAATACAGTAGAAAAGGATCTGAGAGTGAGCAAGCAACACCCCTAATGAATTTATTCAAAACCTGAGATATTGATTGAGACATCTTTAATTCAGCTGTTTGAGAGAGTGAAGATTAGGGGTTATTTTCATTTTACGTATCTTATGACATGGACAGTCAAGCAAATGTGCAAAAATTATTATATTGTAAAACATGTGGCATATGCAACAGAAAATATTTTGAAGTTTACTGAAGTCTGTATTGCATTTGAAGCATAACAAAGTTAAGCAGAAAATGTAGCTATCATATTGACAGATCCAAATTAGTGCAATGAGGTTAACTAGTCTTTTGATAGCTCTTTTTTTTTAAAATGAAAGTCTTACAGACGTCCCCTTTTTTCTCCCATTGACTCCCTCCTCCCCAATCCTACTCCCTCCCCAGGTCTTCACTACACTATTGTCTGTGTCCATGGGTTATGCATATATGCATATAAATTTTTTTGGTTAATCTCTTCCTGCCCACCCCTTCCCTCTGAGAATCATTAGTCTGTTGCATGCTTCCATGTCTCTGGATCTATTTTGTTTTGTTCATTAGATTCCATAGATAAGTGAGATCATGTGATATTTGTCTTTTTTTTTCTGACTGGCTCATTTCACTTAGAATAATACTCTCTAGGTCCCTCCATGTTGTCTCAAAGGCTTTTTTTTTTTTTTACATATGCATATTATTCCATGGTATAAATGTATCACAGCTGTTTTATCCAATCATCTACTGATGAGCACTTGGGCTGTTTCCAGGTCTTATCTATTGTAAATTGTGCTGCTATGAACATAGGGATGCATATCTCCTTTCTGATTCATGTTTAAAACTGTTCGTTTATGGTGTAGAAATGATCAATTTTATTAAGGCATGGTTTTTATACTTTACACTTTTCAGAGTGGTTTATAATAATATGGAGAATGGATAGGTTCCAGATTTTATAGGTTGAATTGCATGATATTGAAGGTCTTCAACTATTTTTAACCTATTATTCTGACAATTTCATGTGACTCACCCTAATAACTAATGTGAGAGTTCATTGGTTGTTCATAAAAAGGTGATAGGGTAAATTCTACATGGAAAACTTTTTGGCCAATAAGAAAATCTAATTTATGAAATAGCTATTAAATATATGACAGTTATTGCTAATATCTTGCTAAATTTTTTAATAAGCTGAATGAGCAGGGTTCTGTTCAAGATGATGGGCATAGGTAAATGCAGTACTCAAATCTGCCGACAACCACATCAAAATTACAACCAAACTATAGAACAACCATCCTTCAGAACTGACTGAAATTTAGCTGAACAGAGTTTTACAAATAAGGATACATGGAAGAAGTCACATTGAGACTGGTAGGAAGGGCAGAGATGCAATATGGGTGGGCCCCTTCCCCATGTGTGGCAGATAAAAATATAGAGGGATAACTCAAGTGTAAAGGTTTCCCCTGAGGAGCAAGGGATCCCACCCTCACCCCAGGCACCCCAGGCCAGGGTTCCAGTGCTAGGAAGACAAGCCCCCATAACTTGTGGCTGTAAAAACCAGCTCTGATTGTGGTTAAATGAGACGGAGGGCTGCTAGAGTTCCAGATGTTCCTTCTAAAGGACCCATGCATAGACTTACTTGGACTCACTTGCTCTGAGTTTCAGTTCTAGGGCATCAGGGACATATGAGAGTAGGAGGAGCAGTTTTCTTCCGGAGAGAAGTTCTGGCAGAGACCATTGTTCCTTTTCTGGGTCCTCTCCCCACAGAGCCAGCAGGAAGGCAGCATATCTGAGTCTCCATAACACTGTTCACTCTGCCCTGGTGATTTCCTGAGACCCTGCCCCACTCAACTTGCGGGCCCTACCCAAGCTGTTTCCAGTGGCTTTTCCATACAAATGATCTGTCTTGGCTTATGCTTTGGACTTTCCTAAAATCTCTTAAATAAACAGCATCTGGCCTCAGCATACCCCATACCTCTAGCTAAATGGCCCCAAGCCTAGCACTAGTGGCAGCCAACTTTGGTTCACAGCTTGGCCTCTCCTGGGCACCTCCAAGCCTAGCACAATTAGCAGCCATCTGCAGATTGCTTTATAGCTCATGCATGGTGGCCCCAGGCAGGACACAGATGGTCAATGACCTAGGCCTGCACCTCCAAGGAGGCCTCAAAGCCAGAATACCCAGTGGACAGCTTCCAACCATGTTGAAGCATCATCCAACTTCCTTCACAAGGGACACACTCAAAGGCAAATTCAGCAGGCACTAGAGCCTCTATGAAGTAAGTCCTGCTGCATGGGGTCAACACTTGCATAGCTGATTCTCCATGGTGGTCATAGTCAGTCCTTGTAGCCAATTGGCTAGTGGGTATATTCCTTCCACTGAGGTGCCAACAGCAATCAAAGCTCAACTACAACAGTAGAGTGCACACAGTCTACACAGGTAGTGCCCAGCTCCAGTGATCAGAGAGGCTGTGCCACTGGACCCTACATAAGGCTACTCTAAAATCCTAGCTCTACCTAATACATAGAAGAAACAAACACAGGGAGGCAGCCAAAAATGAGGAGGCAAAGAAACATGTCCCAAATGAAAGAACAGAACAAAACTACAGAAAAAGAATTAAAGAAAATGGAGACAAGAAATCTACTAGATACCAAGTTCAAATCACTGGTTATAAGGAAGCTCAATAAAATTAGAAGAGTAAATGAACTTATTGAGAACTTCATCAAAGAGATAGGAAGCATAAAAAGAGTCAGTCAGAAATGAAGAATACGATAACTGAAATGAAGAATACATTATAGGAAATCAACAGTAAAGTAGATGAAGCAGAGGATCAAATTAGAGATTTGGAAGCTAAGGAAACAGAAAACACTAAACAGAACAGCAAAAAGAAATAAAAATAAAAGAAATGAGAATAGTATAAGGACAACTTCAAGTGTACCAACATTTGCATCATGGGGTGCCAGAAGAAGAAGAGAGAGAACAAGGAATTGAAAACTATGTGAAAAAATGACAGAAATTTCCCTACCCAGATGAAGGAAATAGAAATATAACTCCAGGAAGCACAGAGAGTTCCAAACAAGATGAAACCAAAGAGGCTCACACAAAGACACACCAAAGTTTAAAGATAAAGACATGATCTTAAAAACAGCAACAGAAAAACAGTTAGTTATCTAAAAGGGAGCTCCCATAAGACTGTCAAGTGATCTCTCAACAGAAACTTTGCAGGCCAAATGGGATTGGCAAGAAATATCCAAAGTGATAAAAAGCAAGGACTGACATATAATCAAAGTTAGTCTACCCAGGAAAGCTATCAATTGGAATTGAAGGGCAGATAAAGAGTTTCCCAGACAAGAAAAAGCTAAAGGAGTTCATCACCACCAAGCCAGTATTAGAAGAAATGTTAAAGGGTATTGTTTAAGAAGAAGAGGAAGGAAAAGAAAAGATAAAAAATGTGAATAATAAAATGGCAATAAGTACATATCTATCAATAATTACTTTAAATGAAAATGTATTAAATGTTCCAATCAAAAGATATAGAGGCTGAATGGATAATGAAATAAGACCCTTACATATGCTGTCTACTCATTTCAAATAGAAAAACACACACAGATTGAAAGTAAAGGGATGGAAAATATATTTCATGAAAATGGAAACAAACAAACAAAATATTGGGGAGCAATACTTATACCAGACAAAATAAACTTTAAAACAAAGCTATATAACAAGAGTCAAAGAAGAACCCAGCAATTCTACTTCTGGGTATTTATCTGGAGAAACGCACATCACTTGCCCTAACCAGTTTGGCTCAGTGGATAGAGCATCAGCCTGCGGATTGAAGGGTCCCAAGTTTGATTCTGGTCAAGGGCAAGTACCTTGGTTGCGGGCATATTCCCAGTAGGGGTTGTGCAGGAGGCAGCTGATTGATGTTTCTAACTCTCTATTCCTTTCCCTTCCTCTCTGTAAAAAATCAATAATTTTTTTTAAAAAAAGAAACCCACATCACTAAATAAAAAAGATGTTCATTGCAGAATGATATACAATAGCCAAGATATGGAAATAACGTAAGTGTCCATTCACTCAGATGAATGAAAAGAAGTGGTTCATATACACAATTGAATATGACTCAGCCATAACAATGAATGAATTCTTGCCATCTGCAACAGCATGGATAGACCTAGAAGGTATTTTGCTGAGTGAAATAAGTCAGACAGAGAAAGACATATGCCATGATTTTACTTATATGTGGAATCTAAAAACAAAATAAACAAACAAGCAGAACAGAAACAGATTTAGAGATGCAGAGAGCATTTTTTGATGGTTGCCAGATGGGAAGGGGGCTGGAGGATGAATTAAAAAAGTGAAAGAATTAAGAAACAAATTAGTAGTTACAGAACATCATGGGGATGTAAAGTGTAGCATAGGGAATATGGTCAATAATCTATTTATATAAAAGCCTAAGTGAACGTTATGACCAAACAACTGGAACAACCAGTCACATGACTCACACTGACCACCAGGGGGCAGACGATCAAGAGCTGCCCTCTGGTGGTCAGTGCACTCCCACAGCCAACCTCCCCTGGCAGCCAACCTACCACGGTCCCTCCCCCTGACCAGCAGGCCCCGATTACCTGATTGGGGCCAGGCCTTGGGCTGGGATGGGGAACTGGGGGTGGGTGGCGGCAGGTGCCCTTAGGGCCAACCTCCCATGCCCTGTCCCTCCCCCCAGCCAGCAGGCCCCAATTGGCCTGTTGCCTGCCTGCCACTGTGACGACACGGGGGCGAGGGAAGGCAGAGGTGGGGAGGTGGTGAACCGCAGGTGGCAGGGTGTTGACGATGGCAGTGTCAGCATCCGGCATCTGTTCCTTCCACGCCTGGCCCAGCAACTGTCACCTCCTCTCCTTACCCCACCAGGACCTTCAATACCCAATTGGCCTGGCCCTGATCAGCTTTGCCCCAATTGGCCCTGAATACCTGCCAGGCCTAGGCACCCCACCCATGCATGAATTTCATGCACTGGGCCTCTAGTATAGTAATAACTATGTATGGTGTCAGGTTGGTACTAGATTTATTGGGGTGATCACTTAGTAAGTTATACAGGGAGGGGGAAAAGTAGGCCTACAGTTGTGCATATGTGGAACATAGAGTGTATACTTATTTTTTTAAATATATTTTTATTGATTTCAGAGAGGAAGGGCAAGGGATAAAGAGATAGAAACATCGATGATGAGAGAGAATCATTGAGCAGCTGCCTCCTGCATGCTCCACATTGGGGATCGAGCCCGCAACCCAGGCATGTGCCCTGACCGAGAATTGAACCATGACCTCCTGGTTCATAGGTTGATGCTCAACCACTGAGCCACATTGGTAGTCCAAAGCATATACTTATTTATTAATTATTGTATTATTTTTCATGAAAACAGCTGTAAACCTGCTTTTGCCATGCTCTGTAGTTCTGAGTCTATTTCTATCAGACATTAACTCAGTTTCAGAAGAGTGAAATTTATTGTTTTTTGCAGATCATGTCCAAACTTAAATTTTAATTTTACATTCAACTTTGAAGTTGTTCACATTGTGATCTAGCATTGCTAACTGAGCTCTTTCAGCTGTTTTTTTATTTTACTTTAAATAATTTTTTATTTTTCAATTACAGTTGACACAATATTAGTTTCAGTTGTATAATCCAGTGATTAAATCTTTACATGATAGGGCAAGAGTAGGTTTACAGTTGTGAGTGGGCGAAACACAGAGTTTAATTTTGTATTATTATTTATTAATTATTGTATTATTTCCCATATAAGCTATTTGCTGCTCCATTGGGTTTTCCTTTTTAACCGTGAAACTCCACTCTGTAGTGGCTGTACGTGCTGCTTTGTATGACAAACAACCTTTGTTTTACTCCCAGAGTCCTCACTGGTCAAGGTAACAAACTGAGCATAAAATCCTATCTAATAAAAGAGTAATATGCAAATTGACCATTCCTCTGCTACACCCACAAACCACGCCCACCAGCCAATCAGGAGCGAGTATGCAAATTAACCCAAACAAGATGGCTGCAGCCACAGAGAGAGCAGGAGGCTTGGGTTTCCCTGGCAATGGAGGAAACCAAGCGTCCTGCACACCCTGGCTGGCCCAGGCCTCTGCTGAAGGCTATAAAGTTTCAATTATAGAAGATAAATAATTCCCAACAAAAATGGCTGCGGCCACGAAGCGAACAGGAGGCTTGGGTTTCCCCAGCGATGGAGGAAGCCAAGCGTCCTGCACACCCTGGCTGGCCCAGGCCTCTGCTGAAGGCTACAAAGTTTCAATTATAGAAGATAAATAAATCCCAACAAAAATGGCTGCAGCCACTGAGCAAGCAGGAGGCTTGGCTCCACTCAAGGCTACAAAGTTTCAATTATAGAAGACAAATAAATCCCAGATACCAGGGCCTCTGCTTGGGTCGCCGGGGGGCGTGGCCGGCCTGCAAACTACCACAGGCCCCTCGCCCAGGACACCCTACGCCCCAAGGGAACCCCCACCCTGATCCAGGACACCCTTCAGGGAAAACCAGCTGGCTCCCACCCGTGCACCAGGCCTCTATCCTACATAATAAAAGGGTAATATGTAAATTACCATCACTCTGCTACGCCCACGATTGGGCTGGTGGGAAGCACGGGGGGCGGGACTTGGGGTGGCAGATTGGGCCAGCGGCAGGAGCGGGGGGCGGGACTCGGGGTGGCCTGAGTGGCCGATTGGGCCAGCGGGAGGCAAAGGGCGGGCAGCGGGGACAGAGTGTCCCCGCCCCCCATTCTTGCCTCCAGCCGGATGCAATCATCCCCCACGCCGCTCAGCGGCGGAGGCAAAGGGCGGGCGGCGGGGAAGGAGTGTCAGCGGCGTGGGGGCTGAATGGGGCCAGCCAGAGGCAAAGGGCGGGCAGCGGGGATGGAGTGTCCCTGCCCCCCGCCCTTACCTCCGGCCGGATGCAATCAGCCCCAACGCTGCTGAGCAGCGGCCGAATGGGGCCGGCCGGATGCTGAACTCACATTGCCAGTGGGGCCGGCGGGACGCTGAGCTCGCGTCGCCAGCGGCGGCGCGAGCTCAGCATCTGCGCCATGGCTGTGCTGCGGCACAGAAGGGGCCTCTGGGGCAGCGAGCCCATGTCCCCGCCCCAGCCGGTCGTGCGGTGGGAGTGAATGGGCCTGTGGGGCCCGGAGCTCAGCATCCGCGTGGCAGGGGAGGAACCAGAAAAATGAATCTTTCCAGTTCCTGATGCTGACAGCCCTATGGGTTCCAGGGTCCTCCACCTGCAGCCCCCAGTCGCAGCTCATCAGCCCCAGTCGCAGACTGGAAGCCCCCTGCCAGCAGTCCAGACAGGACCAGTGTTGCGCCACAGTGGTGGGTGTCAGCGGGCATGCTATAGACATGAAATCACTGCCACCGAGGCCACCCCCCCCACACACACACTCACAAGTAGTATGGTCCAAGGAGGTGACTCCTAAGGCAAGGCTCCCATGGCAGCTGATGCTCACCATGCCAGGTGAGGAAGCCAGACCTGAAAGCCCAAGCCCCCGAGTACCCGAACTGCAGGGCGTCGTGGGCCAGGGCCTTGAGGAGGCCCCAGGACAAGCATCTTCCCAGAGGCTGTGCAGAAGAGGGGAGGAACCTCTAGCTAGAAGCTGGGGTGAGGGATGCTGGCGTCTTTGCAGACCAAGATAGGGCTGAGGGACCCCATTCCCCTGCACCCCTGTGCATGAATTTCGTGCACCGGGCCTCTAGTCCTATCTAATAAAAGAGTAATATGCAAATTGACCATCACTCCAACACACAAGATGGCTGCCCCCATGTGGTCAAAGATGGCTGCCCCCATGTGGACACAAGATGGCCGCCACAAGATGGCCAGCAGGGGAGGGGAGGGCAGTTGTGAGCGATCAGGCCAGCAGGGGAGGGTAGTTGGGAGGGACCAGGCTTGCAAGAGAGGGCAGTTGGGGGTGACCAGGCTGGCAGAGGAGGGAAGTTGAAGGCGACTGGGCGTTCAGGGAAGGGCAGTTAGGGAGGACCCAGGCCTTCAGGGGAGAGCAGTTAGGGGTGACCAGGCCTGAAAGGGAGAGCAGTTAGGGGAAATCAGGCTGGCAGGGGAGCAGTTAGGCATCAATCAGGCTGGCAGGGGAGTGGTTAGGGGGTGATCAGGCTGGCAGGCAGAAGTGGTTAGGGGCAATCAGGCAGGCAGGCAGATGAGCAGTTGGGAGCCAGCAGTCCTGGATTGTGAAAGGGATGTTCGACTGTCCGTTTAGGCCTGATCACAGGCCTAAACAGGCAGTCAGACATCCCTTGAGGGGTCCCAGATTGGAGATGGTGCAGGCTGGGCTGAGGGACATCCTCCCCCTGGTGCATGAATTTTGTGCACCGGGCCTCTAGTCTATAATAATAAAAGTGTAATATGCTAATTAGACTGGATGACCTTCCAGACAAAGCCGGGGCTGTGGGGGAAGCCCAAGTCCCAGGTTACAGAGTGCAGCCAGTGCTGGCAGCTGGGGAAAGGAAGGCCTATCCTTGCACAGATTTTGTGCATCAGGCCTCTAGTTAGTTATAAAACCCAAATAATTCAGACAAAAGATCATTTAGAGATAGGACCTCTGTTTCTCTAGTTCCTATGTAGTCTGAACTTTCTTATTCCATTGGGTGGTACAAATACTGAGGGTCAGTGTGACATTGTCACAAGATCTATCACATGCTTTCAATATTCAGACAAAGGAGAGAATGGGAGGTAAGGACAGAAATGGTATGTGTGGAGTTAGACATATCAAAGGTCTGTGAAGTTTGGACAAAAATGACAAGCTGAAGGAGGACATATGGTGGGTCAGGAATAGTGTTTATAATTCCAGAACATTTCAAGAAGGATGGATTGTATTGTCCAGTATTTTATGGACCTGATAAATTTCTTAATTCTGTTCTTATAGACTAAGTTCAGACTATAGAAAAGAGTGGAAGAGGTTTTTTATAAAATAAATGGCAGGAAAATTAAATTCACTTCACCAAAATGGAGCTTACAGTTGAGTGAATATGAGGGAACAAGTTTACATAAAGTAAGAGCACATTGTGACCTGGACTCCAGCTGAAATCAGATCTTCATCCAGAGGTGCTAGGTATGGAAATCCAAAGTAGGGCAGACTTTCACCCACTTTCTTTTTTTCTTATCCATTTTGACTTATTATTGACTTTGGCATTGAGGCCTCTATTCTGGGTTCCTTCCCCATTCCTTCCTTGAAGGTGACCTGTATTTTGCTCACCTTCATGTAAGTGGTCAGATCCTTCAAGAGGGGCTGGAATCATCCTCAGCCCCCAAGGATGAAATTTACTATCTCAATGAATTGGTATACTCAAACCCTTGACATTGAAGTGCTTACAAACAGTGAGTCCTGAGGGGATGTCTACTGAAGACTGAAAGCAGACTTAGGCAAAACACTATCAGGAGTGCTTGTGACATCTGAACTAGGGATTCAATTGCAACCATGAACTGCTTGGCCCAGAGACCTGGACGACACATTGAGGATGCAGAAGGACTGAAGGCACCTGGGTCCTGGTAACAGTGTTGAGGCCATCTAGACTTTCAGTTATGTGAAAAAAGAAATGCCCTTATAATTTAAGATACTTTTCATTGGGCTTTCTATTAGTTTCAGCTGCAAGTATTCTTCTGCTACTGTCAGTGTTTAGTCTAGGTATTCTCAGTAAATAGAACCCTCAATCTATTTTATATGTTTACTAGAGGCCCAGTGCACGAAATTCGTGCATGAGGGGGGGGTGTCCCTCAGCCCAGCTTACACCCTCTCCAATCTGGGACCCCTGGAGGGATGTCTGACTGCCTGTTTAGGCCCGATACCACTGGGTGGTCAGACATCCTTCTCACAATCCAGGACTGCTGGCTCCCAACCACTCGCCTGCCTGCCTGCCTGATTGCCCTTAACCACTTCTGCCTGCCAGCCTGATCACCACTTCCCTGCCAGCCTGATTGATACCTAATTGCTCCCCTGCCAGCCCGATTGCCCCTAACTGCCCTCCCCTGCTGTCCTGGTCACCCCTTACTGCCCTCCCCTGCAGGCCTGGTTGCCCCCAACTACCCTCCCCTGATGGCCCTGTCACCTAACTGCTATCCCTTGCCAGCCTGGTCGCGCCTAAATGCCCTCCACTGCTGGCCTGGTCACCTCTAACTGCCCTCCCCTGCAGGCCTGGTCCCCCTCCCAACTGCCCTCCCCTGCAGGCCTGATTGCCCCCAACTGCCCTCCCTTGCAGGCCATCTTGTGTCTACATGGAAGTGGCCATCTTTGACCACACGGGGGCAGCCATCTTGTGTGTTGGAGTGATGGTCAATTTGCATATTACCTCTTTATTATATAGGATTTGCAGCAGAAAAAAAAAATTAATGTATCTTTTAAACCAATTAGATTTTTCCTGATTTAATTAACAACAGAAAACACAATAGTCTGCTGGCTTTTCTGTTTTTCTAAAGCAATGATATTTTAATGTCTCTTCTTTACCCATGTCTTCAGATTCCGGAAACACCATGCTTCCCTCTCATTGACAGAACATTTATTTTTAAGCTCAACATTGTATTTCCATTCAAAATAAGAATAAAGTTTTCCACTTTTAGGAAAAGAGATATGTAAAACACAGCATTCTTAGAGTTAAAAGGGACTTTAAAAACAAATGGCAAATAGGGGCAGAGGATAATTACCTTTATTACATAGAAGCAACAGATATTTTATTATATGGATGGTTAACACCAATTAGCAAGGACAAGGTAAGTAACTCAAGGAACAAATGGTCAAAGGGTATGCACAGGAATTCTCAAAAACATATGTAAAACCCAACAAACATACATTTAATGCTTTAAACCTCATCCATCAATCAATAGAATACAAATGAAAGAGTGATACTACACATCAAATTGTCAAAGCCTGAAAAGGATGATGACCCCTGGTGCTGGCAAGAGTGTGTGATGAAATGGGCAGGTCGTACACCTATTCAAATCTTCCGTAGGGTGTTTTGGAGTTATCAAAGCCTTAAACATATTTTAGTCTTTGAAGTAAGAACACTTCCTGAGAAAATTATTAGAGAATCATGCAGGATTTTCATGTGTTAGGATGTTCCAAGTAGTGTTTTTTTGTGACATTTTTTTAAATGAAATTATTAACTGCATAACATTAGAGTTAAATAAACTATGGTATATCCCTGAATGTAAGAGAATGCTAAATACAAATAATCCCTATTTCAGTCTCACCTTAACCCCCCTGCCAGAGGTACCTGTCGCTATCATTATCTGAATGGTTGGGGCCTCTGTAGTGCAAATATTTTTGCCTGTCTTTCTTCAGTGGGAGCTCAGAGTTCAGTGCTCTTTGGTCTTTCGAAGTCAGTTCCCGGTCATTCTTTTACATTTGAGCTTGCGAAATTCAGTTGCACGCATCTCTATTTCAATTCTTTTTTCCTTGTAGGTCCTTAGAAAATTCCCCATCATTTCGGTGATGCTTGGGGAAGAAAGAGAGTTCAACGTGTCTTTTCAATCCATTATATTTCACTAGTAGTTCATATCCTAAGCTTTTTGAAAAGTTGATTGGCAGAGGCTGCTTGCAAGTTTTCAATGAAAGGGATTTTTATTTTTTCATTTGTACGTTTAGTCAGAGCAGATGTTCTAGAGCCTTCAGTATCACATGGTGTCTTATGGTGGGAAAGAGAACAGGCAGACTCACTTCCTATTCTGAGTTATAGATTTTTACAGTGATTTAGTGGGACATCTCTTTTGGGTTTTGTTTATAGCTTCTCTGTTTACAAAGGATTTTCAGATGTGTCGCTGGAAGTTGGGGTCTGAGAGAAAATCCAGGTAGTAGAGACATGAATCTGGCTGGTTCTCTCTGGCTCTTCCTCTTAGGGTTCTCCAGGGCTTGTTTTCCCAGACATGACTAGTCACATCTGAATCCCCAGAGCAGACACAATGTAGGCTGAAGCTTGGATTCCCATTACATTGATTTATTTAGAAGGAGACTTTCAGATCATTTAGCTAACTTCTTCATTTTACAGGAAAGCCTCTACGATCCAGCAAGTTTAAATAACAGACTAAGTAAGTGGTAGAATCTCATGACTGGAGCTGTAACCAAGAAAGTATAACACAGGCTTGATATTCCATAAGAAAATGATATTAAGAAAACAAGGAAAGTTACCTCACTGCATACGATAGGAAAGGCAAGAGGAAATTTGCTTAGCTGATTTTAACTCTATAAAGGTAATGCCATGAAATATGATCTTCACTTATTATCTGTTTCCTTCTATCCAGCAACAAAATCTTAAGACAAAATAGCCCACGTTTGCCAGAGGCTAGAAATTTTAGTCCACAATAATGCTAGAGAAATGGAGGCTTTTAAAGCATACTACTCCAGGATAGTTTTGGTTCCTCAAATCCAGTCCCCCGTTGAGTGAGTAAGGCCTTCCCATCTCCTCTTCTTTCTGATGATCATTCATTGTTATCCAGTTATAGTAGCTATTTCTTGCATTTATCTATCCATTTCTCCTTTTCCTCCAATAGCTCTAATCTTCACTTTGGAATTCAGCTCGGCTTACTCTCCACCCATGTGGTCTGGGGAACATGTAGCTCAGTGGTTGGGTAAGAGGTGGGTATTTGATCACAACTATTGCTTAACACTTCTGGTAGTGAAAGGAGGGTCAGGAAATGAAGAGATAGGAAACATCATGCTGATGCTTTATTTGAGCTTTTGAACAACTGCACCTGAAACCACAAAACTCAGTTATGAATTAACACAAACTGGTAAAGTTACCCCCTCTTTTTTTCTTAACCCAGCTTCAATGGGGGAGAATAGTTTTTTTCACTTGCAAACAAAGGAATCCTAACTGTTAAACTATTGGTACAAACTCATAAATATACACTTATTTCTTCAGGATAAATATTAATTCAAAGGAACAATGTAATCTGTTTCAAATTAAGAAAGGGTATATTTTACTGCAATGGGGATAGAGCTTTACATTATGAGACTGAGAATGCCAACACTTATTTTGTTCATTTTTGAGCTTCTGAATCTTGTCCAAATGCCTACAGGAGTGTAGAAAATGTGCCCTGTCAATACAGTTTTCAAATGACAAGACCATCTGCTCTACCAATGACCATTTCATAACATTTCAAAGTCATGATACAAAGTGTTGAAATTATAATCCTTATAGAATGTCTGATCACAGTCTAAACCTGCTTTTCACACTTTCTTCAAGTGAAAAGACAGCATTAGCAGAAAATGCTTATTATGTTCAGGGCCCAAAAAGTCATCTACCACCCACTCCCGGGTTAGGAACCAGTTATACTTTTAGTTCGTCAGTAGCCACTTTTTTTAATCTAGAATTTTTAAATCTCTAAACCCTAATGTACCTATCCCAGGTTGTTTAAAGAACTGACCAAAGTGACAAAAAGAAGTCCCCACTGCCCTTTGTGAGAAGTTTTAGATTCCAGACAACCTCCAAAAAGCCAGAGGAGATGCTCAATTGCATAATGAAGAGAGATCTCTAAATTTTATAGACCCATTAGCTTAACGGTACACTCAGGAAATACTGAAAGATTTACCAGAATCAAGTATGGTTTTTAGCACTAACATATATTAAATTATATACACCTGGAGAAGCCCTCCACGAACTAAATTCCAAAATGTGCATTGTCTCATGAATTGAGACCTCCTGTGTTTGGGTTAAAGTGATGCAATTCTTTCACGGTTGTCCTAGCAACCAGACATGGCATGAGGACAAGTCCCAAGTGTGTCTTCAGAGCCTCTGCAGTGGCAGACACCATGTGACATAAAGGGGATTCTTTAGGAGCTTAGTTCCTTCCATGTACTCACGCTTTTCATTTCTAAAAGTATCCTCATCTAAGCATGCTTAGAAACATCACCACGAATTCTGTGACTACTCTATAGAAATGTAGTTAAAGGAAATCCACTGAGTAAGCCTTTTCTTCCCCAGGTAGAACTGAAGCAAAGAACGGTTATTTCTTCTCTGCTGTGGAAATTCAGAGATCTAGATCTTGGCACAAAATTAATGCCTAAGGCGAGGGTTCTCTGAGTGCTGTTCCCAGACTAGCAGCATCAGCATCACCTAGGAGCTGGTGAGAAATGCAAATTCCTGGCCCTACCCAGACATCCTGGGTCTGAGTTTGTGGGGTGAGGCCAGCAGTTGTGTTTGAACAAGCCTTCATGGGATTCTGATTCAGCCAGAGTCTGAGGCCCACTGCCCTACGCGTCTGCAGTGAGCTGGTCCTCTGGGGAGAAGCAGGCCATTAAGCTCCTGCCTTTTAAAACAGCTTCTTTGGGAGAGGATAGTCTGGTGTGTTCAGGTGAATGCAGGGAGGTCAGCAGAAGCCCTGCCTGCAGCAGGTCCCTCGATGTCTTCAATTCCCAGGTGAGGTCAGCAGGCTCTAGGTGGCCTGAAAGAACGGGAGCTCCAGGATCAGAGCTTTCTGAGTTCAAGTGAACCATATACTAGAAAAAAATAAAATCCAAAAATCTATAAAGTTCAAAAGAGGCTGAATCTAGTTATTCTCTTCAGTTTACCACTTAGTTACTGTACATGATTGTGTGAGTTCTTTCCAGCCGAGAGGAGTTCTTGGTGCTGCGGGAAAGCAACCTCCGGGCAGAGATGGCCCCTGACTCTCACCAAAGGGGATGGGAACTTTTTTTGTCACTTTGGTCAGTTTTTTAAACAACCCGGGGTAGGTATATCAAGATTTGGAGATTTAAAAATTCTAGATTAAAAAGGGCAGTGGGAACTTCTCAGCACCGGTGCCTTTCCCAGAGAGCAAGCTGCTGTTTCGATGTGTCCTGTTTTTATGGCAAATAAAAACAAATAGTGTTTCCACTCCCTGTTTCTATGAACTTTGGAGCACCTAAACCCAATACCCCTGGCAGTGGTGGTGGTAGGGAGAGGATTGTCAGAATCTCCAGGGCTGAGTCCTGGGGCTCTTCCTCTTACTAAGCATCTCACATTTCTCTTAGATGTGGTTGTGTTTTATAACCACCATCTATACCATCTGACTCGGCTTCTCCTTTATGTTTTGATTAAGAGTATGCAGTCTGCTTTCACCAGTTGGAATTTGGGCCTATAGAAGAAATATAAACTTGGCAATGAGACTAACCTGGCTTTAAATGCTGGATCCAACAGTGATCAAAGGTAAGACTTCTGGCAAGTTGATGAACTTGCTTAAGCCTTAATTTTCTAATCTGTAAAATGTGATGACTATAATTTCCATACTGCTGGAGCCCTGAGAAGAGGAAATGAGAAACTGTGAGCAAAATTATTTATATTTATATATGTATATATTTAATAAAGAGGTGTTATTTAATAATACTTTCCAGGGAATTCATCTGTTTTTTTAGCCTTAGAAAAAAGTTGTTTTCAATCTTCTTTCAAATTTTTTCTTTCCAAATGAAGTAAGGAAGGAAAGAAAAGGAAGCTATAATATCTGATAAAATAATTAGAATCTCCCTGGGTGGCAGGTATTATATAATCTAAAATTTACAGATGAGGCTACTGAGAACCAGAGAAATAAGAGGAACAAATTCCTAAGCCTCCAAGCCTCAGCTAACGCTCAAAGGACCATCTAATAGTCCCCTCTACCATATAAGCTGTAGCAGTTTGAACTCACTGGAGATGTGGAGCTTCCCACACACACCAGGGAGGTTCCACCTGCAAGGTTTAAGCAGATGTAAACCCAGAGTTGAAAGGCCACGAGCTCCAGGTTCCCTGTACCAGCCTTCCCAAACATCAGGGTTTTCATGCTACAAGTGATGACTTAATGCGTTCGCTTCTAACCAAGTAAACCATGTTCCAGTTACTGTCCTAGCAGAGTGTTGTCTGAAAAACAGAGACCTAAAAAAACCTGTCTGCCTTTGTGGCGACACAAGTCCTGGTTCAACTTTTAATGGCCTGACTCATTCTGTAGGAGTTATGGTGACTAAAACATTGTTTTGAATGTCAAACATGATTCCAGCCCAGATATGGCACCAGGACAAGACTATTAAAACGTGACTCTATGTGTGTTGCAAGAGTGGACTTGGTATTCTGGGGCCTGAGAGAGCTGAAGATCAAATCAAATCCCCAGGTCGTTGATTACAACACATGCACTGAATACGGGAAATGGTCCTGGGAACGATCTCTATCCTGTTTGCAATGTCCTAAGTCCATTTAGGGCAAAAATTGTCAACCGCTTTCCCTGCAAACTTCTGCAAAGACATTTTTCACAGACTATAGGGAGCCTAGGAATTGAAAACCAACACACTCCGTGCAAACCAGAATTGCAGATCCTTTTTGACTTGTCAGAGGAACCATGGAAAATAAACAATCCTCGGGTAATCTAATATTGCAACAAAATTAGCTGTATCTTTTCCTTCTATACAAGGTCAGAGCACAGAAGACAGGCTTCTCTTTTTCCTGTGGAAAAGTCGAATGATTTAACAATTCCCAAAGATATCAGTTTCTTTGTACACCAGGGCGATCCACAAATTTGGCGGATCTTTTCAAAGCATATGCATACAAAGTGATATTATTTCATATATAGGTGTGGCCATCATTATGTCAGGGTGTGTGCATAATCACCCTAAAGGTAACAATTTCCATGGAATAAATAGACTAATAGCAATGAAAGGAGACAAGAAGACGCCCTAGTAATATAGTTTTTATTGGCTCTTTTCTTCACTCATTGCCTTGACAGAAAAATATCTGCCTAATCTCGTAGTAGGTTCGACTCTGTGGTCGGTCTTACTAGTAACCCTAGGACACCCTCCGCACCACAGCCAGTCTGGTCAGATTGAGCCTGTTTAAGAGGCAGCTTCTGGGGGATTTCTTCCTGGCTGCCTTCCCAGTGCCACAGGGAGCTGGGCGATTCCACTGCCCTGGCCGTCCAGGTGGAGGGAAACCCTTGACAAACCATTGCTAAGCAGCGAAGGAATATCCCAGTGATTTAGGGAGCTTTCCAGAGCCTCTAAAACCTGCCTAGAGTTCTTAAACATATAAAGGCAGTGAAGAGCTGCTGAGAATTACTGGGCATGAGGTAAAGAAGAAACTCTTGCCATGTTAACATCCATCATTAAAGCAAATAGGATGA
Source organism: Cnephaeus nilssonii (assembly GCF_951640355.1). Classification (NCBI taxonomy): domain Eukaryota; kingdom Metazoa; phylum Chordata; class Mammalia; order Chiroptera; family Vespertilionidae; genus Cnephaeus; species Cnephaeus nilssonii. The sequence continues at coordinate 13,758,578 of NC_137075.1, read as the reverse complement.
GGTATGTTTTCCAGAAATGGCTTTTTGGAAAGATTTGATGCTCAACAGTCCTCCATCTTAACTGACATTTCCTTTGCATTCGAAAATACTGTCTCAGAGACTCATCAGCTCATGACTTCACAGAGAAATAGTGTGTGCTTAAAAGCTTTGTGTGAGCCCTGCTGGTATGGCTCAGTTGGTTGAGCATCGTCCCATGCACCAGGCGGTTGCAGGCTTGATCCCCAGTAGGGGACATGCAGGAGGCAGTAGATGGATGTTTCTCTCTCATCAATGTTTCTATTTCTCTCTCCCTCTCCCTTCCTCTCTTTAAAATCAATAAGAAAAAAAAAATATATATATATATAGCTAAGCAACCGTCCAACCAATAGCAATGACATGCATTGACCACCTGGGGCCAGACCCTAAACACAGGAGCTGCTGAGCTGCGGTGACTTGGCATCGGCAGTTCTCGAGTGATACACCCAGAACCAGAGAGGAGGGAGCCCAATTCTAGGGTGCATCACCTGAGAACCGCCCTTTCACAATCTGGGAACCCTCAGGGGATGTTGGAGAGCCAGTTTCAGCTTGATCCCCGCAGGCCAGGCCAAGGGACCCCACCTGCCAGAGGGACCCCACTCACTCTGCAGACACCCTTTGCCACAGAGCTGGCTGGGAAGGGATTGTGAGAGGTTGGCTCCAGGGTGTGTCCGGCCTGTCTTGCCCAGTCCCGCTCCACCACCACCTTCTAATTAATTCCCTTTCAATGTGCACCAATCGGTGCACCGGGGCACTAGTTTTAAAATAAGTAAATAAAAAAAATAAAGGTTTTTTTATGTGTAAAAGTTTAAATAATAGCAAAATCCTTGCTGCATTAATGGTACTATATCAGAAGCCACCTGTTTGGGATATCCATTAGGCTCAAGCTTCCTTTAAATGGTGAGTTTTGCTGGCTTTCCTTTAGGTTCAGCTTGAATGTCCTCCCTCAGAGATGCATTTACTGCTCATTTAATTATAACTAGTCCTCACTTGACTCAATATTTTTTTCTTCATAGCAAATCAGAGGTTATTTTATTTGTCTTTTTAATTATTTCTTGCTCTAAAATGCAAGCAAGACCTGTGAAAATAGGAATTGCAGATAGTCTAGTTCATAGTTTTATTCCCAATACCTAGCAGAATGCCTGCTACATACATAGTTGGCAACATAAATAAATAGTTGCTGAATTAAAGGTCAAAATGAGGCTGACTCTGGGTTAGGACACAAATGTGTACCTCTATAATAGTGTCTTGAAAGGAAAACTAAAAAAGGAACTATGCCAGATAAATTAATTTCTAAAGTAAAGATTAGAGTGTCTCACCAGTAAGGGATAAAACTTAAGTATAACACATTTATTTAAATATGGGTATTTAGCAAATAGGGATTTGTGTGTGTGTGTGTGTGGGGGGGTGCATTCCTCATATTAACTCTTTGGGTGGATTTATAGAGTTACAGAAAAATCATGTCAATATGTCTACTTCTTTTAGCGCTGAATCCACTCCACATAGGGCCTAGCATGTGTGGGGTATCCAGTCAGAATGTAGGCCATGTGGCATGATCACTTTGATAATTGCTCCATTCCAGTAAGAGATAGAGTTTCTGTTAACAGTAAGGGTTTAGAACAGAAGGAAACTGCATTATCTTTTAGGGTTTGTATCTCCTAGAATATAGGTGAGCCAAGGGCTTGTCCTGAGGCAATTCCCAACATGGAATTGAGGAAAAACAATTCTTCAAGAATACAGCCCATAGTGGGTATCAGGCATCTTCCACGCTTATTATAATTCACCTCCATGATAATATGTAGGGTACATTCTATATTCTTTTCTGGAGGGAGAAACCGAGGGTCAGTGCCATTAGCCCAAGGCCTTGGGCGTTAAAGTGAAGGTTCTTTGGTTCCAGAACTTTGACAAGAGATCAGGACGAAGGCATGAGTGACCCTGTCTCCTGGGTGTTAGGCAGAGTGAGTGGGAGCTCCATACTGTTTGGTTGCCAAGTACAAGAACACCTTCATAGAATGCCTAGTGTGTTTGTTTTGGTTTGCTTTTGAATTTATGCAGTTCTACTAGGAGTTAGTAGCCTGTGTTTCAATTTTATTTTTATTTTTAACTAACTCGATCCCAAGAAACAAGTTTGAAATCAAGTACTCAGAGAATGTGCAGAAGAAGGTTAGGCCACTGAACTAGAAACTCCTGATTTTCTAATCTGTAACATGGACACAATTGTACCCAGTTCATGGCACTATAATGGGGTTTAAATTAAGACAGCGGGAGCAAAAGTGCTTTGAAAAGCATTGTGTTTTATCCAATGGAAGATTATTTTTCTTCCATTTATAATTTTCTAAGTTAATCAAAGACACAAATAATTAAGTTTCCATCCATTATTCCTGAAGGAGATCAAAGTTTGGTAGTTTTAAATTTGGAAAAAGCCACTTTCTCATCTAGTACCCTTTTATTTGCACTTTCTGATCATTTAATGAATACATGCCAGCAGTTTCTTCGCATTAGAGCTGTTGTATTTTTTTCTCCTTCTGGTGGCCTCTTAGAGCTAATTGTGTTTAAGGGGGGGGAAATCAGATATTTAGAAAGCGCACAGGTCTGGACTCATTAACAGGCCCTTCTGCTTCCATTGCAGGCTGCAGGAGAGTTGTAAGCATGTCATTTCTACTCCTTGCCCCTCACTTTAAAAAGAAAAAAAGCTTTGACAAAGACCAAGCTGCACGTACACACTATAGCTCATCACAAGCCTGCACCAGTTTGGCTCATGGTGTACACTTTGTTTTCAGATTCTCTTAATACTTTAAGCACTTAACTGGAGTCTCCATTCATTCCAAGCTCTGACCTGTGGTTTCAGGCAGAAGCAGCCCCCTGACATTTAGTGCCCCTGCTTGTGAGTTGATAAGGCTGCCTGGAGCCTCTCAACTCCTTTAAGTGCTAAATGTCAAGCTGGAATTGGGTGCCTCCTGCTGAACAATGTGGGTTGTTTTAAAATGATCACTTAATACAAAGAGGTTTCCAAGCACACTAATGCTAGGGGTATTTAAACAGGGGAATGGGGTGCCTTTAAAATGCCTTTTTAGTTGGCAACTTAATAATCTCCCTCTTGTTCAAATATTATTTACACCACAGTACATCTGATATGCTCCGAAAGTTAAACAAGCCATTCAGGAAAATGGGATTGAGTTGTGACAAGGTGAATAGAGGCCCTAAAAAGTCTGGAGCTCGTGTTTTCATATATGGTAAGATACACCTTAGCATCTCTTTTGTCAGTGCTGCTCAGGAGACACTGAGGAATGTTGCCTGTGGATTCACAGGAAAATGAGACACATCCAATTGCATCTATTAGTCAAGACTCTGAATATAGAAAGAGCAATTTCTGCATGAAATTCATTTCTTTTTCTCTCTCTCTCCTTAATGCTTTGAAAAGGAAGAGCTAGAGGAATGATCACCTATATGCAAAAGATCCATTGGATGCCTCTCTTCCCCGCCCCCTTGCCCCAAATGGCACAGAGATACGTACAGGAACACTCCTGCTTGTGAAGTCTGGGAGATGTCCAGGGAAGAGCTATGGCCCTTGCCCAGGCCTAGAGCCACCACCATGTGAAACTGGTGGACAGTCACTGCATCACCACCCTCCTGCGATGGTGGTCACCTCGTACAACTACAGCTTCCCAGACACACGTTCTCTCCTATTTTCCCCCTGAACTATATTCATCCTCAATCACCCAGTGACTCTTATTTTCAATCCTTGACTTTAAAGTCTCTAATAAGTTCAGAATGTCATAATCTAAGACCTATCATTCATATAGTTCAGGAGATTCTTAAATTCTGAACCTAAATAAAAAGTAAATTTCCTCTCTCTCTCTCTCTCTCTCTCTCTCTCTCTCTCTCTCACACACACACACACACACACACACACACACACCTATTTCACCTTGAGAAGAGAAACAGAGCTTTATGGCACAGTCTTTGGCTGGGGCTTCCTAGCATATCAGATGTAAGAAAAGCATGTGAAGTCTCTTCCATCTCTTGGGTGTTTGGGAAAGTCTACCTATTTTATGTTCTGTAGGCAAAGCCTCTGGTAATAGATGGTGGAGGGAGAGAAGTAGGAAAGGAGCAAGAGCTGGGTACCAGAAAATAGGCAGTTGGCCTCAGGCCTGGGGTTCCCAAAAGCTTGGCCCATGATCTTGAACAAATCTCTGGATGTTTGTTTTCTTCTGTCAAATAAGGACGTAGGATCCTACCAATGCCCTCTATCCAGATGCCTGGTGTCACTGAGAGAACAAAAGTGGTCAGAGTAGGGCACTGCCCTTCCAGACTCAAGGTACATCACCACCACCCTCCCTGTTGAATGAGCCCCAGTACTGCTTCAGAGACCAGCAGGTTGTGAGAATGGAGAACAATCCAGGAGGTCTTGTCTTCCTGAGCGTGGGCTGCTGTTAATGTTACTATTACCAATAACAACTCTCTCAGGAATACTCACCTTCAGAGTTGGAGTGCTTTCATATAGGGTCTCTCACCTGAGCCCCAAATCTCTGGCCAAAGCAAAAAACCCACCTTCACTATTTTCTGTCCCAGGTGGACCCAACATTCCTCAGGGTAAGGAGTGTGAGCCTGGACACCTCGTGGCTGTCAGCTTGAGTCCCTTCCTTCATAACCATGACTGGATAGGAAATTGCAAGCGACTGAGAGCATACAGCCCATCCCCTCAGCTCCTCAGGCCAGGGCTCAGGGTCACTCGTCAGGCCCAGCAAGATAAAGGGACCCACCAATGGTCCTATGGAGTGGAGTACTGGCTTTATGGCCAAGGCCTGGGACTTCTAGCTTACAGGCTTCTGGTCTTTCCAGCTTAATCTATAGCACTACTGCAGCCACTGTAGCAAGGGTGTGAAGTCCCTATGGCCTCAATTTCATCTTCTGAACGGAGGACTAACACTGAATTGGTAATGGGAGGAAAAGCAGGGTTCTGTCAGGAAAGAGGGCAATTTTCTACTCATTGGCACCTAGAAGAGGCCTCCAGCGATGGCTGGCAGCCTTTGAAAATCCTTCTCAGATGCTGGCATGAGGATTTGCCGGGCCTATGTAGAAGTCATTTGATGCTGGGGGGCTGTGGAGTAATTGTGAAAGCAGTTTCACCAGTCTTGACGGCACCGGACCTGTTTCCAGTTTATAAACCAGGTAGGAGCAAACCTATATGCACTGCTCTCTCATGCTGGGAGCTGCTGCTACTGAATCTCAAGGGAATGAAGTGTGTGATGTCAGCTTGCACCCTTTCCCCCCGAAGATGCAGGATGATAATCTTGTTTTGCAGGGCCTCTGCCTATGGCTGGGTCTCTGCCCATCTATACCTGGGCCCACCAGTGCCACACCAGGAGGAGCAGCCCGAGCTGGATTCTGTTCTTCTGCCCATATCTGCATCCCACCCGTTGATGCTGCCCAGGCAATATGTCTTCAATCCAGTTTTCTTGGGCCTCAACTCCTCCTCAGGGAGCAGCTACTGGAGTTCCTTGTGCTCAGTTCCTCAGAGGTGTGGCCTGCTTGGCCCAGCCCAGCCCCATCCAGCCGTGTCCAGCCCAGCACCACAGCCTGGGAATGTAGATGATGACCACACCAGGGTCCAGGTCACCATTTAAAGGCACATGAGATTACAAAGTGACCCTGCTCAACTTGTTGAAGGACATTTCTACATAAAACAAAATATGGTGATTTTTAATATTAAGATATAAGAAAATATTCTATGGATATGGTTAAAAATTCTGGCACCATCGATTCATTGCCCTAATAAATACTTCTCCTTGGCCCTGAAAGTTGTTTTGCCCTCATTTGGGCAAATAACTCTAATTCTAAGTAGGGTAGGTGTCACTTTCCATTCATTCTGTCTCCTTGGTGTCAGCTGAGGCACCAGGGAGGCACAATGTCTCTTTTATAATTTTCTCCATGGTCCAATGCTGCCAGCAAGAAAAATTATAACCTCTCCCATCACTAAATCCAAAAGTCTGGTCCAATGACCTTTGCTTGAAGACTAAATTTCTCACCACTGCACCAAAAAAAATCCAGCAGAGGGCTTTGATCATGAAAAGCATTAAAAGAAAACAACACACAAAACAAACAAACAAGTCAACCTAGCCCAGCCTGGGTAATGGGCGTCTCCTTTCATGTGGTTTCCTTTGCTCCTGCATGCTGTGACAGGTTCAGGATGCCTCCGACTGCAGAACATTGAGACTGCATGTTTGAAGAGAGTGAAGCTGACCGCCTGGCGGAGAGCTGTATTCAGAATCCACTGCAGAGCCTCGGCCCTCGCCTGGCAGCCTGCCTCACCCCAGCTGCACCCCAGCTGGCAGCTCCCACCTCTCTGAGCTCATCATTGCAGGATGATTCCTGCAGCACATTCAAGTGACTGTCCTGGAGAAGAGCGAAGGGGTGCCAGTGGGGCAGAGCACGTGGGTGCCCACGGAGGTCCCATGCCCCCTCCATAGCTGCAGTGGTCTTATGTGCCCCTCAGATGCTCTCTGCTCCTCAGGGATGCTTCCGGCAGGGACTTCTGTTGGGTTGATCAAGGGTTGTTAGGAGCCTGAGCCAAGAGTGCCAAGGATAAGTAAGGGTTCCACCAAATTTAACTGTCCTCTAGTGGAGGGAACTTTTGAACTGGTGTCTGGTTCTATGACAAGGGTGTGGGGATATAAATGTAAAAATTTCCCTAAAACATGGAACAGAGGCTACACTGCTTAGATACACATATTAGAGCATGATGTCCCAAAAGGAAGAAGCATTCGTCCCCCCTTGTAACCCTGTGTTCATTGTCAGTTTGAGGTGCCTCAGGCATGGTATGTGCATCAGATAAATGCCCACTATGGGGTATCAGAGTAGCTTTGGTGTCCACAGGACCAGACATGACTCTCAAATTTTGGAGGGGACTCTTCAGCAGGAGGTCCTACCTGAGGAGATGGAGACACAAGTCAATGAGATGATGTTTCATTGTTGATGTGTCTCCACTTGAGTCCCCAGGCCCCTGAGACCCTAGGGAGTGCCAGGCACAAGAATATTGGGAGCTAGTCACAGAGAGCAGCTGTGAGAAGCCATGATCCAACCTGGACCAATGGATTAGACATATACACTCAGGTTCCTAGTACAATGTAGAATAAAAAAACCATTAAAGTAGGACTCCACTGCAGAGGCCACAAAGGCCTTGACAGTGGAACTAATGCTAAGCATCCCCACATCTCAGGAGATTGCAAAACTGCCTTAGGGGAAAGGAACTCGGGAAGATGAGGAACTAAAGAGCTGGGAGAGGAGGAACTTCACAGAGAAAAGTGCTGGTGTGCCAATGAAGACTTCCAGCCTGGGGAAAGGAAGGAGGACTTGCTCTCAAATCAAGGCATGTGATGGAGTTGGGCTTCAAGAAGACCCCAGGAAGATGGACACATGTCCTCTGAGGTTTGGAGGTTGGGTATTTGATTCCCTCCATCAGTCAAGTGTGAGGGACCATAGTCTTCATGCCCAACAGCTCCAAGGAAGATGGTTTCACTGGGATGTGAGTTTATTTCCATCAACAGCATGACAAAAACACTTGTGTTTTTCCTAATGAGTCTGAAGGGTCATTTTGAAAAGAATCTGACTTAGAAGAGAATTCTACTAGAGAGGTGAAGGGACTCAGGAGATCAGTGAAAATCCAGAAATCCAATGGCCCACCAGCATCAAAGAATCAAAGGTGGGACTTCCAGCCAGAGAAAGGGTATACTCTGCATATTTGCTCACTGGGGATCCCTGAGCCAGAGGAGACCTGCATGCAAGACTGCCCTATACCTAATCCTCTCACTGTTGACCCAGCTAGGGAGAGGGCCAGAGACAGGGGCTGCTGAGAGAAGAGGAATGAAAGAGCAACATCAGAGAGTCAAAGACATCAGCCATCCTCACCTTCCTCACTTCAGGCTTTACAAGGGGAAACACTTTAACTCTCAATAAAATTTGAATTTGGAGTTTTGATTACTACACAAGTCTAAACATTTTAATTGCTGAAATGAAATTGTTCATGGAACTAAAATGCTTGGGAAAGTTATGATATCTGCTTAGGATTTCATCTAGGGACATTTAAAGAACTAATCCTCAGAAATACTTTAATGGAGACAGTTGGGGATTTTTTTTATTTTTGCACCTAGTAAATTCTGTTCATTCTATAAAATACATCCTGAGAAGAAATCCCTTCACCAAATGATCATCCTGATCTATAAAAGAAAAAGAAGGTAGATGCATTAGTTTGCTAGGGTTGCCATAACAAAGTACCACAGGATAGGGAACTTAAACAATAGAAATTTGTTGTCTCCCAATTCTGGAGGCTAGAAGTCTGAGATCAAGGAGTTGGCAGGGTTGGTTTCTTCTGAGGCCGCTCTCCCTGTGTCTTCACATAATTTTCCTTCTGAGTATGTCTAAATTCTTGTTTTTATAGGGACAGTAGCCCCTTTGAATTATGGAGCACCTCATGACCTCATTGATTACTTCTTTGAAAATTCTGTCTCCAAATACAATTACTCTCTCCATAACTACTTCCAAATGGAATTTTTTTAGTTAAAATCATGACTCTCACAAAAATACAGAATGAATACATATAAATTTTTTATTAAATCATTAATGAAGAAATCAATAAGATGATAAATCTGATTCTAAGAGCATTTTGAGGGTCAGGCCATTATACATATTTTGAAAAAGTTAGGATTGGTATGTTAGATACAAAACTGGTTAATGTTCTATAGGCCATAAAACTATAATCTTTGGAGTTATCTTGTTCCCGTATAAGAAGCTACAAGTTAACATGTAATTTTACAGTGTCTGGGTTCTAATCTATAATAATAAAAGTGTAATATGCTAATTAGACCAGACAGCTGAACAACCTTCTGGATGTCATTCCAGACATACTTCCAGACAAAGTCGCAGTGGTGGGGGCCGAGGCAGAGGTGATTAGGGGTGATTAGGCAGGCAGGCAGGCAAGCAGTTAGGGGTGATCAGGCAGGCAGGTGAGCGGTTAGTTCAATCAGGCAGGCAGGCGAGCGGTTTAGCACAATCAGGCAGGCAGGCGAGTGGTTAGGGGTGATCAGGCAGGTAGGCAAGTGAGTGGTTAGGAGCCAGCGGTCCCAGATTGTGAGGGGGATGTTCTGGATTGTGAGAGGGTGCAGGCCGGGCTGAGTACCCTCTGGTGTACAAATTTCATGCACCGGGCCTCTAGTCTATATAATAAAATCCTAAGCGACCATTAAGGCAGAACGACCAATCACTATGATGCGCACTGACCACCAGGGGGCAGACACTCAATGCAGGAGCTGCCCCCTGGTGGTCAGTGTGCTCCCAAAGGGGGAGCACTGCTCAGCCAGAAGCCGGGCTCACAGCTGGTGAGCACAGCCACAGTAGTGGGAGCCTCTCCCGCCTCTGCGGCAGCACTAAGGAGCAGTGAGCCGAACAGTAAGGAACAGTGAGGAGCAAGGTGTCCCGGACTGTAAGAGGGTGCAGGCAGGGCTGAGGGACACCCTCTAGTGCACAAATTTTGTGCACCAGGCCTCTAGTCAAATAATAAGTAGCAAAGTCAAACACAAGTACATTCTCCTAGATAATTAGATTATCTTCAGGAAGGCTCATAAAACACTACTCTCCAGTATGACATTGAAGAGACTCATGTCACCTCCATACATCTTATTTCCAAGTTTTTGATAGTATGTCTGGACATTCATCATGAATGATTCCTTCCAACACTGGGGCATCTCAGTTCTATGTCTTCATTTCCTCTGATGACCTTGTTCCCCATTTTACCCACATTCTATTTCTTCTCCCAACTGTTCTTGTTTCCCAGACCATCATAACCCATCACTAGGAACCCTCCAATTAATTATGTTAATTGTAACCATCGCATTTTTTAGTCACCATCTCTTATTTTTCCAGCTCTTTCCCTCTGGTTTCCTAACTCTGGTTTTCCAAGCTCCAATAGGAACTACAATCCATTGTCCCATCACCTCTGCATGTCTCTTGTCACCCTCTTGTCTTCACATACCTCTTTACCCAGTTTAAATTCCATGTTCAATCATTATTCTCAATCCATTTTAGAGGCCATCAAATCTTTTACTCATTTATCACTTTGTTCCACTCCCTTAGCTAAAACACAAACATAATGCAGCTCCTCTCCTACTTTGTGCCTTTCCCTATGCAGCTAAATATTGCTGGTGAAAAATACCAGCATATTGACTTCCGTCACTTGAAATTCTTGATCATTAACCTCATGTGGACCCTTAGTGTTGCCAGGAAATCAAACTACATTTCCCATCCATAATCATTCTTACTCCCACTCTCCTAAATCAGGGATCAGTGAGCTTCTTTTCTGTAAAGGGACAGATATAAACATTTTCAGCTTTGTAGGACATCATGTCTATTTGACAACTACTCAACTTTATAGCTACATTGTGGAAGCAGCCACAAACTATACAGAAATGAATGGTGGTGGCTGGTAATCTGCTACCCCATGTGCTCTAGATAACTAAAGCATTTCTTCTCTCTCTTTAAACTTCCAATGCCTCCTGCACTATTCCTACTTTCCACTGAAATCCTATTCCACTGAGAAAATAGAAGCAAACAGAAAAGATAGTCCATGAATTCTCACCACCACATCTCCCAATTTACCTGCCTCTGTGCCCATTTGCTTTCTCTTCGGTGCCTGCAGACACACTGATTTGCTCGGGGAAAGGTCAATCCCTCCATTTAGGCCTGGCCTCACTTCTGCTCTCACTAACCCCAGGACACTCCTGCAGTACTTGTGTGTTTTCTCTTCTCATCATGTTTTCCCTCCCTATTGAGTTGTCCCTGTGAACATACAAATATATTTTTATAGTTAGGATATATCAGTCCTAACTACTTGACCTCATTTTCCCTTCTAGCTACTGTCTCATTTCTCTCCTTTTCTTTGCAGCAAAACATCCTTGGGATCACCTATTTTTCTGTCAGATTTCTGTCCTTTGATTCTCCTGTCAAACCACTGGGACCACATTGTTGTCCTATCTATCACTTCAGCTAAACAACTCTGTCTGCGATGCTCAATGGCTCACATTGTTGAGCTCAGTGGCCATGTTCTGTCTTCAGTTCTTTCAACCCACCATGTATCCCTCTTCCATAAAACACTGAGTTGTTGTTTTGTTTTTCACTTGGCTTCTAGAACATGAGATTCTTGGTTTTCCTCTTGCTTCTTTGGCTTCTCCTGTGAACATTCCAGGAACCTTCCCACTTCAGAGCCCTTATAGTTAGTCCTCTGTTCCCAGTCCTTCTCCCTAGGTAACACATGGCTCTCTCTTTCACCCTCTGCTACTTGAATGTCACCTTCTAATGAGGTTTTCTATGATTACTCATCCAAAATCTCAACCCCTGTTCTCCCAACACTTCCTAGTCTTCTTCCATGCTCTATTTTTTTACTTAATACTTAGCTTCATCTAACATACTATTTTACACATTTATCATGCCATACTTATCTTGTTTTGTGTCTGCTTCCAAGAATGTGAAATATCCTAATATATAAAAACCCAAGGTCCGTAACAACCAACCAAAGGCTCTACCGAACACTGGAAGTCAGTCCTGCAGTCAGTGCTGGGTTGCCATGACAACCCAGCACTGACTGTCACCAGTGCGGGCATGGCAACCCAGCACTGACTGCAGAAGGGGCTGCGGATCAGGCCCAGAGAGGGGCCCAAAGAAGAGGCAGGGTCTGATCTGCAGCCTCCATGGCTGCTATTGATCAGACATTGCCTCTCTCTTTCTCTCCAGGCTTCACCAGCAGCCGCACCTCTGTTTCTCTTCAGGCCTCCACGGGGGATGCTGATCAGCCCCACCTCTATGATGTGGCCCAGAGATAGGCCTGGAGAAGCTGACTGGAATAGAAACCGACCAATATGAACCAAATCTGGGTGAACTGTGAGGCTGCATAGGAGGCGAAGCTTTTGACACTGACTGGCATAGAAACCGACCAATCAGAACCAAATAGGCTGGCAGGAGACGGCAGTTAGGAGTGAGATCAGGCCAGCAGGGGAGGACTGTTGGGGATGAGATCAGGCTGGCAGGGGAGAGCAGTCAGGGAAGATCAGGCAGGCAGAGGCAGTTAGGGCTGTTCAGGCCAGCAGGAGACAGCAGTTATGGGCAAGATCAGGCCAGCAGGGCAGGGCCATTGGGGGCAAGATCAGGCCGGCAGGGGAGGGAAGTTGGGGGCGAGATCAGGCTGGCAGGGGAGGGCAGTTAGGGGCAATCAGGCAGGCAGGCAGGCAGAGGGGTTAGGGGCAATCAGGCAGGCAGAGGCAATTAGGGGCAATCAGGCAGGCAGGCAGGCAGGTGAGCAGTTAGGAGCCAGCGGTCCCAGATTGTGAGAGGGATGTCTGACTGCTGGTTTAGGCCTGATCCCACAGGGATCCCCGATTGGAGAGGGTGCAGGCTGAGCTGAGGGAACCCTACCCTCCATGCATGAATTTTGTGCACCGGGCCACTAGTTTAACTATATTTTACATGGGTTTTGTAAAGATCAAATGAAGGAGATCTTTGTAAAATCTCAAGACAGAAGGTTTATTATGACAGCTGCTGGTATATTGGGGAAACTGAAGAAAGATCAGGTCAGCCAATGGACTTTTATTTTACTTTTTCTTTACAAATTAGGAAGCAAATGAACTCCTTTCAAATACATTTATCTAGGGAGATGCAGACTTCTTTTTATTGTATCTTCTGACTTTTGGGATCTTTAAAATTCTTCCAAATTTCAGGTTAGCAAGTATGAGACTCCTCTGTTCAGATTCTTTTTGGGACTGAAGTATGATTCCTGTGGCTCCCTATTGAAATCATACTCTAGACCAGTGGTTCTCAACCTTTCTAATGCCTCGACCCTTTAATACAGTTCCTCATGTTGTGGTGACTCCCAACCATAAAATTATTTTCATTGCTACTTCATAACTGTAATTTTGCTAGTTATGAAGCATAATGTAAATATCTGTGTTTTCCGGTGGTCTTAGGCGACCCTGATAGCAGTTCTCAACCTGTGGGTCGCAACCCACAGGTTGAGAACCGCTGCTGTAGAGCCTAAGACCATTGGAAAACACAGATATTTACATTATGATTCATAACAGTAGCAAAATTACAGTTATGAAGTAGCAACGAAAATAATTTTATGGTTGGGGGTCACCACAACATTAGGAACTGTATTAAAGGGTCATGGCATTAGAAAAGTTGAGAACCACTGCTCTAGACAAAAAATTGGTTTCCAATTTTTTCCATGCAATTCTAGAATCATCTTTCTATGACTTCAAAAACCCTATTTAGTGCTAATAAACTCTGTCCATGGACATTTGGCTATGTCTATTTATGTAGCGCATCCATGTAGGAATAGGTTTCTCTTCTTCTGAGTTTGTTTTGGGGTATGGATATGGGATTCTGGCTGGGTCCTCTACAGCGAGCCTATTTTCCAGTGTCATTTTTATTGGCAGAAACTTTATTATGCCAATCTAAATGGACTGATGAAATTATTTTAAAAATACTCTTGAAAGTTGATTAGTAATACAGGTCTGACTTTATGTAGATCCGTTTTCTCACTCCCCATCTAGTGATCCAGACTGCCAATCTTAACTTGAAAACAATAAATGTTGCCCTAGCCGGTTTGGCTAGAGCATTGGCCTGCGGACCGAAGGGCCCCAGGTTCGATTCTGGCCAAGGGCACATGCCTGGGTTGCGGGCTTGATCCCCAGTAGGGGGTGTATAGGAGGAAGCCAATCAATGATTCTCTCTCATCATTGATATTTCTATCTCTCTAACCCTCTCCCTTCCTCTCTGAAATCAATAAAAATATATTAAAAAAAAAGAAAACAGTAAATGTTTTTTATATTAGTAAAAAGAGGAGCAGGAACAGCAGAAAAGAAAAGTTTGATTTTAAGCAGGAGAAGTAAACATATTTTCACTAACATATCAGAAGAGGGACATATATTCCTTGGAAAACTGAAAGAGTGCCTTTATGAGTGTGATGTGATCCCTCAAGGAAGCTGGACACTTGGCCTGTCCCAGGCTAAACCATAAGCTACTGTCCAATTTGAGTCCTGCTTGTTCCTGATGCTAGAGGACATCTCATGGAGCATGAGCACAAGTGGTGTGATAATCAATTCAGTTTAAGGATTCTTCAAAATGGTTGTGTGATGTTTTATTTTATTTTACTTCCCAAAGAACTCTTTGGTTGACTGCATTTTTCAATTTTCAGTTGACTGCCAGCAGTGATTTTTCTGAGAGGTTCTAATAGCAATTTTCTGACGAAGGAAGACAGTCCTTCGGTTGAACCTGGTTAGAACCCACTAATAAATTGTTTGATAAATTCTCCAGGTTTTCTCTAACCTTGTCACCAGATTCTAAAGATGGTATACACGTATTTCTTAGGGTTCTGCATCAAAAACAAGAAGCAATGCTGCTTAACTTAAAAGGGAATTTACTAGGAAGGTCCTGCTCCCACAACCTCCCAGGGGCTGAGGAACCAGGTTTGGGAGCATGCGGAAATGAAAGCAGCTCCAGAGGGACAAGGTGCTGGAAGCAGAAAAATCTCATAATCCAAACAGTCTGGTCAGGAGGTCACCACTACAATTAATAGTCTCCCACATTCTGTTCTTCCTTCTGTCATTCTCAGAGTCTAAAGTCATAGTAGACTCCTTTGGGAGAGACTGAACCATGTTTGTATTGCAGGGGGGTGAGAAAGAATCTGTATCTCTCCAATTTTGATAACGGAAGAAATACTTTACCATCAATATTTCACCCCATGGAGGAATGTTGTTAGGAAAGTGAGCAGATGCTGGCAGCCAAATATGATGCTTTATGTTACAGCACACTGCAGGAGCATGACATTGAGGAAACAAATCCCTTATATTGTTAAACCAGAACTATCAGCTTACATGCATTAATTCCTATGTAATGCCCCACAGATGACGAGTGGATTTTAAATACTTAACTGTATTAATAATCTATTGCTACATAACGAAAATACTCCCAAAACTTTGTGCCTAAAACAACAGACATTTATGACCACACAATTTCTGTGAGTCAGCAATCCAGGCATGGCTTAGTAGGGTTCTCAGCTTCTGGGTCTCCCACAAAGCTATCATACAAGTATCAGCCAGGACTGAGGAAGGTTCGGCTTCCAAGTTCACTTTCATGGTTGTTGGTGTGATTCCACTTCTGAAGGATTGAAAGAACCGAGGCTCTCAGTCCTTGATGCTCTTGGCTGGAGGACATGCTCAGTTCTTTGCCACTGGGCTTCTCCAACATGTCAACTTGCTTCATCAAAGCCAGCAAAATGTCTTCTAAGAAGAGGGGAGTCACAGTCTTTTGCAACCTCATCACAAAAGCAATAGTCTCTCCGTGGTGCTGTATACTATTGGTTGGGAGCAAATTACTCAAGGAGAGGGGATTATTAAGGGTATGAATACTAGGGATGATTTGGGGTCATCTTAGAGGCTGCCAACCACATAAACACAATGATTGTGCTATGTTAA
Source organism: Cnephaeus nilssonii (assembly GCF_951640355.1). Lineage (NCBI taxonomy): Eukaryota > Metazoa > Chordata > Mammalia > Chiroptera > Vespertilionidae > Cnephaeus > Cnephaeus nilssonii. Next base: position 13,743,045 of record NC_137075.1, on the reverse strand, counting down.
GTTGTATTAAGCAGATGGACTGCTCTCAGTAAGTTGATTAATTGTTTTGGATTGTGAAGACAGAGGATAGGTGTGAATCCCACATCAGCCACAAGAGTCAGGAGATAGTCTCCAACAGTATAGACAGGCAGATCCAAGAATGATAAGGTGCACTTTGACCAGAACACTGACCAGAACATTGATCATTGCATCATCATCTGTCACAGTGGCCTCAGAGATCACAGGTGAATGGAGCATTGTCTCTTTTCTTATATTAAACAAATATTTTAGTTCCATTCCTCTTCTCATAGTTCAGAAAGCTTTTTTTTTCTCTCTAAGGAGCCAATTGCCCAGCAAACCACTAGGGAGAAAAGATAGTCATTTTCCTGAGAGCTCAGAGTTCAGTAAACTGTTTTTTTTCCCTCTGCAGATCTGCCTCCAAATCATCACTCATCCATGCCCATAGAAAAATTACCATTCCTTGGAACTGTTGTCACCCACCTACATCACCATTCTTTTTTTAAAAAATATATTTTATTGATTTTTTACAGAGAGGAAGAGAGAGGGATAGAGAGTTAGAAACATCGATGAGAGAGAAACATCGATCAGCTGCCTCTTGGACACCCCCTACTGGGGATGTGCCCGCAATCAAGGTACATGCCCTTGACCGGAATCAAACCTGGGACCCTTGAGTCCACAGGCCGACACTCTATCCACTGAGACAAACTGGTTTCAGGTACACCACCATTCTTAACCCCTCCTAGCTGTACTCTGGATTTCTTAGTAATTTGCTCTTAGTCATTGAACTCTTTAGCATTTCACATGCATTGTCTTCTCCTGTACCCCAAATGCCTCACTCTGTAATTTCAGGATATCTATATTCATTTAGCCAGCAGGGTCCAATACCTCAGAGAAAAATGGGAAAGCATATCTGCAGCGGCTACATGCAATATCCAGCACCTCAGGCTCACTCATCCTTGACCTCTACTACTTCAACAATGGCCATCTTCCCTCCAGCCATGGCCACCCTGGATGTTCTTATCACCTACAATTGTCCTGTCACTAAAACCTTAAACTGCAGTCTTCCTCCACCCTTTTGATCATCAACCTTGCACTTCTGGTCTGCACACTTCCTGACCTTCATACTGTCTCTTCTTCTATCTCATCAAGGTATCCAATCTCTTGCACCTTTGTTGCCACAAAAATTCATTTTATTTTATTTTGTCTATTATATCTATTGTGTATCACTTAGTGAGGGCTCTGCAGTCAGACACCATCAGTTTGAATCTAAATAACAAGATATTTGACTTCTCTGAATTGCTATTTCTTCATCTGAAGGTGAAGACAACAATATTATATATTTCATAGAATTGTTGAGGATTAAATGATATAATAATGAATGCAAATAACTTAGAATGACCAACAATTAAAAAGTGTGTTATTACTGGTCATGATAGTCAGGATACATCAGTTTCTTTCCAATACCCTCTACCCCTTTCTCCTTATATCTTACTGCAGTTTATGTTCTATATACTATCTTCCCCCCTCCCGCCCCCGCCCCCGCTGCCTCACACACACCTTTTAAGTCTTTGCTCCAACAAATATCTCTTCTTTTAGCTAGGTGCTCTCCGCATGACTCTGAGCATATAGCATGGCCCAACCTTACCCAAATTAAAAACAAGAAACCTGCCTCAATTCTATGTCTCCTTTATCTTTGTTAAAAATTTCTTAACCAAAATTTTTGACTCTGTTTTTGTCTTAATTATTCTATTGAAACAGCTTTTACTGAAATCATCACCCTCTTCCCAGCTTCCTAGGAAGAGCAGCCTTTCCTTAGCCATAAAATAGTTCCGGGAGCACCACATCCTAGGGGAATGGAAACCTGCTCTTCTTACATCCACAACAGGGACGATCTGCTGTAGAGTTGGGGTAGCTTTCTCAATGGAGAAACCTAGAATCGGTGGACATCTTTTAAAAAAGATGGATTCACACACACACACACACACACACACACACACACACACACACACACCCTTCATGCAGTCCTTGAATCCCCACTGTAGTATAACAGTATCAGGCCATCTTTTTATTACTTCTTCCACCTGCCAGGAAATTTCTTGATATTTACTTTAACTCTATTGAGCGTTTCTGAATGTGTGTGTGTGTATGTGTATTAGGAGGTGGGAAGGAGGACAAGGACAGAAGATAGCCTGCTGTAGTGAGACTTCTCTCAATTACCCATAAAGATGGCATAACCTCCCCTTATTGAAATCTTACTCAGCCCCCCTAGAAATCCTTCCCAGACACCCTGGCCTGATTATCTTGCTTTAAAATCACAGGGTGGGAAGGCGGTACCCAGGTCAGAAGCTGACTATTGTCATCTCTACTATTTTGTGCCCAGACAGTGAGCCCTTTGAAAAAGAACCATGCCCTCTGCTTTTCACCTTTCCATCCCTAGCACTCTGCACCAAACATAGTAGGAATTTAATTAAAATTTGTTGATAGATTAATTGCATCCCTACCTGGTCCTGTTGTAAAAGCTGAAGCCTGTCTCTCTGAGGCCTTACCCTCCAGCTTTAGAAGTCACCCCAGCTAGATAGTGAGAGAGGAAGCCAGAAGCCTGTGCCCAGAAACATCCACAAATCTCCCCAACTGTCATGGTCAAGGATAGAGGACTGAGGCTTGCCCATTCTCTTCCCCAGATCCATGCTCTCTGGCCTTCACACTGCCCTTGGTTCATCCCTCTTGTGGTCCCTGCTTCTCTCAGCCTCAGGTGCAGATACCCTCCCCCACTCTCTCCAGACATTGTATTGTGGCTTCTGCATTCATTCAAACTCTTCTCCTCCTTTTCCTGCCCTAGCCTGCTAGAGGGCAATGACCCCCTTCACCTCACACAAAGGAAGGACCCTGGATTAGGGATCAGGAGACCTAAGACCTGGCTCTGGCTCTAATACCAGGCTCAGAGACCTGTTCCTGCCTACCACTCCGCTCCTTTCCTATGAATAGCATTTGGATCTGCCCTTAGGCTATGAAAACTAGGCAGGACCTAAACTCCAGCCTCCTGTTGCCTGAGATTCTTACAAATCATCCAGATCCCTGGTCCCACTCCTGCAGGTTTGGGGCCAGTGGGCCATGGTTGGAGCCTGGGATGTGTGTAGATAACAAACTATCTTGTAAGGAAAGTTTGGGAAGACTGGTTTAGATAACTCTGAAGTCCCATTTAGCTCTGACAGGTCCTGCTTAAAACAGGACTTTGACTTCCAAACAGCAGCCAGAGTCACAAACTCATGATTTTTGCCATATTTATACACCCCATGGACTTCATATCTCCATGACTTTCTTTAAGTTATCCTGCATTAAAAAATCTTCTTTGGCTTATCATCCATAAAAACACAGCTTTGAGGTGTTATTTCCCCTCATATGTGTAAATATGGACATATAATTCAAACTTAAAATGTTAATTTCTATACCAATAAAAATCATTTCAAGCATTATCCCACCAGGATGTATGTACTACACAAGAATTTTAAAATATTGATTAATGTTCTAAGAACAGTTAATTTAGTTGGTGTCCACAAAGGGACATTTAACCCCCTTTTACTCTGCAATCAGAATGCTGCAGCCCATATCCCTGGGATGAGGGGAGCCTGCTAGGGAGGGGCAAGGTCTTGGCAGTTTCCAGAAGCTTTGTGCTGTGTGCTCAGGATGCTTATCTCTGAATTAAGTGGCTCAGTACGAACGAGGCTGACAGAAAAGCTCTGTTTAATCACAATCCCTAGTGGAGTTTCTGGTGCTGTTACTCTGGGAAAAGAGGAATGCACACCGACCGTGGTATTATACAGCAGTGCTCCTGGTATTGTCGAATCCATCTCCTTCCCCCTTCAACGCCCGTGCACACACACACACACACACACACACACACACACACATCTGCTTTTAAATGAAACCCCAGTTAAGGTAAGCATGATACCTTAAAAGCCAAGCCTTATCTTTGCTCCCCATCAGGCTCCCTTGAAAGAGCTTGCTGTCTGGCTAGCAGTTCTCTAGGAATCTGTTTTCTTTGTGGCAGCTGCGGAACCTAATGAATCAAGCCAATAAACCATTTTGACAACATCTGCTTCTTTTATTCCTTTCTCTCTCCAATCCCAGCCCCAATCTAAAAGCCTCAGACACCATCCCCTCCCACCACCATGGTGAAGGCAGACAGTTTCTGTAACTTGTTAATGGTGCCATTCTTCAACAAATCTGAAGGTCTTGGCAGGGGCCCAGAGGCCAGGGATCAAGTTCTGCTTTGCAATCTACACATTGACCAAGTTCTTTACAGAACTTGGGCAACCCCTCCCAGCAGGGTGCAGGGTGCCTGGCAGGGTTGGCTGCCCCCAGATATGTCCTCCTATTGTTTGTCACCACCTCTGGCATTCAACCATTTGTCCCTTGAGCCATGTTTTAGTCTTCAGTGTTTTCTATCCAAAATCCAATCCCCAGAGACATGTAGTAACACCTCACAGGGTGAGTCAGTACCTGGCTGAATCACAGGGACTGAAGGAACTGGGTCACCGGGAGGGCAGGCAGAGTGAGGTGAGGGGTTATAGTGAGGAGAGATGGGAGGGCCCACAGGCCTCTCCCCGCTCATGCTTTGGCTGACCTGGGGTTGCAAGCATAATTTAGCAGTGACACCACAAATGGGTTGTCTGTGTGAGGGTGGCCTGAGGTCTGTGGAAAGGAGTTGCTAACTTCCCAAGTACCTATTTTTTAAATGTGGAGAAAATACCAAGTTTTGGTCATTGTTACTCAAGTAAATTCTGTAATTTCTACTGCAGTCTTTCTGCAAGACAGTAAGTGGAATGAACAAAGGCTTGGAAAGGGTGTGGTCCATCAGGCCCTAGGGTTGGTAGAAAGCAGAAAAAGAGATAGGAGGTCAAGGAGTATTTGTTTGCAGGGTTCACATCCCAATGTTATACTGTAACGGAAATAGAAAGTAAATTTCAGAGGAATTGGCTTCACAGCCACCCTGGTTAGACTTCACCTGTTGTGTGAGCTGGTGGATGGATGTGAGTGGTTCCTCCTGAGAGTGATATAGCTGGGCACCTGGGCAGCACTGCCAAGATTTTCTATAGCATTTTGTGGACCATGAGAGCAGTAGGCTCGGAGCTCAGGGACACCTTGCATGAATGAACCCAGTTGACTGGTATCTCCAACTTCAGAGATGAGCTAGTGTTTGAATTCAGCGAGACCTCAGTCTAAGTACTTATTTTGAACCAAGAACTAAAAGGACATATATGAGTTTTCTGGGACTGCCATAACAAAATACAAAAGACTGTGTGGCTTCAGCTACACAATATATTTTCTCATTGTTCTGGAGTCTAGAAGTCCAAGATCAAGGTGTCAGCAAGTTCTATTTCCTCTAAAGCCCCTAGCCTTAGCTTGCAGATTTCCTCGCCCATGTATCCTAACTTCCTCTTCTTATAAAGACACTAGTAAGGTTGGATTAAGGCCCACCATAGTGGCCTCATTTTCACTTAGTCATCCCTTTAAGGGCCTTATTTCCAAATACAGTCACATGTTGAGGTTTGAAGGGTTAGAGCTTCAACTCATAAATTTTAGGAGAGGCCAATTCAGTCCTTAACAGTAGGGAAAACTCTGGGGGATGAGGTGTGCAATGATTTTCTCTTAGACACGCCCTCATTGTCCTACTTCTCCCTAAGGTGCACCTTTCCTGGATTGTAGGGAGACATTGCTTTTGTCCCCTGATGTGCTCACCCTAGACACCCCTTTGACACAGATCCTTCATCATGATTTTGGGAAATCTCCAAACAGTCTCCCTGACTTGCAGCAGCAAAAAACAACAACAACAACAGTGCAATATAAATATTGTGTATATTTAGCAAGATATTTAAATATTTTATAGAATCTAAAGTAAATAATGTATATATTTGAAATGTCAGTGTAAATATTTTATAGGCTGCAGTACGACCGGCAAGTGTGGAGTCTGGGATGATTGGAGCTCTGCACAGGACCAATGGCAGGCAAGGCCAAGGTCAAAATAAATCCGAATAGGATCACCTGTTGTTTATATATCAGAAAGCATCTCTTTTTCTCTCCTGCCTTGCATTGCTTTGAACACACACCCATTCTCAAATGAATTATCCACAGCAACTCAGGACCAACTCTTGCCTGACAGCCTTTTGGAAAGGTCAAGGGCAGCATGTAAAACCCAAAATGACCAGCTAAAGTCGTATTTATTTATTTGATTACTACCTGTCTCACCTACAGAATGTAAGTTCCAGGAAGGTTTTGTCTGTCTTATCACTGTATCCGATGGCCTAAAAGTGCAGACACATACTAAGCAATGAGTGTTTCTTAAATGAAAAAGTGTTGAGATTTGATGCCAAACTGAATACTGGTTCCAATACACAAGCTTCAAACCACTGTAATCCCAGCTCCACCCCGAAAGGGTCTACATTCTTTCTTGTTAAGTCATGCAAACCTTGAGTGTAAGTTTATTCCCTTTGATTTATAGGAACTGGATGAAGTTAGTGGTGTGAGGGGATGCTATTGCTGCTCACTTGGAGTTAGATGGTATTTTGTATCTTGGAACCGAGGTGGGTATCACTGTAGTGGAGAACTATCTAGGAGTCTTGGAGGTAGAGAATGGCATGCTGTAATGGGGAGGGAGGAAGAGAACAGCCGGAGAAGATGGTGGGGGCGGGGGGGAAGGGTGGGTACCAGAAGATACTAGAGGATCTTTACTTCCTTCTCAAGTCAGCCCAAGAAGGACCTTTTCACAAGCCTAACCATGAGTAAGTGTTTCAAAATTAGATGTAACAGACCATCGTTATGGACTAGGCACCCAGAATTGTTACTGCATTCAGAATGCAACCAGTAATAGCATTCAGAGCAAATACTTACATAGGACTTACCATGTCCTAGGCACTTTTCACACTTCTTTACATATATTAATTCATTTCATCCCTAGAACATTCCCGTGAGTAGTAGAAAATCGAGGTGAAATAGAAATTCAGATTATGAGTGAGTTATCTAGAAATTTTAATTAACCAATGCTCCTCTCACCCCTGAATATTGAACTCTGGTGTCAGTAGGTAAAAAAATGTTCCTCCTTCAGGATGCTGCTGTGTGTGTGTGTGTGTTCCTTATTTTCAGGTCTAGGACCCAGGGAAGATAGAGTATCTGCCAGGTAAACAGAATCTGCTTGGAACATACCTCACCTCTCACCAAATCACAGAGCCTGAGGAATGAAAAGGGCCCCAGAGAGCCCAGGTACAAAATGTCCACCTGACAAATAGGAGAGAGTGGCCCCGGGGAGCCACCATCACTTGGCTGTTCCTCAGCTCGTTAGTTGAACCTGAAACCAGGTAATGTCCCGCCCCCCACACAGTAGCAGATTTGTTGTCAGTCTTCGGAACACAGTGAATATCAAGTGGCTCTGTTAATGTAGAGGTGTGGGGTAGAGAAAGGACAAGAGAAGAGACAAAGAACATAGACAAACCTATTTTTCCTGTCTGAAATCACTGTTGGGATAGCACGAGGCAATTGAGCAACCAGTCCCAGGCTTTTTAAAGGTCTTATTATTTTCTCAATTAAAATCAAAGCCCTAAATTCTCTGCACCAGAATGACAACAGAGACCTGTGCTGCCTTATATTATGTCCAACACAAACAACTTTCTTCCCACATCCTGCCCAGCGATGTTCTAATATGGTTATGAAATGCCATTCAAACCACAGTGTGACTATCACACAAGTCACACTGTCTCAGGAGTGGACCTACCCTCAGAGCCATTTTATCCATGGCTGTGGAGGGCTATAGATGAGGCCACAAGTGAACTAGACAGCTCACAGGATGGGTGGCAAGCACATGGTGGAACAGTATTTTGTTTTTGATGCCAGAGGAGGAGTTGGGACTTCCAGACGCTTAAGGTTATGTGTTGGGTCCTTTTTCAAGGGCAGCTGTTGGCGAGAGGGCACACTGCACATTCTCCTCTTGGTTTATGACCAGGTCCTCAAGTTCTGCCACTGAGTCAAGGCAAATGGAACATTTCCACGTTTATGGTAATAGCCTGGGCTGGCCACTGCGTCACCTGGATGAAAAGTAAAATCATTCATTCTCCAGAGGTTCTACCTCAGGTGGCCCAGGCACCTATCTGAGCATTCCATATTACTGTCAGGCAACCCCAGAGTTTACAGCTGGAAAGGAGCTGGGCTCTGTTAATATCCTGCGCTCCAAGAAGCATTGAACTCCATTTCACTGAACTGCATGTGCAAACCGGTACATTTTAGTGACACTTTCAATACCATGAAATTGAACCCAAATATTTTGTTTCTTTCTTTTTTATTTTTATTTTGTCTTATTTCTTGATTTGTATTATTTTGTTTGCCTTTTTTTATTTTGTTTATGTCACCTTGTCAGGCAGAAAATTCAAGAAACTAGAAGATTCCCTTTTGTTTAGTTTGGATGATAAATATTAAATGAGTGACTACTGTTTGCTAGACTAATGTTGTCTCTATGGATTGAGAGATGAACAAAAAATCCATTCAATAGTTACTATATAATAAATGCTAGAGAAAATACAGGCATAGGGAGAAAGAGAAGCAAGGAAGAGAGGACTCTGACTCAGACAGAGGGTGCAGCAAAGGCACCCGGGGAAGGTGCCATGGAGGTTACAGTTGACCGAGTTTCTGCATTTGTATTTTTAATGCTCCGCTTCTTATAGATAACTAGTAGCCCGTTTGCACGAAGATTCGTGCAATAGACCTTCATTCACCTGGCTGCCTGCACCAGTTTTCTGCCGGCACCAGGGACCCAGGCCTTGGCTATGGCCACCGCCTTCTGCCTTTTTCAGGGTCGGGGCTTGGCCCCGGGCGGCACCCAACATCCTTGCTAAGGATCGCAGGAGCCGACCCCCAGTGGTTTCCTGCGATCCATGCAGGCTGCCCACTGGTGCCCAAGGCCGGGAAAGCCTCCGCCCCAGGCTTTCCTGGCCTTGGGCTCGCCGCACCCAGCGACCCTGCTACCGATCACAGGAGCCGACCCCCAGTGGTTTCCTGGGACCCCTGGGACCCCCGGGAGTGGCGGGATGGGCCCGGCCACGCCCCCACAGGTGTCCGATCGACACCCGGGACCCCAGGGAGGGGCGGGAGGGGCCCGGCCATGCCCCCCCAGGTGGCCGATCGACCCCCGGACCTCTGGGAGGGGCGGGAGGGGCCCGGCCACGCCCCCCCGGGGTGCCGATCGCCCCAGGCACCCCGGGGAGTGGCGGCATGGGCCCGGCCACGCCTCCCGGGGTGCCGATCACCCCAGACACCCCGGGGAGCGGCGGCATGGGCCCGGCCACGCCCCCCGGGGTGCCGATCGCCCCAGGCACCCCCGGGAGCGGCGGCATGGGCCCGGCCACGCCCCCCCGGGGTGCCGATGGGCCCGGCAACGCCCCCCGGGGTGCAGATCGCCCCAGGCACCCCGGGGAGCGGCGGCATGGGCCCGGTCACGCCCCCTGGGGTGCCGATCGCCCTAGGCACCCCCGGGAGCAGCGGCATGGGCCCAGCCACTGGGCACCGCCATCTTGATCTTCTCAGCGGCGGATATGCCACCCGGAGTCCCGCCCTCAGCCTCCTGCCGGCCCAATCGTGGGCATAGCGGAGGTGCGGTCAATTTGCATGTTTCTCTATTATAAGGTAAGATTCAGAAACACCCAGATTCAGGTTTAAACAGAGCTGGGTTCAGATGACAGCTCTGCCTCTCACTACCTGTATCAGTCAGGGTAAGCTAACTGTAGTAATAAGGAGCCCTCTCACATCAAAGGCTTAATGTGGTAAATGTTTATTTCTCACCCACAACAGTGCAGATCAATGGAGTTCAGCTCCATATAGACATTCACGCTTCTTACATGGCCCCTCCTAGTCCGGGGCCTCATCCTCCTCGGCGGTCAGTTGCAGGGGAAAGACAGGATGGAGAAAATATGCTTGCTGCTAAGCTGCCTCAGGTCAGAAGTGACTCACATTACTTCTACTCACTTTCCATTGGCGAGAACAAGCCACGTGGCCTGCCTAGAAGCAAGAAGACTGGGAAGTGCAGCTGCGCTGAGGCCCCAGGAGGATGTGGGTGAAGGTGGGCAGTCTCTGTATCACTCTGTGTCGCATCAGCAAGTCTCCAAAGCACTGTGAGTCCCGGGCACTGGCTGAGCCTGCAGCTTCCCTCTGCTGGGCGCCTGCATGCTTCTTTGTTACCTGGAAGCATTTCAGTCACCAGCTGTCCAGTCACAACCATCAACAGGTCAGCAAGCATGTTGCCCGACCCTGTGCTGGGCTGGGAACACAGCTGTGGTCCCTGTCCTACAGATGCTGACACACATCGTGTCCTCAGAAGAGGCTGTCATATATTGCATGTTTTTTTTTGTTGTTGTTGTTTTTGTAGTCTAATTTTAAGAAATCCTTTAGAGTAAATTATATATATATTAAGAGGGTGTCTTTAAACAGATTAATTCATGACTGCCCCCAACCTTTAGAACTCATGTTTTCTTGGAGGACTGAAATGTTATTCTTCTTTCATGCCTGGAGATAACAAAAGACTGGGCCATGAGGACTGACTTTGCCCTGCTGTTTTGCTTACAGAGTGTGAGGTCGTCCAATATAAAATACTCCAGATACGTTTCCTGGTACAGCATGCCTTGAAAATTATATGCTTTCAACTCAAAGCATAATTGGATACAAGAAACTAACGTTCATGCTGTTTTATAACATGTTTCTCATAGCCTGTGGCCTTTCGTCCCATCCCTCCCCCCTCCTTGAGTGCACAACTGTTTCAGAAAAGAGATTAAACTTCAAAAGAATCCAAGTGTAATCTCTGAGCGGCTGTGGATTTGTCAGGAAAACCCTGTCTCCACAGCAGGCTGGATACTGTTACCCTGCACCACATTCGTCACTGAATCCCAATTGGCAGTGTTTTTACAGACAGTCGGGATAAAAAAAAGGAAAGATAAAATTTATGAATGTCCGGGGTCCTCCCGGTTATCTGACAATGTTAATCTTTGGTGTTAATGCTGTAGAAGCTATAGACTGGCCCTTTGAAAACTGAAAATGAGGACATTTAAAAGAAATCAAAGAGCAAATATCAAACAAACAATACCTCTTCCATCATCTATCCTGTTGTCTATGTAATCCTCCGTACTTTAGTCTGAGAGATCGCTTCAGATTCTGAGGGCCTTTCAGGAGATTATCTGTATCAGTTAAGGCTTTGAAGTAAGGGCTGCTGGCATCTCATTAGTGACAGAGATCAAAAAACCGAAGCTGGAGTGCAGTCCCCGGCCTGGAGGGCCTCATTCACACATCACAGAAGCGCTAAATTATCAAAGTCTGTGACAACCTTTATGTCTTACCTGTTTGGCCACAAATAGCCCTTCTGGCCTCCTGCTGCCTTCCTCTCCCTTGTTCTTGCTTTTCCTTCTCTTGACCTAATTCCCTCTGTTTTTCCTAAATCGAGGGCACCTGAAAGGTTCTAATGGCAGTGCTCTTCTATGTTAAGAATGTGTTTTAAACACTTTTGAAAAAGAGGAGTGGGGGGGGGGCGGGGGATACCCCAATGGGGTTGAGTAGTTTAAGTGGCAAATATTCCTTTGATGGAAAAATATTTTAGCAAAGGTCGCTCTGCACTTTATTGGTACCATGGTAGATTTAACCATAAAGTGAAATTGTTTTCCTTATGGTCCGAACCTGGCATTGGACAAACTCAAAGAGTACATATGATTTGCCTTGTGGTGTTTGTGAGTCTAGACTGTGAATTAACACAGCCTCCTACCCCTGATGCTGTGTCTTGGTGGGAAGTTATCTGGGAAGGTTGGAAAAGATAGATAGGAATTCTAAGCATCTGTCCAGGTTACTGCTTACATTTTCCAGAAAATTTTCTACCTCTGGGGTCAGGTTATCATGGAAAGATGCTGCAGGCCATCATGAGAAGTCTTTATCTTCCCTTGGCTTTTCTCGTCTTGCCCTTTCTGCCTGTGCCTGCTCTTCTTTTCCAAAACATCAATATTACTGCTCTTGTACCTGGGTGCATATTCACTCAATGAAATGCCAACCTTGACCCAATCCAGTCAGCTTCTCAAATCCCATACTTCCACTGTGGGATAAATCCTGCCCCCTCAGCTGTTGGATGCTGCTGAAAGTCACGTAACATATTTTCCTAGTCTCCAACATCAGTTAGGTCTTGCAACCTTTCTGTGTTTCTCCAGTCAACTCTCTGTGATTCTCCACTTATAAAAACTTACCTCTGCCCTTGAGGGCTCAGTCACCACTCTCCCAACACTCTCTGCTAATTGCTTTCCCATCAGGGTGAAGATAAAAGACATTGGGCAGGAACTCTCCCAAATTCTAACTCAATCCATTTCTCCCAGCTATGAGTCTCTCCACCCTCTGCCCATCACGTTCCCTCTCTCTAGTCCCAACAGTATAGGTATCCAGGTGTCCTTCCTCTTGACTACAGCCAATCCCATTCTTCCTGCTCAAGACATCACCCCCTTCCCACTTCTTAAGAGCCTAAACTAACTCATTTTTTTCTCCTCCTCCTGTATTTTCAGCATCCCTGATTCAAAAGTCTTTCTCACTTGTATTTATACATGTTCAGATATCGCCCACCTGAAAAGCAAAAAATTTCATCCTTTGAGTCCATGTTTCCCTTTAACTAATGCTTTTTTAACTAATGCTTTTTTTACTCTGATTTTCTTCTCAGTAAAGATGCTTAAAGACTTGTCTGAGCTTAATGTCTTCATTTCCCTATGTCCCATTTGCTCCTCGTTCTATCACAGTTTTGTTTCTGCTATTACCATTCCATTGAAACTCTTCTCCCCAAGGATAGTAATGATTGTCTTACCATCAAATCCAATGGTCACTTTAGTTTTTACCTGACTTGTTTTCTCATTGGCATTCAACATAATTAACAGTGCTTTCTTTCCTTGGCTTTCTTGGATGCCAAGCTTTCTTCATTTTAAAACAAATCTCTCTGGGTATCCTCTAGAGAAGTGCTTAGGCAGGTACCTAAGAAATGTTTGAACAAAGAACTTGCATTCATTTCCTCTTGATACCTGTTTCCCATTCTTTTCTCTTTCCTTTTATTTTCCCATGAGCCATGGATCAGTCAGATGCTGCTCTCTGGTGGGAGATAGGAGGGGTTATTGGTCCTTACCCTACCTTGCATGACATAAACCCAGTGGCCTGAATATCAACAGGAAGTCTACCCAAGGGAAAGAGAGCCCTGGCCCAGGAGCTGATCTACAATCATGGAACCATCTAGAAGGAAAGAGAGCCACTGAGACTAAGTGCATGGACTGACTCATCATCGTTCCTGAAGTGAGAAGGCATTTTGTCAACATGTTATAAACTCTTCACTATCAGGGGCTATTTGTATTATTTTGCAATTTGAAGTTCCTTAAAATACTTGCTATTTCTGAATTATTTTTGACAGCTAAAACCCTTCAATATGTGACTCTGTCTGGCAATTATAAAATGCAACTTCAAGCCTAGTCGTTGGAAAAGTCAACATTCTCTTTTTTATTAACATAACCTGAATGTCTGTGGTAAAATGGAGGCAGGCAAGAAGTTTTATACCACTCTACCTTTGTTCTGTAGCTTTATTCTGGCATATTGGTATCACTATAACTGCCCATCGTAAACTAAAAATATACTCAAATTATTCAGGGCCTACTTTGTGCGAAAAACCGTGCTGTGTGCTTTACATATATCAGTCTCATCTTCACACCTATAAGGTGAGCATTATTGTACCCATTTTACAAATGATAAAACTGAGGTCAGGGGGCATCTTATCCAGGTAAGTGGCAAGTCAGGGAGCTGGAATTTGAGTCAGTTTTGTTGGCCCCACAATCATCCCTTAAGGCCCCCAAATGCTACCCTCATTGAGGTCAGCACTGACCATCATGTTGATGAACCCACCAGGTGCAATACCTAGGTCCAGTGATATTTAACCAGAGGTACTGATGCATTTATAGTAAACTAGCACAGGTGTTACCTCCTGCTTTTATCTGTTCCTCTCTGTGGAGGATGCTAGAGAGCAACTGAAAGAATAAATGGAGGAAGAGAAGAAGGTCTCATTGTAGATTCTCATTCAGTTGATCAACAAACCCATTTATTAAACAAGGCATTTTATTAGGTACTTAGGAGATTCAAAGATGAACAAAATCCCGTTCCTACCCTTGGGAGCTTATAATTTGTAAGAGGTGATGGGCAAGTGTCCAGAATCACAAAAATTGTGAGGAAGGATGTGATATATGCCAAAGAGAAGTTCAAAGGGCTCCACAGGTAAGGAGACCTAGTGGAATTAGGGAGCTGGGGGTCATGGTTACATCATCAGGAATGCACACTGCCAGGAGCAGGGAACATTCACTATGCTGGGTGTTGGGGGTGGAGGGATGCAGACCCATGTAGGAGCAAAACCCTAGAAGCATAGATGGAAATAGTGAAAAAGAAAGTGGGGCAGAGAAAAAAAATTAGTATGAAGCTAAATCATATTTCACAATATTTCTAAAATATTTATTTTCTCTCTCTTCCTCTCTGTGCCTGGAAAAGGAGAGGCATGAAGGAAAGCAGGAGAGAGAGAACACAAATATGATGATCTGAGTCAGAGTATTAGTAAATGTTGGCCCACAGAAGTCATCTGGCTTAGGTGAGGGATCCCACAGCCCCTCCAGGGTTTGACTGCCACAGGGCAGGGCTTTCAGAATTGTGTGTCCAGCAGAAAATGGAGCCTGGCTTAAGTGGTTTTAAAGCAAGATTTCAGCTGAGATTGCCCCAAGGATGCCCGGAGCAACAGGAGCAAAAGGAGATAATAAGCAAAATGGCTTGGCATTTCACCCCCTGCCCTCTTCTTCTATCACTAAGCTTAATCGACAGGCTTTTCTGTCCAGTGTATACACTATCCTAGGGCTTAGCAGGGGAGGGTGGGCTTATTAAACTGTGATTGGATCTGAACTGTAAGCAGTTTCTAGTGTGAGGTTGTTGGGACAATGAAGGGGACAAAGAGGACAATAATGTGCATCCGGAGCATTTGCTAAAGTCTGAAGGGGGGAAAACCTGAAGGGAGCCACAAATAGCTGTACTGATTGCATCCATCAGATTTGTGCTACTTACTTGAACCCCAGACAGAGTGTGTGCCCTGCGTCTCCAGGCAGCACATTTTGGCTGCTTGAAGGGGTGTTTGGTGATGGGCCCCTGATGTGACATCAGTGGGAGTGAACACATTTGTCACATTTGGACTTGATGTGTGGGTTCTAGGATTAGTGGGAAAATACTTAAGTGGGAGAAAAGTGGTGTCCTTCACAAGCTACATGTGTAACTGGCTCACTTTTGTCCCCGCTATGTAGGGTTTTGAAGGAAAAGGTAGAGTGATGACTGAAGACTGATGTGTTCCTTGGCTCAAAATTGGGCCCAGCAGATAATGAACCCGTTCTGGTTCTTTCTCAAAAGGGAGCTGCACGTTGTGGTGCTGTCATCTGTTTGTGTTTCCGACATTGATCGTTCTGGGAGGCTCATGCTGCCGAACTTGGTTATTTACGTGCAAAGCTTTTCTCTAGGGGAATGAGGACTTTTGTCAAGCTGGGAACTACCTTATAAACAAGGCACAGCTATGCATACAGAATAAGACCTTCAAAGCCTCTGCTCTGATTGTGGTCACATTAAAGTGGAGAACATTTGGACCAAAGACCAGTCACCCGAGGAGTTTCTGGCCGGATCCCAGTCCTTCCTGCTTCCCTGAGCTGTCTTCAGGCTTAGCTCCCGGCACACCTCCCAGACTGAGGGCTGGCCATGTGCCTCCCCTAGCACACTTGGCTCCTCTGGGTCTCCCTGTGAAATCCAGATCACTACCTTTGTCAGGGAGGTAAGAGGTCAAGGACTTACTATGCCATGGAAACAAAAAACATGCTGGATGGGAGACAGAGAGAAGGTACTGGCAAATATACTTTGTCCCCAGCGGTCATGGCCATGGTGAGAGGGACCAACTTGTTCCATGAAGGTAAGATGCCCTAGATGAGGCTCAGTTAGCTATAAGTATAACTCTTAGCATTTCAGGATTCTCAAGGGCTACAAAATATTTATATGCAAAAAGTACAGATTGGGCTAGGGCATAAAAATTCTTATCCTTCAAAACGTGCATTTATATGTGAATCAATGAGACTAACTGGGTTAATTTCTGAACTGTATACAATCATTCGCTCAACAGGCAATTATCAAATGTGTACTAAGTTCCAGGCTCTGTTCTGTGCTATGAGGATATAATAGCAAACAAAACAAGAACTCTTTACTTGTGAGGACAAGAGATGGGAATAGATAGATAACCAATGATGGAATTTAGTATAGTGTACAGTGAGTGATAAGTACTTTAGAGAAACTAAAACAGAGTGAGGTATAGAGAGGCCTATGGCCAGGGGCAGGCTTACAGCTTTAAACAGGATGGAGCCTCACAGAGAAGGCGGTTTTAACGAAGACCCAATGGAGTGGAGGGCTCCAGCCATGCAGCTATCTGAGGAAAGAGTTTTCCAGATGTTCATTCATAATAAAATGCCCAATAAAATTACAATTTTTAAAAAATCAGTGGCCTTCAGTGTAAAGACCTCATCCAATTCTCTGAAGCCACAGTATTTTATGGGAACACTGAGATAGAGGGGTCAGCCTCACACTGGGCAGGGTGAGTCCTTTTCTAAGAGAAACAGATTATTTCTCAGGGAGGAATCGGAAATTTCTGAGTGGGGAGGGGCTCAATAAAGCAATTGCTGTATCCTCAATAAAAATCATAAACACCTCCTACAACCAAATTAAATGATGGACGTAGAAAAGGAGCTCCCACCAAATGGTCAACTCTTAGATGGTATTCTTTCCTCCTTTCATCCAATTTCAATAATGTTCAATTCAACTCAGATATGAGGTATTATTAAATATCTGCACAACTGGCTCCTGTTTCACAGCCAAGCATGCATGTTGTCCTCTAAGACACATAAATGGAAACCAATAAAGAACCCATAAGTAACTTCTGTCTTGTCTCAGGAGAGACCAACAGAATTAATTCCATGAAATGACCTCTGTAATTAGTCAAAATTGGCAGACCTCATCCTCTGTTACAAAAACATATGGAACTTGGTCTCTCTCTGGTTTTTAT
This sequence comes from Cnephaeus nilssonii, assembly GCF_951640355.1. Taxonomy (NCBI): domain Eukaryota; kingdom Metazoa; phylum Chordata; class Mammalia; order Chiroptera; family Vespertilionidae; genus Cnephaeus; species Cnephaeus nilssonii. The sequence goes on along the minus strand of NC_137075.1, from coordinate 13,725,896 downwards.
CATACTATGACAAGAGAGCACAATGGTTGCTTTCTGCTGCCGAGGTCCCATAGCACCTACATTAGAGGAATAACACTGAGCACCATGACTTTTCTCAGATGCCTTAAGGTTAGTTTCTCTGCAATCACCCTGATAATCATCAACCAAATAGGTGCTGGCACCCTCTCTGAACTGTATGTTAGTGATCCACACAAGGTACCCTGATGTAAAAACTAATGCAACCAGAATTAATGTCAGCTAAAAACTCACACAAGAGACTTTTCCTGGCATAGAGAGTGGAGCTATCTAACCTGAGGTTGCAGAGATTATTTTATGTGAGGAATGTGAATGGTGAAGGCGAAAGAAGATTTGTGAGCAGAAACAGTTCAAAGTGCTTCAAATTCTAATCCTCAGCCCCACTCCAGCAGAGTCACTTTGATAATTTATTAACTCTTTTTTTTTTTGCCTCACTTTCTTCATCTATAAAACAGACTGTGAAAATAGGGCCTACCTCATCACATTGTTATGAAAATTAAATAAGTTAATATTTGTGAAGCATGTACAACAGTTCTTGGAATACAGTAAGCACTTAATAATAATAACTCTTTTTATTATTCTCATGGAACAAGAAACATTTGTACCTATAGTATTTGGCTTACTATATATTTTCTAAAATTTCTGGAACCTAATTTCAAATTCTGCAAAAGAGAGTCTGGAGGATGAAAAAGGAAAGCTGCCGAAACAAAAGCAGAGGCCAAACGACAGGTTTAAAGATTCTCAAGGAACCCTCAGTGACTGGGTTGCGGGAGGGGCCATCCGCCCCACTATCCTGGGAACCGGACTGGCACTTTCCCCACATGGGAGAACTGATAAAAACTCCAAGTTTCCAGCTGACACTGTTGGTCTCCATACAAAGATCTCTGTCCAGCAAAGGGCACAGTCACATGTTGGACCACCCGCGGACAAGTAGCTCTGGGACAGGGAAACACACCCACCATATTCCCTAAAAGCTAAACAATGCCTCCCCTGCCTAAAGCCCTTCCAGAAACAGATTTTTTAGTGATTAAGATTGACAGCTGACTAGCAGACAGAAGCAGGCAGAGGCAGAGCCCAGGGGATCAGGGGAAGTTTGCTGGAGCACTAAACTTGGCTGAAACAAATGCCACTTCACTTTTTTTTTACTTTTTCCCCCGCCTTTTCCTCCCTTTTTTCTTCTCTTTTTTTTAGTTTTTCTCTTTCCTTTCTTTTTTCCCTTTTTTAAAATTTAGTTTCTTTATCTATCTGCTTTATTGATTTGTTATTATTCTAGCCTCTGTTGTTTCATTCATACATCTAATTTTCCTCTTCCCTTTTCCTACTCAATTTTTTTCTTCTTGCTTTTTTTACCACCCATTTTTTTCTCTCTTTCCTTTTTCTTTTTTATTCTACTGCTTTCTCATCTTTATTTTTCTTTTTTCTTTTTTGGTTTAGGTCACTCTGCTTTCTCCTCTATTTTACTTTTCAATTTTTTTCTTGCCTTTTCATTTCTTTTCTCCCTCCTTTTTTTTTTAAACTGTTTTCCTTCCCCTATTCCTCTAATTCTGTATTCTTATTTCCTTTATATCAGTTCTGCATCTACATATTCTTCCCCCATTTTTCTTGTAGTATTTGTTTGTGCTTTTCCTGTTTATTTATTTGTTGTTGTTTATTGTTTGTTTGTTTTCTCCTCATATATTTTCTTTCCTTTTTTCTATCATTCTTGCTCTCTTTTCTCTTTCCTAATTATCTCTTCTCTGGTAGTTGCTTTTTTTGGTGCTGTAGGGGTCTTGTGTACATTTTTGTTTTGTTTCTTCTGTTTCATGTTTTGTGTTGTTGTATTTTGTTCTGTTCAGTCAGCACCTCCACAAAAGCTCACCTGATATGGTCAGAGTTGAGCCACATAGTCAGCCAGCCTGAGAGGAGACTCCATCCATGAATGGGACAATAACATTCAAGACCCAACTACAACAGGAAACCCCAAATAACTCAAGTAAGGGGCTTCCTTAGAGGACCCAGCTCAGGAAACCTAAGAGACTGCACCACTGGGTCCCACAAAAAACTTACTGCATAAGACCACCCCACAAAATCTCAGAGGCATAGCAGTTTGATATAATACATAGAAACAAGAAGAAAGTGACAGCAAAAATGGGGAGATAGAGAAAAAAACCCCAAATGAAAGCAAAGGAGGAATCACCAGAAAAGGACCTAAATGAAAGGGAGTCAAGCAATTAGTCAGATAAAGAATTCAGAGAAATTGTAATAAGTGTGCTCAAACAATTCAGTGAGAACTATAAGCAACTTAATGAGAATTATAAGGATATTAATAAGAATATTAAGGGCCGAAACTGGTTTGGCTCAGTGGATAGAGCGTCGGCCTGTGGACTGAAGGGTCCCAGGTTCTATTCCGGTCAAGGGCATGTGCCTTGGTTGCGGGCACATTCCCAGTGGGGGTTGTGCAGGAGGCAGCTGATCAGTGTTTCTCTATCATTGATGTTTCTAACTCTCTATCCCTCTCCCTTCTTCTCTGTAAAAAATCAATAAAATATATTTTAAAAAAAAGAATATTAAGGGACCTAATGAGAGCTAACCAATATGAAGAAAGAGGTTGAAAGAATAAATAAGAATATATTGGAAATGAGAACTAACATTGCTGAAATAAAAATCACCCTGGAAGGATTCAAGAGTAGATTAGAAGAAACTGAAGACCAAATCAGTGAATCAGAAGACAAGGTAGAAAAAGCACTCATTCAGAACAGTAAATGAGAAAAAAAATTGAAAGCAGGAGAGTTTAAGATAGCTTTGGACAACATGAAATGTAAAAATATTTGCATCAAAGCAGGACCAGATGGAGAAGAATCTAAGCAAGGAATAGAAAACCTGTCTAGAGAAATAATGACAGAAAAATTCCCTAATCTGGTAAAGGAAAAAGTCACTCAAGTACAGGAGACACAGAGAGTCCCAAGCAAGATGAACCCCCAAAAGACTCACACCTAGGCACATATTAATTAAAGTGGCAAATATTAAAAAGAAAGAAAGAATCTTAAAGGCTGCAAAAGAGAGACAGAAAGTTAACTACAATGAAGCTCCCATTAGACTGTCAGCTGACTTCTCAATAGAAACACTTTCAGGCCAGAAGGGAATGGCATGAAGTATACGAGGTAATGAAAATCAAGGGACTGAACCCAAGACTACTCTATCCAGCAAAGCTATCATTCAAAAATCTAAGCTGAGCTTCACAGACAAAAAAAAAAAGCGGGCGGTGGGGTAGGGGGGATAAAAGGGTTTATTACCACAAAATCAGCACTGTAAGAAATGCTAACAGGACTGTTGTAAGAAGAAGAGAAGAACACAGGCATAGAGAATAAGAATGGCAATAAATAAGTACCTATCAATAATAATCTTAAATGTAAATGGCTTACGTGCTCCAATCAAAAGACATAGTGTAGTTGAATGAGTAGGAAAACATGACCCATATACTGTATATGCTGTCTACAAGAGACCCACTTCAGAACAAAGGACACACACAGACTTAAAATTTCCAGGCAAATGAAAATAAAAAAATTAAAAAGCTGGGGTAGCAATACTAATACAAATAGAAGGAATCTTCAAATCTCTCTGTAGCTCCTGCCGAGTGGCCCCAGGCAGTGGCTGAGTTTGCACCTCCCTGGAGACCTAAGAGCCAGTGCATCCAGTGGACGGCATCCAACCATACATGATTACAACTCTACACATCCATAAAAGACACACCCAAGGAGCAGACTCAGTGAGCACCAAAGCCCCACTGAAGCAATTCCTGTTCCATAATGGCATCTTCTGCACAGCAGCTCTCACTGTAGTCACAGCTGGTCCTCACAGCCAATTGGCCTAATGGTCAATTTTTCCCAGTGACACCAACATCAATCAAGTCTCAACTATAAGACTGTGCACACAGTCCACAAAAGGGCACACCTAGAGTGCCCAGCTCAGGTGATTGGGGAGGCTAAGTCACTGAGCCTTATAGGACATCTACTACATAAGACCACTCTACCAACTCCAGGAGATATAGCAGCTCTACCAAATATATAGAAGAAAAAACAAACAAACAGGGAATCAGCCAAAATGTGGAGACAAAGAAATATGTCACAAATGGAAGAAATGGAAGTAAGAACAAAAAGATAAAAAAATCCAAAAGTATGAAGATGGTGTAAGGAGCCTCTGGGACAACTTAAAGCATACCAATATTCACATTATGGGGGTGCCAGAAGAAGAGAGAGAGTAAGATATTGAAAATCTATTTGAAGAAATAATGACAGAAAACATTCCCTATCTGGTGAAAGAAATACTTACAAGTCCAGGAAGCAAAGAGAGTCTCAAACAAGAGGAACCCAAAGAGGACCGCACCAAGACACATCATAATTGAAATGCCATGGGCTAAAGACAAAGAATCTTAAAAGCAGAAAGAGAAAAGCAGTTAGTTATCTACAAGGGAGTGCCTATATGACTGTGAGCTGATTTCTCACCAGAAACTATGCAAACTTTAAAGGAGTGGCAAGAATTATTCAAAATGATGAATAATAAGGACCTACAAGCAAGATTACTCTACCCAGAAAAGCTATCATTTAGAATTGAAGGTTCGATAAAGAGCTTCACAAACAAGAAAAAGCTAAAGGAGTTCATCACCACCAAATCAGTATTACATGAAATGTTGAAGGGTATTCTTTAAGAACAGGAAGAAGAAGAAGAAAAAGATAAAAAATATAAAGAATAAAAAGGCAATAAATACATAACTTTCAACAACTGAATCAAAAAATCAAAATGAACAAATAAGAAATCTAATGATCAGAATAAACAGGTGAATAAAATAGAATCAGCATCATGGAAATGGAATAGACTGCTGATTCTCAGAGGGAAGGGTGTTCAGGGGGCGGGAAGAGATTAAACCAAGGTCTTATATGCATATTAACTATGGACACAGACAATAGGGTGGTGAAGACCTGGTGTGGGGCAGGGTGGGACCTGGGTTGAGGGTGGCAATGGGGTTAAAAAAGAGGGACATCTGTAACACTCACAACAATAAAGATTTTTTTTTAAATGAAAGAAGAAGGAACACTTCCAAGCTCTATCTATGAAGCTAACATTACCCTAATTCCAAAACCAGATAAAGACACTAAAAAGAAAGATAATTACAGGCCAATATCACTGATGAACACAGATGCTAAAGTCCTCAACAAAATTTTAGCAAATCAGACCCAGCAATACATTAAAAAGATCATACACCATGACCAAGTGGGATTTATTCCAGGGATGCAAGGCTGGTACAATATTCACAAATCAATGTGATACATTACATAAATAGAGAGAAAAAAATTTCATTATCATATCAATAGATGCAGAAAAGCATTCAGCAAAATCCAACATTCTTTTTTGATAAAAACTCTCAGCTAAGTGGGAATAGAGGGATCATACCTCAACATAATAAAAGCCATATATGACAAACCTACAGCAAACATCATACTCAGTGGGCAAAAACTAAAACCATTTCCCCTAAGAACAGGAACAAGACAGGGAAGCCCACTTACCACTTTTGTTCAACATAGTATTGGAAGTTCTAGCCATAGCAATCAGATAAAAATAAAAAAAATAAAAGGCATCTAAATTGGAAAAGAGGAAGTAAAATTGTCATTATTTGCAGATGACATGATATTGTACATAGAAAACCTTAACAACTCCATTCAAAAACTACTAGATTTAATAAATGAATTCCACAAGGTAGCAGTATACAAAATTAAGATCCAGAAATCTATGGCATTTTTATACACAAATGAGTTCCCAGAAAGAGAAAGTAAAAAAGCAATTTCATTTACCATTGCAACAAAAAAATTAAGATACTTAGGAATAAACTTAACCAAGGAGGTAAAAGACCTGTACTCAGAAAACTAAAGGACATTGAAAAAAAGAGATAAAGGGAGATATAAGCAAGTGGAAGACTATACCATGTTCATGAATCGGTAGACTCTATCATTAAAAGGTCCACACTACCCAAAGCGCTCTATATATTCAGTGCAATCCCTATTAAAATATCAACAGCATATTTCACAAATCTAGAAAAAACTCTCCAAAAATTTATATGGAACCAAAAAAGACCTCGAATAGCCACAGAAATCTTGAGAAAAAATAACAAAGTTTAAGGGATCCTAATATCGGATTTCAAGTTATACTACAAAGCCACTGTAATCTAAACAGACTGGTACTGGCACAAGAACAGGCATATAAATCAATGGAACAGAACAAGGAACTCAAAAGTTGACCCACGCCATTATGCTCAATTAATATTTGACAAAGATGAAAAGAGAATACAATGGTGTAAAGACAGTCTCTTCTATCAATGGTGTTGGGAAAATTGAACAGGTACCTGCAAAAAAATGAAATTAGACCACCAACTTACACCATACACACAAAAAAAGTCAAAGTAGATAAAGGACTTAAATGTAATTTGTGAAACCATAAAAAATTTAGAAGAAACCATAGGCAGCTAAATCTCAGAAATCTCTTATAGCAATATGTTTACCAATACATCTCCTAGGGCCATGGTCGGCAAACTGCAGCTCGCGAACCACATGAGGCTCTTTGGCCCCTTGAGTGTGGCTCTTCCACAAAATACCACGGCCTGGGCAAGTCTATTTTGAAGAAGTGGCATTAGAAGAAGTTTAAGTTTAAAAAATTTGGCTCTCAAAAGAAATTTCAATCGTTGTACTGTTGATATTTGGCTCTGTTGACTAATGAGTTTGCCGACCACTGTCCTAGGGCAAAGGAAACTAAGGAGAAAATAAACCAATGGGACTTTGTCAAAATAAAAAGCTTCTGCACAGCAAAAGTAACCATCAACAAAATGAAAAGAGAGCCCACTGCATGGAAGAACATATCTGTTAATGATACATCTGATAAGAGGTTAATTTCCAAAATATATAAGGAACTCAGACAACTTATCAAAAGGAAGACATATAGTTCTATTAAAAATGGCCAACGGACCTAAATAGACACTTCTCCAAAGTGGACATATGACACTTCTCCAAAGTGGTCAGGAGACACATGAAAAAATGCTCAAAGTTACTAATCATCTGAGAGATGCAAATAAAAATGACAATGAAGTATCACTTCACACCTGTCCGAATGGCTACCATCAACAAATCAACAAATGACAAGTGCTGGCTAGGATGTTGAATAAAGGGAACCCTTGTGCACTGCTGGTGGAAATGAAGACCAGTGCAGCCACTGTGGAAAAGAGTATGGAGTTTGCTCTTTTAAAAATTAAAAATGGAACTGCTATGTGACCCAGTGATCCTACTTCTAGGAATATATCATAAGAAACCCGGAATACCAATCAGAAAGATTATATGCACCCCTATGTTCATAGTAGCACCATTTAGAATAACTAAATTTGGAAACAGCCCAAGTGCCCATCAGCAGATGAGTGGATAAAAAAGCTGAGGCACATTTACAAATAGAATACTACACAGCTATACTAAATAAGGAACTCTTACCATTTGCAACAGCATGGATGGACCTGGAGAGTATTATGCTAAGCAAAATAAGCTGGTCAGAGAAAGATAAGTATCACATGATCTCACTCATATGTGGAATCTAATGAACAAAATAAACTGTTGAACAAAATAGATCCAGAGACATAGAAGCATGGAACAAACTGCTGAACTGCAGAGGGAAGTTGGGGGAGGACGGGTGGGTGGGAAGAGATCAACCAAATAACTTATATGTATACTAGGGACCCAGTGCACAAACTCGTGCACCTTGAAAGAAGTTGTGGGCCTCAAGGCTGCAGTGGGCACAGGTGGGGGTCTGGGCCCATCTCCGTGTCCCTGCCCAGCCCCTCCCGCCGCAGCCCATGGTCCCCTGTCTGCCAGCAGCCCTTCTCCCACCACCGCTCCCACACACTGACGGTGCTGAAGAATTGGGGCCAGCACCAGTGGCGGCTGTTGCCCCAATCACCCCTCAGGAGCAGGGGGAGGTGGAGAAGCCCTCAGGGGTGATCAGGGCCCGCAGCCGCCACTCGCACCCACTGACAGCATCGAGGGATCGGGACCAGTGCTGGGCGCTGGCAGTGGGTGCAAGTGGCGGCTGCCGGCCTCGATCGCCCCTCAGGAGCAAGGGGAGGGGAGAAGCCCTGAGGGGTGATTGGGGCTGGCGCCAGGCGCCAGTAGTGGGTGCAAGCAGGGCCAGCGCCGGCAGCATGTGCGAGCGCCTGGTGGCTCTGTGGTGCACGGGAGCAAAAAATTTTCAGTAACCACTAGAGGCTTGCCCTGATGACAGCAACCAGTGCCCTGTCTTGGTTTGGCGCCCCACTCACCTGCTCCATCAACCTGCCGTGTCCAATGCTCACCATGTTCTGTGCTCTGCTGCCTCCTGCCAAGGCCCGCCATGGTCCGTATGCGCCCCCTGGTGGTCAGCGCACATCATAGCGACTGGTTGTTCGGTTGTTCAGTTGTTCGGTTGTTCCGCCATTCGGTCTATTTGCATATTAGCGTTTTATATATATAGATATGCATAACCCATGGACACAGACAATAGAGTGGTGAAGTCCTGGGGTTCTGGGGGTGCGGGGGTGGCTAGAAGAGGTCAATGGGGGAAAAGGAGGGACATTTTCAACAATAAAGGTTTAATTTAACAAATAAATAAAACAAAAAGGAAAGTTGCAAGGGCACTTCATTGAAGACCAAACTTGAGGGAATGCCTGATTGAGCCATGTTTTAAGACTTCTCCTCTACTGCTTCCTCCTTTTCCTCTTCCTTTATCTCCTCCTCCTCCTTTCAATTTTAATTCCTCTTTTTCAAGGGGGCTGGAGAGAGTGGGAATTGTAATTCTATACATTTTTTTAAGAGTAACAAACATTAACAGTATTGCTTTGAACAGTTAATTTTACTTTAGATTTACCCACATATTTCCCATGCTCATTGGTTTTTTTTTAAATTTCTTCCTTCATCTCCAGTGCTCTATTTTGAATATTTTCCTTCTAATTGTCACTTCTGTATTTTCTATCTGTTTTATTCAGTGTTGTTCATATATATTTTCTTCTGTTTTATCTTCCACTTCACTAATAATTTCCTCATCCATGTCTACACTGTTCTTATACCCATTTATTGAGCTCATAATTTTTGTCTTATATTTTTCAGTCGTGTTATTTCTGTTTTGTTTATTTTCCAATATTCTTTGTCATTTTTCATACTTTGCAATTCTCTTCCAAAGTTTTCAACATTTTTTTTTCTCCCTTGAACATAGTAAGCATAGTTATTTTAAAGAGCGTGTCTGGTAATTGTACCATCTGGAGTCCTTCTGTGTTTATGACTTTTTTCACGTTTTTATAGTTTTCATTATGTTGTCTCTTTTTTGTGCCTGGATATCTCTTGTTTTTTGTACTAGACATTGTATTTGAAAAACAGTAGAAATTTTAAGATCTTTTCTTCCAGAGAAGTATTTTTTCTTCTTTCAGGCACCTGGGTATACAAGTACTCAGATTATCTTAATCCAATTTGAGGAACTAATATTTTTAGTGTCACACAGATTTTTTAAAACTGAGTTACAATCCATTGAAGACCAATTTACCTTTCTTCTGGTGTTCATCTTTTCTTGGTCTCAATCAAAGATTGAAGCATTTACCAGAGCCTTCCACACTGGGTGAGCCTTGGACACATATTTTTGTCCTCCTAGCCCCATGAGGTTTCTGTTTTATTTTTATTTGGATTGATTAGGTTTTATCCCAGCTGGCTTTTTTATACCTTCAAGAAGATTTTTAAAATAGTTTTTCAGATTTTCTGATTTTCTTCAGCAAGATAATTTGCTCAAATGTCCCAAGGGTACTATTTTTGTCACTCCTTCCACTGAGATATTTTTGTGAGTTTGAGAGATCTGTATATAAGTCCTGTCTTTACTGCTAATAAGCAGTATGAATTTGGTGAATAACCTCAGATTTCTGGATTCCATTTCACTTCTATATCAGAAATTACAATTAGATGATCTTTAGTGTCTCTTAAGGATCCAAAATTTTATGATTTCTTGGTTCAGAGCTTTCCAAAGGGAAAGTATAATACATTAAGAATAGATTTCTTTAAACTTGTAGAAGTTTAAACTCACTAATACATATCAGTATGAAAAATACCTGCATCAATCTAATTCCAATATGTTTGTTAGGAAAATGTTTCCTGAGATTCAAGCCAGTGGCTGATTTCAATGTTCACATATCTGAGGCTGGAGGAAGCCTGAAAGCCATCTCTCTCACAAGGTCCACTCAGGAAGTAGAAACCACATGAGCTTTTTAGAAGATAATTTAATACAAGAAATTGTTGGCCATGTATTGTGGGATTTAAAGGCAAAAAAGGGAACTCAAAGGCACCAACTGCTGTGTTGCAGCTACCACCCCTAGAGCTGGAGGATCAAAGAAAAGAAGATGAAATTACTGAAGCACAGAAGCTTAAGGAAGGGCCTGTGGAGCGAAAACTTGGATCTCAGAGATGGAGGCCTTGCTGGTGCTGGTGCCTTAGGAACTTTGAGGACAGTCCTCAGGGGCTGGAACTGAGTCTCCGGGGAAAGGCCCTGTCCGCTGGTTGGGTGTGCTAAGGGAGAATGTTAAGCTGGTTCTAGGAGTATTGAAAATACAGCCACTGGAACAAACTGCTTCTGTCTAACGAAAGACACCAACAAGAAGACGTGTCTCTTCTCCCTTACCCAGCTTTACAGCTTCTCTCTACGGCCCCGACCCCACTGGCAGAAACTCAAATGGAGCCTCTGGCAAAGGAGAAACACAGCCCCAGTATCACAAATATTTTTAACAATGGAACATTTTTTTATTAACCAACACCCCATATTCACAATCTGTACCAACTCTGATATTTTGTTATGCTGAGAATTATTGGAGTTTCAGAATAATGAACCGAGTTTATGCTACAAGTGTTTCTGTTTTTTTACCTAGATACTAGGGGCCCAGTGCACGAATTCATGCACCTTGAAAGGAACTGTGGACTGTGAGGCTGGGGTGGGCACAGGGGCAGGTCTCGGCCCATCCTCCACACCCCCGCCTGGCCTCTCCCCCTGCAGCCCCTGGTCCCCTGTCTGCTGGTAGCCCCATTCCCGTTGCTGCCACTCCCACGTGCTGACAGCACAGGCCCTGCTCATACCCATTGATTATGTGGAGTGATTGGGGCCAGCACCAGCAGCCAATGCGAGCGGGGATGGTGCCGAGCTATTGGGACTGGTGCCGGGTGCCAGCAGCACGTGTAAGTGGCGGCTCTAGCACCAGCTGTAGGTGCAAGTGGGGCCGGCACCAGCAGCAGGTGCGAGCGGCGGCTGCTGGCCCTGATTGCCCCTCAAGACCAGGGGGAGGTGGAGAAACCCTGAGGAGTGATTGGGGCCAGAAGCTGCCGTTTGCACCCACTGACAGAGCAGATCGATTGGGGCCAGGGCTGGGCACCAGCAGCTGGTGCAAGAGGCAGCTCCGGCACCAGCAGCGGGTGCGAGCAGGGCTGGCACTGGCTGCAGGTGTGAGCGTCGGGCAGGACCACGGCACACGGGAGCAAAGAATTTTCAGTAACCATCAGAGGCTCACCCTGATGACAGCGACTGGCACCCTGCCTTGATCTGGTGCCCCCACTCACCTGCTCCACCATCTCGCTGTGGCCGATGCCCACCATGTTCCACACTCTGCCACCTGCTGCCGACGCCCACCATGTTCCGCACACATCCCTTGGTGGTCAGTGCACATTACAATGACCCGTTGTTCAGTTGTCCTGCTGTTTGGTCTATTTGCATATTAGGGTTTTACATATATAGACTAGAGGCCTGGTGCATGAAATTCGTGCATGGGGGGGGTATCCCTCAGCCCGGCCTGCACTCTCTCCAATCTGGGACCCCTCGAAGGATGTCCTACTGCTGGTTTACAGGGATTGGGCCTAAACCTGCAGTCGGACATCCCTCTCGCAATCCAGGACTGCTGGCTCCTAACCGCTCACCTGCCTGCCTGCCTGCCTGCCTGATTGCCCCTAACCACTCTGCCTGCCGGACTGCTCACCCCCAACTGCCCCCACCACTGGCCTGCTCATCCCCAAATGCCCCGCCCTGCTAGCCTGATCACCCCCAACTGCCCCCTGTGCCAGTGTGCTTGTCCCCAACTGCCTCCCCTGCTGGCTTGCTCACCCCCAACTGTCCCCCTACTGGCCTGCTCATTCCAAACTGTCCCCCCTGTTGTCCTGATCACCTCCAACTGACCCCCACTGACAAGGTGAGGGGCTGAGGGCTATTTTCAGGCTGGCCACACCCCCTTCAGGGTGGGGGTTCCCACTGGGGTGCCTGGCCAGCCTGGGTGAGGGGCTGATGGCTGTTTGCTGGCTGGTCAAGCCCCCAGCGGGGACCCTCACCCTATGGGAGTGTGGCCAGCCTGGGTGAGGAGCTGAGGGCTGTTTTTAGGCTGGCCACACACCCCCGGAAATCCAGGCTCCCAGCCCCTCCTTTTTTTCTTTTCTTTCTTTTTTTTCAGCACCTCCTTGAGAAGAGGCCAGGGCCGGCTGGAAGCAGGTATCTGGGATTTATTTATCTTCTACAATTGAAACTTTGTAGCCTTGAGTGGGCGGGTGGGAAGCTTGGCTTCCTCCATTGCTTGCTCCAGCTCCGTGGCCGCTTCCATCTTAGTTGGGTTAATTTGCATACTTGCTCCTGATTGGCTGTGGGTGTAGCAGAGTGATGGTCAATTTGCATGTTTCTCTTTTATTAGTGTAGATATTAAGTCTATGTAAGAAATATGGCTACACTGATTTGTAGCAGAAGAAAGTGAACCTACAAAGTAATAATTGAAAAGGTAGCTACTTTAAGAAACAAAAGCTTTTTAAAATTTCTGTTTTCAGCCTACACTTTTTACTATTTGAGGAACTACCTTACCTTAGCTTACTGAACAGCACTCATTCCACTATTCTATATAATAAAAGTCCAGCAACCAAACGGCAGAATGACCAGAACGACCAGTCAACCAGTCGCTATGATGTGCACTGACCACCAGGGGGCAGGCGCTCAACACAGGAGCTGCCCCCTGGTGGTCAGTGCACTACCACAGTGGGAGCACTGCTCGGCTGACAGGGATGAGTGGCTGCTCCCACTGTGAACCCCGGGCCGACGGGCCAGAACCCGGGCTCCTCTTTCTCGCTCCCTGCCACCTCTTCCAGATGCCTACAGGCTGTGCAGCACTGCCTCCAGGCTCGTAGAGCTAACCCTGGAGGCTGGGAGGCAAATTTGTGGTCGCTGCGGGACTGAGGCCCACTCTGCCGCCTTTCAGTGCTATTGTCGCTGGGCCCAGCCCTAACCAGGTCCCCTGGAGAGGCAATTGCTCTGGCTCCATAGAAGATGCCGGACCAGAGAGCAGCCACTCAGAGGGTGATTCCACAGCCATTCGGCTGACCAGGATGAACGGTGCTCTCACAGTGGGCCGATCCCTGCAGGCCATGCCCCCCCACCAGTGCATGAATCCCATGCACCAGGACTCTAGTATTGTAATAAACTGTTAGACAATTCTTGCCTTTATGTCCCCAAACTAACATTTGAAACATCAACATCACTGCAATGTACTGAGGCTCTGAAGGCTTCCTCTGACTCATATACTCTGACATGAGTCTCTGTCTAAATACAGACAGACTCCAAGGGAGCCTTCCCCAGAGTGGCCTGTGATTAATCTGGTGACTTGTAAACAAATAAGCTCCCATCAGCACTAGTTTGCTACATTTCTCTGTCCCTTCCGTTCTTTGTAAGGACTGGCTCAAATTGTGTTAAACGTCAAATTTTATTACAGTGAACTCTATAACAGTGTTTAAATTATTTTTATTATTGTGGAAATTGTTATATCTAGTAATGTCTCAAGCATTTAATTGGGTTTCAAAATCTTAATGTTGATTTGAGACCCAATTGAAACAGTGATATTTATCTTATAATAAATGAGTTATTTGTATATGTTAGAGTGCTCAGGATTTTTCAAAACCAGCCAACTAGAGGAGAACACCATGTTCTAGAAATTTATACCTAAAATAATGAGCACAGGGCCTAACATCTATGCAGCTAAACATACTTATACATTTACAACATAGAGCAACCAGCATAAACCACAACCAAAGCAGAATTTTATCAATTAATTATGAACTTTACTATCTATACTAATAAAAGCCTAGGTGGTGTCTCACCCTCACATCATCACAAGATGGCCGCCCCCATGTTGTCACAAGATGGCTGCCACAAGATGGCCAGCAGAGGAGGGCAGTTAGGGGTGACCAGGCCAGCAGGGGAGGACAGTTGGAGGTGATTGGGCCTCCAGGGGATGGTAGTTGGGGGCAATCGTGCCAGCAGGGGAGCAGTTAGACGTCAGTCAGGCCAGCAGAGGAGTTGGTAGGTGTGATCAGGCTGGAAGGCAGAAGCAGATAGGAGCCAGCAGTCCCAGATTGTGAGAGGGATGTCCCCTGAGGGGTCCCAGATTGGAGAGGGTGCAGGCTGGGCTGAGGGACACCCCCCCAGTGCATGAATTTCATGCACTGGGCCTTTAGTCTATATAATAAAAGCCTAAATGACCGTTACCGCAGAACGACCAGTAGCTATAATGCACATTGACCACCAGGGGGCAGATGCTCAATGCAGGAGGGCTCACAGCTGGCGAGTGCAGCAGTGGTGGCAGGACCCTCTCCTGCCTCTGCGGCAGCACTAAGGAGCAGCGAGCTGAGCAGTAAGGAGCAAACAGGTGGGCAGTAAGAAGTGAAGGGTCCTGGACTGCGAGAGGGATATATGCTTGCAGGCTTAGGCCCAATCATGTAGCAGAGGGACATCCCCCAAGGGGTCCCGGACTGTGAGAGGACACAGGCCTGGTTGAGGGACCGCTCGCCAGTACACGAATTTCATGCACCAGGCCTCTAGTATTAGGAATAATGATAGTAAGAAGGATTTCAAGTCTTAAAGTACTTTATATCAGCAGTTGTCATCAAGGTTCTTAAGATGCAAACAAACAAACAAACAAACAAACAAAAAACCCTCCTCAGTCAGTTTAAGTAGACACAGAATTTATTGAAAAATATTTAACAGTTTCATAGATTGTCTAGAAAGGTTAGAGAAACACACTTATAAGCAATGCATCCAGGAATAGCACCCAAGTGGAATAATGATAGTAAGAAGGATCAACCTGCCAGCTTGAACCACTCCAGTGAAAAATGCAGTGGCCCCACTAATTACATAGCACAATGTTTCACTTAAGCAAGATGGATAAACCCTGAGATCTGCTATACAACATTGCATATGTAATCAACAATAATGTATTGTATACTTTAAAAATTGTAAATCTCATGTTCTTATCACAATAAAATTAAAAACTTTAATATGTAAAATTAAAGGGAGTCCAAGGCATGGGCACTGAAAATCATCTTTTTGATCCTGAGTTCTGGCCTCTAGCACTAGAAATGCAGCCTCTATCATCTCCAGGAGCCGGATGGTGTCTGCTTGCACTGTGGGTTCTGAACAGCATTTCCTTCTGCTGCAGGCCTACGTGGCTGCTTTTGGTTGGTTGTCTACATCAAGGCCGCTTTGCCTTAGCTGCCAGTGAGGCTGAGAAAGCATGCTTCTGCCTGCACGGAAGCCTGAGGAGCAAGTCTGGGAGGCCCTGACTCATAAGATAGGGAATTCCCAAACACAGGAAGAGTGTTTAGAAGTACTGGCTACCAAAAAGAATGGGAAAAGTCACTTCTCCAAGTGTGGTACTTTGCATCTGCATCATAATATCTCAGGGTGCTGATGAAAAATGAAGATTCTGGGCCCTGCCCCCAAATCTTATGAATTAGAATCTCGGGCACATTAGCAACCTACATTTTCCGCAGGCTCCTCAGGTGATGGTGATGAATGATACAGAGTGAGAATGCCTACACAGTTTATATTTTCAAATGCACTTTAAATAATTGTATTTGACTTCTTTTTAGAATTGAATAAGAAACTATAGCTGCTACTTCAGTCAGAAATAAAAAAAAATTCTGTAATTCTATATAGAAAAACATCTGCTGTGGACGAGAGAAATAATAAACATCTTTTATCCTTTCCACAGAAGGAACAAGAAAGGAGGAAGAAAGACAGTATTATTGTGTGTTTAGGAGCATGGACTCTGAAGCTAGATGGCTTGAATTTTAATACACTTGATCTCAATAAATAGCCCCCAACTTAGTTGCTTAAAACAACATTATCCTGTAATTTCTGTAGGTCAGGAATTAAGAGTAGGCTTAGCTGGGTGGCTCAAGCTCTTGCAGGAGGTTCCAGTCAACCTGTTGCCTGGGGCTACAGTCTAGTGTGAAAGCATGACAGGAGAACTCTCTTCCAACATCAGGCATGTGGCTGGTGGCAGGAGGCCTCAATTCCTTACTGGCTATTAGCCAGAAACTTCACTTCCTCAGCAAATGGGCTTCGGACAGTATAGCCACTTGCTTCCCACTGAGCAAGTAATGAGAGAGGGAAGGGGTGGGGGAGAGAGAGAGAGAGAGGGGAAGAGGGAGAAAGAGAGGAAACTTAGAATTAGTATTTTTGTATAGCCTATTCTTGGATGTATGATGGGCCACTACTGCTGCAGGAATCTACTTGTGCCACTGAACAGCGCTCTGGTGTGGGATTACACAAGGCATGAATACCAGGAGGCAGGGATCCATTTTTAAGATTACTTATCACAGCCATCCTTGTGTGAGAAGTTCTTTCCTTTGTGTTCCTTTCAAGTCTTCCCTCAATGTTTATCATAATCATATTTCATCTGTGTCAAAATATTGAAGATGAATTAGGGGAGGCAGGAAAAAAACCAGGAATTTCATTGCACTCTATTCAAGTCATGTCAACGACTCTCTTTCAAGGGACCGCCACGTGTCCCTCATGAACTGGACACATGTGTACTTCAGAGGCCAACAGCTACAGTGCCTGTCCCCACAGAGCTGGGCAAATAAGTCAGATCATGCATAATTAAAGCACAGGGAAAAATATAGCAATATAAAATACAGAAGGCGTGTTTTCATACAGAATGTAGTCAAGAATCAATTATGTCATTTAATTTTTAATTTGTAAATTAAATGAAGAGGTTAGACTCGGGGGGGGGGGGGCGGGTGTCTCAGGATCCTATTCAGTTTTCAGTTTTCTAAGGACAGTAAGAGAATAGAAGGAAGCCCAGCCTGGTGTCATGATCAGGAAGCTTCCAGAGTGACCAAGGTGGCTTCTGGCCTTCAAGGAATGGTGGGGTGGGATGTCTGGGCTTGAAGGAAAAGGGTGGGGGCTGAGGAGGTGGAGTTAATTATGAAGTCTCAGAGGCCAGAATTCACAATTTTATTGCACTTTAGTAAAGAATGACTAAGTGATTTGGAAATTCCTTTTGTCCGTTTCAAGATAAAGACTTGGACTGACATTTGTCCTTTACTTTGAAAATTCTATATAACTGTACATTGTTCTAATCTATAAGGTCATGTCTATTTTTTTTTTTGGGGGGGGGAATATTACTTTTCTTTTTCTTGAAAATTTGTATTTGTATTACTGGTATCCTGAAAAGTCAATCCATTGTATTTAAAATGCTGGTGTTTTGCTTCTATCAGTGTGTGTAATAGTGGGCACATCAGCAATATCCTAACAAAATCCAAAAAGTAAAATAAACAACCACCCAACTTGAAAAGTAGGTATGTTGGATGAGTAAAAACCATGCTTAATTTGTTGTTGTTTCCTTCCACTAATCTATTTGTAAAAAATTGTAAATCTTTTTTTAAACCTCTTCTTTCTCATTTTACTATTTCCATGTGTGCAGCTTTATAATCTATTTCTCTGCTTCCTTTTGGAATGGATTTAAAACAGGTAGCCCTCTGCAAGTGTGGTCTCTAAATACCTTCTCTGCCGAGGGGGAAAACCAGTGGTTCCAGTCTCTATTCCCTGGGACAGAGCAGTAGAAATGCAGAATTGTAGGTTCCACCCCAGACCTACTGAGTCAGAATCTGCATTTTTAACAAGATTCCCAGGTAGCTAGTATGCACATTGAAGTGGAAAAGCTCTGTTCTAGGACTGTCATTGTGCATGGAGCATTACTTGTAATTCTTGATGGTATGTATGCATTGGACCAGGCTGGCAGATGGACATGGTGAGATTGGGGGGCTTTTGAAGATCTCCTTTTTTCCCTGCTTCCCTGCCTCCCTGGCTTCCTCCCTTCCTTGCTCCCTTCCTTCCTCCTCCCTTTCTTTCTCCCCCACCAACCTGCACAGAGTTTATATTTTTATTTTTCTATGGAAATATTGAAACAATTGAGACTTGTTTTTGTTTTTCCCCATCACTTGGAGCTGTTCCCTTTCATCTTTGATTCAGCCAATTTCCTTCAAAGCTAAATATTAAACAGATCGGTCTCCTGACAGCTGACCCCAAATGGGGACATGGTCCTCCCCGAGGGGTTGGAGAGCTGAGCCGACAAAGGTAGAGGAGAGACAGGATGGAGCCAGTTCCTATCCCCTGGGGAAGCCCCAAAATTGTGTCTCTGCCTTCACATCAGCCAAGTAGCCAATACCCAAACAGCCGATAGCTTCTGGAAGGCATTCTTGCAGAAATTCCTTTTTTTGCCAGAGGGTGAAAGGGTTGCTAATTGATTTTGTCTGCCTCTCCGATGGACTTAGAGAGACACAAAGGTCTGAACTCTAATAGAAAGGTAACATTTTTAGATACAGAGCTAACTGGAGCAAGCGTTTCTATGTAGCCACGCGATCTAGTTTTGTATATTAGTTTTTTCCCCCTACCAGCTTGTCATTCTATTTGGTAAAGAAGAACAGTAAAGTTTATTAGTTTAAACATCTTCTAAAAACCTAATTGTTTCAAAAACCATTACTTCTTTACCACAAATTAATAATAATAATAATAATAATAATAATAATAATAATAAAGCCAGCTCTTCCCAAAGGCTTCCAGACTTTGGTGGCCGCCTCTCACTGAAGAGCACAGCCCTGACCCCTGGCCAAAAAACCCCGCCGGGCACAGCGCACTGTTGGCCTCACATCTGATATGCTGAATGTCAATATACGAAAATATGGAAGAGAAGAGATAGACAGAGCAAACAGAAATGAGAAAACACCACTTTGCCTACCATTTCACGCTGAAATGAGAGAGAGCTGATAGGGCTCCATAATGTTACCTAACCACTGAAATGCTAGTGTCAGAAAAGAGATGACAATTGTTTTAGACACAGAAAAGCCAACCAACCTCCTAGTTATTGTGAATGAGCAAAGCTGTGTGTGTGTGTGTGTGTGTGTGTGTGTGTGTGTGTGTGTGTGTGTGTTTAATATGTTTTTATTGACCAGAGAGAGGGAGAGGCAGAGAAACATGGGTTGGCTGCCTCCTGCATGCCCCCTACTGGGGATCGAGCCCACAACCTGGGCTTGTGCCCTGACCTGGAATTGAACCATGACCTCCTAGTTTGTAGGTTGACATTCAACCACTGAGTCACACTGGCCAGGCTATTTGTTTGCTTTTTAATTTAAGCTGTACCATAGGGTTTTGTGCACACTGTGATACCTACGATCATTAATACATATTTAATAAAATAAGTTTTCTAAATGGTAGTGAATAATAAAATTCATAATTGTATATTCATTTCTGAGGCAAATCTACTGATACTCAAAAAAAAAAAAAATGCCCTGAGTGCAAGTTATAAACCAAGATTATTAGAAAAATTCTAACCCCAGAGGGGAAGTTTTAAAACAGAGGGCATACTATTTCCTATTCTTTGGAGGGTGAGAGAGGAAGAGAGAGACAGAAAGAGGGGTGGGGGGAGAGAGAGAGAGAGAGAGAGAGAGAGAGAGAGAGAGAGAGAGAGAAAGAGATTAACCTCAATCAGAGCTCTGATTTATATCCTGTTGTTTTTCTACATCATCTGCATATATCTTTCTGTAATTTACATATTCCTGTAATGGGCTTAGAATCTTTCTCAAACAAGGAAGAAAACAATTTATTTTGATAGTTGTCTGCTCAAAATTAATTTTTACATTTTTAAACCTAAAGTTATTCTTAAGTTCAGTTACAAATGGCTTTGTAACTATTATTAAATAAGCAAGGGCTCCTCCTAGTGATATTGCTAAATCAATGCAGTGTCTTAATTCCAGGTCCATGTGTTTTATTTGTGTGTAATAGATTATTAGTCCTCCTAAACACAGACTGAGAATCTGTTGAATTTTCAGAGATCAATAATGTATATATGGATTTTTCTAAAACTGCAGTAACTTCTTCAGACCACTAGGGGCCATTTGACTAAATTACTGGTACAGTTGTTCCCCTTTATCTGCAATTTCACTTTCTAAGGTTTCAGTTACCAGCAGTCAATCATGGTCCAAAAATATTAAATTTACTCACCCACTGACATTGTCTGCCGCTGACATCCAACCATCAACATCGTCATGGCGCGATGATAAGGATCAGCCCAAGTAGATGATCCTGCTTGTGACATCTTGTCAGCAGGTCAATAGTAGCCTAAAGCTGTGCCACAGTGCCTATGGAAGTCTCCTCACTTTCTCTCCTCACATAAGCATTTAACCTCTCACATCATCACAAGAAAAAGAAGGGTGAATATAGGACAATAAGATTTTGGAAGAGATGACATAACTTTTGTTACAGTATATTATAAATAATTACTCCATTTTATTATTAGTTACTAGAGGCCCAGTGCACGGATTCGTGCACCGGTGGGGTCCCTTGGCCTGGCCAGCACCTTCTTGCAATCCAGGACCCCTCAGGGGATGTTGGACTGCTGGTTTCAGCCCGATCCCCGCAGGCCAGGGCAAGGGACCCCACTGGTGCACAAATCCATGCACCGGGCCTCTAGTATGCATATCTTTGGTTAATCTCTTCCCACCTTCCTCACTCCCCTCTTCCCTCTGACATTCATCAGTCTGTTCCATGTTTCCATGCCTGTGTGTTGAGCCTCTGCCCCCAGGTGGTCAGCATGTGACATAGCTAACAGTCAAATGGTCGTTCAATTGCTTAGGCTTTTATATATATAGACTAGAGGCCCGGTGCACAACATTCGTGCACTGTGGGGCAGGGAGGGGTATCCCTCAGCCTGGCCTGCACCCTCTCGCAGTCTGGGACCCCTCGGGGGATGTCCGCCTACCACAGAGGTGGGAGAGGCTCCTGCCACTGCCACTGCACTCGCCAGCCGTGAGCTGGCTTCTGGCTGAGCAGCGCTCCCCCTGTGGGAGCGCACTGACCATGAGGGGACAGCTCCTGCATTGAGCGTCTGCCCCCTGTTGGTCATAGTTGCATGTTAGCCTTTTATTATATAGGATTATTGTTAATCTTTTACTCTGCCTAATTTATAAATTAAATTTTATCATAGGTCTGTATGTATAGACAGAAACATATATGTAAGAGTTCAGTACAATCTGAAGTTTCAGGCATCCACCTGGGGTCTTGGAAGGTATCCCTCATGGATAAGGAGGCACTGTATTTAAATACTGTTGAATATAATGTAAAAGTGACACATCCTCCTAATAATTAAAGTTGTCATCTCCAGGTTTTATTCAAAGTTTCAGTCGTGCTTGAACTCGCAGATTTGCCTGTTTGTCCCAGTTCAACTGGGCAAAAACATGACCTGCTCTCACTCCATATTCCTAGGGGTAGAATCATTATATTCAATAATTTAATATTTTTATAATTTTATTATTATTCAAAATATCTTTAAAAGGAAAAAAAAACACGTGGACTCCCTTAATATTGACATTGGAACCAATTATGGTAGAATAGTGATGCATGAACAAAAAGATCACTCTGGTTTATTTATATTTGTCAGCAAAAGTGGGGTAGAATAAAGGTAAGAAAGCTGATGTCCCTTTTACTATTATCTGGTTTACTCAGCTTCTATTTTCCTATGCCTTACCCTAACAAAGAAATGTAGCTAATATATATTACTACTGTCCACCCCCCACTACACTCTCTGTCCAATATCACCCTTAGTTCTTTGTGTAAGTTGAGAAGGATTGCACCAGTTGCTCTGGAAAAAGAAGTGCTCTTTCCTTTTCTTTTCCCTGCCGTGTTTATTTATTAAGCAGTTCCATTCCAGGCTGGGCAAACCAAGCACCCCTGCCTTTTTTTAAAAGTAATTAGCAGATTGCATAAGACATCATTTTCTTGGTTTTACCCATGAACCAGAGAAGACTGCTGGACACAACCAGGTAACTACACGTCCTGGAGACCGAGGTGCGTGGGATGGAGTAGACCAAGGGTCCGCTGACAGCAGGAAGGCCTCTCCTTTCTTTTGATGAGGTTAAAAGATGGTTCATCTGTTAACTTGTGGAAGTAGCTTTGAAGGAAAGCAGTGCTAGCTGGTTTGTTGTAATTGGATTTAAGTACTGCTGAATATAATGTAAAAGTGACGCATCCTCCTAATAATTAAAGTTGTCATCTCCAGGTTTTATTCAAAGTTTCAGTCGTGCTTGAACTCGCAGATTTGCCTTAAAGCTTAGATACTTCACCTCAAAAGGCTGTGGGAGTGTAACAGGGAAGCCAGTAGCAGGTTGGAATTTTCCTCCACAAAGTGCTGTGTTCTCAAAATCCAACCCTGGTCACCCGGACAGCCTGCTCCTGCCACATAGGGGGAGCGCCAAAGAAAGGATTTCAGGGTGGGTGGGCAACTCCCCTTCTTCTAATGCACATTGTGTTGGGGTGTCAGGGTGTGGACTGAATTTCCCAGGTTGGAGTCTATGGTTTCAGCTTCCTTATTATGCTGTGGAATTGGGAAAATCAAGTTTGAGCTTTAGGATGTGGACAGGAGGCAGGAGCTTTGCCTGTAAATTACAACAAAGGCTGAACTCACAGGGCCTGGCAAGGAAACAAAGTGGCCACAATTGGCTTGGGCCTGGAGCCAGCGCCCCTGCAGAGCAGGAGCCCAGCGGAGGCCTCCCCCCAGGGCCACTGCCGCTTGGCCTATGCTTGGATGACAGACAGGCTCTTTGCTGCTTCTCCTGAATCATAGAAACAAGCCGGCTGGGCCAAGATGGAATAAATGAAGTCGAGATTAAAGAAAATTTTAAGAGAGATATGAATTAGAGAATTGGAGAGGTGATTTTTGTCTTTCCCATTCTCTTTATTTTCAAAGTATCATCTCCTTCTCCTTTCAGTAGTGGGGCCAGGGTGGCTGGTGGAGCAGCTCAGACCTCCAGAAGGACCTCGGAGGCAGAAGGCGGTGAGGATCTGGAGCCAGTGCGGTGAGGATCTGACCCTGGGTGCCAAGGGGTGCTGTCTATAGGCTTTTTCGTTAATATTGAGAAGGGGCTCAAAGCTTGTACTTACTGCAGCCCATAATATTCCTGGAGAGCTGAAAGTAAAAAATAAGGACACCCACAGAGCCCATAGGTCCCCAGGTTAGATCTTCACTCTCCCCCTATCCCGCCACACCCCCCCAACACACACACACACACACACACACACACACACACACACACACACACACACAAACTCCTACTCCATGGAGCTCAACCTTTGAGATCACCGTAAACTGCCCCTGGCAAGAACATCAATTCATTTGTCTCTTGAGACACTCTCTGGTATGTTTATGAAATGAGCACTGGAGACTCCAATTTCACAATCAACAATGTACCTAAATATAGAAAAAGTTTTGTTCCAAGATAATTTTGTCTTTAAACAGCAAGATCAACAAAGGATGCCTTCAGGGAACTGGTGGTCCTGCACTCAAGTCTATGAGACTCTGAACTGCATCTCAGGAAAAGGAGAAGGATGTGCCTCCAACACAAATCTGTTTCCATCCCCTCATGCTGACCAGCAGTTTGGATGAAGCCCTGGACTGCAAAGTGTAACTTAAACCATTAGGACCCTATCTCTTGGGGTTAGGTGGCACTATTTAATGGACTCCATAGTTCAGTGGAGTCCATTAAATAGTGCCAGGGCTAGGCAAGGCCCATGGTCTAACTGGTTGGAAAGTTTTTGATGAAACCCAGAGTGCTGGTTGTCAAGCCTCTCTCCCTCTAAAATGTTTACTAGTAAACCCTGGACAATTCCCTGGAAATGTAATCTGGATGTATCTGTAAGCCCATCCCTATTGCTGTTTTCAAAAGACATTTGATGAAAATTCAGAGTGAGCATTTTATCTTTATCTTATCAAGGACTCCAGTACATTAGACTCACAATAGTCAACATGGGTTGATGCAAAGTCTGACTACTTCTGTCTTATGTTTGTTTGCTTTTTTCCTACTGGCCTTGATAAATTTCCCAAGACAAGACATTTACCATGCTGTCTTCAGAGTAGAGTATCCTCGCTTTGAGCTGGGAAATTGGGATCCTATCAGTAAGCAGTGAGGTAATATGGAGTTTCCATCATTTCCGTTTATGAAAGGGAGTAAAAAAAGAATAAGGCAAAAATAAATATCAATTCACAGGTTCTTGCTGTGTTGTAGGAAGCACTCCCATTCCAGCTGGTAGACAGAGAGACAGCTTGGCCTTGCTGTTATATCAGTGACTAGCTGGATCCAGTACACATAGAGTTTTGGAGTCATAAGACTTGGATTTGAAAATTCTGTCCCCTCCATGATTCCCAACTAGATGTCTGACCTGGGTGAGTTATTGAAATCTCAATGTCTTCACTTTTCAAGTGGAGGTAATAATATGTAACTTGTCGCTTTTAGCTAATGTTTATGGAGTGCTAACAAGTGCCAGATATTGTGCTAAAAAACTTTACACACATTATTTTATTCTACCCCGACAATTTCCTTCTTCGAGAAATGGGAGAATTGGAACTTAAGAGTGTTTATAGAGCTGGGACACAAACACAGAGCTTTCTTACTCCAGGGTTCTCATCCTATTACTGTGAGTACTAAATTAAATGAAAGATGGCTAGGGAAGAAATCATAGTAGATAGCGAAGAGAACCAGCATTTCTTAAGAACTGACCTACTGTGTGCCATACCCTCTACATGCTTTATTTTTCAAAGCTGTCATTTTGCTTGAGTGCACATAGCTTTTGTGGGATTTGTTTGAACATTTTAGTAAAGGATCCCAGAGACTTGTATAGCTCTAACTAAAGAAACACCCTCCAATTTCCCTGGAGAAGGTTGTCCTCTTCCATCCAGAACACCGCTTTAAGAAGGATACATATAGAACATTGAGTCAAAGGCAAGGACCCAATCAATCTTTGAAATCAATGGAGCCAAAGATGTCATATTGACACCACACTCTTCCCAACGGGATTTAGCAATGCTCTGGTGTGGCACCAATATAAGTCTTGAAAATGCAGAAGGAGGAAGATTTCACTGTTGAATGATTTGTTCTAATGACAGGTTTCTAAAGCTTTGAAAAAATATAGCAGTTGGCTCTATTCAAAAGGGTTGAAAGTAAGAGATTCTCTGTCTCCTGAAAGATTCCAGAATCCTACATGGTCTGTATTCACCCATCCTGATTCAGTTCCAAACCCCCTCCCCCCCTTTTTTTTCTAATGGAGAGGAAATGTAGCTCTCTGTAGAGATATGTGTCCCAAAAGTCCCCTGACTACCCTGATTTGAAAAAGAAACATGTTTGCAAGTTTCAGCTGAGATGTTGAGATAAGAATGGTCAGTGTGGTTACAAGGGATAAAAATAAAAATAAAAGTGCTTATGAAAGTGGAATGCTTTTTTAAAATAGTTGATTCATACAGTAGATAAGCCCCACAGCCATATTTATATTACAGACATCATAAAACTTAGCTTCCTAAAAGATGGTAGTTTCTAGCTAGCTGAAATCTACTGAAGCATATATTAATCTCTTTATTTTAGAAGGAAGACAAACACATGATTGAAAAGATAAAATGATTGGAATTTCCTTTGCTGCTCCCCCAAAAGCATGATTAAACATGGTATTGACCTCCTAGTACAATCTTATTAACATTCTTGCTTGATATGAATCATAATAATGTCAATAGTAACTTTCATTCATTGAGCACTTATTCTGTGCCAGGAGCTATGCTGGCCCCTTGGCATAAATGATTTCATTTAAATTTCTAAGTAATCCTATTGAGAAATTGAGACTCAGATTTTAAATGATTCTTCTAAGGCTGCATACCCAATGTGTATATTTGAATTCCTTATCTTGTTGACTCCAAAATTTACTCTAATCCACACCTCCTCCTTCCTCTAAAATGGCAATATATATATATGTGTATATGTATGGCAATATATATATGTGTGTATATATAAGCTGATATGCTAAGTGTCCCTCCTACCATCTGACCAGTTGCTGTGATGCACACTGACCATCAGGGGGCAGACTCTCAACTCAGGAGCTGCCAAGCTGCAGTGACTTGGCAGCGGCGGTTCTCAGGTGATGCACCCCGAAACCAGAGAGGAGGGAGCCCGATTCTTCATGGGGCCAAACAATTACAACTTTGGCCATGACCTATGTTGTTGCTGGGGCACTGTCAGCCCTGAATCTGGTTTACTGCACACTTGCATTTGTGTTTCACACCCTGTATGACAGCAACTTTGCAGAGTGTACTCTTGTACTCGGGGACCCCTCGGGGGATGTTGGAGAGTCAGTTTTGGCCTGATCCTCGCAGGCCAGGCCAAGGGACCCCACCTGCTGGAGGGACCCTGCTCACTCTCTCACTCTGCAGGTGCCCTTCAAGCCACAGTGCCACCCCAGGTGCAGCTGGCCAGGGAGGGACTGCGGGAGGCTGGCTCCAGGGCGTGTCTGACATGTCTCACCCAGTGCCACCCCACCGGCCACTTTCTAATTAATTTCCTTTCAATGTGCACGAATCCATGCACCAGTCACTAGTTATATATAAAGGGAAGGATGCCCTGGCCTGTGTGTCTCAGTGGTTTGAGCATTGGCCTGCCCACCAAAGGGTCTAGGGTTCGATTCCCTGGTAAAAGGCATGCACCTGGGTTGCAGGTTTGATACCCAGCCATGATCAGGGGTGTGCAGGAGGCAACTAATTGATGTTGCTCTCTCTCTCTCTCTCTCTCTCTCTCTCTCTCTCTCTCTCTCCCTCTCTCTCTCTCTCTCTCTCTCTTCCTCTCTCCCTCCCCTCCACTCTCTCTAAACGCAATGGGGGGAAATATCCTTGGGTGAGGATTAATATCCTTGGGTGAGGGAAGGGTAACTGGGGATGAAGGGGATGGGGAGTGGCATCTGTCTAGTACCTGCTCTATATCAGGAACTTTACATATGTTTTTGAATACCCAAGTATATATAATATTTACAATAAGTATGTGAACTAGAATTTAATACCAGGTAAATCTGTTTCCATGGTTCACACAGGTTCCTTCTACAGGATTTGCTGCCTGATACTCTTGAAATTGAATTACCTTATGTGAATTTTCTTAAAAATTGAAATATATATTAAAGGTAAATTTAGGAACCACCTAAACCTGAATCTAACTAAAGCAATATTGGGAATTAAACTTTACACATTGATATTCTGGTTATCTATGGCTACATAAAAATTACCCCAAAAATGTAGTGGATTTAAGATAACAATTTACTAGTAGTATATTCATGATTCTGTGGGTCAGAAAATCAGGCAGGAAACAGTAGTCGAATCCTGACCTGGTGGGGTCTCCTCTCCTATTCAGAGAAGTCATCAAAATATTTTCATGCAGGATGACACTTCTTTCCTAAAATTCTACTGTTACCTTTTATAAAACAAGGGTGGTCCCCCCCCCCCCCCCGGCTCCTTACTACACCAGAATTAAATACAAGTCAATCTGAGTCTCTGTAGCCTATGAGCTTTTCTCTCTTCTGCTGTCTTTGAAAATTGGAGCAAAGGCCGAGGTGACACGACGAAGGCACCAGGGCAGGGCAGGGCAGGGCAGTGCTCATATGACCAATATGCCTTTCAGTTTAGTTTCAATGAATACTTTTAAAATTTAAAATTCGTTCAGCAAATAAATATGCTCCACATATAACAGATATTTAATAAATATGTGGCTTAAAGAGTGAATAGGTAAGTGCTAATGACTAAGGAGCTATAATGCTGAATGGTAGAGAAAGCTTCAGGACTTGGTTTCACAGTTTGACAACTAACTAGCAAAATAATGAGTGCAAGTCAATGAGGGAAAACATGGAACTGCATTGGAACACACCAAGCACAGCTAAGGGAGAGCAAGGAAGAAGGATCATGGCCATAGAATGAGGTGGAAGAAAAGATGAAAAGTCTTCAGAAATTAGTATTGGTTGGATATTTTAGAAGTTTAATAAATACTTGAAAGAATAAATGGTTTAATAAATCTTTCAATAAGTTGCAAAATGTGAAGTTCGGCAAGTCAATGCAGTAGGAGATTACCCAAAGAACTAGAAGAATGCTTGTTCTTGGAATTTTGACAAAGAAATGTTAAAATAGGTCAACTCTGAATGAAGATAGAACCTCCCAAGGAGAAAAACAATGGGAACATTGAAATATATGTGCCGTGAAAAGCCAACATATCCCTCTTTTTATGAATTTGTTTGTTCCTTAGAGCTCAGTTCTGGTGTAACACTGCTGTGTTAACTTTTGCTGAGTGATTTGTTACAAAAGATGACAGGGTCATGGAAATTGTGTAAAACCACTCCCCATCTTTAGCTATCTCAATTACAGTCCTCACTTTACACTGAATACGCAGTGTGGGCTGATAATGTGGAAAAGAAGTTTTCCCACAATGCCAATTCAGTTAAATTTGGAGGACTCAGTCACTTTCCCTCCAGGGCTCAACCTGAGCCCACTGGAAAGCATCTGGATTCCCAGATATCTGTGCATCACTGCTGGGTAGCAGTGAGGGCTCTTCTATGACACAGCACTGCTAAGTTCCCCAAATTCTTCCAACCACTCATACATTTAGCACTTCCTTTTTCTATGTCAACAAATCCTGGATTATGTTTTTCATTATTTCACTACATTCTTAACAGCAAAGGCGATCCAACAAAGAATAATTCCAGTGAAAAGCTATAACAATACAAGGAAAAAAAATTTCCATATCAAATTAAACAGATTTGGGTGACTCATGTTTTATGATAAACTATTGCAACTACTTTTGTGTACCGTTACTTTAGAATTCTTAGTCTTTTCAGAATTTGTAAAATTCACCAATTCAGAAAGTTGAATGGCATTGTTTTTGGTCATTTTTTTAAAATTCAAAGCAAATGAAAATCAATCCATATACCAGTATATGTAAAAAGTAATGTTAAAGATGTTTTATCTTGTGGGAAATTTAAATCTAGAAGATATGCTGTCTGGTGCATTGAGATGATTTTAAGAACATGCTGATCTCATTATTCCCATCCCCACTGGTGGAAGTGCTTTACTGTCTTTGGGTGTACGTTCAGTATTATGCTCCCAAATTTCATTGAGGATTAAAAAAAAACAAAACACAAGAAACCTTTTTTAAAAAAATCCATTGTAAAATATGTAAGGGCCAGTGGATAAACACCCTCTTAAAATTTAGTAACAGGAAAAGCAAGTATCTTCTGAGGCAGTAAAATGGTCCCTTTCATCAGATGCTGAAAACAACGTAACCCATTGTGTTTCCTGGTTCCTAAAATTGCCAGGAAGCTCAGAATTACATTGACTGTTACAGTAACTATTTTAAATCATCCCTTTTATATGCTTGCTGATTTTCTATGTTAACAGCTTTATTGTGAGTGCACATTTTTTGAAACCTGCCTAAAATATTTTCTGGGAGAGTATAATTTATTTTAAAAAAAAAACAAAAAAGACAAAACAAAATTCTAATCACAATGAAATCTATAGGTTATCCCATATAATAAGAGAGGAATATGCTAATTATTCGTTACGCCCTGAGGCATAACGACCAATTGTATACCTACCAGATCACGAATCTGCAGGAGGGTGGGGCAGCGAACTACAAGCAGGTGGTGGAGAGCTACAGAAGGGAGCAGGGCAGCAAGCTATGAGGGGGGAAGGGGGAAGGAAGGGGGTGAGGGGAACTACAGGAGGGCGCTGCAGTGTGCAGAGAGTTACGGGAGGGTGGCAGCAACCTACTGGCCCACGGATTCGTGCGCAGGGCTACTAGTTTCAGATAAAAGTCCAGAGGTCAATCACAAATTATCAGTCACTTGGGAAAATTATCTCCGTATAGTCCCTATGTCCTTGTGCATAAAAACACCAAATAGAGAAAAGTAGAAAGGTCGTTTGAAATTTGACTTCTTGATGAAAGTCTACCTCCTGATTTGATTCACTGCTGAGCTTGTTCACTATGAAGAGCAGAAAACATCAGCTAAGTCTCTTTTTTAAAGAGATTTCCAAGTGACAGTGGAGCAGAGTTCTTTGCCCCAGGCTAGTGCCTGGTAGGGATCTTTGCCTTGATATGTGTGGTTCTGAGTTCTGGGCAAAGAGCTTATTTAAGCACCTTTTACCAAGAGATGCTGGTTCTAGCTGCCTTCTGGCAAGGTATAAAATAGCATCCAGTCTGACTTTCTGGTAATGATATTAGCACTCTAATATCTGATATTACAAATTCCAGAGAGCTGGAAAAATACAGTTAAAGAAAGCCAACCAAATTGCTCTAAAGCTTTAAAAATAAACATTTGGGGTTCAATTATGGGTAAAGTCCTGGGAAAGAGGAGAAGAATTTGCAAAAGCATTTAAATTAAACCAGTTTGCCTACCTAGGAATCACATTCTTAGACCAGTGGTACATATTGTTGGGGTTCTTAAGCCCCTTGTCATTTGTGACAAGCTTAATAACTTTTTAAAAGGCTTTATGAATTGTAATTAGAATTTGATACCGAAGCCCAATACTTCCTTTAAAAATATATATAGTCAGTGAATCATTCTGTATAACAAAAAAAGCCCGGGCAAAAACTAAGGAAGATCACACAGGAATCTGTAGAATTAGTAACCAATCAGAAGGCCTCAGATAAAAACAGTTCACATTTAGCATGATTTAGAGAGCATTCTGGAAATTTAATAAACCTGAAGCAAAGTTATTTGAAATCTCAGTAATAAATAAAACGGTTAAATTCCACTCATTCCTGCATCAGCACAGAGCTGATGATGGCCTGGCCTTATCTAGGAACACAACACACACACACACACACACACACACACACACACACACACACACACACGGAAGTCCCTGATGCCTATCTGCAGCCCACGGAGGGGTGCCAGTGGGAGAAGGGCAAGTCTCCTAAGAGCCTTATCTTTTGCAATGTGTGCTTTTTACCAAACTGTCATCTTTTACTTCTATCCAAACTGGAAATTAAGGAGCAGGGCCTCTCAGGTGGTAGGACTGCTGATGTTGACAATCCTATATAATAATGAGCTAATATGCTAATTAGACCGGAAGTCCGAACGACCGTCTGGGACGACCAGTGGGCAGGGGGCGGGGCCGTGAGGCAGCTGGGGCTGCTGCAAGGGCCGAGCCCCTTGCATGAATTTTGTGCATTGGGCCTCTAGTAAATATATAAATAAAATAAAAAACAGGAACAAACAAACAAACAAACAAAAAACACAAATTAAAACAAGCTCTTTTTTCCTTTTTTGTATTTTTTAAAAATTCTTTATTGTTGAAAGTATTACATATGTCTCTTTTTCCCCCCATTTTCTCTCCCAGCCTGTGTCCACCCCTAGCACAGGCCCTCACCCCTCTACTGTCTGTGTCCATTGGTCATGCTTACATGCATGCATTCAAGTCCTTTGGTAAAACAAGCTCCTGAAATGCATAGCTCCCCACAACCCTCTCTAAATTGACAACAGACTTCTTAATTTAAAGGTAACTTTCCAGAGTTTTGAGTTTCTTCTAAAAATTCTAAATAGATACTAATATATAGATATATTTTTTAAATAAAAATATTTGGCCTACTGTAAAAAACATTTAAATACTGGGTGTGGCAAAAGTAGGTTTACAGTTGTTTGTATGAGAAATAATACAATAATTAATAAATAATAGCGTGAGAATAAGCTCTGTGCTTCACTTACTCATTACTGTATAGAAACAAAGTAATTCTCAAACACAACTGCATGCTTTTATAATACTAAATCAATGTCATAACCACAAGAGCGCCATCGCTTGACCATGTTCTTATTGTGATCCATAGCCATGATTTCTCTTTGCTATTAGAAAAGTGGTAGGATGCTTGTGACCTGGCCCAGGAATGCGAGGAATGGCTGTGTTACGTGCCTCCAAGCACGTTTAATTTGACTGCCTGTTCTGCTTGTCCATGCCCTCTTCCACCAGACCAGTTACTTTCTCAGACAGAGAGGAGCTGGGAAGAACAGTATATTACCAGGTACTAGTTTGTATCGATGCATTTAATACTAGTAAATGCTAAATCTGCCACTTTTTTCTTTGGTAATCCCTTCCACTTGTCTCCACAGTGGTGTTAACCACAGCACACATCCTCACGGTAGAAGTGCCGACAAAAGTACAATCCCTTTCATTATAAACAGAGGCATAAAATGCTAATAAACACATGCCTTATTGTTTGACTTGAACATTACGTTCCATTGGTTTTGAGGTGGTATGGTTTTCCTGGGACTGACGGCTTTTAACATTGCCGACAGAGTCCTAGTGTGTGCAGCTGTGTGTGTGTGGGAGGGTAGGGGGGTGGGGAGGAGGGGAGGTACAGGGTGAAGGGTGCCAGGGCAGCAGGACCTGTGGGTGCATGGTCATGTGATGGCAAATTACAAATGTCAAGGCTTAGCCAGCATTTCCTGTGCTAGAAACCTGGAGTGTGTGGCCTTTTCCCCTCCCCCTCCAGGTTCTCTCTCTGGGTTTCGGCGCCCTTCCCTGTGCCCCAGGGAAGCTGATGTCTGTAGGCAGCATGGACTGGGGCAAGGATTACTTTGGACTTCCGCTTGGTTTCAGTCAATGACAGACCCTTGGAGCAGATCAGAGGGGCCGCATTCCTCAGCCAAAAGCCACAGCTCCTACTCTGTGCCTCCATGGCTCTGGTTGGCTTCTATAACCACCTCTGCCCTTGCTTTAAGCTTAGAGCTCGCAATGACTTCCCACTGTTGCCAGCCTCAAGGGTGCTTCCTTGCCTCTTATTGGTTTCTCTGCTCACAGCTTTATATAACTTCTTTTAAACAATTTGCAGTTACCAGGTTTTAGTGTCAACTTTTTCCAGATACATACATGTAGCTGTGTTCATTAGGGGGGATAGTTGTACTTTAATAAATCAATAAATTAGACTTTTTGTTGATTCATCTGGTCCTCCCTCCCCCCCTCAGTCCGATGTCTTATGCAATATTGAAATATGAGGGTAATAAATAAAGACTAATAATATCATGCATTGAGTACTTAGGAACTAAATGTTTTGCATATATTATCTCATTTAACCCTAATTATCACTCTAGAAGATGAGAATTATCTCAATTTTCCACACAAGGAAATGGGCACAGAAGGGTTAAGGAAATTGCCCAAGAACCCACAGCTAGTCGCCTGTGGGGCACCAGAGCCTGAATTCTTTACTCAAGCACAATCATGCAGGGTGCTCTGGGCTCAGAGCACCTGTTCTTAAATCTAGTCACCTTCCCTGCTTCTACTCATTTTCCTTTCTAGATTCCCTCTCTCCTTCATCTCATTTCCTTGCTTTCTACTCTTTTACCTCGCCCCTCCTTCCATCTCTCCCTTTCCTCTTTTCCCTCTCACAAGCTGGATTATGCAATGCAGAATTGCTAAGAGGTTAGAGCGTCTGCCCATGGACTGAAGGG
Organism: Cnephaeus nilssonii; assembly: GCF_951640355.1. Classification (NCBI taxonomy): domain Eukaryota; kingdom Metazoa; phylum Chordata; class Mammalia; order Chiroptera; family Vespertilionidae; genus Cnephaeus; species Cnephaeus nilssonii. The sequence goes on along the minus strand of NC_137075.1, from coordinate 13,692,227 downwards.
TTGCAAGTTTGATTCCAGTCAAGGACACTACCTCAGCTGCAGGCTCAATCCCCAGCTCTGGGTGGGGCGTGTGCTGCATGCAGCCAATCGACGTGTCTTTCTCACATCAATACTTTTTTCTGTCTCTACTCCTCCCTTCCACTCTCTCTAAAAATCAATGGAAAAAATTTTCTTGGGTGAGGATTAACAACAGCAACAAAAAATATCTAGCCATAAGAAACTGTGATTATGCAAAGTTCTTGAAGATGAAAATGGCTGGATCTTAAACTCCCTGAAGTAATACCTGTCTTCATTGTGTTTCCTGGAGCCTCGAACAGCTACTCAGCTGGCATTCCATGCACATTTATTTAGGGGATGCAACAGTAAGCCTAGAAAGCAGGACACACAGTGCCATCTCAGCAAAAAGCACACGTGGAGAATGAAGAGTGGAAGGGCATGTGCCCTTACAATATCAGTAGTTGCTTTGACATAATGGCTTTTCAGGTGTTTATCTGAATCTTTAAACATTTTTATGTTTTCCAAATTTTTCACACTTGGCCTGTGTTACTTTTTTAGGCACAAAACTAACCAAAACAAAGCAAAAAGGTTCCATTTGACTGGATAAGGAACCCTGATTCTCCTGCTGTGGCTGGACTCTGCGCCCAGGCAGTCTACCCACACCTGAAGTGCACACCTTTTATGGAATTACAGGCACTGACTCCCAAAGGGCCTGTGAGCTTTTGTAGTCCCACCCAGAACTGTAAGAGATTTACCCAACGTCAGCCAGAGTCCAGGCAAACACATGCTAAAACCCCTGATCACAGGACTGCTAGTCCGGGGCGCTTTCCATTTCCCCGTGTAGTTACCTAACCTAGAAGCCTTGGCGTAAAGCATTTTTATTTCAACAGACATTGGCTGTGATTTCTGTTCTTAAAGTCAGGCACTATTAAAAAGACATCAAAGTGTTTGGTCCCCACAGTACTAGAGGAAAAGAAGCCACTTCAAGATGCTTCCAGGGACAGTTGTCGGTGATAGGCAAGGAATTGGGTCTGATGACAGGAATCCTATAATTTCAAGCTGCAGGATAAATGTAGCTTTCTGTCTGCAGGCAGAAAGGAGATGAACTGCGTGAGTGAGGTCTGCAGACTGCATTGTCTGGGCCCACATTCTCCTGCGGGCGGCTTCCTATCTACCTGCGGGCGGCTTCCTATCTACACAAGCCTCTGTGAAAAGAATGCAGGTGCCTTGAGGTAGACTGTGCAGTGGGGAAGCATTCTCAGCTGCCACCACATTCATTAGAACAGGATGGTTTATTGAGCATGTAAATTTGAGTATGATCAGTTGCATCATTTTGTTGTTGTTAATTATCCTTATCTGAAGATATTTTTTCCATTGATTTTTGAGAGAGTGGAAGGGTGGGAGAGAGGGAGAGAGAAAGAAAAACATCGATGTGAGAGAGACACATTGATTGCTTGCCTCCCACATACACCACCCCAACTGGAGCTGGAGATCCAACCTACAACCTAGGGACGTGCCTTTGACCGAGATTCGAACCTGTGACCCTCTGGTGCACAGGCCGATGCTTTAACCACTGAGCCACTGGCCATGGCAGTTACATCATTTTAAGAAGAACTTTATCCTTCAGAGGAAAGGATCACATGATGTAGAAATGATTGCCCGTTGTAAACCCTGGCCACTGGCCTTCCTTTCCTAGGATGTGTCCTGGGCACAGAGACTGCAGGAGCTGGAGGGAGACAGCCAAGGCTTGATTCAAAAAGCTTCGGACCACCTCGAAAACCCAATTCAGGGACACGGGAATTCTATCCAGAGGCCAATAGTGTCCAAAATATCATGGAATTAAAAGAAAAGGGTCTCCTCTTAATAAAAAACCTAGCTCTCTTTAGTTATGAACCGGAAAAGATCTTGTAAACAAGGTTTGGTGTGTTCCTACATAGGGGGCTGTGTTTCTCCTGACTCTCTTCCTATGTTTATTTTCTTCCCAGGGCTTCTTTCTTACTGTCTGACCGCTGCTCTTCCAGATACCAGGAAAGTGATGTAAGGTATTGGTCAGGGGAAAAGTGTAAGGAGCAGCTTTGAGATATAAATTCTGCTATCCTTTAGTTAAATCAATTTCACTAGGTCTATCAGATCATAGCTTCTCCTGAGGGTAGAGATCATTTTATAATTTCATTAAAAATATTTTTAGTCTCTTAGAATAGTATTGCTATGCCAAAATGCAATAGATTCTAAAACTACTTAAATAAAAGAAGATGAGCATATGACTTCATTGCAGTGGAGTTTTTCTGAAGCTCATAAAAGTGTGCCCCTTCCTGCTTTTAGCAAAAACTTTTTATCCAAGTTATCCTAACCACCTACATAAGTAGCTGCTCCCAGTCACTCTTATTTGACTTTATTTTTCTCCCATAGAGCTTGTAGGCAGATATGCTATATATTTACTTGTTTATTTGTACATTGTCTCTCCCTCCCCTCATCCCATCCCACCACTTGACTACATTTTGTACCCTACACCTAAGCAGTACCTAACATGTAAAATATATTGCCCTGTTCCAAGTCTAAGAAAATGTAGAGTATGGGCTGACTGTGTTCACACTTCCAGATCTCACAGGTTCTGTTTTAAGTCCATGAGATGGGTCTGTTTTCTCATCTTTTATTTCTTTCATATCAATGGCATTTTGGATTCTGGTTATTTGAGAGAGACTTTGCCTGGGACTCCATTTTGACAATTAAAATATTACAAAGTCTACTTAATAACATAATACTTTGTGCCTTCATTTTCCAAATGACTGCCCCAAACTTTATGTAGCTTAAGTGATAAAGCTGAGGTAATCACAAAATAATAATTAGGTAATAATAATTTTCCATACTGTTAAGACATTGTTAAAATAAGTATTATTAAGGCTGAATATTCTTTCAAGTTCATGATAGTATAGAATAGTAGTTCAGAGCTCAGGCTCTGGAGTCAAAGGCATTCAAATCCATCACAAGGAGCAGTGTGATCTTGGGTAAACTGACCCACCCATACCTCAGTTTATTCATCTCTTCAATGGGAATAATAAGAATGGTACTGTGTTATTATGGGGATTAAATAAGATAATCCTACCTTATAATAGAGAAACATGCAAATTGACCGCACCTCCGCTACGCCCACGATTGGGCTGGAGGGAGGCTGGGGGGCGGGACTCCATGTGGCCTAACCGGCAGTTGAGAAGATCAAGATGGCGGCGCCCAGTCCTCTTAGTTCTGGGGGTCGCTGGGAAGATCGCCCTCCCGGGGAGGCGAGGCCGGGCTGCCCAGTTGTTCCTGGGGGTCCCTGGGGAGATCGCTGCCCAGGGGAGTCGAGGCCGGACCGCCTAGCCGCTCCCAGGGGTCCCTGGGAACATCGCCGCCCAGGGGAGGTGAAGCCGGACCGCCTAGCCACTCTCCGGGGGTCCCTGGGAACATCGCCGCCCAGGGGAGGTGAAGCCGGACCGCCTAGCCGCTCCCCGAGGGCCCCTGGGAAGATTGCTGCCCAGGGAGGCAAGGTCAGACCCTAGCCGCTCCAGGGGGTCTCTGGGCACATTGCAGGCATGGGGTTGCTGAGATTCATAGCTTCATGGAGACCGAGGGCAGGGATCTGCCTCATCTGCAGAGAGACAGAGGTTCTGCAGTGCCCCAAGACGTGGGTGGGCCCAGCCAGGGATCAAGGGGCATGGAAGGACTCCCGAGCAGAGGGGCCAGGACCCTCACCCCTGAGGCGGGGGTTGAGGGGTGGTGCCACCTCAGTGGAGGGGTGCTGCACTGCAGGGTACTGGACTGACTGATGTGATTCAGAGAAGCTCCCAGTGCTAACGGGCCACGCTCAGGTGGCCTTCACACTTCAGACTCCTGCTCCTGCCTTGACCCAAAAGCAAGCCTGCGGTGCCCTGCCCCATGGCAGAGCATGCCTAGGCAGTGAGTGTGAAGCTTTCCACCTGCTCCGGAGAAGCGGGGACAGTAAAGAATGGGGGACAGGGGACGGGGAGAGGAAAGAATGTGGAGCATCCGCAATGAAGAGGTGCTTGAGAAAGAGGCTCGGAAGCCTGACTGGAAGGTTTGTTCTGTTTGCCGGGCGACTGCCCCTTAGGAAGCGCAAAGAGCATGGCTCTGAGGGCTTCCTGTGTGCTGAGTCAAGTTCCACAGCCAACTGGAATTGGCCTCAGTTTCCTGGTCTGTAAAATGGATGAAGCGTGTCCCAGTGCCTTCACTGAGCTTTGATGGCCAATTGAGATAATATATAAAGAAAATGAGGGAAGAAGTGAGAAAGAAAAGGAAGGACAAGCAACACAAAAGAAAGACTGAAAGGAACCTGTAAACCCATTGTCACTTAAATAGGGAATACAGTCAATAGTGTTGTAATGATGGTATGATGCCAGGTGGGTACTAGAAATATCGGGGAACACTTTGTAAAGTATATGATTGTCTAACCACTATTCTGTAACTAATATAAAACCTGAAACCAATACAAAATAATGTTGAATGTAAAGAAATGAAAATTGGAGTGAAATTTTTATAAATTTCAAAGTTTAAATAAAAGCTGTAAAGGAAGGAAGGGGAGAATAAAAATAGTGTTTTTCATTTTACCACTTCATTAAAAAGACAGTTGTCTTTATATGGTGCTTTTATACTTTTATACTTTTCTAAGTCATTATCTCATTTTAATTTCCGGGCAACTTAAAGACAAGATAAGTATTCCCTCCACTATTCAAAGAAAGGAAATCTTGGTGTCTGGTCCTAATGATTCAATCGTCAAGCCCTTATTGTAAAGCAGGGTTAGTAAAATTTTCTGTGCAGGGTCATATCTATACTAATAAAAGCCTTGGGGGTGATCAGGACAGCAGGGGAGGGTATTTGGGTGCAATCAGGCCCGCAGAGGAGCAGTTAGGGGGCAATCAGGCCAGCAAGGGAGCAGTTAGGGGGCAATCAGGCAGGTAGGTGAGCGGTTAGGAGCCAGGGGTCCCAGATTGTGAGAGGGATGTCTCACAGGTTTAGGCCCGATTCCACAGGGATCGGGCCTAAACCTGCAGTTGGACATCCCCTGAGGGGTCCCATATTAGAGAGGGTGCAAGCTGGGCTGAGGGACACCCTCCCCAGTGCACGAATTTCGTGCACCGGGCTTCTAGTGGATATATAAAGTTCTTAGCATAGCTCTTAGTTACCACTCAATAAATATCCCTTATTATTTTCTTTAGTTGCCAAGTCACATTAGCTCATGTTTTTAAAACACACACTTACCTATCCTTTTCTAAATAGGACCTGGGATAGTTGTGACTTACACTAAAAAATAAGGCAACATGACTAAATAGGAATTTGAGGACAACATCAAGGTAAAAGAGGGTGCAAATACACTCACTGAAGACAATGTGATCAGCTTGATTGCATTTCAGGTTAGACCTTAGACTTGCTGGCCTTCTGGATGCCAGTTTCATAACTCTCTTTGTTGGAAAGGAGAAAGCATACCACAAGCTCCTGAGGAGAAGACACATTGTCCTGACACTAAATTCTGAGGAGAGCTTGTAAATTAGAATTCTATATATGGAGACTGGTGGTACAATGAGAATTATATTTAGGTTCTGCCTTATTTTACAATAAATGTAGAAGAGGATTTCTTAAGGCCAAAATATTACTTTTGTTACTGACAAATGTAATATTGGAGAATGTGGCTTTAATCTGCAGACAAGCCGGGTTTCTAGTGCTGAACCCCCAAACCTGATTGGATTATCTAGCTGGGCCACTATGGGCCTCACATGTGGAGACCTGCCCCCATGACACCGCCATGCTTTCTGTAGACAGGGTCGCTTCCAAAAGCAAGGACAGGGCTGCACACACCATTTCCTGTCCCAGACTCAGCAATAAAACCAGCTCCTCCTCCTTCCCTGGAGAGACAGAACATCATACCAGTAAAGCTCCCTCCACGTTTGAGGGTGGAGACATTCTCCCTAAAAACTTTCTGTGGTAAACTCCAATAAAAGCCAAGACTATCATACCCCAGAGCAGTCTTGGGTTACTCTGACTTGAATCCAGGAGAGAATATAGAGTCCCTTTGGGAATGGACAAATATCATGCCCAAACAATCTTCCCTTTCCCTGTATTTATTGAATGATGTCTCTATGTCAGACACATACATGGTGGAAACAATGGTGAGCAAATAAACTGACACTGACAAGTATATAATTGCAAATGGGGATCAATGCCACAAAGGAAGTGTACAGGCAACACTGAGCGTATTCAGTGGGGAAAGAGCTCCCTGTGAAATTCTAGAGACTCTTCCTCAGAACATACACTTTGAACTAAATTTTATATATATATATATATATATATATATATATATATATATATATATATAATTTTATATATATATAATTTTATATATATATATAATTTTATATATATATATACATCTGTATATATGTGTGTGTGTATATATATATATATATGTATATGTGTGTGTGTGTATATATATATGTATATGTGTGTGTGTGTGTGTGTATATATATATATATCTGTATATATGTGTGTGTGTATATATATATACATATATATATATGTATATATATATGTATATATATATATATATATATATATATGTATATATATATATATATATATTTGATTTCAGAGAGGAAGGGAGAGGGAGAGAGAGATAGAAACATCAATGATGAAAGAGAATCATTGATTGGCTGCCTCCTTCACACCCCACACTGGGGGTTGAGCCCACAACCCAGGCAGATGCCCTGACCAGGAATCAAACCATGACCTCCTGGTTCATATGACAACCATTCAGCCAAGCCTGCTGGGCTTGAGCTAAATTTTAAAGGCTGCGGTGTAGAAGCAGGGAACAGCACCACGATAGAGGAAATATCACGTGTAAAGGCTCAGAGGCAAGAGGAGTCTGAAATGTTGGAGAAAGCTACAGAGGGCAAAGGGCAGGGGAAAGAGGGCAATGAAGATGTGGAGAGGTAGGAAGAGGCCTGATGGTGTGAGCTTTTGCAGGGGTCTGATGGGCTTTGATCTTCATCCTGAGAGCAGTGGTTTGAAGCAGAAAGGGTAACATGATCAGAGCCTCATGCTCAGACTTAGATGGGTGCTGACTAGCAGACCAACTCCAGCTTTCATACTTGAATGAGGGTCCCATATTGGTGTTTGGGGAGAGATGACTCTGCTTTGGGCTCCAAATGCCCCAGTGACCTGGCATTCTGCTAGATCAGTTGAGTGGCTTAGCTTAACTTTCAGAACTTATACAAATATGCACTTGAATCCCTATGCATTCCAATTTCAGATTTTGACAGAGAAGGTTTAGAATTGAATCTTTTTCCCACCATGAGATATTATCAGTATTCTATTTTATTTTAGACCACCTTTGAAACACTAATGTCTGTGACAAGGAATAGCAAGGATGGGGAGTGGAGGCAGGCAGCCAGTAGCCAGCCGCAGCTGTGGTTGGGGGGTGAGGTGGGTCTCACCCCTTTGGAGTGTCTGATTCTGAGCACCATGGCCTTGTGCTGAGCCTGCCTAAGCACTCTGATTGAAAATATACCTCTGACAATGTAAAGTGCTGAAGTGATGCCTCTTGGAGAATATATGTAAAAGATCATTTTAACTGTGTCGTTATTAACATTATACCATTATTGCAGGCAGTAATTGAGTCACTTTAAAGATCATTCCAGGTTCATGCTCATAAAATCTTTCATAAGCACATGGAAAGACACTTTCTTTAGTATGTGGTAATGCATGCAATTAAACTAAAAGAGTTTTTTATTATTAAAATATATTTTTATTGATTTCAGAGAGAAGGGGAGAGGGAAAGAAAGATAGAAACATCAATGATGAGAGAGAATCATTGATCGGCTGCCTCCTGCACACCCCCTACAAGGGATCAAGCCTGCAACCTAGGCATGTGCCCTTGACCAGAATCAAACCTGAGAATCAGTCCGCAGGCCAATGCTCTATCCACTGAGCCAAACTAGCTAGGACTAATCTAAAGAGTTTTAAATAATTACAGTAAAAATAATAAGAAATCAGGACTCAAATGTTTTACACTACTTGAAAGTATCTTCTTATCTATCTAGAGTTTCACCTTGTTAATCATGATTATTGGGGTGGAATGAAAATACAATTTTTTCAAAAGCTTTCATATTTAACTCACATAGGTAGGCCACACACAGTGGTAGAATCCCCTCAGAATAAGTGACCAACTAAAGGCAATGAGAGACACAGGCCATTTCAAATTTAAGGCAGATTTATTCATGAAAGCCTCTTGCTCCTTGAGGGAGTCTCATTACGATTCTAGAAATACCAAAGAAACTATTGGATTTTTAAAAAGGGAACAAACAGCCAACAAATATTTGCACTCTGCATCTAGCATTCAGCATACTGTCCATGTTTCTAAGCTTCAGGTTACGTGCTCCTGTATGAGAATGCTTTCTTCATATTCACCACAGTCCTGGTAACAGGGCTGAACAGGATCAGGCTGAGAACTAAGAATAGCCCTCTAAAGAAAGGGTTCTGCAAGGTAATATCCATCAGCATCCTTTTTATCCTTTGTCCTCCACCAGCCACTAATGCACCTCATTATTTCAGTTTTCAGTCCACAGGTCTCTGTCTTGTCTACAGAGCAACACGAAATACCTGTCACCTGCCTTGGGGAAGGTCATGTTCACTGTCTCTCTTCCCTCCCTTCCTTGACTGCCTGACCAATAAGTTTGTCCAAAGTGGCAATTAAAGTGTTTGTACTTGACCCACCCATAGTGTATGCCGATTTCTTCTTATTTTCCAAAATTCACCTAGAATTCTACCTTACTGTCTAGGTTAAAGGTCACCTAAAACTGGGTTCTACTTATTTATATGTAAGACTAGAGGCCTGATGAATGAAAGTCGTGCAAGCGTAGGCCCTCCCAGCCCTGTGGCCCCACGGCCCCACCCCCTGCCCACTGGTTGTTCTGGAGGGTCATTCCACAGTCCAGTCTAATTAGCATATTAGTTCTTTATTATACAGGACTAGAAAGTGCAGTTTGTTAACACATTGGTTTTCACTAGCTTTTTATTTGATTTTTTTTGTCCATTTTACCCAGGGTAATTTTCAGACCCTCTGAACTGACCCAAAGAAATATACCAAATTTACATATTTAATATAAAATTAATAAAAATTTATCATTCAAAGAAATTTATGACAAAGGCATACACTCACATACGCACACATTGGTAAGGAACGATATAATTTTTCCTGTGTATTTTTATATTATGTCTCCTGCCTCGTTTTTCCCTTTGTTTTCCTTCCTGTTCAGGAGTGTTTGATTACTCCAGTCTCCGCATCTGTTTCAAACCTTCATTGAAATCCTTGAATCGACCTGAGGAGTTTTCTACTTAGGACAGATGTCTCCATCAACACTTCAGGTCCTTATATGCTACTTTTTATGGGCCACAAGTGTAAGCCAGTTCTTCCTTAATTTCCTTCTCTAAGGATCAAAGAATAGTATCTGCTGATTTTTGTTCCTATTTACTATTACTATGTTGCCAGAATCCATTCTGAAAATAAATGTGAGATTTTGTTTCTGTTTTGGTTTGGGTCCTAAGTGATGGCATTTCTTCCAGATCCTTGTAAAAATTGTGTATCATTATGCAAAGTTCCATGGCTGAGATGGACAATTCTGTTTTTGCTTTGTTGTGTGTGTGTGTGTGTGTGTGTGTGTGTGTGTGTGTGTGTGTGTTTATTTTACAACATAAATACCAACCATATTAACACTAAAAAACAAACCAAAAAAATGACAAAAACAGTCTGCTAAGGGGCTAAGGGTTAATGTGTCTCTGGCTCTTAATGGTGAAAAAAATAAAAAGCTTAGAGTGAACAAAAAGCAGAAAATACCAAAGACATCCCTATCTGTGTTGATTTGGAAAATGGAATCATGTATCCCTGACCTTCTGCTGTTAAGGTAGCTGGCTTATCCTCTAGCTAAAGTAGCTGTCTCGTCCTAAAGCACTGCTTGTCTCATCTTTGTGGAATTGACGGTGCTGATCTAGTCCAGCCCCAGGATAAGGTTTGAGGTTGCAATGCCAGCTTGGAGAGCAGGACAGCAGCAGATTTCAAGGGAAGCCCTGGGGTTATCGCAAGTCTGCAGATGTCACATGGCTAATTTCAACAGAGCTTGACCTCCGGCTGAACTCCACTTTGCCAGGCTACAGACAACTAAGCCCAGCAGCTATAACAAGCATAGGCCTTCCCAGCCACGCAGGAGCCACCTAAACAAACCCAAAGCCTGTTGCCAAGAGAACTTTCTGGTTGTTTATAAATAGGGTAATGGTTTAGTCCCCAGACTTCCGGAATGAAATTGTGTTGTTATACCCAAGCACCCAGCGTACCCCCAAACTCAAGGCCTGCCCTCACCAAAAGTGACTCATTCTTTTTTTGGACCAGCTGGGACCGAGACCCGGGCAGAGAGGACAGTAACCCCAGGGAACCACTGGCGAGTGGAAGTCTAGCTCTTTCTTTTCCCCTGTGGAGGAAAAAGCGTCTGGGTGTAGGTTCCAAATCCAATGGCCTAAAATAGTAACTACTCTTACCATGTGTCAGGTGCTGTCCTGAGCATGTTGCACCCAACATGTTAACACATGTTAACTCATTTATCCCCCGAAAAACCCTCCAGGCCAACCACCCCTCAAGGGCACGCTGTGATAATGTCCATTCACATCTGGGAAAATAGCTTTCCCAGGTAACAATTGAAAAAGGCAGGGACTGACCCCAGGGAACTTGAACACAGGGTCTGCAGCCTTACATTAATTCTGTACAACCACAGGTCCGGGTGCAGAGGGAACTGGGCTCAGGATCCTGGACCAGGTGGGCTGGGAAAGTCTAGGCATTTCCAAATCTTTACATCACAGGAATGGGAGGAAAATAACAAAGGGAACCACAGAAGCATTCTCTGCAGAATTCAGACCAGACTAGGAGGGTTCGGAAGGTGGCAGCTCCCCTGTCCTTGCCATCTCATCTCCAACCTCAGCCTGCAGGCAGAATGAAATTGCAAAGGCATTCCCATTTAGAGGCTTGGCCCTAATTATGTTAAATTCCTGGTGCCCATCAATCCAGACTCCACTAACCAGTGAAACCAGACCTTTCAGTGTAAAGAATGCTCTCATTCTTTGCCATGGTCTACCTGTCTGGCTGTGACAATGGCCCCCGCCCTCAGCACCTGCCCACACCCACCAGGCTCTCTCTCTGTCATATGCTAAGCTGCCCAGGCCTGGTAACTACAGCAGCCAAGATGTTGCATTCACTGGCACTTCTCACATCTTCTGCACAAAGAAAGCTGATGTTTGTAAGGTGACTTTGATCCCCTGCAAGGTTCAATCAGTCCTCATTGCCCATCATAGATTCAAATTTTAATGTAATTTTGGTTTGCAAGGACATTTTATTATATTTTGAGCCTTTGAAAATTGAGACCATCCTATCTAATAAAAGAGTAATATGCAAATTGACCATACCTCCACTACACCCACAAGCCATGCCCAGCAGCCAATCAGGAGCGAGTATGCAAATTAACCCAACCAAGATGGCTGCAGCCACGGAGAGAGCAGGGGGCTTGGGTTTCCCCGGCAATGGAGGAAGCCAAGCTTTCCGCCTGCCCCGACCTGCCTTGGCCTCTGCTTAAGGCTACAAAGTTTCAATTATAGAAGATAAATAAATCCCAACAAAAATGGCTGCGGCCACAGAGCGAGCAGGAGGCTTGGCTCCGCTCAAGGCTACGAAGTTTCAATTATAGAAGATAAATAAATCCCAGATACCAGGGCCTCTGCTTGGGTCGCCGGGGGGCGTGGCCAGCCTGCAAACCACCACAGGCCCCTTGCCCAGGCCACCCCACACCCCAAGGGAACCCCCACCCTGATCCAGGACACCCTTCAGGGCAAACCAGCCAGCCCCCACCTGTGCACCAGGCCTCTATCCTATCTAATCCTATCTAATAAAAGAATAATATGCAAATTGACCATCACTCCAACACACAAGATGGCTGCCCCCATGTGGTCAAAGATGACTGCCCCCATGTGGACACAAGATGGCTACCACAAGATGGCCAGCAGGGGAGGGCAGTTGGGAGGGACCAGGCCTGCAAGGGAGGGCAGTCAAGCCTGCAGGGGAGGGCAGTTAAGGGTGACCAGGCTGGCAGAGGAGGGAAGTTGGGGGCAACCGGGCCTGCAGGGAAGGGCAGTTGGGGGGGACCCAGGCCTGCAGGAGAGAGCAGTTGGGGGTGACCAGGCCTACAGGGGAGGGTAGTTAGGGGCAAACAGGATGGCAGGGGAGCAGTTAGGCATCAATCAGGCTGGCAGGGGAGTGGTTAGGGGGTGATCAGGCAGGCAGGCAGAAGCAGTTAGGGGCAATCAGGAAGGCAGGCAGGTGAGCAGTTGGGAGCCAGCAGTCCTGGATTGGAGAGGGTGCAGGCTGGGCTGAGGGACACGAATTCCATGCACAGGGCCTCTAGTATATAATAAACCAAATACAGTTGCCAGTTTATTTTCTTAACAACTCCCCTACTAAAGGTTCATCCTTTTAGTAGAAATAGCCCCATGAAAGGAGTTGGCTTTTCCAAGGTGAGAATGATTCTATCACCTGAATCAATCAGCGTTAGGGACATCTAATTAATAGCACCTTACACAGAATTTCTCAGAAAGATCCTCAGGTGTGTTCAGTGACCTGAGGATCTAATTGAAATGCAGATTCTGGTTCAGCAGGTATGGAGGGGACCCAAGACCCCACATTTCTAACAAGCTCATGGGTGATGTGGACTACACTTTGAGGAGCAGGACTTGAACACATATTAACTCACTTATCCCCTGAACCACCCTCCAGGCCTACTTTATCTTGAGATGCTGTGCCCCTGACCCATGTTGCACAAACTGATGCAACCCAGAGCCTTCTGGAGGATGTGCTTCTTATAAGTGACATTCCCACCCCACCCCCAGGAAGAAAAGGAACTTGTCCTGGGTTCTTTGGCTGGGAGGGCTTTTGGAACTTGACAGTTTTAATTTTTTGTCTGAGTGCTTTCCCATTCAGGAAATACTTCCTATTTGATTTTTTTTTTTTGTCTTACTAGAAGCATCTCTACCTCAAAGGAATGCCCTGCTTCTGAGTTTACACAGAGTAAGACTCTCTCAGGGCTCTGTGGTTTGGTTGTTTTACATCTCTGCATGCGGGTTATAGAACCATGCTGAATTGGGCTGAAGCAGATGTACACTCTCTGAAAATTGCAACAATAACTGGAACTAAAACTTTCAGCTTTTTGAGGAGCATCACCTCATCTAACCCCAAATGGGCTGATAATGTAAGAGGCAATGCAGCAGTGAGGTGAGAGCCAAGGCTTTGCAGAAACAGAGGTCCCCGTTCAAATTCAAGTCCTGGAAACCACATGAGTTGTCCTGTTGGGCAAACTACTTAATCTTCGCTTCCTTAATCATAAAACAAGTGAGAGTGTCATGAGCAAAAGAGCAAGCACATGAGAGAGATGGCAAGACAGAGAAGGCTGTCAGCTTCCCATGAGGACAACCTGACTCTTGATGTCCTGCAGGAAGCTCCTTCAAGGCAAGAAAGCAGGTGCTCACTCCTGGAATCAGGCGACAGAATTCCACTTGGGTTTGCTCTGTGCGGTATCTCCACCCCTTTGATAGGTGGCGTAGTACATATGATCACCAACAACTTGGCATTGGCTGTATTCCACAATAGTCACTAGTCGGTGGCAGTTTATAGGAAAAACATGCTTAGAAGATACCTTTTAAATTTTGTCTTTTGGAAAACCAGGTTTCCCTTTTTAAGTTTCTTGGCTGAGTGCTTCCGCATTCCTTAGAAAATATTTCCTACCCGACTTAAAAAAAAGTAATTCCAATATGTGTCTCTACTTCAATGGAATTGATCAAAATAACAGGCTAAGCTTCTTTCACTCACCCCTCCAGCTTGGAGTCCTGTTCAAATGCACATTCTGTTTCAGAAGATCTGGGGGGTGGAGCTTAAAATTTTGAATTTCCACTGAAGTCCTGGAAGATGCTGATGCTGCCCAGGCCACACACTTTGAGGAGCAGAGCACCAGCCATCATTCTTGCCAGATTGAACTGCAGGCATTTTAGGCCAGTGCAAAGGACCTCCTCCAGGCGGGACCCTCGTCTGCATGTGCTTCTCCCTAGCTAGAAGTCTCAGCTGAGTACCTGACTTTCATTCTCACTTCTTGTCCCTCCCTAGCCCCATGTCCTCCCTGCCTGCCTGTGCAGCATTTGGGCTGAGTCTCTCCTGAATGATCTGTGGTCTCTAGCCCACTCCTCCAGCCTGGCACCTTTCAGTGTCTCGCTGAAGACTCTCCCTGCCAGGGCTGTGTATTCTGAGTGCATGCAGGCAGGCTCATGTCACCATGGTCACCATCGCAAGAACAGGGGTGGGCTACCCTCATGGACCCTGGAACCAACTGCATGTTTTGAACTACACAAACCTGAGGATTTTAAAATTTAAAAAAATCTTAGAGGTAGTACTATACAAAGTCATTATTACATGGGAAATCAAGGTCAATAATCTATATGTATAAAGGCCAAGTAACTGGAACAACCGGTCTCTATGACATGCACTGTAGTGGCCAACCATCCCAATTGGGGCCCAGATCGCCCCCCCCCCCCCGCAACTTCCTGCAGCCCCTCCCTCTGGCTGCCCCCCCCCGCCTCGATTGCCCCCACCCTGATCAGGGGCAGGGGCAGCAGGCTAACTGCCTGTGGCTCCTCCCCCTGGCCAGCCCCGCCCCCAATTGGCCCCCATCGGGACGGGCTGGCTGGACCCCACCTGTGCAGGAATTCATGCACCGGGCCTCTAGTAAGACTAATAAACACTGCCCTAGCCAGTTTGTCTCAGTTGATAGAGTATCAGCCTGTGTACCAAAGGGTTCCAGGTTCGATTCTGGTCAAGGGCATGTACCTTGGTTGCAGGTTCCTCCCAAGCCCGGGCCCGGGTCAGGGCTTGTGCAGGAGGCAACCAATCGATGTGTTTCTCTCACATTGATGTTTCTCTCTGTTTTTCCCTCTGTCTTCACTCTCCCTAAAAATCAATGGAAAAACATCCCCAGCTGATGATTAACAGAAAGAAAGAAAGAAAGAAAGAAAGAAAGAGAGAGAGAGAGAGAGAGAGAGAGAGAGAGAGAGAGAGAGAAAGAAAGAAAGAAAGAAAGAAAGAAAGAAAGAAAGAAAGAAAGAAAGAAAGAAAGAAAGGAAGGAAGGAAGGAAGGAAGGAAGGAAGAAAATAAACACTTACTGAACATTGACTGTATGTTCTCAATTCTTCACAATAATCCCATGAGGTAGATGTAATTATTATGCCCATTTTACAGGTGATAAAAGTGAGACTTGGAGTGGTTAAGTAAGTTGCCCAAGATCACTCAGCTTATAAGTGATGCAAACCTGGGTTTGCTTGGTACCATACTTGTCCTCCTGACTACACTTCAGAATGGCTTTCAACCAACACAAGCTGAGCAGTTCTCTCTGCAGATACACAGCAATATCTGAGATTACGATCTTTGGCATATGACTTAGAGCTCTTCCCCTGTGACAATATGATGACCTTTTCTTAAAGCAAACTTTAGTGTCACATGTTTCTGGCCCTGAGTCTTGAATTTAGTTACAATTACATAATGAAAAAGATTTATTATCTCACAAAGGATTTACAAGTGAATATATAATAGCATAGAAATAATATGTACCGTAAATCACATGGCAACACAGAAAGAAGACTTCATTCTATCAGTTCTTTTTTGAAAGGGCACATTAGATTTCCTATTATGCCTGACACCTTTACATGAGGTACGCAATACCAAATACGTAATGCGTTAATGACACAGCAATGTTTGATAGCTATTCCCACACAGAGGGTGTGTCTACCTAACTTCAAAAGAATTTATTGAAAAAAAATTTTCAAGCCAATGAATCAGTTGTTTGATATCATATATGACAAAGACCTTCCTCAACTAACTAATCTTCTAAATAAAATGAACTGGCTTTTTGTAGTGTGAAACTACTGCAATGTCAGGTTCTTTCTTAGGAACTAAATTTCTAGAGTTGTCGACTAACTATTATTGATTTGTCCAGGTTAGTAAAAGGATATGAGTTTCATGAACTGAAGGTAGGAGCAGTTAGGAAAAGGGATTAGTAAGAGATTATCTGAACTGGTCAGAGAATCTAGAACAAGAATTGTTGACCAACATGCTATACCAGCACATTCACTGCTGGACATCCCCAAGGTACTGGAATATCTTGATAGTTACATTAGCAGGGCTTGGGGGGTTTTGGGGGTGGAAGGGTGGGGAACAGGATTGGCAAAGATTCCTT
Source organism: Cnephaeus nilssonii (assembly GCF_951640355.1). NCBI lineage: Eukaryota > Metazoa > Chordata > Mammalia > Chiroptera > Vespertilionidae > Cnephaeus > Cnephaeus nilssonii. The sequence continues at coordinate 13,675,877 of NC_137075.1, read as the reverse complement.
ATCTACTCTTTCAAAAGTCCTTTATCTTTTTCCTTCTCTGACTGAAGCTTCTCTAGGCAGAAGGGATCAAATTAAATTTTTCACTCACAGTGTTCTTTTAGCTCTGCTATTATGTGGCCCCAAACCTGGCTGGCTTGACATTTCATTTCAAAGGACCCCAGACTGTCCTGTGTGTCCCTGCAGACTCTGCCAGCACCTAGTCATGGTGACAGAAGGGATTTATTGGTGTCCCTGAGTGAGGGTCAAGCTACAGGGTTTACATTCAGGATAGCTATAGAGTCCAAAAATCTTGGAATGCTAGAATGGGGAAAGGCCCTTGAGAGTGACTAATCCAGAATTTTTCAAGCTGTTTTATGGTGCTGCTTTATAAGCAGTAAAAATCTTTATTTAAAACAAATCCTACTCAGCCACAATCTACAAGTCAGGCAGGAGAGGCTCGGGGTGAAACAGCGGGTAAGTGCAGTCCCACGGGGTCTCTCTCCTGATTCTTACATCCCCGAGTTTCTCCCAAACCCCCAACAGCTCCACAGATTTCTGAAACCCTCTAATAATGAAAACTTTAAACTCAGAGGATGCCTTACCAAGAACCAGGGGTGCATATGTGTCCTAGTCTAAATAGCGCCTATGCTTGCTGCCACCTCGTCCAGAATGTCCAGCTGTTTTTCTAGCTCTCTTGAAGAAAAGCCTCATTTATCCGCCATTGACATACCCTGAGGCCTGCGTGCAGAGTTCATCTATGGAGCTGACTTGGTCCCTTATGACCAAACTATTAGGTTGCAAACTAACTGTTACACTCTGGTGCCCAAGGTGTAATTATTCATTTGGATAATGAAACAAAAACAAAACCAAGACTGCTAGGCTTGTTATGTGATAGATACATTTGAACTACATTGGAACATGTGGAAATTCAGGAATATTCTTGTCTGTGGATAGAGCTCTCTGCTTGAATACTAGGGTCATCTGCCATGCTCTTTGCAGCAGCAAGCATGGAGTTCAGGCAGATGTGGGTGTGCTGGCCAACATAGGTGAGGCTCTATTAGCAAAATGAGGAAGAATAAATGTGCTCAAAGCTCCCGTGTGTTCCTTTAAAAGGGCCCCACACAGAAGATATTATTTGAACACCCTGAACACATCCACAACCAATTCCAGTTCATGACAATAACATCATTAAAACTTTAAAGCTCGACAAGAAAATGTCCAAAGTCTCTATAGCTTAATAAAAGATAATGCTACAAAAGTCTATGTGTGAACACCTTTTCTGCTCAAAGCCACTTCTCTGGGAGCCTCTGCGTCCTTCCCTCCCTCAGCTGATTGGATGGATTCTTGCTTTAATGCACCAGTGTGTCTAAGAGAGCTGATGTGACACCTCAATCACATGTGACACCTGAGAATGTGGCCAAGAGAATGAGCTGAGTCAGGTGAGTCCTGGGCAGTGTGGGCTCACCTGAAAAAGCCAGAGGTGGGTCTTTGGCTCTGGGGGGAGCAGGACTTGTTGGAGCTCACATAGATTCCCAGCTGGGAGGCCACACTGTGCTAATAGAAATGGGATGGAGAAGCAGAAGCCACACAGACATTGGCTTGTATAATACTTAAGTCTGCAGCAAATAAAAACATCTCTGTCTGCAATGTCAGTCCCCAAAAGGGAACAGCCAGCCAAGGTTCCAAGTCTCCAAAATGTCCTGGTGTCATCTCCTTCCAAACTTGAAAAGTGTTTGCACCAAGAGGACCCAGTTCGCCCTCTTTGAAGGCAGCACAACTTCAGTTTCTTCTTAGGGAGAGGCAGGAAATTGGGGATTCTCTTAGGGCATTTTTAGAAAATTGAACATAGAACCTTTTATCAGTGAATGCATAGACTGCTGCTAGCCCACAGCCCTCACATTTATTAGAAGCACTTCAGGGAGAGAAAACTAATGATAATCCTAAGTACATAATGACTTGCTGGAGACTAGAAGGCTCCACTCTGATGGTTGATTGGAGGCTTGCCCTACGGTAATGAAAAATGCTGCCTGTGTGCCTGACCGTGATCTTGGTTCATGCTTCAGAGTAAAGAGCTGCAGTCTTGGTATGTAGAGACTCTTTCCTGCTAACTGCAAGTGATTCAGATTGGGATCCTTGGTAATAGCATTGTATTTGAACATTATAAAAAAAGGAACTCCTTGCTTTCAATATTTGTTTCCAGTTAAAACATAAAATCTCACAGAACTCTAGGAGAATATTATATCAATCATAAAATAACAGGATAGTGTGCATAAAGGACTCAAACATGGGTGCAGCCTTCCTGCTAGAGCATTTAGTTCAAAAGCCTGCCACAGGCAGGAACCAATTACACCCGGCCTAGGCTGCAAGTGAAATTGATGATGTGCATTTTCCAGCACATGAATTTTGCAGCTATTACCCAGCAAGACATTTTGAAATGGCTTTACCATGTACTGCCTTTCTCTTCAGTGCTGATATTGGAAGTGCTTGTTTTAATTTACTTAGCTAAGTAGTTGCCACATTGGACTCTAAGTCAATTCTTAAGAAAAAGAATTCTCACTAAGGTGTACATGACTGATATCAAAGTTCATTTCTGAAATCAAAGAGGGGAGGAGAAGAAGCCTGGGTCTCACTGGGAACCTGACAAGAACTTTGTGAAGTCCTCGGATACTGTTGTTTAAAGGGAAGACTGGAGACAGGTGGAGGACTTCACAGTTCTGTTGAAGTGGCCCACGCTGAGGTATTTTGCCACAAAGAAAAGATATTGGGAACAACAAAGCCACATCCTGGATGGCTTGAAGCAAACTTCTGTTGCTGGAGCTGGTTGACTCATCCTGACCGTCCTTTCTGGTCCTGCTGGGGTGCTCGGCTTGGCCATTTAATGTTCATCTCTAATTACTTTTGTCTGTATTCTTTCATTAGAGTGTATGCAGGCTTATAATGAGCCTGAGGGATCTGTGCTGAGATCATAGGCAAGCCAGTTGGGAGATCGGAAGGAGAGGGACAGGGGAGAGGAGGGCAGAGCACAGGGTGACGCTGGCCCTTCTGTTGCTCCGTGGCAGGTTGGGTTTGCTGTGGCAACATGATGCCCACTAGTTATTTAGCAGTTAAGGCCTCGGCTGGCTCAGGGCCACTCTTGACAGGCTCCAGGTTACTGCACACCTATTCCTTCCACAGGCCAGGGACCTCTGAGGTTGGAGACCCAGAATTTCACAAATAGGGAAGGAGACAGGAACAGTGGGGTATTTCGTTTCTCCAGGAAGAATCCAGTGGCCAGATGCTTGGAAAGTCAGCCCTTGTCCTTGACCTTGGCTGTGAGGCAGTTTCAGGAAGAGCATAGCAGGGCTGGTCTGTCTTCTGCTGAATCATGATTGGGACCAGAGCCCCTTTTACAGAGGGCAGCCTACTCCAGGTGCCATGTTCATGACTCTGTACTATGCCTTGTTTTCCTTTTGGAACCTCAGGTTCTATGGTACATGGATCTTTCTTCACTGTTAAGAGGAAAAAGGACATACAAATTTTATTTGATATTAATATTTTTATGTCTACCTACACATAGGACTTCACAGAAAGGAAATGAGGGTCCAAAGAAGTAGTTAAACTCAGGAGCTTAGTTACCATTTTAACAAAGGGCAGTAAATTATGAAGAAGTGAACAGACAAAAGAAAGGGGGTTTGAGCTTCTAGGGATGATAAATTGTGGGAAGGAAAATATATAAGGGAAACTAATGGTTGATAAGGGTTAGTTAGTTAGTTAGTTAGTTAGTTGTATCTATGCAGCCTCATCCCAGTGCCTTCTCCAACTCTGCTGATAAAGGTAGTTCCTCCCTTCCCACTAAAGAGTGAGAGACACCTTCACAGGGGACATATATGCCTCACTTTTAGGCAGATAGTGCAAGGACGGAAAGCTTTTCCTGTCTTCTTTTTTCTCAATTGCATTTTACTCAAAATAATTCTTATTCCATAGTGGCATATTTCGGAGTGGCATAGCTAATCCCTTTCTCTACCCAGAGCTATTCAAGCCCCCTGACAAGGATCAAGAGTCAAATGACTAGTTCACGAGCATACATGGAGCCTGTGGGCACATGGATGAGGACTCAGCAGACCCTCAAAAATAAAAGCCATACCAAGCACCTGCATTCTTTAAAAAAAGGCTGTATGAAAAGTTTTTTTAGTGATGTATACGTAAAATAGGCACAGCTTAAGGGTAGAGTTCTATAGCTTTGACAAATGCATATACCCATATAAGCAACACCCCAAATGAGCTTTAGAACATTTACACCAGCCCAGAAGTCTCCACTTGTCCTCCTCAAACCCCCTCTCTCATCTCAGAGATGATCACTGTTCTGATTTCCATCGCTTACATCCTTGTTTACTCAGGCTGTGAACTAATGGTAGAGCTTTCACATCCCATCACCGAACTGAACCTCCACGTGCCCCCTTCTCTACCAGGCCTGAACTGGCTTGAAGGCACTTGGTGTGGGACAGTGCGGTAGGAAAGTAGATGGCTGAGATAGCACAGAGGAGGAGAGGAAACTGGGAAGAAAGGATGACTGAATGCCATTGATGTGCCCTGGGCAGGCGCTGAGCCGAATTCTGATTGACCAGGATGAGAGAGAGAACTTGCTTGATTAAGAAGTGAAGTGTGCAGAGGGGAAGGAAGGTAGGTGGATAAAAAGAGTTTGTCCCCAGGGTGGAAGGCAGATTGGTCTCAGAGAAAGCACAGGCTCTCGGGTTAGGCAGACCTGGCTTTGGACCCTCACTCACTATCTCTATGATCTTGGAATGTGCTCAACTTTCTCATCAGTTAAATTGGGGTAATAACTTGGAAGCTAATAATCAAGAATGTGATGAGGTTTAAATGAGATAACGTATGTGAAAGACCTAGTGCAGTGCCTGACACATAACAGATGCTTAATAGATGGCAGTAGCTTAATACCTGGTAGTAGTTACCAGGTAATACCAACTTTTAGTAAATCATTTTCTTTTAAATTTTTTTGAGGAAAAGTTCAAAATGGCCAACAGGATACATACTAAAATCAAAGAAGAGGCTCTCTTGCTTTGCAATGATACATCAACGATACTGGTATTTTCTTTCTCTTTTTAAAATTTAAATTCTTTGTTGTTTAAAGTATTACATAAGTCTCCTTTTTCCCCCTTTGACCACTCCCTGACCGCCCCCACCCCCCAGCACATGCCCTCCCAGCTAACCCCTATCTGTGTCCATTGGTTATGCTCATATGCATGCATACAAGTCCTTTGGTTGATCTCTTACCCCCGAACCCCCCACCTTCCCTTGTAGGTTGGACAGTCTGTTTGATGTTTCTATGACTCTGGTTCTATTTTTGTTCATCAGTTTATGTTGTTCATCATATTCCACAAATGAGTGAGATCATGTGATATTTATCTTTCTACAACTGGCTTATTTTGCTTAACATAATGTTCTCCAGTTCCATCCATGCTGTTGCAAATGGTAAGAATCCCTTCTTTTTTACCGCAGTGTAGTATTCCATTGTGTAGATGTACCAGTTTTTTAACCCACTCATCTGCTGATGGGCACTTAGGCTGTTTCCAAATCTTAACTATTGTAAATTATGCTGCTATGAACATAGGGGTGCAAATATCCTTTCTGATCGGTGTTTTTGTTTTCTTGGGGTATATTCCTAGAGGTGGGATTACTGGGTCAAATGGAAGTTCCATTTTTAGTTTTTTGAGGAAACTCCATACTGTTCTCCACAGTGGTTGCACTAGTCTGCATTTCCACCAGCAGTGCAAGAGGGTTCCTTTTTCTCCGCATCCTCGCCAGCACTTGTTTTTTGTTGATGATAGCCATTCTGACAGGTGTGAGATGGTACCTCATTGTTGTTTTGATTTGCATCTCTCTGATAATTAGTGATTTTGAGCATGTTTTCATGTATCATGGCCTTCTGTATGTCTTCTTTCCAAAAGTGTCTATTTAAGTCCTTTGCCCATTTTTTGATTGGATTGATAATCTTCTTTTTGTTAAGTTGTATGACTTCCCTATAAATTTTGGATATTAAACCCTTATCAACAATAACATTGACAAATATGTTCTCCCATGCAGTGGGCTTTCTTGTTGTTCTGTTGATGGTTTCTTTCACTGTGCAGAAGCTTTTTATTTTGATGTAGTCCCATTTGTTTATTCTCCTTAGTTTCCATTGCCTTAGGAGTTGTATCAGTAAAGATATTGCTACCAAAAAAAAAAAAAATGTCTGCTATTTTGCTGCCTATGGCTTCTTCTAGAATTTTTATGGTTTCCCATTTTACGTTTAAGTCCTTTATCCATTTTGAGTTTATTTATGTGTATTGTGTAAGTTGGTGGCCTAGTTTCATTTTTTTGCATGTATCTGTCCAATTTTCCCAACACCATTTATTGAAGAGACTGTCTCAACTCCATTGTATGCTGTTGCCTCCTTTGTCAAATATTAATTGAGCATAATGGCTTGGGTTGATCACTGGGTTCTCTGTTCTGTTCCATTGGTCTATATGTCTGTTCTTGTGCCAGTACCAGGCAGTTTTGAGAACCGTGGTTTGTAATATAGCTTGATATCTGGTACTGTCATCCCTCCAACTTTGTTCTTCTTTCTCAAGATTGCTGCAGCTATTCGGGGTCTTTTTTTTTATTCCAGATGAATTTTTGGAAAGTTTGTTCTAGGTCTTTGAAGTATGCTGTTGATATTTTAATAGGGATTGCAATGAATCTATACATTGCTTTGGGTAGTATGGGCATTTTAATGATGTTGATTCTTCCAATTTATGAACATGGTATGTTCTTCCACTTGTTTATGTCTTCCTCTATCTCTTTTTTCAGTGTCCTATAATTTTCTAGGTACAGTTCCTCTACCTCCTTGGTTACTAGTATATTTATTCCTAGGTATCTTAATTTTTTTCTTGTAGTGATAAATAGGATTTTTTTATTTTATTTATTTATTTATTTATTTTTGTTTCTCTTTCTGTGAGTTCATTATTGGTCTATAAAAAAAAAGCCTTAGCTTTCTGGGTGTTAATTTTGTATCCTGCTACATTACTGAATTCATTTAGTAGTTCTAGTTTTTTTTTTGTTTCTCTTTCTGTGAGTTCATTATTGGTCTATAAAAAAAGCCTTAGCTTTCTGGGTGTTAATTTTGTATCCTGCTACATTACTGAATTCATTTAGTAGTTCTAGTAGTTTTTTGATGGAGTCTTTAGGGTTTCCTATGTACAATATCCTGTCATCTGCGAATAATGACAATTTTACTTCTTTTCCGATTTAGATGCCTTTTATTTCTTCGTGTTGTCTGATCGCTATGGCTAGCACTTCCAGTACTATGTCAAACAGCAGCGGTGAAAGTGGGCATCCCTGTCTTAGGGGAAATGGTTTTAGTTTTTGCCCATTGAGTATGATGTTGGATGTAGGTTTGTCATATAAGGCTTTTATAATGTTCAGTTATTATCCCTCTATTCCCACTTTGCTGATAGTTTTTATTAGGAAAGGGTGTTGGATTTTGTCACATGCCTTTTCTGCATCAATTGATATGATTATGTGATTTTTGTCTCTCAATTTGTTGATGTGATGTATCACATTTATTGATTTGCAGATATTGTACCATCCTTGCATCCCTGCAATAAATTCCACTTGGTCATGGTGTATGATCTTTCTCATGTAATGCTGGATCTGATTTGCTAGAATTTTGTTGAGGATTTTAGCATCTATGTTCATCAGGGATATTGGCCTGTAATTTTCTTTCTTTGTGGTGTCTTTATCTGGGGGTTTGGGGATTAGGGTAATGCTGGTTTCATAGAAAGAGCCTTCCTCTTGAATTTTTTGGAATAGTCTGGGAAGAATAGATTTTATTTCTTCTTTGAATGTTTGGTAAAACTCTTCTGTGAAGCCATCTGGCCCTGGCCTTTTGTTTGCTGGAAGCTTTTTGATAACTGCTTCGATTTCCTCCTTAGTTTTCAGCCTATTGAGATTTTTTTATTCTTCTTGTTTGAGTTTTGGAAGGTCGCATTTTTCTAGAAATATGTTCATTTCCTCTAGGTTGTTTAGTTTATTGGAGTAGAGTTGTTCATAGTATTTTATATTTTTTTTACAATCTTTTGTAATTTTCAGGGGTCTGTTGTTATTTCACCTCTTTCATTTCTGATTTTGTTTATTTGGGTCCTCTTTGCTTCTTGGTGAGCCTGGCTAGAGGTTCATCAATCTTGTTTATCCTTTCAAAGAACCAGATCTTGTTTTCATCGATCTTTTGTATTGTGTTTTGTTGTTGTTGTCTCTATGTCATTTATTTCTGCTCTGAACTTTATTATCTCCTTCCTTCTGCTCACTCTGGGCCTTTCTTGTTGCTCTCTTTCTAATTCTTTAAATTGTAGAGTTAGATAATTTATTACCAGTTTTTCTTATTTTTTTAGGTAGGCCTGTAAATCTATGAACTTCCTTCTCAGGACTGCTTTCACTGTGTCCCATAGTTTTTGGATTGTTGTGTTTTCATTATCATTCATTTCCAGGATGTTTTTAATTTCTTCTTTGATCTCTTGGTAACCCAATTGTTGTTTAACAGCATGCTATTAGCCTCCAAGTGTTTGAATTTTTTTATTGTTTTTATTGTAGTTTATTTCTAATATTATGCCATTGTGGTCTGAGAAGAAGCTTGATATGATTTCAGTCTTCTTGAATTTGGAAAGACTTTGCCTGTGACCCAATATGTGGTCTATCTTTGAAAATGTCCCATGTGCATTTGAGAAGAATCCATATTCTGGAGCTTTGGGGTGAGATGTTCTGAAGATGTCAATTAAGTCTATCTGATCTATGAATCATTTAAGATTGCTGTTTCTTAGCTGATTTTGTTTTTGTCTAGAGGATTTATCCAGTGATGTTAATGATGTATTAAAGTCCCCTACTATGATTGTATTGTTGTTGATCTCTCCCTTGATATCTTTTAGAAGTTTTTTTTTTTTTTAATGTATTTGGGTGCTCCTGCATTGGGTGCATATATGTTTACCAGAGTTATATCATCTTGTTGTATCAATCGCTTTAGTATTATGAAGTGGCATTCCTTATCTCTTGTTATGGCCTTTACTCTGAGGTCTATTTTGTCAGATATAAATATTGCTACCCCAGCTTTTTATTTTTCATTTCCATTTGCCTGAAAGATATTTTTCCATCCCTTTACTTTCAATATGTGTGAGTCTCTTGTTCTGAGGTGGGTCTCTTGTACACAGCATATATATGGATCATGTTTTCTTATCCATTCAGCCACTCTTTGTCTTCTGATTGGAGCATTTAGTCCATTTACGTTTAAAGTTATTATTGATAGGTACTTGTTTGTAGCCATTTTTATTTTTTTGTGCCTGTGTTCCTCCTTCCCCCCTTTTTTTCCCTTCTTTTTATAACAGTCTCTTTAGCATTTCTTGCATTGCTGGCCTGCCAGTGATAAACTCCCTTAGCCTTTTTTATCTGTGAAGCTCCTGATTTCCCCTTCAATTTTTGAATGATAGCCTTGCAGAATAGAGTATTCTTGGATTCAGTCACTTGTTTTGCATCACTTTGTATACTTCCTTCCATTCCTTTCTGGCCTGATGTGTTTCTGTTGAAAAATCACTTAATAATCTAATGGGAGATCCTTTGTAGGTAACTCTCTGTCTCTCTCTTACAGCCTTTAAGATTCTCTCTTTGTAGTTAATGTTTGCCATTGTAATTACAAAGTGTCTTGGTGTTGATCTTTTGGGGTTCATCTTGTTTGGGACTCTCTGTACTTGTGTGGCTTTTTTCTTCCCCAAATCGGGGAAGTTTTCTGACATTATTTCTTCAAGTAGGTTTTTTAACCCTTGCTCCTCTTCTTGTCACTATGGAACTCCTATTATTCATATGTTGCTTCATTTCATGTTGTCCCAAAGCTCCCCCAGGCTCTCCTCCTGTCTTTTGATTTTTTTTTTTCCTTCAATTGCAGTTCAGATTGCGTGTGTTTTGCTTCCCTGACTTCTAATCTGTTAATTTGGTCCTCTGCTTCTCCTAGTCTACTGTTGAAAGGGTCCATATTATTTTTTATTGTAGCTGTATCACTCTTGATTTCCTCCTGATTCTTACATAGGTTATTGATTTTCTCATCCATCTGGTTTATGAACTGTATGACCCTTCTTCTGAATTCTTTTTCTGAGTTATTGCATGCATCTGTTTCATATAGCTCCTTTTCTGGTGATTCCTCCTTTTCTTTCCTTTGGGGGTTGTTCTATCTCCCCATTTTTGTCTTGACAAAGGATCTAGGTGTGGAGTTACATGGGGCCTTTGGTTGCATCAGTGGGTTTGTTGGAGGGTTGTGTGGTCATAGGCAGTGGCTGCTCCTCTGGCAGTCACAGGGCAGCTGCTCCTCGCAGGGTCACAGGTGGCGGCTGCCTCTTGGGTAGTCACGGGCCTGCTGCTCCTCATGTGGTTGCGAGATGGCTGTTTCGCATGTGGTGGCTATTCCTTTGGTGGTTGTGGGCAGTGACTGCTCACATGGTTGCTGGAGTGGTCTCAGTGTCTGCTACATAAGGTTTGGCTGTTCTTGCACGATCACTAAACCCAGGGTGGCAGCATAAGGCTCGCTGTTCACGGGCTCAGTCACAGAGCCTGGGGCTGCTGCGTAAGGCTGTTTGCATGTGGGTTGCCAAGCCTGGGGCTGCTGTGTAAGGCTCGGTCGTTCACATGCATGGTCATGGTGCCCGGGGCTAAGTAGTCTGGCTGGGGAGGAGGGAGTGCCCTCCATAACTCACAGGAGGCCTCAGCTGTAGAAATCCTCAGGGGAGTGGCTGTAGGATCCCAGGTAGTGTCTGAGAGCACCCTGGGTGGAGGTGAGGCTGGGCTGCCAGTCACAGCAGCTCTCCCCTTCAAGATGGCGCAGCCTCTGTGGGAAAGCCGGAGCTCCGGGAGAGATTACAGCAGTAGAGAGGCTGCTCTGCTATGCAAGCCTGGTCCACCAGTCCCTGGAGATCCTGCGAGATCTAGCTGTCACACACACACACACACACACACACACACACACACACTCACACACACACACCACACTCCTCTTTTGCCCCTCACTCACTCATACTCACTTTCTCACTGCCATCCCACCAGCCACCCTAGTGGTTTCTTATCACAGAACAAATTCCATAGCAGTCATCAGATGTGCTAATCTGTGCATTATAAACGAGTAAAATCACATGTCTCTTGTTAGTACTTACTGCCACTGTGAGGAAATATCTAACATAATTTTGTATAACTACATTAACCAGAGTACATTTCTCTTGGCCAATAAAATGAGTAAATTCTTTAGGATTTATAGGTCCTATTTTTTAAAATGTGAAAAAAAATCACTATTAGAAAGTGTTTGTCTGCTCCCATGAGCTGGGCTTCTTCTCAACTTTCATTGCCACAACAGATCACAGAGCAAAATAAAACAAAAACTAATGAATGTGTGTTCAAAAATAAACAAAATAACCCAAACCTCAATTAAGCAACTTAATTTATATAATGAAGAACTAATATGCTAATTAGACCAAACAGCAGAATGACCATCCGGATGAAGCCAGGGCTGTGAGGGCCAAGGCAGCTGGGGCTATGAGGGCTGAGTCCCTTGCACGAATTTCATGCATTGGGCCTCTAGTAAGCAAATAAGACCAGGGATCATGATTTCATATGAATTGATCCATTCTGAAAAAACATATCACAGTCCAAGTTTCAACCCAGAGTGTGGGTCAGACCAGACAAAGCTCATTGGGTACATGGAAAGTTTCTGGATGTTGGTTTGGTTTAATGTTCAAAATTCAGAGAGAGAGAAATGAGTAACTATATAGTGGGGACTGCTGGGTCAACTGCAGTCAGAGATGATCATACTTAGCCACATGGACTCTAAAAAACACCCATGCAAAACCACTTTGGTGGGTGTGTTCCCAAGTAAGAAGTATCAATTAGGGAACTGAACGGGATAATTTCTGTTTCCTTCAAAATATAGAAGTTCCCAAATTCTCTGTCTTAGCCCTCCTAATCCTCAGGGAAGTCAGGCAAACTCAATGAGAGACAGAATTTTACTTATGACAAAAAAGCTTAACTTCTGTGAAAAAGTTTTCATTTTTTATAAATTGTGGTACTAGGAGAAAGGTTTAGGGTGCCTCTATTTTTACTTATGATATAGAAAGTAAAAAGAGACTGTTACTCTTGCCCTAACAACCAAAACAAGAAGAGTCCATGGGAAGAGAAGAAATCAACTATAGGAGGTAAGAAGAAACCCCCCAAAAACTTGTAAGAAATGTGTAATGACTGTGTATGATCCTATCTAATAATAGAGTAATATACAAATTAACCATCACTCCGCGACAAAAATGGCGGCCCCCATAGCCACAAGATGGCTGTGCCCAGTCACCTCAAAGCAGGGAAAGCAGGGCATGGCGGCTTCCGGATCTCGGCTGCCGGGAAGCCCCAGGCCCTGCAGACAGAGCGGGGAAAGCAGGGCATGGCGGCTTCCGGATCTCGGCTGCTGGGAAGCCCCAGGCCCTGCAGACAGAGCGGGGAAAGCAGGGCATGGCGGCTTCCTGATGGTGGCCTCAGGCTCTGCAGACAGAGCCCCGAGAGGAGGGCATGGCGGCTTCTGGATCACAGCAGCCGGGAAGCCCCAGGCCCTGCAGACAGAGCGGGGGAATAGCAGGGCATGGCGGCTTCTTGATCGCAGCAGCCGGGAAGCCCCAGGCCCTGCAGACAGAGCAGGGAGAACAGGGCATGGCGGCTTCTTGATCACGGCAGCCGGGAAGCCCCAGGCCCTGCAGACAGAGCAGGGAGAACAGGGCATGACAGCTTCCTGATCGCTGCCTCAGGCCCTGCAGACAGAGCCCCGAGAGGAGGGCATGGCGGCTTCCTTAGCACTGCGGCAGAGGGGAAGCCCTAGGCCAGCAGACAGAGCCCATAGAGCAGGGCATGGTGGCTTTCTTAGAGCAGAGGTGGCGGGAACACCCCAGGTCCAGCAGACAGAGCCCAGAAAGCAGGGCTTGGGGGCTTCCTTAGCAAGATGACAGTGGGAACACCCCCAGGCCCTGCAGACAGAGCCCGGACAACAGGGCATTGGGGATTCCTTAGTGTGTCCGTGTTGGCGAAGCCCCCAGGCCTGGCAGACAGAGCACACTGCAGGGCATTGGGGCTTCCTTTGCATGGCGCATGGCAGCAGCAGGCAGAGAGTAGACAGCAGGGCATGGGGACTTCATCTCCATGGCTGCAGGGAAACCTCCAGGCCCTGCAGAGAGCAGAGAACCATGGGGAGTGGGCCTAAGCCATCAGTAGGACAACCCTGAGAGCTCCTGGATTGTAGAGGGTGCAGGTTGGGCTGAGGGACCTCCGTGCACGAATTTCGTGCACCGGGCCTCTAGTATAATATAAAAAATTAGAATGCTGAGGACCCCCAAGCTACAGACCATATATGCATCCACTTACCAACTAAATACAAGTCTTTACCAATTTCATGGGCAATATATTGAATGCTGGGACCAGAGAGATGAAAGAGATCGCCCATTAGGCATAAGATATCTTGTACAAGTGCAAGGCAGCTTCTTTCTAGAGGTGGAGGGCAGAACAGGAGAGCTGAGAGAATACAATTTGAGGCATTGTGGACTTTCAGTTACTGAATGGAGAAGGGGCAGCATTGCAATTTTCAGATGTCACAGGGACAGAAATTTGAAAGTAGATACAGAGAACTCATCAGTGACCCTGGAAGCCAGGCTATAAGGCAAAGAGACCTCACCTATATTTTGGAAAACTTGCATCTTTGAATAAAGCATTAATAAATCTCTGACCTCTCTAGTGTGGCTCAGTGGTTGAATCTAAGTACCATGAGGTCATGGTTCCATTCCCAGTCAGGGCACATGACCAGGTTGAGCACTCAATCCACAGTGCAGGAGACAACTGATCAATGATTCCCTCTCATCATTGATGCGTCTAACTCTCTCTCCCTCTCCCTTCCTCTCTCTGAAATAAATTTTTTAAGAAGTTTTAAAAAAAGAAATCTCTGGACTCTATCAGGTTCTAGATTCTAGGAGCTATTGAAGGGAAAAACTGACCTCTGAAAATATCTAAAGTCCATGGAAAACTGAATCAAACTAAAACTGAAGCAAATCTGAGACTCAGACTGACTATGTGTTAGATGGACTTAACCCTCCAATTTTGAAGTATCGCAGAAGAATGAACATGACATCTTCTAGAAATATTATTTGTTTTTTTTATAGTATCCATTATACAACAAAAATCATAAGACATTTGAAGATGTAAAACAAAACAAAAAACTGACTCTTGGTTAAGAGAGAAAATAGTCAATAAAAACTCATCATCCTATATAATAAAGAGGTAATATGCAAATTAACCCTCACACCCTCACAAGATGGCTGCCTATGACCAGGCCAGCAAAGGGGTTAGTGAGGGACCACCAAACGACTGAACAAGCAGGCTGCATGGGGTGACCAGGCCGGTAGGGGAGTTAGTGAGGAACAACCAAACGACCGAACAAGCAAACTGCGTGGGGCGACCAGGTCGGCAAGGGGGGCAGTAGGGGGTGACCAGGCCAGCGGGGGGGGGGGGTCAGTTGGGAGAGATCTGGTTGGCAGTGGGGGGCAGTTAAGGGCAATCAGGCAGGCATGCAGAGGCAGTGAGGGGCGATCAGGCTGGCGAGGGGGGACAGTTAGGGGCAACCAGGCAGGCAGGCAGGCAGGTGAGCAATTAGGAGCCGGTGGTCCAGGATTGTGAGAGGGATGTCCAGGATTGGAGAGGGTGCAGGCTGGGCTGAGGGAACCCCTCCCCCCGTGCCAGAATTTTGTGCACTGGGCCTCTAGTTTAAAAATAATAGTGATAAGTTTGCTAGAGGATGTAGTAGAAAATGTAAACAATATAGAGAAAGAAATGAGAATTTCAAAAGAGGGATAAAAAAATAAAAAGAAGCAAAAGAAATGCTATTGAGATTCTAGTTATAAGCAATATGGAGTAACAGTAACTAGATTTAACCTTCTGTGTAAAACATCAAAAAATAACTGGATATGAAATGATGGTTTTCAAGACACTGGACATTAAGCAAGAAAGAAAAGTGATTTTTCAGACACAGGAAATAAGAGCTAAGTCCTATGAATACCCCAGTTATTGCCTTATACAAATTTTCAAGCTGTGACACAGGGAAGGGCAACCCAGGTGGAACCCAGAAGACTCCTGAATTTAGGATATGGAGCTAAAAGTTCAGGGGGAGGACATTGGCTAAAATTGGTAGGACAGAGTACCAGAGAGGAAAAGCTGCATAAAGGAAGAACTCTGGATAGCTTCAAAGGGTCCTCCATGAGTATTCATCAGAATACTGATTAGCTCATGTCTAGAATTTCTTTGAGGCTGGAAGAAAGTTTCCTGACAATAGTAGAGGGAACAGTAGCTGGTGCCCACACAGCTTGTAACTACAACCCAGAGAAGAAAATCTTATAAATTGCATTGTGTAGTGTACTTGGAAGAGTATTGTCTCAGTAGTAGAAAACAATTAACCCTGGATTAAACACTGCTCTGTCCTGTCTAAAAAGATCTTAGCTGTAAGACATAAAAGTTTAAATTCTTTCAAGCAATATAATTGCTTATCAGAATAAAATAAAAAAATATTTAGAGGAATACAATAATATCCAGAATCCAGCAAAGTAAAATTCATAATTAATGCAATAAAAAATTAACAGACATGTAAAAAGGCAAGAAAGTATGACACATAATAAAAGATAAATCAATCCATGAAAACTGGCACAGAACAGATATGGGTGTTAAGATTAGCAGAAAAGTGCATTAAAACAGTTATTATGCCTGTGTTCCATAGCTCAATAAATAAAGCAGAGCTATAGACTATATAAAGAAAGACCTGAATTAAACTTTTAGAAACAAAAACTACAATGTCTGATATGAAAATACAGTGGGTAGTATTAATGACAGATAAGACATTTCAGAAGAAAAATTAGTAGTCTTGAGGACATGCCAACAGAAACCATCCTATCTAATAAAAGAGTAATATGCAAATTGACCATCATTCCAACACACAAGATGGCTGCCCCATGTGGTCAAAGGTGGCTGCCCCCATGTGGACACAAGATGGCCACCACAAATGGCCAGCAAGGGAGGGTAGTTGGGAGGGACCAGGCCTGCAAGAGAGGGCAGTTGAGGGCGATCAAGCCTGCAGGGGAGGGCAGTTAGGGGTGACCAGGCTGGCAGAGGAGGGAAGTTGGGGGCGACCAGGCCTTCAGGGAAGGGCAGTTGGGGGGAAACCAGGCCTGCAGGAGAGAGCAGTTGTGGGGGACCAGGCATGTAGGGGAGGGCACTTAGGGGCAAACAGGCTGGCAGGAGAGCAGTTAGGCATCAATCAGGCTAGCAGGGGAGTGGTTAGGGGGTGATCAGGCTGGCAGGCAGAAGTGGTTAGGGGCAATCAGGAAGGCAGGCAGGCGAGCAGTTGGGAGCCAGAAGTCCTGGATTGTGAGAGGGATGCCCAACTGCCCGTTTAAGCCTGATCCCCGTAGGGGTCCCAGATTGGAGAGGGACTGGCTGGGCTAAGGGACACACACCCCCCTTGCACGAATTTCGTGCACTGGACCTCTAGTTTAAAATAAAACAAAAGCAATAAAAGAATACAAAAATGAAGAATGCATTAATGAATGGTAGAAAAACTGTGAATTGACTAATATACATGTAATTGTTGTCCCTGATGAAGAAGAGAGAGTGAAGAACA
Source organism: Cnephaeus nilssonii (assembly GCF_951640355.1). NCBI lineage: Eukaryota > Metazoa > Chordata > Mammalia > Chiroptera > Vespertilionidae > Cnephaeus > Cnephaeus nilssonii. Next base: position 13,659,169 of record NC_137075.1, on the reverse strand, counting down.
GAAAAAATACTTGAAAAAAAATAGCCAAAATACCCCACTAAATTCAATGAAAACTATACACTCACAGATATAAGAAGCTCAACAAACTCCAAGCACAAAAGACTTAAAGAAAATTACAAATCACATTACAATCAAATTGCATAAAACCAACAATACAGAGAAAATCTGAAAAGCAGCCAGAAAAAAAAAAAAGACAAGTTATAAATGCAAAACAAGATTTAAAATGACAGCAGATTTCTTACTGGAAAGAATGCAAGTGATAAGAAAGTGGGATGAAATCTGTAACTTATAGAGTGGAAAATAAAATAAAACTGCCAACCTAGATTTGTATACCCAATGAAAAGAAATTATTTGAAAGTGATGCAAATAAATGTTTTTTGCAAACTTACAAAAACTAAAGGAATTCATCACCAGCAGAATTATACTATAAGAAATATTGAAGGACATTATTTAGGCCAAAGGAAAATGATACCCAAAGGAAATATATTCTACACAAAAGAAAGAAGAACAATGGAAACGGTAAATTTTTTATAGAGCTCTTGAAAGGTAATTTTATGTTTAAATAAAAATGAAAATTAATGTGAAATTTTAACATGTGAAAGTAAAATGCATGACAACAGAATAAAGCCCGGAGGGGGGAAAAAGGAAGTATACTGATATAAGGTGTAGTACACATGAAGTGATATAATATCACTTGAAGGTAGACTGTGATCAGTTAGAGATATATACTAAAACCCTACAGCAACCACTAAAATAACAAGATATTTGTGAAGGCATTTAAGATCCACCTGGAAAATTCGGGACAATCTATTTATCTCAAGATTCTTAACTCTAGCACATCTGCAATATTCTTTTTCGAAATAAGATAGCATTCACAGGTTCCAGTATCAGGAAGTGGACATGTCTTTGGGGACACTAGTCAGCCCACTACAGCAAGGTTCTCACTTGGAGGTTTGACTGGAGAAGAATTCATTATAAACTCACACATTTGTTGACAGAATTTAGTTCTTCAGCTTCTGTGGGCTTCTGTTTCTGGGTGACTATTCACCAGAAGCTTCTGTTATCTGAGAGGTGATCAACAGTTCCTGTGAATGGTCATGTCCTCCCTTAAAGCCAGCAAAAAAAGTGAGAGACTACAGTAAAACAAGTGCTGCAATCTATACAAATAAAAGGGTAATATGCTAATTAGACCAGACATTTTCCAGACATCCTTCCAGACAAAGCCATGGTGGCGGGGCCAAGGCAGAGGCAGTTAGGGGCGATCAGGTTGGCAGAGGAGAACAGTTAGGGGGATCAGGCTGGCAGGTGGAGCAGTTAGGGGGATCAGGCTGGCAGGGGAGAGCAGTTAGGGGTGACCAGGCCTGGAGGAGAGGGCAGTTAGGGGCAATCAGGCAGGCAAGAAGAGAGGTTAGGGGCGATCAAGCAGACAGGCAGAGGCGGTTAGGGGTGATAAGGTAGCCAGGGGAAAAGTTAGGGGCGTCAGGCAGGCAGAGTGGTTAGGGGTGATTAGGCAGGCAGGCAGGTGAGCGGTTAGGAGGCAGTGGTCCCGGATTGCGAGTTGGACATCCCCTGAGCGGTCCCGGATTGGAGAGGGTGCAGATTGGGCTGAGGGACACTCCCCAGTGCATGAATTTTGTGCAATGGGCCTCTAGCCCTGGATTGTGAGAGGGTACAGGCTGGGCTGAGGGACAACCCCCTGCCGTGCACGAATTTCGTGCACCGGGCTTCTAGTAATATATATTTGGTTTCTGTCCCAGTTTTAGAGCTCTTATATCTGTTAGAATTTCCAAAGTGATAAGAGTGATAAAGGTGACTTTTGTTATATTAAGAAGATGACTTTTGGAAAGTTCCTAGGTAACCAAATGATGGGCGCTGGTTTCCAGGAGAACCAACTATGTGATTAGTGTTAGAACTTTCAGTCCCACCCCCTGACCTCCTGGGACAGGAGAGGGGCTGGAGATTGAGTTCTAAAACCAATAGCCAATGATTTAATAAATCATGGCTAGGTAATGAAGCCTTCATTAAAAAAAAGGAGAGAGTTCAGAGAACATCTGGGTTGGTGAACACTGGATATATAGGGAGAATGACACCCTGGAGAGAGCAAGGGAACTCCATGCCCTTCCCCCATACCTTTTTCTGAGCATGTCTTCCATCTGGCTATTGCTGAGTTATGTTATGTGATTTTAAAATAAACTGGTAATTTGGTAAGTGAAATGTTTTTCTGATTTCTGCAATTCTGGCAAATTAATCAAACCCAAGGAGGAGCTCTTGGGACCTCCAATCTATAGCCAGTAAGTCAGAAGCATGAGTGACAACCCAGACTTGTGACTGGCATCTGAAATTGGGGAGTGGGCAGTATTGTGGGGCTGAGCCCTTAACCTGTGGGACCTGATGTTATCTACAGGTAGATAGTGTCAGAATTAAGTTGAAATATCGGGTGCCCACTGGTACCAGAGAATTGCTTGTTGGTGTGGGGAAACCCTGCCCTGCCACATTAGAATTGGATGCAGAATCATTTTACACATGTTTGCAGCTGAGTAGTTTTATCAACCTGCTTCTTACCAGTAGAATTTGCAGTTACAACAGACTCCTCTCATTTTGTCCTCTCTGTATTTTTACTCCAAGCTGATAGTAATCTTTCTGAAACAATTTTCTCAAGACCTTTGTAGCCTTTCCATGGATTTTCCTGGGGTCCACTCTATTAGACAAAAGCTGCATCCACAGATTTTTTTTAAAAAAATCTCTTTTCTACATTGGGCTTCTGCTGAGATGGTTGAGAGATAATGCCATTAAATTTCCTAGAGGATCTGTGGTTTGATTGGGAAGATCTCTGAGTCATACATATCCTTAATTTCTTTAAAGAGCTCTTTGTGTGGCTGAATGCTGACCTTTTGATCTTTTTGAAATTTTAGTAAAAGATTGTAGAATCACACCCTCCATTTTTTCTCTGAAGTGCACTTTTCTGAGAATACTTGGAAGCTGTCTCTCAATATTAGCATGTTTCTCCATTTGGAGAGGCTGAGAATTTTCAAAATCATCAAGTTTTAGTTCTTTTTAGTTTAACATTTTTTCTTCAATTTATCTCTCTTGCCACACATTTTATTTTAAATAGCAAGAAGAAATCAAGAGGCACCTTTAACACTTTACTTGGAAATATCCTTCAATAATTAAGTTAATCACTTACAAGTTCTGCTTTTGACATAATTCCAGAAGACAATTGTGCTAAGCTTTCTGTAACTATCTAACAAGCATACTTTTTTCTCTATATCCAATTACATACATGTTTCTCACTTTCTTTTGACTTCCCATTGACAGCATTCTTAATGTCCAGATTTCTATTAACAATCTGTCCAAGACAATTTGGACTTTCTCTATCATGGTCTTCAAAATTCTTCTGGACTCTCCCCACTGCCACTCCACTTCCATTACCAAAATCAGGTATTTGTTTATATCAACACTCCACTTCATTACTCAGTAAAAAAAAGGTATGAAATATTGATGCACATAACAACCTGGATGAATCTCCAGAGAACAATGCTGGGTGACAAAAAAGGCAATACAAAAACATTATACTCAGTATGATCCCAATTATATAATAACCAAATTATACAAATTACAAAATTATAGAAATGGGGAACAGATTGGTGGTTGCCAGGGGTTAAGGAGGGCTGGGAATAGAAGTGAAGGGAGTGTGGCCTTAAAGGGCTGACATAAGGGATCCATGTGGTGATGGAAGTGTTCTGTACCTTTTCTGTATCAATGTCAATTTCCAAGTTATGATAATGTATTATAATTTTTCAAAATATTACTAATAAGGAAATGGGGAAAAGGGTATCTGGGTCTCTTTATATTATTTCTTACAACTGCATGTGAATCTACAATTATCTTCAAATAAAAAGTTTAATTTAACAAATCCCCTGATTTATTTCCTAAAAACAAACAAAAGAGAAAAAACATAACTTGCATTTTAACTCCTACTTCATTTTAAAAGACAGTTCAAAACTGTTTCTTAAAAGAAACTTTTCACTGTAAAGCTTAGTCTCACTGGAAAAATATATGCGCATTTGTAACAATTCGCAATGGTTTTGCTCATACTATTCATTACTCAACCCACTATCTGAGGTCAGACTAGACAATGTTTGCTGTGGAAAACGACATTTATTCAGAGTTGAGAGCTCTCCAGACCAGCAATCAAGTTCTAAAAGGCCAGCAAATGACCCACTGCCAATCTCTGGGGAGAAGCACATGGCGGGGCTTCCATTGCTCTTGACTTTCATGTCACACTGTGGTTCCTGGATCTATGGTGTTGTCTGAGGGACAGTCCACTGAAGAGAAGAAATTCTCTTAAGGACCAAGCCTCCAAGCTTACAAATTGACATGTGAGGATGAACTAGGTTAGAGGGTCTGGGGCTGACTGGCTGACCCACTTTCTCTTCCATGTGCCACCCTCCACACAAGTCCCACAGTGGTGTTTATTCCCCTCCATGGCTCCCTTTAACATTCATTTAACCAGATTCTTCAATCACTTTCAAGAGTAGTTGTTTGTTCAAGAAAATCATAGTTGAGCACCTCCTGTATTGTGCCAACCATTGGCATACAGTGGTGATCAAGGCAGTTCTTCCATTTCACCATTAAGGAAGTTAACCTCCCTTAAGTTCACAATGAGTGCCTTCTAAGAGCAAGGCATTGTGCATAACTTTCACTGACCCTTATGAGTTAGTACTATCGGATCCTCCTTATACACATGAAGAAAGGTGAAGGTGCTCAATGTCACACAGGAATTGTGAGTGTGATCCACACTGTAATATCTCTATTTCTTATGGCTCTGGCTACTGGTGCTCTGAACCTGAGTTAGGAAATCTAACTGAACTTTCCCTGCACCGATTTGGTTAGATACACATACAGTCTTCGAGTTATGTCAGACTCCACGTATGTCGTTTTGTGGTTACGTCGCCATCTCCCATTGATTTATATTTAAAAAAAGTTTTGTCATTTTGATGTATGTACATATGTGCTTTATATTTTTTTATTATTTATTTACCACAAGTAAAGGTTAGGAATTGTTATTTTTCTTTTAATTTTTTTTTTACTGTTTCACTTCATTACTGCTGTGTATGTGCTCTATGTGAGTGACGTAGGTGCTTATGTAGGTGGGTTCCGACTTAAGGCGGAAATCGCATTTCGGTGTGCTGAAGGAACAGACCTCCAACATAACCTGAGGACCTACTGTAATTTTAATCTGTGTTCTTGACCTCATGTCCTCTTTGCTACATCTGCCTCTGTGTCGACCTGAATCCTACACTGGTGATTCCAATCTGACCACCTGCCTTCAAGTTTAGATTCATTACTTGAAGGTTCAATGTATCATTCTTTATCCAACTGACGAGCAATCTAAGGCAAAGATTGCAAAGGTGGCATGAGGATTTTTGTCACTACTGTTTGCAAATTCATTGCATGGAAAAATCTATGCATGTCATTGCCCAATTTTTTATTTCCAAGAGTGAATACAAGGTGTCCACTACACACTGACCAGCATCACCATTCTTTCTTAACCCCTTTCCAAGAAAACAATGATAACAGCTAATATTTAGGAAATATTGTGTTCATCCTTCACTTAATTCCTTATTAAGTCCTCTGAGATAGTTACTATTATTATCTTTATTTAACACAGTGATGGCGAACCTATGACATGCATGTTAGCACTGACACGTGTAGCCATTTCTGATGACACACGGCCGCACGCTGAGGATGAAACATTTGCTGCTCCTGAGGATGAAACATTTGCGACTAGAGTCTTGGAGTTAGTTTTTTCCTCAAAGTGACACACTACCCGAGTTATGCTCAGTTTTTTGGCGAAGTTTGACACACCAAGCTCAAAAGGTTGCCCATCACTGATTTAACATATAAAGAAACTGAAGTTTAGAGAGACTATGTAACATCCCCAGGATCAGGCAGCTACAGGAGACAGAATTTGAACCTTAATGTGCCAACTGCACTGCATTAAGCTACCTGCAAAAATAGCACTCACCAACCAAGTGTGCACTGCCAAGATCTGTGCCGGGCAGCCCTTGACTCTGCTCAGCTATGTTGAGCGGATCAGCAGGAACACATTCTAAGTTCTTTTGATGCAACTGTTAGTGGAAAAACCATTATGGAAGCTACTAGCTAGTTTTCAAGAGCAATCATCTTATTATAGAGACTGGAGGCCCGGTGCATGAAATTCATGCATGGGGTGGGGGGGGTCCCTCAGCCCAGCCTGCACCCTCTCCAATCTGGGACCCCTCGAGGGATGTCTGACTGCCCGTTTAGGCCGGATCCCAGTAGGATTGTGCCTAAATAGGCAGTTGGACATTCCTCTCACAATCCAGGACTGCTGGCTCCCAACTGCTCACCTGCCTGCCTTCCTGATTGCCCCTAACCACTTCTGCCTGCCAGCCTGATAACCCCCTAACCACTCCCCTGCCAGCCTGATTGATGTCTAACTGCTCCCCTGCCAGCCTGATTGCCCCTAACTGCCCTCCCCTGCAGGCCTGGTCACCTCTAACTGCCCTCCCCTGCTGGCCTGATCCCTCCCAACTGCCCTCCCCTGCTGGCCATCTTGTGGTGGCCATCTTGTGTCCACATGGGGGCAGCCATCTTTGACCACATGTGGGCAGCCATCTTGTGTGTTGGAGTGATGATCAATTTGCATATTACTCTTTTATTAGATAGGCTATAACATAATAATTTAATATAATTAAAGCTTGGGCTCTGGAGGCTGACCATGTGCACTTGGATCTCTACTGCTTAGATCTCTGCGACTCTAACACATCAGGTTATTTAGCTTTTTTGCATCTCAGTCTCCTCCTCTGCAAACAGGACTAGTTGTGGTAGCTGTCTCTAAAAGTTGCATAAGGAATTTATAATTGGACTATGTACTGTCCCTTTAACTTATGGAGCATTTTCTTTTTGAGTTTTATGAAAGCTCAAAAATGGATCATTAATTTTCAAAAGCATTGTCAAAACTCTAAGTACTTTTTAATCACACTCCTTTAAACTGGTCTCCTTTCCACACTAAACTGTCCTAATCTTGGAAATCTTGCTTCCTTTGGAGCTAGGATCACAAGTACCAAAGTAGAAACAAAAACACTCTCTTCATCATTTATGAGAAGTGCTGCAAAGTGCCCATTCCAGCAGAACCCTTCCTGTGGAAAGACTGAAAATTTAAGGCCGAGCAGTTCAAAGACTCAGGCTGCTGAATAAAAACAAAATCGCTTAAAATTACACCAATGCTTCTTCCAGATAATTTGTAGAGAATTCAACAGTGTTTATTACAGGTTCACTTAAGAAAGCCAAACATTCAGGCCTAAATGCAATTTCAAAGCAAAACTCTAAACAGTATTTTCGAATAAGGAGGAAATTGTGTGCACAATTTTACCTCCCAGGGGGCTTTGAAGGATTAAAGAGGGGAAAATAGAAGCTATGGGGAGAAAATCACCAGAAGAATGAAAGGAAATATAAGAAATTTACCAGAATGGGACAGGCTGACAGGGTATAATGTTTATAATGTGATTTTTAATAGACATTAAATAAATCCCTGTAGGTAGATGGACTTTCTGTCCAATGGTAACACAGCACCCGGGGAGGAATGTTCAAGTGGAGCTGCAATTACTGCAGAAAATGAAAATTAGTTGAAGCACACATTGCCCCCTGCCCCCGCCCCACTTTTGACTCTAAGAGCATTAGTATTTTTCCTAAAAGAATATCTTATTAATTTCTTGGGGAGCAAGTCAGACTATTTTATTTCCTGAGAAAAATGACACACAAACATCACATTTTATGATACTATTTTTGATATTTAAACCTAATGGGGAGAAAAAGACACATCCTTCTCCAATTAGGATAGAAAATATTAAAATGTTCAACATTCTTAATAATGATGAATAGAAAATGGGTGAATCTAAGGCCTTTATTAAATATAAAATATGGATATATTATGTTATTCTAGATCTTTAGGGGAATCTTGAAAAGTGGGCTAGACTTCTCCTTCAGGAATGTTATGGGGAAAACATCACCATGAGTAACTCTTTGATCTTCCTCAAAGTCTTCATTGTTTCAATGCCTCCCCTCTTCATCCTTACTTTTGTTTCTCCCCAGAAAGCCATTTTCCTCTACACATGGGACAACACTACAGTTGAGTGTATGTTTTTTACCAAGGGCAGTTGTGTATCATCACATGAGTCAAAGCTCAGGACTTAAAAGGCCTGAAGTTCCACCCATTCTGAAGTCAGAGGTTTGGGAATCAATATAACATAGTTAGGAGAATCCAAACTTTGAAATCAAGGTGATCTGGGTTTGAATCCTGCCTCAACGCTTCTCCAGGTAAATGGTCTTAGACAAATTACTCAGTGTCTTATCTCCTGTTCCTACCTGCACAGTGGGAAAGTAAAGCTTACCTATCAGGGCTGTTGTGATGAAAAAATGAGTTTATTTACCTAAAGCGCCTTGCTTATGTTATCTGTGTCATTGTTGTTGTGGTGTTTGTCATAGTTCCAGCCCAGAACACGGAGTCTATTGAGGTACTGCAAGCACCACATTGGTGTTGAGCAACAGATTAGTGACAATGTTGTCCTAGAGTTGGCATTGTTTTTCAAAATACAAAGTTCATTTTCTTTCAATGCCAGATTTACTGCTGGACATTCAACATATGAAACCTTGTTATAATTGTCCTTGTTGTAGAACCACTGTAATTTGGAGCTTATCCAAGGTTAATTTGCCAATGATAGTTACCAAATATGTGGACCCCACTATATCAAGAATCTGGTGCTTTTCTTTTATAATACCAGTAAGAAAATCTCAGAAAGAAACAGCCCATATAGACTAGAATTTTACTAGTACAATGTAAAATTTTTTTTCTCTCTTGCTCTTTTTAGTGCACGTTACGTTTCTTCAATGAATTTTTTTTTAAATTGACCTGGTTGATGTAAAACATTCTTATATCCAATTGTTTTTCTCAATACAGGAGTGAAAACTCAGAACTTTATTATTTCTCTAAGAGAAGATTGTTGGGGATCCTGGCTAACCACTTTGCTAGAAGGGAAAATACTTGAATTTATAATAGCTTTTTCTTGTACCTGACTAAATAATCTTTTTTTAAAAAGTGTGATTAAAAGGTTCTTCTTGAAGTATTATCAATTTGGGAACAAGATTATCAAGAATGGAAATTTGTTACAGTTCTCAACATGATAGGTAAAGAGAAGATTGCTTGATGGTTATTTGCTTATTTGAAAGTTACTTCTCTACCATGTTTCAATATCTAATTTTGCTAGAATTCACACTGAATACCTAGAATCTCTTTCTTTTAGGGAATAAAGTTACTGTGTTATAGGAATAATGTTCCCTGAGATAAGGCATACTACTGAATGACTACTCCATAAAGAGATTCGAAAAGGAAGTCAGGGGAAGGTAAAGTAGGAGAAACATGGCTATTAACCTCATGGATTCTTCTAGCATTATTTTTAATAAATTGCTGTCATTGTTTTTTGTTTAGGAGAAAGTAAGTCTGGGAATCAACTGGCATCTAAACTCCATTTCTTACTTTGCCATTCCTTCCCTGGGTGGTTGTGGAAAATACATTTAGTCTTTTGATACCTTGGTTTCAACCAATAACTTACTAACTTTTATTTTTATAATGGACTTTGTAATAGTTATCCATTACTGCATAACAAATTGCCCCCAAACTTAAAGCCTTAAAACAACAAACACTTGTTGTCTCATAGTTTCTGTGCGAAGCAATCCAGACAGATTTATTTGGGTAATTCTGCCTCAAAGTCTCTCAAAAGGCTGCAGTGTTGACTGCAGATGCATTTTATCTGAAGGCTCAACTGAGAGAGAATCCACTTCTAAGCTCACTCACTCGGTGGTTGTGGGCATGATTCAGTTTCTCCCAGGCGACTGGAATGAGGGCCTTAATTCTTGGACCAGTTTCTTGCCATGTTGGCCTCTCCACAAAGCAGCTTGTAACATAACAGCTGGCTTCTTTCTATCAGAGTGAGCAGGTGAGAGTGAGAGCAGGCTTGCAAGACAGAAACTATTGTCGCTTTATAACCTAGTCTCCGAAGTGGCATCCTCTCACTTTTGCCATGTGCTATTCATTAGAAGCAAATTTCTGGTTCCAGCCATAATCCAGGAGAAGAGAGATTACATAAAGGTATGAACATAGGAAACAAGGAGTGTTAGGGCCACCTTGGAGGCTGCCTCCCATAAACTTAGAGCTGAGAGATCATAGGAAGCCATTCATCTATCAGGGGTCGGCAAACTGCAGCTCTGTTGACTAATGAGTTTGTCGACCACTGCTAGGGAAAAACACTTAAAAAACATTTTAATAATGTACTAATGTCTTTAACCTGAAGTCAAAACTTCTGGGTAAGGGTAATGCCTTACGCAGTGGTGGGCAAACTCATTAGTCAACAGAGCAGCAAACCGCGGCTCACGAGCCGCAGTTTGCCGACCACTGATCTAGGTCATAGAAAATCTCTGAACTGTCCCTCTTTCCCTTAAAGAGGACAGCATTTATTTATTAATTTATTCAAAACCACGCTTAAAAAAATTTTATTCACTCATTTGAAAATGTTTATTGTGTACTTGTTATTTACAAGGCACTGTGTATGTGTGTGTGTGTGTTGGGGGTGACTTCAAAAGGCCAAATATAAAGGAGTTAATTCAATTCAGGTAGCATAAACCACCCTTCGGTAGTGAAGTCCTCTACTCCACCAAAGTTTAAACATCATGCAGTGACAACCAGATCTGCATAAAGGGAGAGGCGGAGTAGGAGTGTATTCTACCTCCACACCCCCAGCCACTCTCCCATCAGTTGAAACCTTGGAAAAGACTCTAGAATGGTAAGCTTTATATGAAGTTTTCAACGTGCTTCCTAAGTAAATGCAAGGTATCAATCTTGTTTATTAACTCTCTCTAGGGCCAAAGACTGGGCTATTCCCTGAGATATAGTTGCTGTGCACTGTAAAAGGAGACAATGATTGCTCCTGGCACAATCTTCCTTGTCCTAGTAATGAGTCCTATGTTATTTCATTGTTACCTAAGTCTATACTTCTTACTTGACTTTTATATGTGTCCTTCTAGTCTTCCATCCAGATAATAAGTTCTCTAAGAACAGAAATTACATCTTACCCTTCCTTGCATCTAAACAACTTTCATTAACAGAATATGTGCAATAAATGATTTCTACATGAATGCCTCTTTCAGAGGGGCCTACTTTACACATAGAACACATTTAAGAAAAGCCAACTTGGGATCAGTAGTTGAAGGGCTTCTAGGGGCACAATTTTATTTACATTTCCCTACTTTGATTCCTTCCTTCTACTCTGGCTTTCTTTGAGTTTTAGGTTAATTTTTCCTGCTCCTTAACATCCCCCCCACCCAAAAAAACAAACAAACAAAAAACACATGTACTTATTTCTGTCATTTTCTTTTTAGCCCTTACCTGTGGATGTGCTTTTTTATTTATTTTTATAGTGAGGAAGGAGAGAGAAAGAGAGACAGAAACATTAATGTGAGAGAAAAACATCAATTGAAACATCAATTGGTTGCCTCCCATATGTGTCCTGAAGGGAGATCAAACCTTTGGTGCACAGGATGATGCTCCAACTAACTGAGCCATCCGGCCAGGGCTCTCTCTGTCATTCTTTGCCTGAGCTCAGCATCTGCTCCTACAACAGCCCCTGTATGCAGGCCAATGGCATCAGGGATTCCCCTAAGAAGGGCAGCAAAGAGGGACTCTCTGCCAACCCGAGAACATCCACAGCCAGTCCAGAAGCACACATGCAGGCTGATTTCTTGCTCTTCCTTTTTGTACTTTACAGTGTTTTTCTATTTAAACCCGGGACACAGGTTTACTGTGATGGTAGTAGGTATTTTAATGTATAAATATCTTTATCTACTTTGAGAATGCGTTTCCTGTTTTGACTTGTTCTCTAAATATATGTAATTTTTAAATTACAGGTTTACGTAAGGAGGACAATTTAGTCAAGTATAACTTTCTTCACAAAACATGTCCTGGTTGCAGAGTATAAACTGTGGAATGTGAGCAGGCTCAGAGAAGGCATGAAACAGGTCATCCTCTCCCCCAATCCTCTGACCCAACATTTTAAAAAAGTATCTGTTTTCTGTAGCAACTTAGTCTATAAAAGGAGCGGCTATCTAAGCAATGATAGTAGGGACCAAAACCTTAGCAGATGTCACCCAAATAGAAAAAAAAAAAATCAAAATCCTGTCACAGAGGTAGAAAGTTCCTTTAGTAGGGGACCTTTTAGGCCCAGGTGGCTCAAGGGGCACAGTGACTTCAATTGCAGCCCCTTAGACCATCTGCTATTGAGGCCCTGAGCTTTTAAATAATGGCAGAGGAAAGGTGACAACTGGAAAGTTGAGCCGTGTCACTCACTGTGTAGTTGAACATCAGTGCAACTTCTTTTTCTGCATCTCACTCTATTTTATGGAGTGTCCATTTGTGAGGTCAGAGGACAAGTTTTTGACTTGGAATCCAAAGACATAGATTTCAAAATTGAGAGTGTTTTCCTCAAATTGGAAAACAACCAAATAATTTAAATGGATTTGTTTATTAAAAGTTAAATCAAAGCAAAAACATATAAATATGTTGACATATATACCCAACACAGATGAAAGATAGACTTCCATTGTGTCATAGGGTAGGTTTCCTGGAAACAGATTCTAAGATGGAAATTTCTGTGCTAACAGTTTCTTTGGGGAGTGTTCCAGGGAACAATACTAGTACCTGTAAGAGCTGGAGAGAAGCAGAGCTGGGCAGAGGGAGAAGTTGGGCTCAGCAGACCCCTCAGGTGGTGCTGGAGCTGGGTGGCACTTCAGAGTTGTCACAAACTGGGCATAAGGTCAGGTTTTATAATCCCCACCCCACCTTCCTCACTCCCTTTGCCACTGGGCTGACCTAATGACCTAATAACAGGGGAAAAGGGGAAACATCTTGGAAAACACAGCTACTTTTAGGCTGAGGGTAATTTCCTGAGAGGAACTTGGCTGTGAACCGATGGCAGCCTACACTCGCAGCAGCTGAGAGGATTACCTCAGTCCTGGAAGGGGGATAAAAGCAACATATCACAGAATTCACTACACACTCTATTTTAAAATGAGAAAAGTGGAATCAGACAAAAATCTGGAAATTAAAACAGAGATGAAGTAAATATTTACATAACTTAATTATTTAACGTTAAATAATATATAAATAAAAATAACTAAAATGGAAGTCATAAGTCAATAAAAAGGAGCAAGACAAACCTCCAGTGATGTAAACATAGGCAGATACCATCCACTGCAATAAAAGAACTTTCATAGTGGGACATTGTCCGCAATGGTGGATAGTCAATGATTTCTGAAAAATATGTGTGTGTATCCTTCTAGGCAATGACCTACAGGAAGATACATTTTTCAGGATAAAATTTGGAGAGGTTAGTGGGATATGGGTGACATTACAACGTCCTCAGGATGTTTTATAAGAGATGCTCCCTGGTGTCCTGTGCCTGCTCATCAAAGAGGATGCCAATGCTGCCTGGGTGTGTGTAGGGATGAAATAAAAACAAAAACTTGAGAAGATCTTTATAAACTGCGGATCTCAATGCAACAATTTTAGATGTCATTGTACATCTTTATCTTTGTTTCCAGGGATGTTTGCTGAATGAGTTGAGATAGATATTAAAATTTCATACTGAAGAGAAGAAACATGAAGAGATAAGAAGTTCCCTTCAGAGCCTTACAATTAGCCCTGTTGCCCTATATCTCCTCCCTGACTCAGCATTTGCGGCCATCAGAATGGAGCGGCATGGAGTGTTTGTGCCTGGGCTGGTCTTCCAACACTTTGGCCAGTTGTAGTTTTCCCTAGTGGTCACATTTCTAACTTTCTCTTTTACACACAGGGTCCCGAAGTGCCTTCAGCCTCTGGCTCTTTCCCCCTCCCTGGTAGAACAGGCAGCTGGGAGAGAGCCCACAGGAAAGCACAGGAAGAGAGCAGAGACCCGAAGATAGAATTCACACTATAATCTGGGTCCCCTAAGCGTTCAAGTAGGAGATCTAGTCCCATTATTCTGAGGGCAGGATGGGACTTCAGGGAGCAGAGAGGGCAAAAGAATTCTCAACAAGTTTTCAGTTCTGATCCAGAACAAAGGGTGAGAACCCTCGCTTGAAGCATCTGTACCTCTTAACTCCTGTCATTTCACATTCATAAAAATTAGCCACTCACAAACTTCCCTTCCCAGAATCGCTTAAATACAAAAACTGTTATTATTAGCTTTACACCACTCATGTTTCAGGCTGGCAGCTTTCAGAGGCATTAGATCTAGAAACATGTATTTCTTGTCTAATCAAAGAAAGAGGCAAGACCTGTTCCTTGGGAGCCCCCTTTCTCTAGAGCAGTGGTTCTCAACCTTCCTAATGCCACGAGCCTTTAATAGAGTTGGTCTTAGGCGACCCTGCTAGTGGGTCATGTCCCACAGGTTGAGAACCGCTAGCAGGGTTGCCTAAGACCATCGAAAAACACGGATATTTACATTACGATTCATAACAATAGCAAAATTATAGTTATGAAGTAGCAACGAAAATAATTTTATGGTTGGGGGTCACCACAACATGAGGAACTGTATTAAAGGGTCGCGGCATTAGAAAGGTTGAGAACCACTGCTCTGGAGGCACCCTGCATTGCCTAAGTTACCTTCGTTCACCATGACTGGATGAACTCCAGAAAGAGTCCAAGTCTGGAGGTTGAGTCTTGGGTTCTAATCCTGGCTCTGCCATTGCTCTATGACCTCTGGCCACTCTTTTTGCTGTGGTGTTTCTTTGTAGCAGAAAGTATTGGGTTATATTCTAGGAGTGGTTCTCAAACTTGGTTGCTTATAAGGAAAACAAAATAAAAAAGCTCTTTAGGGGGGCAGTTTTTAAAATTCCTGATGCTTGGCACTTCCCTAACCAATTCAATCAGAAGATCTAGGAGTAAGACTCAGGCAGTAAAAGTTCTTAAAGTTTTCCCAGTTATTGCAATGTTCAGCCAAGGTTAAGAACTCCTAGTTTAGAAGATCAGAGGTTTCCCCCCTCTGACTACACAGGAAGATCAATCAAGGAGCTTTAAAAACAAGAGCCCAGAGTCCCACCCTAGAAGAATAGAAATCTCTGGGCTTGGTCTCAAACATGAATGCTGTCAAAGCTTCCCAGGTGATCCTAACGTGTAGTAGGTTCATGAACCTCCAGGTTAGATGCTCTTCAAGGATGCTCCTTGATCCAAGGTTCAAGCTTCCAAGAACCTGCATTTATGGGGCTTTTGACTGTGAACCACCTTCTTAGGAAATTAAGTGCTTCAACTGTTTCTATCGGCTGCCAAGTTAAGCAACTCTGTCTGACTCTGAAGAGCAAGAGGTCCCACATCTATCTCCTCCAGGCCTTGGATCTTGGTAGTCAGAAAGAACACACTGCTCCCTCCATTTACAATTATAGAAAGTTCACCTAGACTTGATCTTAGTCCCATCACAAGAGTGCATGTCAGGGTTCTTAACTTTTTTGGTCACATCATCCCCTTTGAGAATCTCATAACTTCATCATATAGATCCTCTCACAAGAAAACTTCCCTTTTGCGTATGCACATCAAATTGAGCATACAGTTTAATGGGTCTGAGCCCCTGATGCAAAGAAAATTCTATTCTATTTCATCATAAAAGTAAAAAATTTACAAAGCCCAGGAAAGCAGAAATTGCAACATGGTATAAAGAGCTGGGACTGAGAGTTAAGTGTCTTGAGTTCTATTCTTGTTCCACTTCTAACCAATTGACACTTAAGTCACTGAAACACCTAAGGCTTCAATTTACCCACATGTCCAAGTAAGAATCATAAAAGCTATTTACCATGTTTCTGCCTTACCTTCCACTCTCATAAAAATTTGGCACACTCCTTACACACATACACTCTGTCCAAACTGTGTCTTTGGGACCATGCACCAGAGTGTGTTTATTTATTTGTTAACTTATTTTGAGTGCCTGTGTTGACCAAGAGGCCATGGGGATAATTGGAATGTAAAGGTCTTGGAAGAGACTGGATGAAGGGATTGCACACAATGTCCTTCTCTTTGGAGAATGACTCAAAATCTGGCCTTGGGAATGACAAGTGGAGAGCCCATGGACCCACCATGCACAAGCCACAGTCCTTGGTGGGAAAAGGCTGGAACTGAAGTCAAATGTCTGAGAAACAATCTCCCAGACTGTGTGTTAACTGCCAAATTGGTCATGAGCTTGGCAGAAATTATCTAACTGGTGAGCGCCAAGTGGACTGGAGAGAGTAGAAGCACTGCCTGGTGTCTGAGCACAGGCATTTGGGAGAATCTGTGTTCCTAGGCTCACAGGGCACTCAGGTCATTAGAGCTCTAACCTGGCTAGTGTGCCAATGCATTGCTGCCAGGAGGGCAGGTTTGATGGCTCTGAGGGACTCCAGATATGAGGAGACCACAGATTTGTTCTACCATTAGCCTTGGCAGAGGTGGGCCTCCATAGGAGAGAAAGTATGGAGACTGTGTCCTGCTCAATCCCCCTACTTCCCATTCTGTCTTCATGGAAGCCAGTCTTTATGGAAGCATAAGTTGGGTGAGAAGATGAAGGTAGCAGTGAGTGTTTTGATCATGAAGCTTCTGCTCAGTAAGTTCACTTAGAAATGAGAGAAAAGCAGCAATGCCCCAGGAGAGCTTTTTCTCTTGAACAGCATTGAGGAAAGAGTACAAGAAGCCTTTAGCCCGAGGTGGCTTTTTGTGTGCATAAGGGGAGACCAAAGATCTTCAGAGAGCCCAAGGAATACTGCTCCTGGGGGGAAGGGGCAGAGGAAGAGTGAGGAGAGCAAATGAGCCTAGAGTTTTGCCAGGGCTTTCTCTGTGTGTAACATAAAATGTGCATGCATACACACATACACATACACAAACACATTCTCTCTCTCTCTCTCTCTCTCTCTCTCTCTCTCTCTCTCTCTTTCTCTCCACCTCTCTCTCTTTCTCTCTCTACCAGAGGGACTGATTACAGGACCAGTTCTACAGCTACTGTGGGAGTATTTTGTTTTTAGACACCACATATTTCTATGCCTATGGAGAAATTGGGTTGTCTGAGAGCTGTCAGGTCACTCGGCACAAGGTCCCCACCCTTACCCCTTGGGAATCAGAGAAATCCCTATGGAATGGGGAGGTAGTTGTTCAGGGAAGAATCATGCCAGTCTCCAAGTTCTGCATCTCAAGGTGGTCTCTGGTCTTCTAACCTCAGGACCCTCAGAGGAGCTCTTGCTGATGACTGTCGATGTATCACAATCACAGGAGAAGTGGCAGGTAGGATGACAGCCTTTGGAGATACAACTTCTCATCACCAGCTACTCTGGGCTTCAAGAGATGACACATCTGCACTTCATGTCCCTCAAGTACATGTTTTCTTCTTGTCTTGTCCTCCTGGAAATGACTAACCTTGGCAAGGTACTGTGCACCGGCAGAACAATGTGGCTTTCTTTTTATTTCTATGAAATTCCTCGGTTGCTGCCTATGACCTGTTTGCAAAGACTGTTTCCAGCTGGGACAGAGGAATATACACAAGCAGTATATATTTTTTTAAATATTTACTTCATTGAAAATAAAGATAGGTATCTCATAGTTTCTTCCCATAAACTGAGCAATTTGTGTTTCCAGCTGGGGCATTTCTTGTCTTTACAGATCTGACAAATAATGCTTTTGTACCACAGATTTTTTTCCTTTAAAAAAATTTTTTTTAGAGAAGCCTTCATGTTCTGCACAAAATTGCTTTCCAGTATATTTGAATCACAGGGAAAAGATACAAACAACTGCTGATAATCAAAATGGGAGATAGATCTGACTACTGAAAGGTCATTTTAAGTTCCCTGTCTTGATGCTTTGGCGAAGTCCCAATGGGACCACTAGCCAGAGGAAACAAGAACCACTTTCAGATTCAAGACCTCATAAGCTTTCTTGTTGGCAGCACCTCAATCTCACACCTCTGTTCTGATGAGCCGAAATATATTGTCACCGGTGATGACACCTCACCAAGATGTTCTTTACAAACCTTGGAAGACATTGAATAAAGCTCTCACACCCTTCACCCCTAAAGCATCTGCCATGCAAGGTCACACTTCTCACTGCTGCTGGAGTCAGATGGGGCACAGCCTTTCGGAGTCCCCTCACTGTATTGAGAAGATTGCACTTCATTTCCATACCAGCTGGGGTCAAGCCAGGAACTAAAAACCACACCATTTAGTCTAAGAGAGAATTTACTATAAAGAATTGTTAACTATATATTTTGAAGAACTGAGAAGACAAACAGAATCTTTGGGTATTAAGGAGATAGAAACTGAAAGGAGCAATTATCCTAGGGCCAAGGGCACAAAGCACGAGATTGGAATTATTAAGATGTAGAGCTTTGAGGAGGCTGCAGGGAGCTGAAACTCTGACCTCCCAGAACAGCAACTAGCTGGTGAAGCTGTTTCTCGAGGGATGCAAAGAGGCTACTGGTACTGGGAAAACTGCAAACTGGACCCTACTACTGCAACTAGGTCAGACACTCACAGGAACAGGAGGCAAGGAAATGGGCTCCTTTTCCCTCCTCAAGCCTCTCTCCAGCACCCCCTATTGGAAGTGCCTGGCAAGCTGCAAGTGGCAAAGAAGAAATATAATTGGCAGCCCCCAGCGGCAGCATCAAAGGCTAAGAATTGAGGCGGAGAGACAATGGGTTAATAACTAGTACACTTGGCTAGGTCTCATTGCTTTGGCATCATTGGCCTACTTTCCCCTTTTCCCTGAGCCACCATTTAAACTGTGGACCAGCCCCTTTTGTTTCCTTAAAATGGCTGAGCTTAGGTGGAGAGTGGATTTCCGGGAACCTTCTATTTGAGAATACCAGCATGCCTCTGACCCAGGGCTTCTCAACACTATTGCCATCTGGGGCTGGATAATTCTTTGTTGCAGAGGGCTGCCCAGAGCCTTGTAGGATGTTGAGCAGCATCCCCGGCCACTACTCAGTAGATGCTTGTAGCACACCCCCTCCACCCCCGCACTCCCGCCACCACCTGCAGTCAATCAAAAATGACAACCAATAGAGTTTCCACACATTGCTAATGTCCCCTGGGAACAAAGACTCTGCCAGTTGAGAATCACTGCTCTAACCTCTCTCAACATTGTTAGCCTGATTTTTCTCCTGAAGATGAGAATAGTAAGAATGCCCATGCAGTCACATACTACTTTATAGTTTTTAAAGCTTTCTCTGCTTTATATAAACTTTATATTTGAATAGTCCCAGAAGGCAAAAAGAGACAGATACTATTGTATCCACTTTATAGGCTAGCAAACGGACTCAGGAGCATCCCCACCGCACCCCACCTTGGTAAACTCTATAGATAGAAACTATACTACCCTGGCAGCCCTCACCCTCAAAGTTTTAGCGGGAAGGGGGATGTTGGACAGCTGACTGGCAGAGAAAGAAACCTTTCCCTTGCCCCCTAGCTACCAATAATGTTCCTTTTATTCTTCTTTTAAAGTGTCCAGCTGCTGCCAGGAATACCATATAAAACATCTTTATGAAGTGAACACAGGCCCCAACAGCTTATACAAGCTGGCTCTGTCAAGAGCACCAGTGTTTCTAATTAATGCTTGAGTCCAGCATTCCATGCAAGCCCTACCTGCACTCTCTCCCTTAGGTTTGAACTTCTGGTTAACCTGCACAGGGGCCCTCGTGTTTATGACTAATAAATGCTCCTGATGTTTCTCAATGGGCCTGGGACAACAGAAATAAAACTCACTTCCAACTAGCTGTGTCCCAGCCTGAGCATGGACCCCTCGTAACAGTCACCCAGGAGAAAGCTGCCTTGCTCTGTGCTGTCCAGCCAAGTATCACTTGCAGACAAGTGCCTCTCCGAATGTGCTCAGCAGCAGGTGTGGGGCACAGCACAGGGAGACGCCTCATCACCCCACAGAGAAATTTTGAAAACGCCGGGCAGGTATAGTCACCTCCCTCCCCTCACTACATACTTTTAGCTATTCCTGAAGGCTGAGGGTGAGAAGGTCTTCACTGGCTAAGACAAAAGAGGAACAGATATGAAAATAAATTCTGGACACTCGTGCTCACATGCAAGCATGTTTGTGCGCATTGTGTGTGGGCATATGTATATGCAAACCCTGTGGTCTGATTAGCTAACTTCTTCACTGATTGATTACTTAGAATAATGAGGCATTAGAGCTCAGAAGAAACTCAAAGAACACTTTGCCCAACTTTCTCTTTTAATAGTGAAATTAAGCTCCAGAGAAAATAGGTGGCAAATCAAGTCCATAATCCACAGCCAATCAGTGGCTACATTTAGAACTAGAACTCCCCAGGCAAACAGGCTGCTTTCTGTGTCCCCTCCCCACCGCTCCCTGTCCCCCCTACACCAGCTGGAGAAGCCTCCCCCAGAGGGAAGGGACTGTTTGGTTAGTGCCTGCGCATTACCAAGTGACCAAGGCTGATCACCACAGAAGGTCATATATATCTTGGCCACTGGGAGAGGCTGACTCTTGAGTGAGAATTATTGTTACCCAGTCTTTATATTCCCAGTAGAGAATAAAACCATGGGAAATTCCTAGATGGGTTATACAAATGCTTGGAAATATTTATATTTCCCTCTACTTATTGGTGTTGAGCATTTAAAAATAAAACCTAAGTCTAAAACTTTGCAGCTCAGAATTGGTAAGTAAATAGGAATCCCTACTTTGGCAAGGATTGTGCTATAATTCTCTTGAAGTATTTGGCATTTATCATTATGCTGGAATGGCAATGGAACTGGCATTCCAGTGATACTTGTTAATTAAATGATTGGGAAAATGAGCCTATCTAATAGAAGAGTAATATGCAAATTGACCATCAATCCAACACACAAGATGGCTGCTTCCATGTGGTCAAAGATGGCTGCCCCATGTGGACACAAGATGGACAGCAGGGGAGGGCAGTTGGGGGGGGGGGGGAACCAGGCCTGCAGGGAAGGGCTTTTGGAGGGGACCAGGCCTGCAGGGGAGGGCAGTTGGGGGTGGGGGAGGGACCAGGCCTGCAGGGGAGGGCAATTGGGGGGGACCAGGACTGCAGGGGAGGGCAGTTGGGGGGGGGGAACCAGGCCTGCAGGGGAGGGCTTTTGGAGGGGACAAGGCCTGCAGGGGAGGGCTTTTGGAGGGGACAAGGCCTGCAGGGGAGGGCAGTTGGGGGGGACTGGGACTGCAGGGGAGAGCAGTCAGGGGGGGACCAGGCCTGCAGGGGAGGGCAGTTGGGGGTCCAGGCCTGCAGGGGAGGGCAGTTAGGGGCAACCAGGCTGGCAATGGAGGGCAGTTAGGGTTAACCAGGCCAGCAGGGGAGCAGTTCGGTGTTGATCAGGCTGGCAGGGGAGTGGTTAGGGGGTGATCAGGATGGCAAGCAGAAGAGGTTAAGGGCAATCAGTCAGTCAGGCAGGCAGGCAGGCAGGCAGGCGAGCAGTTTGGAGCCAGCAGTCCTGGATTGTGAGAGGGCTGTCCGACTGCCCGTTTAGGTGGGATCGGGCCTAAACGGGCAGTCGGACATCCCTCAAGGGGTCCCAGATTGGAGAGGGTTCAGGCTGGGCTGAGAGACCCCCCCCCCTTTGCACAAATTTTGTGCACTGGGCTTCTAGTATAAAAATAAAGATAGCAAGGTTTTAAATGACAAATTGACATCTAGGATCAGGCCTTTTAAATATAGTAAAGGAATTTTCTTATCTCTTTGTTGATTATCACAGCACACCTGGAGGGTGGCTCTCCTCAAGCAGTGGGAATATCCCTGGTTGATGAAGAACAGTGTGTCCTCAGACTTTTTACAACCTAGAGGATGCTGGTCAGTATAAAGCCTCAATGATCCTGAGAGATGATGATCATTTGATTTGGAGTGCACTTCCAAGCTGGGTGACCCAAACTGCGTAACAATCCCGAGGTGGTTGTGAGGAGGAGACCAGGCAATATAATGTAGTGGTGCAAACAATAGAGTGCTGTCCAAAAGGTGGTTGTCCTTGGTGTGGGACTGGAGCAAACCCATCCAAATGCAGGCTTTGGAGGTGGTTTCCCAGAGTCACACGAGCATGCAGGCACTGTGCAGCCACATGCTTGACAGCTGCAACTGCTTGAATTTAGGAGGTGTCTCAGAGCAAAGAAAACTTCCTAATTCAAATATACATTTCAGTTGAGAAATCATAAAGAGTAAGGACTAACTAGCTACTGGTGTGTCTGGAATTGTAAAATAAATATTCTTACAGTTCGCTTATGAGGAAACCAAATTATAACAACCAAAAAAGCCATTAGTTCAGAAAAGAAAATAACAGTGTTAAAGATAGAAGAAAATGACTGCCCAAATTCCTAATTACCTAGAATTATTCACCTTTACTAGTATTTTGGCATACTTGTTTCGAGACTTTCTTCATGATTTTAAGAATATTAAAAAGTAATGGCACAAAGGATGCATAGATGAGGCAAAGATCATGAATGTCTGACACAAGTGACTAAAGTGAGGGACACATTGGGCTAGCTACAACTCCTTGTTTTATGGATGAGGAGAAGGGGGTCAAGAGTTCCTTGCTCACAGGTCAGCCTACAGTCACAGGAACACCTGAGAAACCCCTTCACCTGCTCCCAGCACGGAGACTGTGCAGCCCGCCGAGGAGTGTGTGCTCTCCACAGAACAGCCTCTCCACAGCACATCCTGCTGTGGTACCGCTCACTTGCCTTAGCACTAGCAGTGCTCCGAGTGCCATGAATGCTATGAGAGTGCTATGAGTAATCTCTTTTCATGCTAGCCCTACTGACTTGACTCTTCCTGTTTTACTGCGTCACAAGTTTTGCCAACATGACAATCTCCATTTATTCTTGGCATGTCGAGAAAGCTCTTTGTTACCAGGAGCCGTTACCAAGCCCCTGATCCCTGGAAGGCTGGAGAAATGAAGTCCTACCTAGGCTGGGGCTGAGAAGCAGCTGAATGGTTCCTTTGCCCAGCAGGAAGGAAGCAGCGAGGGTGGGCGAAAGAGGTTCCCATGGCAGAGCAGGACAGCTCTCAGGCTCCCGTCCGTTCTGCTGGAGTGCCTTCTGTTTTTCATTTGAAAGAGGGCCTCAGAACCAGCCACACTCCCAAGCCTCGGGTAATTGCTGATTTTTACACCTACTGGCTGCTTGGGATCTTCAGTGAGTCTGCTTTGTTCTAATTAGTTCAGACAAGCAACTGCTGAAGTGTGACAAATTTCTTTTACTGTTTCAAATGAACCCGTATTGAGATCCTGTCTTGCTGGTTGGAAAGAAAGCACAACAAACAAACCTAGAAAAATAACCAAGGGAGTACAATATGGCTAAAAGTAAGATAAAATATAAAGCATTAGCTTAGAAATATTTCTAAGGTTATAATATTTGAAAGACAAAATACAGAATAAACATACAGGTGCACATATACCATGACGTACAGTATCTAATTTGCAGCAACATACTGTGGGAAAAAGCTCGGCAAATGGGACATTTCTCCTGCAGTCTGGCAAAAAGCCACCGCTGCACTCTGACTTGGGAAAGAAGCCTGTAAACACTGTGGTTGTGTCTGGTTTTACGTTACAGATTATTTGCAGATTTCTAGCTTTGATTATAGTTTAGCTTTTTAGATTTTATCACAGAAACATATTTCAAAGAGCCCCCGCATGCAAATGATGGTGGAGAAGCTTGTAAAAACAAACTCTTGGGCTTCTTTAAGCCTAAGAAAACCAAAATAAAAACACTGGACAAGCTGAGGACCACCCCCATCCCTCACCCCACTACCACTGACCAGGCTCATTTCTCCAAGTTTGGTTCTGTCTGCTGAGCTCTTGGTGTTCTGCAAACAGAACGTTTGCTCACTAGGGTGAACGGTGGAGGGAAAAGTCCAGTCAGCACCAGCTCCCAAATGCTTTGAAAGGGTGGGTTAAGCTTGCTCAGTGGCAGCGGAGAAAGGAACAGAGGCAAAGGCCCATTTTCCTTTTGTACAACGAGGCATAGGTCATTTATAGCTATGCACAAAGCCCAGGGTACCGCCTACCCCCAACACTGTGTTCTGCAGAGGGGACACGGACATCAAAGCTAGCTCGAGAAAGAAGAGCAGCCACAGAGATTCCCTGCTGCCTGAATAGGGGTTTGGGAAGAAGCTAGCTCTGCAGACCCACCCCACTTGCCAAGTTTACAGAGCAAGTTTGATCTGCAGCATTCATACAGGGGGGCACCTCGGGTGTTGGCATTCTGGTGCCAATGGGTTCAGACTGTGTCCTGGGTCTTCCCTGGGGGCAGCCTCTGACCTCACTAGTGAATGCACATGTTCTGAGGACCTATCATGCTGACTTCATGGTACTAGCATTAAGAAAAAGAAAAAGGTAAGAGTGAGTTTAGGGGGAAGGTTGCAAGTCCAGCTCTTACTAGACTGTGGGGCTGTTTGGGGGTCTTTCCAGATACCCTGCTCCTAACCTTTCCCTGACTTTGCCCTGCTCTCCCACACGAGCCAACGCTTTGACGTTCTCCCTCCCTGCCATAAAAGTATCTCTCTGCTTCTCCCTTCTCAGGAGAGCTGCAAGCTTTCCAAAGACAACCAAGGGCATAGGGAGAGCAGAATTGTGGGCTCCCGTGAAAAGATGCTTTCTGCTGGAGGGTCCCACCTGGTGTCTGAGAAATTTCATGCACAGGGGAGGCCACCCTTGCTGGGAGGAACCCTGGGATAAGGGTGAGGAGAGGGCACAGTGAGGAAATCTCTGCAGAAACAGCCATTCTGGACTTCCATTGGCTGTTCTTGTCATTTCTAGCCAGGTGCCACTATCGTCACATTACCTTTCTGAGTCTTAGCTTCCTTGCCTGTAAAATGGAGTTACTGATTGATCCCTGTCCTCTCTCTGTGTATGAGGTCATGTATATGAAAGTGCAGAAGTAGAAGGTATCCTACTACTCTAAAGGGCTGAATAGACACCAAGGTATCCAAGGAGGTCCCATACAAGCACTGTCTCAGAACATAGAGAATTAGGCTCAGTTGTTGCTGAAAGAGTGCGATGCTTCACCTTGTAGCCCATCCCCAAAAGGCAAAGAAATAGGCCTTCTGTGAAGTGAGACAGAGCCCCCAAGCCAGCCTGCCACCCCCACTTCCCCTCAGGATCGTGAGGGAAAGTGCCTGTTTTCTGTGCTGAACTGAAACACGTATCACTTTGTGCCAAGTTCTGGGTGCTTGGGTTTCCATTCCTGAGGGGAACAGGATCAGCCGGAGCTGGTTTGACTTGAGAGGAACCTACAGAAAATAATTTAAGAAGATAATTAAGGGAGATTTTTCCAGTCTGAAAATGAGGCCCATGGGTCTTTGAAGATGACATTATTCTCTCATATTCAGAAATAAGTACAGAAAAAGAGCCTCGGCTATAACCTGTTAGTACACTTGGCTGTGCACAGACCCTCTTAGCTCTTTGATGCCTTCACCTTTGCCCAGAGCCCCGGCTCTGCAGACCAATGTGCTGGCCTCCAGGACTCTCCTTCCTGGCACCCAGGAATCATGCGCAGCCTGGGTCCTGCCTGAGTCTGTACTGCTCTGGTCTCCCACTCTTCTCTCCAACCTATTAGATTTACCCACAAGTGTTTGAATTATCATTGGAACTATAATTATAAATTAATTCCCACTGAGGTAGAAGGCAATTCTTTGTGTGTCACCTCCTCCCCATAAATAGTTTTCATTTTAACAAATGGTTTGACCCAAAAAGGTGAAAATAGTTTCAAAATTCAGCATCCAGAGCTATCTGCTCAGGAATTTGTATTTAGTACTCATTCAATACCTAGGACAGAGTAACCAGAGTGATGGAACATAGAATAAAATCTAGTTCAACCTCTACAGTTAATAGGCCCCAAGCCCAGTGACTATTGGATGAAGAAATGAATTCATGAATGAACGAGGGAATGGAGCTGCAGAGCTGGAGCCATCACTCCAGACAATGTAGGGTTCCAAGCCAATGCCCTGATATTCTAGAGCAGTGGTCGGCAAACTCATTAGTCAACAGAGCCAAATATCAACAGTACAACGATGGAAATTTCTTTTGAGAGCCAAATGTTTTAAACTTAAACTTCTTCTAACGCCACTTCTTCAAAATAAACTCACCCAGGCCGTGGTATTTTGTGGAAGAGCCACACTCAAGGGGCCAAAGAGCTGCATATGGCTCGCGAGCTGCAGTTTGCCGGACCACTGTTCTAGATGAAGGAGCTGAGGCTTAGAGAGACAACAACCTACCAAAGTTCAACCATGACCGGTGACAAAGGAAAGATGAGGGCGCAGGTCTCCTGATCCTGTGTCCTCCATAGATGAGTCCCCCTACTCCCAGCACCACAGGCTGCTGGAGTCACAGGGAAAGAGCTCTGACTGGGTAGGACCCCCACCTCTTTCCTCCTCGCGGTTCCCCGGCGCCATCTGCCAAGTCTCGCTTTGAAGCAGGAGGCAGCTTTCATCACTCCCACGACTAATATGAGGGAAGCATCATAACACGAGTCTGGGAGAGAAGCACCCTCGCTTGGTTCTCACGAGTCCGGTTTTCTGTTCCTTGGCGGTCATCCTATCTCTGATCAGTGTCCGGTAAACAGAAAAGAGCCTGCTTTATGCCATCACAGATAAAGTGACACCAGTTAAGGGCTCCATGTTTCACTCTTTCTTTGAAATGAATCCTCCCTCCCATCACTGGTTTTTGTCTCATGAGAGGAATGTGTGTGTGTGTGTGTGTGTGTGTGTGTGTCCGCATGTGCGGGGGGGAGGGGGAGGTTGGGGGGTGGGGGTGTCTTTTTTAACATCCAAACACAGGAAAGTGCCATGCTTTTGCTGCTGGGAGGGAAGAAGGGAAGTGGCGTGGGGAAAGTGTATTGGGATGTCTGGAAGGATTAAAGCAACACTTAATTTGAGAGCATGTCCGTCATTATCGCTTTTGGGGCACGAAATGATCACTCCAGAGGGAAAGCAATGGCCTCTGCGTGGTTCCAGTGAGTCCAGATGCAGGATGTGGGCAGAACTGTCTCCAGCAAAGGAGGGGGTGCTGTTTGCTGCATTTCATGTTCTGGTGTCACTTCCTCAAGTGAGAGCTGGCCTTTGATGCCCCCTGATCTCTAAAATACAGAATCAGGTGGTCTCAAAGAATAGAACCCTCCTTTCCCAGGTATCGCGATAGAGAAGCACCTCGACTGCTTTCTAGTGCCCATGGGACAGGGAGGTCTGAATCGCACATGCTCCTCGTGGCTCTGAGCTGCCCTCACGGGAACACATGAAAACAATTCTTGTTTCTGTTTGCAGTTAGAGCCTAAAACTCAGCTTGGTAAGTTGTACGTTGAACCCATGTATACACAGAAATAGCCTCCAATTATTTCACTACTTAACCTCACACAAAAATTCAGTTTGTGCATGGTTTTCCAGTTGTTGACATATAATACAGAAAGTACTGTATGTACAGAAAGCACAGGGAGAGAGAGGCTGTGCTTCAAGATGGGGTGTGGGTCAGGAGAAAACAGGGGAGGTGTGGTGAGCTCTGCCCCATGCATCTTAAAGCTGCTGCCCTTTACTCAATGACACAGTGGGCATCCTTTGAAGAAATTATATTTCTTGAGGTCAAATCACAGCTTAAGGACAAAATTTTGTTTCTACTAGGCAAGTTTTTGTAATATGAATTGGATATGAGAAGTCAGTTCATTATGGAGTATTCTTGCTTCACATGACTTGCAAATATGCTTTCAGCTAACACAGTGTCCTGCCTGGGAAGTAGCTCCACACCTAGCAGGCAGCCAGGGCACACAGCACCTGCTCAGGGTCATTGTTTCTTTTCTTTTCCATTGATGATTGTCAACTCTGCTGCAATTTACTTTTCTGACCTTGAAACTTGTTTGTTTTTATCTGAACTTACAGCTACTCAGGGTTTTCTAAATGTTTAGGGTTTTGTTTTTTTTCCACTCCATTTTTTATAAACCGGTTTATTACTTTTAGGTTACAAAAACAAAAAGCTTACAAAGATATCTTTGTTGTTGAAATTCCTGCTGAAAATAAATACATTTAGCTGGCAGCCTAAAATCTAGCTCTTACCCACTCCTCCCACCAACAACAACTTTTTCTCATTGAGATGATCTGTATAAAATGTGATTTAAAAATAACAATATGAAGTGTTTTTAGAAACACAGCTATTTTATTAGAGTAATAGTTGGCTTAATTTTTTTAAAATCTTCATCCAAGGATATGTTTTTACTGATTTGAGAGAGAGAGAGGAAAAGAGAGAGTGAAACATCCATGTGAGAGAGAAACATCGATTGGTTGCCTCACATAGGCATCCCGATCTGAGATCAAACTCGCAACTTAGGTATGTTCCCTGACCTGGAATTGAACCTGCAACCTTTTGATACATGGGATGATGCTCCAACCAACTGAGCTACTCAGGGAGGTCATACATTTCTAATAATTAAAATTGTTCAAAAAATAAATAAACTGCCTTGGAATGGAGTGATCTCATCAGTGAGCGATTTCAAGAAAAAAAAAAAAAAAACACACAAAAAAACTAGATGACTTCCCGCCAGGAAGGTTGGAAAGGGGACTCTCTTATAATGTTAAGATGTGGCACTCTCCATTTGGATCTCAAGAGTATCCCTGATCTCAGGGAGCACATGGCCCAGTGGGAGTGATCAGAGGCAGAAAGTGAGGAAGTCAAGATGAATGTGGTGGGCCAGATACAGGAGACCTTGACCTTGTCTTAAGAAGCCTGTTGCAGTCACGCTTCTCCTGCAAGATCAGCTCCTTCTAGTTGATTTCTACACTCTTCTAGTTACATATATAAATTCACTTTAGTTTATTGAACCTCTCCCCTGGCAGAGCCTGAAAAATCTTCTCCATCTGGTTCTCAATGAATGCTCTGTATTCTGTATTCTGAGCCACCTGTGAAACCTCAAGTTAAGTGAAATTTCTCAGAAAACCTGATCCTATTGTTGAATTGTAAATCAGCGAATGAGATACAAGACGCCTTAATGAGCCAATTAATTAGGAGTTGTTTAATGCGAATGGCCCAGAGGGAGGTGTCTCTTCCACATCTCTGAGCAACACATACAGGAAGTTTCCTGTATTTATACTTTTTTGAGCTTCTTTGTTTGCAGCTCTTACAAATAGCTCTGTGTGTTATTGTTACAGACAGTTGGAACCTTGAATACATAATGAGTTAGTACTTGGCATAAGAATACGGGAATTATTATCAGTATTAGTCTATATTAGTCTATTGGATGGCTAGCTTGCAAGGTCAGACAGTTAAGTTTTTATCTTTTTCTATTATTCAAACTAAAAACAAAGTCATTTTATAGAATAAGAGACTGTCTTAAAGTGACAGAGTTTACAATGACAGAGTTTACAGGACTAGGGACTATCTAACAATAGTAGAGAATTCAAACAGCAGTTTTATACTATGCTTCACTATCACCTGTATTTGGTGCAAAGCTTGAGAGCACCAATCATTGAAAACCTCACCTAGTGGTGTGAAAGGAAGGCCTGGTGTGTCTGCCTGTAAGATGCCAAGTCACTTTGAGAAAACTCCCACCACTTGGCCTCTTGTGACTACGAATCCACATGTTTTCTACTAATGTACCCTTCATTCACCAAAATACTATTTTGTAAGAGCTTTTTGGTGTTTAAGAAGCCTGATGGTCTCTGGAGCCTTTTCCCGCTTTGTGCCATGAACTTGTGTGCTCCTAGCACTTAATGGTACCAGTAGCCAGAGAGGGTCAAATCTGTGCTTGCCTTCCTGGAGCTATGAGAACAGCTTTGTAAGCAGTCCCTTGCCCCAACCTTCAGGACAACTGTGATAATGCCAGGTGGTAAGAGGGCAAGCCACTTTTCTTTACTCCTTTTGTCCTGCCTCTAGGGATGGTCCAACTCCACCGGAAATTCAATAAATCATACCATTCATTCACTTCTTCATTCAACAACCATTTAATAAGCACTTACTATATACTGGGCATTGTCCTGGTGTTGGGCATCCAAATATGAACAATGCTTAGTTCTTGCCCTTGAATAACTCGCATTCTAGTGGAAAATGAGAAATGCATAAAGAGGACATTCCAGAATGGGTGGTAAGTACAGTGCCAATAGAATGCAGAATATTATATAATTAAGATGGGGCACCCAACCTAGACTGGGGTGAAAGACAAGTACAGTCATGTGTCACTTAACAGCAGGGATACATTCTTAGAAATATGTCATTGGGTGATATCATTTTTTTTTGGAACATCATAGAGTGCACTTGAACAAACCTAGATGGTGTAGCCTACTACACACCTAGGTTATATGGTATTGGCTATTACCAATCTATTTTTCTCTTTAAAAATTACAAGCTTTGCTCTTTAGCCTCAGAATTGTTCCAGCAGCTGCAGGCTGGCCCCAGCTCCAATTCAGGCTGTGTGGGGAGCCAGAGCACTAGCTCTATAATCTGGAGCTTTGCTGCAGGTGAAGAACTGCTGACTGGCTGAGAAGACATGAGGGGTTTCATATGCTGATATATTTTATATGTAATTCAAGGACAATTTTAAGAAAAATTATGTTATTCTTTCCATATAAATTAGAGATGATAATATTTAGTGGAGGTTTCAAATTCCATCTTTCTTTTTCTGCCTCAGTTACTAACAGAATTTTTAAATCTTTTTCCTGATGATAAAGGTAACACCTTTATAGTAGAAATTTTAGTTCACTTAACAATAATACGTTGAAGAACGTGGAAATCACCTCTAACATTACCCAAAATTACAAATTCAACATTTTGGGTATTTGCTTCTCTGATTCCCTCCAATTAAGTCAAATACTGTGTTAAATTGTATAGATGTTTTAAGTCTCATGGTGAATAATCTACAGAGGACTTTCTATTAATGACTGAACCTCTTCATTTTGTACTTCCAGGCTTCAGGGTCAAAAAGTGCCTAAGCTAACCATGAATTCCTTCATTCAAATAATGGCCAGCTGGTTGGCTATATCCCACCTGCAGATGGACAGAGCACGTAGGCAAGGTAAATCCCCTTGTGTCGACTCTGCTCTTTGCCTGCACCACAGGGCCTTTTGACCCCTCTTCCATGAAGTTACCAACTTTTAATATCTAGAAGAGGAGAACCCTGTTTTCTACCTCACATGAGTCATGAGATTTTCTTATAAGATATGAGGAAAGGCAGAAAGCAGAATTTTCTTAGTTTTTCTAAAAACTAAAAGGAAAATCAACTTTACTCTTTTCTTTCCAAGTGTGATAAAATACTGTCTTTTTCTTTTTCTTTTTTTTAAAAAAAAGAATACTATTTTTCTTTGTACTAGTGTGCTAGTATATTCTTCATGGTTGGAGTTAAAATTTGAATTAGCATTTGCAAATACATTTAAAAGATCTTGTTTAAACTCTTTGCCACTCAGAATTCAGTATCATTCAGCTATATATCCTGAATAACTTAGAATCAAATATAATTCAATTCCTATCCTTCTCTAAAAGTGGCAGGGAACTAACCATGATCAAAGAGAGAAATAAAAATCAGGATGCTGTGTGACCCTCAACAGGTTTTAGAACCTCTTTTAGCTAAAGTTTCCTCATGGTAAAATAGAAATGACAAGATTACTTACAAAAATGTCCACAATGCCTCACTCATGGTATCTAGACCCTTTGTAATGTGACTTTGTGTCCCCTTCCATCAAGTAGTGAAGTCTATTTCCCACTGATCTGAACCTTGTGACTTGCTTTGGACAATAAAATATGACAGGAGTGACAATGTGCCAGTTCCAAGCTTGAGAATCCTTAGCTGCTTCCACTCTCCCTTAGAACATACTCAGCCACCACGTGCACAAACCAGGCTAGTTTGCTCAGGAATGAGAAATCACTTGGAGCAGAGACAAGCCATCTCATTTGAGGCTATCTTAGACCAGTCATCCTCAGTCAAAGAGTATCCGGCCACATATGCAAGGAGAAACCCAATCAAGACCAGAAGAAGCACCCAGCTGAGCCCAGCTCAAATTTTTGAGAAGCAAAATTGTGAGCTTAAAAAAGATTATTGTTGTTTTATATCATTAAGTTTTGAGGTAGTTTGTTATATAGTAATGCTAATTGATAGCTCATATAAGCTTATTGAGAAGTTAAATAAAATATTGTAAAATATTTTAACTGTTTCTAGTCCTATGTAAACTCTGTTTGTTTTCATAACCAACATCATTAATAAAATTTTAAGATGTATTCACAATTCCATAATTTAACTGGAAAGAACAAAAAGAAAAGTCTCAAATATTGTGTTTAGTGGAATATTTTCACTTTTTGACTTGTATTTCAGCTCAAATCTGAATCCTGATCCAAGGATATTTTTTTCATTGATTTTTAGAGAGAGAAAGAGAGAGAGAGAGAGAGAGAGAGAGAGAGAGAGAGAGAGAGAGAGAGACATTAATGTAAGAGAGACACATTGGTTGCCTCCTTCACATACCCTGACAGGGGCTGGGAATTGAACTTGCAACTCAGGTATGTGCTCTTAATCTGGAATCGAATCTGTGACCCTTCAATGCATGGGCCAATGCTTTAACCACTGAACACACTGGCTAGGGCTGCACTGATATTTTTGTTGTAATGCTAATAGCACCCAGCGTGACTAGAATCTCTTGGCATATGAACAAGTATTTTTGCTGAATGACAGGGCTTTAACCTTACAAGTACTTGTTCTTTTTCCAGAGAAATTATAAGTGTTCAAACTTTTTAAAAACAAGTATCATTTGATTTGCTTAGACCCCCCCCGCACCCCCCCCCCCAGTAAAAAGTGTATTATGTCAAGACCAGATATGTCATAAGCAAAATCTACACATTTCACTATGTATGCTGAAAATCAGCTGAGTCATCCAGGGTGAAGTCAAATATAATTTCAGAATTGAAAAACAGCTCTTGTTCTTTCCTGTGGTAACAAGTACCTAATATATATTTATATTTTTGTATAATTATTCATAATGTTAGATTATAAAAATTACTATTTTATGAATGTAACTTTTCTAAAACTTGTTGGAAGTGATTTTATTTGATTACCTGTGTAACAAAAAATCTAGAGAATAACAAACCAGCTAAAGAAATTGCACACCTGGGATTGCTTTTTCACAAATTGTGGAGACTAAAGACATCCTCTCTGCTTGTCTTAGAAAGTATATAAGATTGCCAAGGGCTGCTGGAATACATCTCATTTGCCAAATCTTTTATTATAATTTTTTTTTCCTATGACTATGTGTCAGTAAAGCAAACTTCACTTTATAAATAATAGGACCTTACAATTGTTTCATGGATTTTGGTTTACAAAATATGTGATACATCATGTCATTGTCACTTTTTAAACCTCCAACTATCCAAAGAGGCACATCAGTGATATGTGATTATCTCCTTTTACAAAGCAAGCAAATGAGAGAGAACATTAGTACGATAAAGATCACCTACTTGGTAAGTGGCACCACTAGGTTCAAACCCAGATTTTCTGATTCCAAGTTTTGGGCTCCTTCCATAGCATACCATCTGAATCTCTATATGCCACATGAATTAGTTATGTGACCTTGGACTTATTTAACCTTTCTGAAGTTTTAGTTAAGATTAAATAATCCTCATGGAATTTTAGTTAAGATTACATAATCCATGTAAACTGCTTAGCACTAGAAGTGTTTAATAAATGTTAATTGTCATTACTATTTTGGTATTAATGCTGCTATTGTTAGCCTGGCAATAGTCTGAGGTAGCTAGAGTCCCACTTGAGATTTCAGGGTCTGAGATTGTTCTTAGAATTCTTGTGGGGATGCCAATTTCCCCCATTCTTTTGATTGGATGTTTGGATACTGTACAATTCCACCTCAAAGTGGAATGAACAAAAAATGAGGCATCATAGACTGTGTTTACTATCTTCTGCAGTTCAGGCTATGGGAATATGGGAGCAGCAAAGGAGTGTTAAGTAGATATTTTTCTCCCAGCTGGTACTGCTTAATTGCATGAAATATTTCCTCTTTAGTGGAGATATATTTGTGATAGAGAGGAATTCAGTAAATTTAATCTATTCTTAGACCACCTCCAAAGGATATTGAATTTGATAACAATCCTTCATAAAGCAACCAAAAGAGCAAGGGTTTCTGAGGTAGACATTTTCCATTGAAAATTGTTCTAAACAATGAAAGAAGATAGTACTTGTATTGGTTTGATCTCCACCTAACTATTCCCTTTTATCCTACAGTTACATAGACATTAACTGTTGCTATTTAGTCTCATCTTAAAAATTCCTCAACTTAGAAAAATTACTAGAACTTCTTGTGAGTTCCTATAAACACAAGGGAGTGTGTGTTATATGTGTTTTCTTTTCTCTTTGCCCTGAATGCTCACCCCATTCCACAACCTGATTACTTAAGACTTATTTCAGGCATCACCTCCTCTAGAAGTCTTTTGAAAGTGCATCCTCTCTGTCTTTTGTCCTCTTCCCAAGTTAGCTGGGGTTAGAGTCTCCCTCTTGGAATTATCATAATTCTTCACACATTTTTCTACTTTGTCCCTCACCACATGGTGTTAAACTGTCTGTTTATCTGTGTGTTTCCTCAACTCCACTGTGAGACCTTTGAGTGCAGTAACTATGTCTTATTCACCTTTGAAAACTACTACAAGTAGAACGCTGAGCACAGAGTGTTTAATAAATAATCTTTAAGTGAATAAGCTTATTTGTCAGATTATTTCTTTGCCTCCACTAAAAGGGTTACTTTTGAGTAAGATGTTTGAACTAATTACTTTAAAATCTATCCCACTTTAATCTTTTTCCAAAGGGTATATTGAGAATTTCTAGCTTATAGCTCATGTTAATGGCAAATTTTTCTAACTTGCTTGTGCACCATTTTGACCATTGTTCCTAGGGAATAAAAAAGTACAGATAAAACAAAAGAATACACAGTGAAAACTGTATGTGTTCATAAATTTTATGCACATTTATTCATGTCATTAAATATAGATGTGTATTTGGGTATAATATACATTATGCATAATATGTACGTGTATATCTATATATGAATCTATGTTGTATATATTTATCAATTTCTCATCATTCTGAAGCTGATGGCAATAGCTTTTGGTGCTTGAGATTCTTCTTGTGTACATTCAGTCTCAAGTTTTACTGAGTATTTCTGTGAGAGCAGGTCAGACCCACAGTGAGTAAGCTAGGGCAATGGTAGGAGCTCACCTTTCTTACCCAAGGGGGCCCATCAAACCTCATCAAGGTATTTTATTAATTCTAGGAACCACCTTCCCCAGATTTTAATTATGTTATTTGCAGAAAGCAGAACCTATTGCCAACAGTTTTTGCTTGAATAAACTTTTTTGTTCCCTTCTTACTATATGTGGATGGACAACACCAGAGCTAGTGATTGGCACATTAAAAATGTTGAATTAAATCAAATGAATTGTTCCATTTTAGAACTAAGGGAAGCATAAAATGATACCCAACTGAAAATTTTCTTCTGAAACCTTCCTAAATCCAAACTGAATTTTTAGAATTACAGAGAAGACAGTCAGTTGGTTAAGAGAAAAACTCTGAAAGGAACTCAACTTATGATTGGATACCAAGTCTTTTTTTTTAATTTCTTTATTGATTAAGGTATTACATATGTGTCCTTATCCCCACATTGCCCCCCACCCCCCACTCATGCCCTCACCCCCTGTTGTCTGTGTCCATTGGTTAGGCTTATATGCATGCATACAAGCCCTTTGGTTGATCTCTCCCCCTTACCCCCACCCTCCCCTACCTTCCCTCTGAGGTTTGACAGTCTGATCGATACTAAGTCTTCAACCTCATCAGGAAATTGCTAACTGGTCCCCAGAGATTAATCTAATTTTGTGGAATTACACCTCTGAGTTAATTTGAAGATTTTTATTTTTTATTTCAACCAAAATCTTAAGTGTCACTCTTACAATAGAAAGAATTGAAGAAGTGCACCCATCATTTTCAAGTAAATGTTATTTCCTGGGGTGGGACAAGGGCAAAAACAAACAAACAAACAAACAAAAAACTAATGAGAAAATGGAACAAATAAATTCAACCTGCTTTTCTTATAGATAGATTTTTTAAAGCTTGTTCACAAGATACAGAATTTCTACCAGATCTCCCCATTCTGGCCAATTACAGATTAAAGAAGGGAAAGTGCTTGGCATCTAAAGGAATACAGTGCTCTGCACAATTGTTTCCCCTCCCCCATGCTCAGGTCTCCCCTCCCCTTCCTGTGAGATCGGTTCCAGCTCTCCTACAGTGGCTCTTTGCTAACCTGCCTAGTTAGATAGGTCTTTCATGGTCCAGCATAAGCCACAGGAGAGATTCTGTAGACTTGTCAGCCTTCTATCATCATTCCCTTGCTTGTAATTGCAGACCTGAAGGTGTGTCTCTGTTTATCATTTGTAATGTGTTGATGAACACTGTACATCTCCAGAAATTTTCCAAGACTATCTCAACTCATTTTTACTGCCAAGACATAGGACCTCGAGACACTTTTTTCAAATACATTTCCTTTCATTTTATATGCCCCTGAGTATTTCCAGGAAAATATTATCCATATGTTTCTGTTTTGTATCCACTTATCTCATCCCACTGTTTAGCAAGAAAAATTGGTTTTATGAAGAAGTCTCATAATCTTACTTTCCTTTTCATTGGGGGAAAAATTGCCATAGTCTTAACCAAGTTCAAGTCTGGCTAGAGACTCAAAGCCACAGGCATTTAACTTTGCAAATACTATTTTCTTCTTCCTAATCACAGAGGCCAGGCTGGAGACTGAGGGAAGGCAAAATCATTCTAATAGCAGAATGGACAGAGCAGAAGTAGCCAAGTCAATTAACCATCATGCAATTTATATTCTGTTCACAGCGTTTTCTTGAGTACTTAAAATGTTTTTATACTCTAACCCCAAAACTCTACTCCTAGGAAATTGTCCTAAGGGCATGGTCAGATTAATGGACATTGTAATATTATTTATCATAGTGGAAAATTTTAATTTATCTGACACAAATATCCAACAATATGTTGAGTAAAACAAATTATAGCATTCCAAAACATGAAATACTATGCAACTATTAATGAATATTTAATAAAAGAAATTAAGTGACATAGGAAAATGTTAATAACATATTAAGAAATGAGGTAAGTTACACAAAAGTGGCATGACAGTTTTTAAATTATTAATGGGAGAGAACAAACTGATGAACTGTGTTTTCCATTGCCATCTGTACGCTATTTGCTCCAGAAAAAAGGGAGTTTCACTCCATATCCCAAGAGTGCAGGCAGAGCTTGGAAGAGGATGGAGGCTGTGGCCTTTGAGGAGAAAAGAATGTTGATTCTCCTGGAGGAATTGGAGGCCCTGGGACTGGAAGGGAATAGGGGGTTGCAAGTTTCAACAGGAACTGAAGCCCAGGATGTTGCTAATGTGCAGTTCCAAGGAGGAGATGCCAGGTGAAGAAGGTGACCATGAGAGCCCTCAAGCATTAGAACTAAGTGCTATAGTTTATCATTATCTTTATCCCTTCCTCTACTGAATAATCCCCACTAAGATATAAACACACATATCTCTCAGGTTAGAACAAACCTCCTTCACCCCATATTTCTCTCTTCACTTATACAAGTTTGCCCACAGTAGATTATCTCCCTGCCTGGATTATGTGTACTCTACAATCCACTGGCATCTGTGTTTGCCCCACCACAGTGGCATAGGGAGTAGGAGACTGCTCTGAGCACCATCACCCAGGATTTCTTTGCTCCCTCTCCTATGGTGTACCACCTCTCTGCCTCATTCCAGGCCTTCGAACTAAAGCCACCCACTCTGAGTTTCCGGGATGTCTTGGTCTGCCTCACTGTGTGTTTCTTCCCATCCTCCTGAGCCAGCTTCTCTTCATCAAATTCTAAACATGGATCTACTAAGGACTCAATCTGGCTCTCTTTCCTCTCCCTGCCTTCTCTCCCTAGGAAATACCATCCATTTCCAGATATTTACATATCATTTTTATTCAAGGTCATTTTCTTACCAGTGTAGGTTGTTATCCTAACTTTTAGACTTTATTCCATTCCATATAAAATGTATTAAAATGCACCTTTTTTGAAGGAACTGGAGTGCATTTTTTTTGTATTATGTAAAATATATACAAAATTACAATTTACATTTTAACTATTTTTAAGTGTATGATCAGTGGCATTTGTTACATTCAAGTGTTATGTAACCACCACCACTATTTCTAAAACTTTTCATCACCCCAACAGAAACTCTGTATTCATTAAGAAATAACTCCCCATTTCCCCTGCTCCCAGCCCCTTGACCACTAATCACTTTTTGTCTCTATGAATTTGATTATTGTCGATTAAATGTGCTGTTAATTGTTGTTCAAAAGGACAGAATGTTATATTTTGCTTTTGAAGCCATTTGGATACAGCATTTAATCTATAGTTGGCTCTTATTTTCCAGCCACTGACAAGCATATCCAGGAATTCTTATAATGTCAAAAAATCTAATTCCTAAACTATTTTAAAATAACAAACCTTTAATCTGTATTAAAACTTAACGATTATTAGAGATTATATAAAACTGCACTTTATAGACACTGGATGCATTATTTATTAATTTTAAGTTTTATATTCTGAAATTTTTTCTGAAATAATTTTAGACTCACCTAAATTTGCAAAATTAGGTCGGAATCCCCATGTACCTTTTACTTAGCTTCTCCCAGTGATACATCTTATATAACCACTAGAGGCCCGGTGCACAAAATTCGTGCACGGAGGGGGGTTGTCCCTCAGCCCAGCCTGTACCCTCGCCAATATGGGACCCCTCAAGGAATGTCCGACTGCCCTCTCACAATCCAGGACTGCTGGCTCCCAACTGCTTGCCTGCCTGCCTTCCTGATTGCCCCTAACCGCTTCTGCCTGCCAGCCTGATCACCCCCTAACCACTCTGCTGCCAGCCTGTTTGCCCCCAATTTCCCTCCTCTGCCAGCCTGGTCACCCCTAACTGCCCTCTCCTGCAGGGTTGATCACCTCCAACTGCCCTCCCTTGCAGGCCTGGTCCTTCTCAACTGCCCTCCCTTGCAGGCCGGGTGCCTCCCAACTGCCCTCTCCTGCTGGCCATCTTGTGGTGGCTATCTTGTGTCCACATGGGGGCAGGATCTTTGACAACATGGGGGCAGCTATATTGTGTGTTGCAGTGATGATCAATCTGCACATTACTCTTTTATTAGATAGGATAGAGGCCTGGTACAGGGGTGGAGGCCAGCTGGTTTGCCCTGAAGGGTGTCCCGGATCAGGTGGGGGTTTCCTTGGGGCGTGGGGCGGCCTGAGTGAGGGGCCTGTGGTGGTTTGCAGGCCAGCCACGCCCCCTGGCAACCCAAGCAGAGGCTCTGGTATCTGGAATTTATTTTCCTTCTACAATTGAAACTTTGTAGCCTGGAGCGGAGCCAAGCCTGGGGCTCCCTCCAAGGCCGGCAGCCATTTGTGTTGGGGTTATAATTGAAACTTTGTTGCCTTAAGCGGGTGGGCCCGGCCAGGGTGTGCGGAAAGCTTTGCTTCCCCTGTTGCCGGCGGCAACCCTGGCCTGCTCTCTCAAGCTCCATTCTGCTGCCATTTGTTTGAATTTGTTTACCTTCTATAATTGAAACTTTGTAGCTTGAGTGGAGGCTTAGGCCTTGCTAGGGCAGGCGGAAAGCTTGGCTTCCTCTGTTACCTAGGAAACCTTGCTCTCTGTGGCTGTAGCCATCTTGGTTTGGGTTAATTTGCATGCTCACTCTGATTGGATGGTGGGCGTGGCTTGTGGGTGTGTCGGAGGTATGGTCAATTTGCATATTTGTCTATTATTAGGTAGGATAGTTCATTATCAATGATCAAAGCTTTGTTTTAATTTCACCATTTTTATATGCACTGATTGTGTGCATACATCAGATTTGATCACATGTATATCTACAGATTTATATAACCACTACAATCAGGATATAGAACCTTTATATCAGGACAAAGAAACTTCCTGCCCATTGACAGTCACACCCTTTCATCTGGTTGCCTCATCCCTGGCAACTACTGATCTGTTCCCTATTTCTATAATTATGTCATTTTAAGGAAGTTATATTAATAGAATCACACCATTTGAGATTGGCTTTTTTATCTTAGAGCTAATTCTCCCACCCCTGTCTTTCAAGTATTTTGCTTTCCAAGGTGACCTACATGACCACATAGAATTAGTGGGTGGCAAGTTATATCTCAAAAGTATTAAAGTGAGAATTTTTGTGTGTCAGTGATTTAGTCTACTAACCTTGAAAAACAGTTGACAGATTCAATATTGTGTTGGAGATGGAGATCCATCATGAAAATATTTTCTAATCAATTGACATCTCTAAGATTCTTTGTGATGGTGTCCTCAGGAAATTTTAAAAAATAATATTTTTCCCTTTGTCTCTGTCTCTATCTTCAACCAAGCCACCATCCCCTCTCACCTGACCGTTTCAAAGAGCCTCTCCCTACTGCTTTAGTATTTATCCTTTTAAAATCCATTTCTGGCAGCAGCTTATGAAGAATTTAATAGTATTTACCTTGTTGATTTATAGTCAGTTATTGTTTATTTGTTTATGTCTTCTCCCCTTCTATAAAATCACCCTGATGACAGCAAGTTCCTCTTGTCCCCAGCACCTGGGACACTTGGCACAGTCTATGATCTCAGTACATATTTACTGATTAAATAAATGACTAAGTGAACATTTACATGGCTGAAAAACTGCCCGTAGAATGGAATAAGCAAGACAGCTGTCCTTACTGCACTATACAATTGCTCAGAAAATGTAGGAGGAAATTAAAAACTGATACAG
Organism: Cnephaeus nilssonii; assembly: GCF_951640355.1. Taxonomy (NCBI): domain Eukaryota; kingdom Metazoa; phylum Chordata; class Mammalia; order Chiroptera; family Vespertilionidae; genus Cnephaeus; species Cnephaeus nilssonii. The sequence goes on along the minus strand of NC_137075.1, from coordinate 13,618,249 downwards.
CAGTTGGGGTTATGCAGACTGGAAAGATATTGTTGATGATTTTAAAATCCATCAACATACTGAGTTCAAAACCTCAACCTTTGGAAAATGCTGTATGGCCACAGTGGCTAGGATGTTGGTTTTCACCTGAAGTGCAGAGAAATCTCTCTCCCGCCTCCCTCCCTTTAGCCCTTTTTTATTTCTTTATATGTATAGTAAGCAGCCACTCATAAACTCCTTAGCCATATGCAGTGGGAAGCATATGGCAAAGAGAGGCAAATCTCATGCCAGTACAGTGGGAGAACTACTCCAAGTCAACTCAAGTTTGTAGGTTCACCCAAGGCGCAGTATTCTATTTGGCTCTAACACCCTGATGGTGAGACCGAGCCAGTTCAATTGGATTAAATATTTTCTGCTTCAGCAAGAAATTTATTGATGGTAGTGGGCAAGGATATTTGGGACCAGAAATCAAAACCAATTTACTTTTTGTATGAAAAAGATTTTTCACAATAAAAAAAATTTAAAATTTTTCTTCATAGAAGTAAAATTAGTTTTTGCTCCTAATTGAGAAAAAAAATTGTACTCCAAATAAAATATTTCTATCATTCTGATAAGATCAGGGCTGGCATTTGGTGCTAATGAAATATTTGGAAACTCAGATAATATTTTATTTCTAAAGATTAAAGCTAATTAAGCAAAAATATGCTTTCCACTACTGAGCAGGAGTTCCTTGTGGTTCTGGCTGAGGGAGGTCTTAATAAGGATACATATCTCTATTCCTAGGGAGTCATAACACATTTGCAACCTAAGACATCAGAGGAAGCCAGTTTATTTAATTAAGCATCATAGTGATCTGGAGAACAGGACAAGGAGGAAATGGCCACCAAGACAAGGAGAGTGAGATCCAGAATGAGAATAACTCTTCCTTCATTGTGTACATTTATTCTTTCTCCCATCAAATATTGGCTGTACTTGCTATGAGAGTGAAGGGAAATTGACAAGGTATTGTATGGGGTTCTAAGGTGACTGAGACATAGTTTCTGTCTTCAAGAAACCATCTAAGAACATGAAAAAAAAACCATGTACAGATAACTCTAAGACCACATGGAGAAAAGCCACAAGAAAGTTATAGGTAAGATGTTATGGAAGTCTGGAAATAATAGAACTTAGTGTACCTGGTTGAGGTATTAAATGGAGGTTAAAAAGGAAAGAGATGTGAATCAGACCATTCTCTGTGGAAGAGGTAACATCTGCAAGGGACCTTGCAACATGGGTAGGGTTTGGCCATGAGGGTAATAGGCCAAGGGGCATTCCTTTCAGGTGGAGTCACCCACAAATTCATCAGTAGAGGAACATCTCCCTGGAAAGGCAACAAGGGAGATGGTGAAAATTGGTTTGATTTTCTCTGAAAAGAACAGAGAAGAAGCTGAAGGCAAAGGCATGCTTCTCTGATTTATAATCAGTTGTGATACCAGCTTTGCTTCACAATAGGCAGACCAAAACTGTATACAAGACCCCAAAATTCAGTCCAGCAAAATATAGTTCAAGGAGACAAACCAATAAATGTAGTAACTCTCCTTTTCCTCCAGGGGTACATGTTCCAAGACCCCCAGTGGATACCTGAAACTGAGGATAGTACTGGAATCCTATATATACTATGTTTTTCCCCATGTATACATACCCATGATAAAGTTTAATTTATGTTAGACCATTTCACAGATAGAAGATTTGTTCTTACCATAGATCTTAGCAACATCAGCATATGGTTTTTTTCTCCCTTATAAAGTTGAGAAGTTTTACCTTTTCACTTTACAGCTTCTCTTTGGAATATTCAAATTGCCAACATCACTACTGTTGTGCTTTGGGGCCATTAAGTAAAATAAGGGTAAGTTGAACACCAGCACTGTGGTACCTGGACAGTTGATCTAATAATGGAGACAGCTACTATGGGAGCATAGACAGCATGGAGATGCTGGACAAAGAGCTGACTCACATCCCTGGTGAGACCGAGTGGTATGGTGTAAGGTTTCATCACGACACTCAGATGATGCACAATTTAAAACTTATGAATTGTTTATTCCTGAAATTTTCCATTTTGAGGAAAGTGAGACCATGAATAAGGGGGAAAAGGTTTGCATTTCAGAATTGCCTTATGGCAGCGTTACCGCCTCATCCTTCTGTGACTTGTTTTGAGCTACCTCACTCTCCTGAATGATAAATGACAGCAATTAAAATTAAACATTCTGGATACTTCAGAAGCATAAATTCATAGTGGCTAAGGACATGGGATTTTAGAATTAGTTTGCCCATATTTTAATCATAACTCCTACTACTACTTGCTTTGTAAACTTTGACAAAGGATTTAACCTTTCTAAGCCCATTTCCTCATCTCTAAACATGGGGATAATAACAGTATATACTTCATGGGGTTAATGTTTAAAGATTAAATGATATTTGTGTAAAGACTTTAATCCAATTTTGGCACCTAATGAAGTTAGCTGTATTATGAATAAGTAAATATTGGCCCCTAACAGGAAGCTGATGTTGAGTTACTCACTGTTACAGACTGAAGCCTTGTGATGAAGGGTACTTAACTGACCCAAGAGATCTAAGACCTCAAGGTGTCACTGAATGATTTGGAATACAGAATAAATCAGCATGAAGTCAATCAAAACCTCTTAGCCTGAGTTTTTCAGTTTATTGAAGAGTCAGGAGAGATGACATTTAGAGATGGACTAGAAAATACCACTCAACTAGAACATTTTGAATAGAATCAATTCTCCTGTCTCTCTCTCTCTCTCTCTCTCTCTCTCTCTCTCTCTCCATCCAAATTTTGGTCGGTCCCTTTTCATGTTGAAGTTTGGGCCATAAAATGGCTCTCCAGAATTAATCATTCCACTCATCATTGGAAGCAGCCCTTAGAGCGCTGCCAAAGGAGGTCCATTACTTATGTCTTTCAAATAAAATAAAAAGCTCCCAGGGCTCGTTTGCTTTAAGGTTTTCCCTGTGATTTTGTTTTCCATTCAAGGTGTTCACTGAACAATCAGGTGGATTATTCATGCACTGGGCTCTTGGAAAATGAACTTCCAAGCATTTTGTACCTCCCACACCTGGGTCACTATAGTAATATCCTATTTCATTGAAATTTTAACACCTTCATTTAAAACAAGAAGTTAAGCAACTTTACACAAGATGTTTTAGAACCTATAAATGTCTCACCTAACAGTCTCCTCAGAGTTCATGTTCTCTTGCCTATGGAATTGGGATAAAATACAAAGATTATCCAGGAAGCGTCATGCAAAATGGAGACATAGCACTTTGTTTAAAAAGCAGGTATCTTATTACTTACAAACCTCACCTTCTGGCCCAGCCTAATGTCATAATTATGCTCTTAAATTTCTCTTTATTTATCATCATCCATCCTGTCTTCTTTTGTTACCATTATTTAACTAACTAAACAGAAAAAAATACAATACCAAGGGCTAAAGAAGGCATGAATCCAGCTTGTGGAAACCTGCTTTTAATTTAGGATTATGGGGCTAGTTTCCTAGAAATTGCCACATTTTAAAGAAAATGAATTTTCCTTCTTTATGTTGAGATGACTGATGTAATTAAATTTGGCTTAATCTAATAATGAGTCATGTTAGTGCTGTCCTCAAAATTAACATTTTTGTCCCAAATTCAAACTTTAACAATCAGATGTATAGTCTTGTTAGTCTAAATTTAAAAAATTAAAATCTTGAAATCCCAGAAGAACTTTCTCTGCTCTCATAGAGATCTGTGGAAGGTATGAAGACAAACAGATAAACAAAATTACATTGACCACCAAGCAGACCACTATAAATTATTTTCCCTTCTGGAGAGATACTGAAAAACTGAAAAACTACTGGGAAATCAGGAAGCTCGTCATAAATGTAAGCTCCTGCAGAAACCAGTTTGGCTCAGTGGATAGAGCGTCGGCCTGCGGACTGAAAGGTCCCAGGTTCGATTCCGGTCAAGGGCATGTACCTTGGTTGCGGGCACATCTGTGCAGGAGGCAGCTGATCGATGTTTCTCTCACATCGATGTTTCTGACTCTCTATCTCTCCCTTCCTCTCTGTAAAAAATCAATAAAAAATATATTTAAAAATAAATAAATAAATAAATGTAAGCTCCTGGAGGGTAAGTGGCATGATTCATTTCTGAGTATCTAGTGTTTCACATTCAGAGTTGCTGCTCAGTAATGAGAATTGAATGGATGTGACCTTCAGCCTTGACATTACTAAGCTAAAAGTCAGAGTAACCCAAGGGGGAATACTCTTTTCTGTTTGGCTCTCTATTATACACTAGAGGCCTGGTGCATGAAATTTGTGCACAGGGGGGGTATCCCTCAGCCCAGCCTGCACCCTCTCCAATCTGGGACCGCTCGAGGGATGTCCAACTGCCCGTTTAGTCCCGATCCTACCGGGATTGAGCCTAAATGGGCAGTCGGACATCCCTCTCACAATCCAAGACTGCTGGCTCCCAACTGCTTGCCTGCCTGCCTTCCTGATTGCCCCTAACTGCTTCTGCCTGCCAGCCTGATCCCTCCTAACCACTCCCCTGCCAGCCTGATTGATGCCTAACTGCTCCCCTGCCAGCCTGTTTGCCCCTAACTGTTCTCCCTCTGCAGGCCTGGTCACCCCTAACTGCCCTCCCCTGCAGGCCTGGTTGCCCCTAACTTCCCTCCTCTGCTGGCCTGGTCACCCCTAACTGCCCTCCCCTGAGGGCTTGATCACCCCCAACTTCCCTCCCTTGCAGGCCTGGTCCCTCCCAACTGCACTCCCCTGCTGGCCATCTTGTGACAGCCATCTTATGCCCACATGGGGGCAGCCATCTTTGACCACATGGGGACAGCCATCTTGTGTGTTGGAGTGATGGTCAATTTGCATATTACTCTTTTATTAGATAAGATAGAGGCCTGGTACATTGGTGGGGACCAGCTGGTTTGCCCTGAAGGGTGTCCCGGATCAAGGTGGTGGTTCCCTTGGGGCATGGGGCAGCCTGGGCAAGGGGCCTGTGGTGGTTTGCAGGCCAGCCACGCCCCCCAGTGACCGAAGCGGAGGCCCTGGTATCTGGGATTTATTTATCTTCTATAATTGAAACTTTGTAGCCTTGAGCGGAGGCCAGGGTCAGCCAGGGCAGGGCGGGAAGCTTGGCTTCCTCCATCGCCGGGGACAACCCAAGCCTCCTGCTCTCTCTGTGGCCACAGCCATCTTGGTTGGGTTAATTTGCATACTTGCTCCTGATTGGCTGGTGGGCGTGGCTTTTGGGAGTAGTGGAGGTACGGTCAATTTGCATGTTTCTCTTTTATTAGTGTAGATAGCAGGTGCTCAAGAAATACTTTTCTTTCCTTTTCTTTTCCTCTTCTTTTCTTTTCTTTTCTTTTCTTCTCTTGTCTAAACAACTGACCTTCAACTTGGGAAGAAATAAACCAACTCTGCACATGGCCATCACTGCTGATAAACCAAAAGGTCTCAGGCAGATGATCCCCACTCCAGCCTCTGCAGTGTTATAATATAAATTCGGCACCCAGCCTCCACCAGATCTCCACCAGGGCCTGATCACTACCCACAGATCTCCAGTTATCTCTCCTGCTCCGCCCCCACACACACTCCTCCCACTGATCCCCCCACCTGTGCTCCTCCCTCCTGGCCCTATACTCTGAGTCACCCACTACAGCTGCCATTCCTTCCCCATTTCTGGCCTTTTCACTTTAACTTTTAAACTGGAAATATTGTCATATAAGAGAAAAGTTGCAAGAATAGTACGGAGACTTCCCAGATACCCCTTTCTGAGATTTCTCCAAATGTTGACTTTTTATTGATATAATTCACATATCATCAAACTCACCCATTCAAAGTGTACACTGAGTATATGAAGGGTTGTGCAGCTATCTCCACAATATTTTTATAATTCTTTATGGTTGAAAGTATTACATATGTCCCCCTTTTTCCCTCATTAACCCCCTCCATCCTGCCCCTCCCCAGGCCTTCAGCACCCTATCATCAAGAAATATTTATTGAATGAATGAATGAGTGAGTGAGTGAATGAATGAATGACTCTGAAGCTGATCTGGTACCCATGATGTGTTGCTGTATCTAGTTCATATGGAATCTTCAGGTCAGGGAGAAACCATGGTAATTGAGTATGATCCTACATTTACCTCCCAGTGTGATACCTTGGGGAACAAAGCAAATAATAATTTTATCATAATTTTGACCATTATATCTGAGAATGCTGCCAAGTTTGACTGGTTAGAAATGCAATTAGAAAACTAGATTCCCCTATGATAATAATAAGAGATGGAAGGCAACAAATAGATAACTGAAGAAATTGCAGTGAACTGTAGGAAATTTCCACTTTAAACATGTCAGATTATTAAAACAGTCTATAAATAGTTGATATAGGCTCTGATCCAGGACAAATTATTAGGGGAGGACACGGCTTTCTCTGGGAAATTTTTGTAGCTCTGGTGCATAGAGGAAACTATTCTCTTGTTTTGTAATTATCCAGAGTAAAGCACATTCTTTTTTACGTTAATATCACAGAAAAAAAAAAGGAGGCCAAGATTTCACTACAAAAGCCAATAACAAAGCTCCCAAAAGATGCTTGTTTTCCACATGTCGATTAGACCAATCAGCAGCGATAAGCATCTTTCACTGGAGACATCAAAAAGAAAAGCCTCTACTTTAAATCTCAGTGTTACTCCCCTAAGTCTGAAAGATACCATCTTGACTTGGTCATAATGATATTATGGAGAGGAGCTAGAAGTGCTGTGAAGATAAATGAAATTCAGAGTAGAGTCTTCTTAGACTTAAGTAGGGAATAACCAGCACCACCACTACAGAAAGCACAAAATTCAACAATTACTACAGCAATGTGTTCACTAGAATTGACTTATATATTTTGACTCAATAGCAACACTGACTTTGTTTATGCAAACTGTATTTTAACACTAGTCCTTCAATTTTCAAAGAATTTCATAAAAACAAAGTTGACTAGCATGTGGATTATGTACATATTCCACCACATATTTACAAGAATTTGTGTGCAAAGACATGTGTACAGGAAAAGAACTCTAACCAAGTTGGCCTCTAAAATGGAGCTGGATCTGGAAAAAAACACAACAGACATTGAACTGAACACATCAAAACTGCTTAATGGTTTTCTGACGTGCCTTCGGGCAGCGGAGAATAGCGTGTCCAATTGGAAGTGCAGGGACAACTCTGAGGCAGTCAAAAAAAGAAATGAATCCTTCTCTTTCTCTTTTTCTTTTTGAACTCTATAATATAATTTTTCAACATTGTTCTTTTGAAGTCTGACATTCAGATGAAAATTCCTTGTGGATTGGGAGACACTGTAATGCATGACAAAGGAAGGCTTGGAATGTCCTTTCCTGCGGGTCTTTAAGAAGAGGGTAGACAACATAAAGTTTAGATCCTGCTCCACCCTCTAATTCCAACATTTTAGTAAAATGAATTTAGCTCTGCCTGACTAGCACAAATAGAACAAAACCTAACAGAAACCAACACTTTCTTCCTAATGATCTGTACTCTCACCCTAAAATATTATAAGCAAGCTCCTTCGTAGCAGGGACACTCTTCATCCTGTTTTGTCCCCCTATTCTTTACACACAGACATTTGTAAGAGCTCTGAATTTCCGTGCTCCTCTCTCCTCAAATGCCACCACATGGGAGCTGGGACAGTTCCCCCTGGGCAGTCGGCTGACCACAGATGCCAGTCTGTCTTCCTGCACTCACTGACGGTTCACTCCGTCACCCATCCTTGTTTAGCTCTGTTTCCTCGTTCTCTTCTAGACTATGCCACATCTTCTCTATTTTCCTCAAGTTTTCTGGAGTTGAAATTCACTTCCATGGGATAGTGGAACTAAGCTCTTGGTTTCCTCCATTCTCCCCCAGGCCGTAGCCTCCTGTTTTGGGGGCAAACAGGCCTCTTGGTGTGAGCTCCCTCGGCTTCTGGTCCTCTGTCTACAAACTCACCCACCTCCACACCAGGCCTGTCCTACTTCCAGTACCAGAAAATGAGGCATGCCTCCTCCTGTTCAAGGTCACGCAATCTCCTGGACCCTGATCGCCAAACCTCCAACTTGAACTTCTCTTCCGTATTTTCTATTTTGCCCTTTTTTTTCCTCTTTCCAACTTCCCACAATTTCCCCATGGCATATAAAATGTTCAAATAGATCTCACCTGATTCTCAAAAACATAATAATAAGTTACACAGATTTCACTAACCTCTCTTTATAATATCCCCCTTCTCAATCAAATTTTATGAAAAGAGAGTTCTGCTCTTCCTGTCTCCCTTTTGGCAATTATTGATCACTCCGTGAGCCACTCTTTCCCACTCACTGTCTCAGGTCCCCAGAAGGCTACCCTTTTTGCTAAGGCCATCAGGGAACTTCATAATAATGATTCACATTACTGAATATCTACATTGTTTGACACTGTTGACCCCTCCCTGCTTCTTGAAATCCTTTCCTGAGTCCCCCCTAGGCCCCTCACACTTCCTGAACTCCATTTCTTCTTAGTTTCCTCTGTGGGTTCCTTTCTCCTCACCCCTCAAATGCTGATGTTCCCCAAAGAAGTTTAGTCCTTGGCCCTATCTTCATTCTATTCTTTTCCAGGCTAAGCTCACCTAATCGAGATTTGGGAGTCACACTCATTTACACATAAAGGATGGGTAATTCCATATTTCTATGCCACATCTCATACCCTGAACTGTACAAACTGCCTGTGATAATTTCCTTCCAAGTCACACTCAGCATGTCAAAACTTACCCTGATTTATACTTCTCCGGTATGTTCTGTCTGCAGTGGGGGCATTGTCTTCCCTTGTTGGGCCACCCGGCTGCAGGTAAACTTCACCTTTCACTTTTCATTCCACCCATGTCCTGCCAACCGGCCTCTGTGTCTTTTGATTCATTTCCTAAATCAATTTCAATTCTGCTGCTGCTCTTGACAGTCCTGGCTTAGGATCATATCACCTCCCATGAGAATTAGCGCAACAGACTTCATGTACCCACAGTGTTGAATTAGTGCAACATCTTCTGCACCCAGTGTTGTCCTCTTCAAACACATCCATTACACCGCACCAGAGAGATTCATGACTAAATCTGACCTGTCATTTACCTCCCTATTACCTACAAGAAGAAGTTTTAACTCTTCAGCTGGCTATACAGAGACATAGGGCATAGTATTTCCAATCAGGAGAAACTGAAACAATCAGTGGGGATGCTAGCACCCATATGATAAAAACCTGATATGTCAACCCAATTCTACTGGAAATTATAATAAAATGATTTGCATATGTGCTTATCTCCCAAACTAGATTTTCTTGAGAAAAGAGACTGTCCTGAGTGCCTGAAAAATAGTGAGAACTTAATAAATTTTTGTTGAGGTGGCATGGGGAGGTCTTCCTGAACTTGCTAAGGTTCTCTGGAATTTGGAAGACATGGAGGGGAAGTGGCTGTTTGCTATTTGAAGTGAAGCGATAACAGGGAATCTGTGAGGGCAGGAAGTAACAAGGGTTAATGGTGCCTTGCTCGATGTGACTGATTTTAAGAATAGAAGTGACTCTGATTAGTATGATGGGCTCAGCTACACCAAAGAAAGGAGAGGTAGAAATACAAAAAGAAAGGGTTATTTCAGGCCTGCGCTTACCCTGTGCTGATAAGGACATAATGTACTTTGGAATCTCTCTATATATACATGTCTGTCATTGAGAGAACAGACTGTCACCTTTGTAGACTTGACCTGATATGTCAGGGTTTACCATATAGGTGTTTGTATTCAGAGAACAAGATTAAGCTCAAGAAGTATCTGCTGTCAAGGAATGATGAGTTGCCTTGCAATGGAGTATTGCCACCCAATTTGAAGAACCTTTCCTCAGCAGGACGTACCTCTGCAATTTCTTCATAACACTTCCAGAAGACCAGAAGATACTGCCTCTATCTCTGCCTATACTTAGACTCCAAAAGTTTCCACAAAGATCTGCAGCTTTGCCCTAAAAGGAAATCCTGAGTCCTTTACACATAAATAGCATTCTCCTGCACATCCAAATGTAAAAAGCCCCCCAGGGATAATGGCCTTTTGTGTTCTTCTTCAATCCATGTGAATATGATTTGTGAAATTAAAATTATAGACAAATCTCAGACATCATTTTTATCACTAGTATCAAAAACTTCCTGTGCACATAACAAACAATAAAAATAGACCTCTTTTGAACCTAAATATTTTTAAGGAAAGAGATTTCTTTTGCTTATTATTCTCCTTGTGTATTGATTGAATTTTTTTTTCTGGATTCTTCATTTTCTGATCATATTAAAATTCACAAAGGAATTTCTGGTATTGACCACAAGGCCAAATTTTTGTGGTCCATTAGAAATTCATATTATATAAAGCTGACTGGATTATTGCATTATCCAGGACCTCCAAGATGTGACATTTATAATAATGAGTAAACATATGAGTGCTAGTACTATGATGAAGTTTCTGCTTTCACAGTATCTAACTTCAAAAGAAAACAACAAAAAAAAGAAAACAAGATCATTTTTATATGAAATCTCTCTTCATCCCTTTTTGTTCACTTGCTTATTTATTTTGTTGTTTTTTACACTCCGATTTTCTCCCAACTATTGAAAATGGATAAAAATCAACTAAATAGCATGCGGTACCATAGTCTCTACATTAGATATTTCAATTTATTTGAAAGAATTTAATAATGATGAGCCTGATTTCTAGAGTTTACATTCTTGTGTCTAAAATCTTTTAAATCAGTGTTTATTTCCATCTATGGTGAGGAGTTTTGTGTTCATTGCTCTTTTTTTTTTTTTTTTGATTTTCATTTCACCAAGTCAGGCTAGATTTCTAATTTGGAGGTGAGGTTTCAGAAATACTCAAATGAAAAATTAAGGAACTAGAGAAGAATCTTCATTTCACTGTTGGTAGATATCACCTGTTCCTTTTTTTTCTGTTATACTGTATTAAAAAGAATCCTATGATTGTTACTCCAGAAATTTCTGTAACCACTGCAGAGGGTAATTTGGTGATGTATAAACAGTTTAATTGTGTTGCCCTTTGAACAACCAAAAGAGAATATCAGTAAAAAAAAAAAAAAAAGGAATTCTAGGTAGCCATTAAAAGTAGTGAAAATGTTATATAAAGATTCTCATAGTATAAGAGAAAAAAGATAACAAAAATATATAGTAAAATTTCCCTTTTGTTAAACTCTGTGTGCATTTTCAAAAGTCCATAAGAATATTCAAAATGTTAACAGTAGTTATCACTAGGAAGTAGAATGTGAAATATTTTTAAACTATTTTTCATGCTGTTTAATATTTTCTCATAAGCATATATTATTTCTCATTTGGTGAAATAAATCACTAACTTTGATACCAGAATTTTGCAAAGTCCATGACAGGTCACCTTTTAGAGCCCGAGAGTGCAGAAGATAAGAGATCTAAACTTGTGTGTAAGAAACATTCTGTCATTCATCTTCATTTTGCCAAGCAGCTGAGATCCACACAGGCCACTATGGTGTACCCATTCTTCAAGAGAGAAGTGTCAACATCAGAAAGGATTTGAGGAACCCAAGATCTGGGAATGGTGGTGCCTGCCTTGTAGGTCACACAACACCCATGTGAGACCAAGGTCATGGGCCAATTGAGAGCATTACCTAAAATGCTGAGTTTCACTCAAGGCTAGAGAGGCCCTAAGAATCACTGGTGAGCAGGTTGACCTGTTTCCCATTTGTTCTGGCCTTGTCCATCAGTGTTGATGCTGGCTTCCAAACAGACTCTAGCACAAACCGTCTATCAGGGACAGACAACACAGTTTACTGGTGTAAATATTCTGGGTATGCTAGACAATACTTTCCAAACAAAACAAAGCTTGATTTAAAATAATAAACCTTCCATTGATGTTGATAATGAAGGAAATGTATTACTAGGTCTGGCCAAATTTTGGAATCATAAAAGTAAGTCTTTGTATGTGGGGCCAGTTGTTTTATAATAAATAAGTGATTTGAGCTATTTCTCCTTAGACTCCATAACAAGTTTTTTGTTTGTTTTAGGATTTGTTTTAATAACAGTAGCATGACTCAATTCCCTCATATTTCCCAGAAAGAAGGAGTTGCTGACTAAATCTGGGTATAACTTGTGGCAGTAACTGGTCACACCAGTTCCAGACACACCTCTCATTCCCAGAGCTTTGGTTTACTCAACCGTATAGATCATTACAGATGTTCATTCTGTAATGAGTGTAATTCTAAGATCCTTTGCCTCTAATCACCTTGGCAGAATAGAGAGAATAGCATATCAAGGTTCTAGACCAAAGAGATTTTCAACAAAAATACAAAGTTGCTGCCTGAAAGACCTTTGTAAGAGAAGCTGACCTTCTCGGGAGTAGCATTGGGCCGGATTTTAGTTGATGGGTGAGAAAGGAAAAGCATCCAGTGATTAAATTAGGAGTGAGACAGGTGATCCTCTGTTTGACCAGAAACCAGATGTTGGTCACACTGGGGTAGAAGGTGAACAGGAGAGTGAAATTCTGTGAGCACTTCTTATGTGTAAGAAGTATTATTGGTGTTAATAAGAGCTAACACTATTGAGCACCTGCCATATGCCTGGGCTGTGTCTAGTGCTTTATATATGAAATACATTGAGTCAAACCACAGTCCTATGCAGTAGGATAATTATACCCATTTAACAGAAGAGAAAACTGAAGCTTGAGGGGTCACACAGCTATGTCATGGAACCAGAACTGCAACATGAGTCTAACCCCAGAACCAAGTTCTTGACCATTAACTAAACTACAATGTCTCTCAGTCATTCTACTGAGTCGGAAAAATGAGTCTGAGAGGCATGAGGGATTTGTCCAGAGTCACATGGATAATAAGCAGCAGAGTGAGGATTTGAAAAGAGATTTGTCTGACACCAAAAACACATGATTCTTCAACTACCCATGATGCTTCTCTAGATTCTGGAAGTGAAGGAAGATTCTGAGTCCACTCAGGAGTGTGGTCAATTGATCTCCACTTGGAGACTTAGTAACTGGGTCCAAAATATGGTGGAGAAGAAAAAAAAAAAGATGTATGAGAATGTGGTCAATAAGATAGTTTTAGACTAAATTTTAAAGATCTTATAATACATGTAACTTCTGTGGTGTTTTCTTTTGAATTTTTTTTGCTTTATTTTAAATGCATTTTTATGTTGCTGACTTCACCAGCATCAGTGCCAATAAGGAGGAAACAAATTACTGCACTAGGAGTCAGCAAAGGGTCCAGGCCTGAAGACAAATCTGAAGTCAATATTTTTTTAGCTTATCTGCTTTTACTGCAAGGACCTCCCCCATCTCCCACCCCATACACACACTCTACTTTGTGAAAACAACTCTCAGGTACCTTGGCCAGCTTGAGAATATGTTGATATCACATTACATGGGCACTCCAAATTGCAATGGTGACATGTGTTCATGTGTAGGTTTCTCAGACCTCATCTCCAAGTCTCCCCATGTTTCTCTGTAGCCTGTTATGTGCTATGTGTCAGATATTTTCAGCTAGTCACCATTGCTTCTGACCTCACTTATCCTCTCCTAGTTTGGCTCCTGAGAGTTGATGTTCACTGTTCTCATCTTCACTGAGGAAGCATCAGCTCTACCACTGAGAAGACACCTCTCTTGAGAATAGAAAAGTCTTTTCTCATGTTACTCCCTTCCAAGACTTTCTGGATCCTGGTCCTTGGTAGGCTTGCTGGAGAGGTCCAAAGAGTGGCTCACTTTCCAATTTCTTGCTACACCTTGTCACCAGGGCTCCTAGGAGTTTGTGCTTAGCATCTACAGGGGCTTTCAAGAAACCAGTTCCTTCAGCCTATGTGGGTGAAGGACAGAACCCCTGCCATCCTCCATCTCTTCTGCATTCTACATGCAACAACTCTATCTTCCTTCTGCTGGCATGAAACAAACACCCCATCCTGCCTAACAAGAGAAAATGTTGAGGGCCCCAGTGGACAGCAGCTTCTTAGAGGGCTCCCAGTGACCCCTCCTCTGTACTCATGCCCTCATGTTATCTCCTCCCCACTGAGTGAGGACCAGGCCCATTGATTGCTTCTGATAAATAGAATATGAAAAACTTAATGGATGTCACTTCTGTGACACTATGGACTGAATGTTTGTGCCCCCTCAAGTTCATATGTTGGATTATGATGCTCAATGTGATGTTTAGAAGTGGGGCCTTTAGGAGGTTATTAGGTTATTGGGATAAGTGCCCTAGTAAATAGGGCTGAGAGCAATCTCTTGTCCCTTCCATCATGTGAGGACACAGTGAGAAGATAGTTATCAATGAGGAAGTGGGCCCTCACCAGAAACTGAATCTGCATGCACCTTGATCTCCAGAACTGTAAGGAAATAAATGTTTGTTGTTCATAAGCACCAAGACTATGATATTTGTTACTTAGCCCAGATGGATTAAGACAGGTTGCAGAAGACGATGAGTTCCATCTTCTATGCCCTCTCTCTGTCTCTGGCTCACTCTGATGAAACCAGCTGCCATGTTAGGAGCTGCCCTGTAGAGAGGCCCAACTGGCAAAAGACCTGAGAGAGGCCTCCACCTCTCAAATCAGGAGGAACTAAATCCTGCCAACAACTATGAGGAAGTGGGTCCTTCCCAGTTTAGCCTTGAGATGACTGAAGCCTTGGGAGAGGACCCAGCTAAACCACCCTTGAATCCCTGAGCCACAGGTCTGTGAGAGAATAACTGGATTTTTTGTTGTTTTAAGACACCAAGTTTTGGGGTAATTTTTTACTCAGTAATATATAACTAATACCTAAGAGGAAGTAAATCTTCTCTCAGACTAATTAAACTTAGTTTTTTGGTCAAGTTTCTTTGGAAAAAATTCAACTGTGTATGACTGAGCTGGCTGGGAGGGTAAATGTAACTGAGTTTATGGGGGATGCTCTTAGGATTTCCATCCCATGAACTGCAATGGGAGCCTGAACTTAGGATGGAGAGGGAGTTGACAGACTGTGTAATAGGCAAACCTATCCATCCCTTCCTCCAAGGTCTTACTTTCTGGAGACTGCTTTGCAGGGGTCTTGTTTAAAGTCCACATAAAAGGCTCAGGTCGAAAGTGAAGATGGAACGCTCTTGATCCACTTAGTTATATGCAGGTCATTGCACAGTCATATTGATAAAACATGTTCTGAAAATTTGCTCTATGTCAGAAACTTTTGCAGTATCTGACACAGAGCAGGCACACAATAATATTTGTTGACTAATGTAATAGTAGTAGTAGTAATAGTGGTGGTAGTAGTAGCAGTACTAGTGATAGATATTTATTTCATGCCCCCTCTTTTGCCAGGTACTATACCAAGTGATCTAGATTCTTAATCTTATTAATCCTCATAATCCCCCTATGAAGGATGTATTGCTGTCCCAATTTTGCATGTGAAAAAAACTAAATACAGTGGCTTTTTCAAGATCACACCGAGCCCGTAAGAATAAAAAATAGACACAGGGTTCTGGTCCCACTACTGTTTCCAGCCCTGATAACCAGTGCTCTTGCCATGCATTCTGGCCAGCGGATGGGAGGGTGGTAGAAGGGCGGGTCCATTCTGGGAACTGCCCAGAACAGCATAAAAGCTGAACCTGTATAAGTCCCCAAGGTCAGGCTCCTACTCCTTGTCCTTGACAACTTCTTACAAAGCTTGCTAAGGATCTCCATGCCTGCCTCAGTACTCCAAGGAACATGCTGCTGTGTTTCTGCAGGTCTTTTACCTCTTGAACAGATTCTGTCTGGTGTGCTTTGAAAAAGAATTCCTTTCACTCCTCCAATCCCAAAGGGCATTTGGCTCTTGAGATAAGTGGATGGAGACATACCAGCCACCAGAATCAGGATTACTGAGAAATCTCAATTACTTTAGGTCCTATCTATAACAGTTTCCCATGCCCAATATATCTCAAACACATTTAGAAAACTGAAAAACACATTTTTCAGATAAAAAAAATATTTCAGAAGGAGCCTAAAAATAAAGTATAATCGTGATCAGCAAATGCCTACATTTCAGCCTGAATTTTGTCAGAGAAGCATTGGCTGCAGGACAAGGCAAGAAATGACTTTAATCTCTAAGTCTTCATTCATTCATCTATAACTACACTGTCCAATATGGTGGGCACTGGCCACTTGAAACATGTTGTAGGTGGAAAATAGACACTGGACTTCAAAGATTAAGTCCGAAAAAGTAAAATCACATCATTAATATGTTATTGTTAATAATTTTAATATTCATTAATTAAAATTATAACATTTTGGATATATTGGGTTTAATAAAGTATATATTAAAGATTTTTAATAATACAATCATGATCTGAATTTAATCAGACTGCCCTAGTGTACTTAATACTAAATGATCTTGGATTGGAAGAAGGCTCACTGGGGCCCAGCAAAATGTTACACTCATGTGCAAACGATGAACAGGTCATTCCATAGAGGGGGACCTGGGATCAAGATGGAGGACTTGGGTACCTTTGGGCATATTTAAATTTCCAAATTCTTTCTGAATTCATCACCAACTTCATTACTTGTTTGTTACCCTTTGCCTAGAGTCTAGGCAGAAGGAATTTAAACTTTTTTTAAAAGAAAAAAAATTATCCAGTGGAAAACTAGATCAAAGGCAGCTAAAGTTGGTCAGTGGCATGCTGGATAAATATTATTTCATGGCTCAAACAAATCTTTTGGTTGCCCGGGCAAGACACGTTTTATGTCTCTTCGCTCAACTCCCTATGTCCCCATCCTGGTGACCTCTTCTTTGTAGTTCTTCTAGCGGCCCCTTATGATATTTTAATATCTGAGGTAACCATCTGTGTTGTACAGTAAGGCTTCAAAATCCAGGCAGAAACGAGATGAGTTTCATGTCTCCTGCCTGCCTTATTAACCACCGGGAGGGATGGATGTTTGGTGTGTTGTTACATTGAAGAGCCATTTGTATTCTGTGTTTGAGTCTGCATTACCATAAGCTTTATAATTTTCTGGCCCTGTCTCCTCAAAGGAGATAATTTAATGCACTTTCATTGTGAAAAATGGAATTTTAGAGGAAACACCAGCAGCCTGGTAACGGGGTAGAAACCAGGTTGTTTATGTATCTATCCCTCAGCATTCTGAGCTGAGGGACCCTACACCAGCAAGTTAGTGGATTCTCCAGTCTGTGATAATAAAACCAGGTTGCGTTTATTAAATAGTTGTGATGTGCCAAGGCACACTTTTAATGTTTTTACAGACATCTCATTTGCCCCTCACAGCAATCTTGTTGGATATTCCCTACTGGTTTTCAATTTTCACTGATGAGAATGTGGGTAATTCACCCCAGTTCGCACAGCTAAGTGGCAGAGTCAGAAAGCAAAATCAAGTTTGTGTGACCCCAAGCCCAGGATCTGAACCACTAAGCAAGGAAGATCACCCGGTCAGGTCCTGTGTGTGTATTCCTACACTTTCAGTTTCCTGACTCTCTTAACAAAGAAAGTTCTCCAGACAGGCACTGCTACTTTTAGAGTTTCTGTTGCCATCACACATCTCTTTCAATTTAAGTTTATTTAGAGGTTGTTGTCCAGACAATTCAGGGCTGCTGCTACAGATGTTCTCCATGCAGCTCTGGGCAACAGTGGCCACTCTGGTGTTGTACAGTGCACAACCCGCACAATGGTACACAGGGCCTGGCATAGAGAAGGCTAAATGATCTTTAATTTACTTAGCACCAGCTCCTATCCCCCATCTCATTCTTTTTTTTTAATCTTTATTGTTGAAAGTATTACATATGCCCCCCCTCCCCCCGACCATCTCATTCTTGATGACTAAAAAACAATGTACTAAGGGTCAAAATTGTTCCAAAGCATTGACTTAAATATCCTGGGTTTCTTCTTAACTTATTCCAGATAATTCATGTAACTTCCAAGTAACCTCCTCTGTGATTTGCTTCTCTACCTTTCTTCCAATGAAGTAGCCAGAACCCAAAACTTATCACAAATGAAGGTGCTTTTGGCACTATGATTAGAAAAGAGTCTGTGAGGTTTATGAAGTTCGTCTACAAGGTCCTGGGACTTGTACTTTAACATAAATGTCTCTGAACCTACATATACCATTGAGGTTGCCTCAGAACATATCTGTGGGTCTCTTGATAATTACTTTCAGAGAGACTGCCTCATATTTTTGTGAAAAAGCAAAAAGAGTGCTTAAAAATCATTTTTGTCCAAAAAATATGAAGTTATATTTGATTTGGGAAAAAGGTAATCAATGAAGATATTAGAATTTGTCTACAAAAAAAGTGAGACAGTGGAATAATGACACCGTTTTTCTCATATAAACAGGTTTGTGAAAATTCCAAGAGATGTTTTAAAATATATTTTGAGGGATGCTATTATCTTGAAATAAATGATTACTATAAAGAAAAATAGTCATCGGGTCTAGAAAAATACAATTTAAAGGAAGCGTTTTAATTCTTTTTAGTCACATCTGTCTGAGGGGCAATGCACCGTTGTTGTTGCCATGCTCCTGATTGCATGCTAGAGAACACACGGTAAAAATAAATTAAAATAACTACTCCAAAATGCTAAATTGAACTCTGTGGTTTGGCATAAAATTTAGGGCTTATGTTTAAAAACTTATTTTTAAAAGAAAAGTAATTCACAGGAGGGAGAAACCACTGAAACAGTAGTTCCACTGCCAACTTTAGCTCCTGGCAACCAAATGTTCCATGAGCTACCAGTGCCAAGAAGCAGCCTCGGGCGGCCTCCGAGCTCACGCGCGCACACACACACTTGTTCAGAGTATTATTTATTATGGGTAGAGGCCAGGTTGTTTATGTATCTGTCATAAATTGGCTTCTTAACCCCAGATTTAGGCATTGGGGTCCCACAGCATGCCACGCTGAATGGGGCAGGTACAGAGCCACTGGTGGAGCCCTGAAGCCTGTTCCCAGCAGGGTTCTCACTGGCTCCCCACAGGAACAAGGGCAGAGCTGAGCATGCCCAGTTACCCTTCTAGAATCTACCAATCAGAAAAGCCTCCCCACTTTCCTGGGAGCTGAGTGAGGGAGTGAGGAAGCCAGAAGTATCACAGCCATGGAGCTCTCTCCACCAGGATGGACATATTGAGGGTGCTTCACTATGACTGTTAAACTATTATGTGGGAAAGAGCTGGGAGCCTTGAGCTCAGGCTCTCCCTCATTGGCTGACTTTTCATGCCCATTCCTTAATGACATGTCTATTGCAGGGTAAGTATCACTCAGTGAGTTATTACAGTATTATCTGCAGGTGGTGTTTCTTTCTCTGAAAAACGAGCTTCTTAGATTTTCCCTGAGGCCCCTCCCGGTTATGGAATTTGAAAACAACTTGCTGTATGACGAAAGTCTTTTATACAATAGCATGGAGTTTGACTAAATTACACCCACCCCCCAAGCCAAGCCAGTTGGTTTGTGTAAACGCATCCCAGTGAATCCCCTCCCCCTGAATTATAGCCAAGTGGTGCCTGGGACGCTGAGAAAAAAAGCTGGTCTCTCCTGATGAGGTGCTTCGTGGGTGCCTGGAACTGATTTCTACATATTTAGAAATGGAAAGAATTATTTAGAGAGAGAAGAGGAAGAAAACCTGTGAGTACAAGAGGAAAGGAGAGAAAGGAAAGGAAGAATGAAGAACCAAAATGCAAGTGATCAAGATAATGCAGAAACAACAGTAATCTAATAGAAAGGTGACCCCCACATGGTAAAGACTTCCATTCACAAAATGTCAGCATTAATCAAAGGTGCCCATTATCTTGTTCAGGTTGGGCAATGTCAAAACTTGACACTTTCCCAGCACAAATTTATTGTCATTTTTAAAAATAAGAATGCTTGGGAAAGAAATGTGCTTGAGTGCTATAAACAAATTGACACAACTTTACACTATTGATTAAAAGTATAAAAATAAGCCAAAGAGTACATACAATGCACAGAACACCACCACCCCCACTCCCCGCAACAGTCACCCAGCCCCAATGTTAATAGCGAGGACATTGGGATGCCCTGGTTTAGTCTGGGGCAGAACAAATGAAAGATGTAACACAATCTTGGTGGTTTTCTCTTTTTTGGCTTTTCACTGCCATCAGAAGCAGTATTTTGCATGGTGCCAGGGGCTCTTGAAGTTGATAGCTCCCTGCAAGTATGACTTCCACATATGCAGGGTCAGCCCTCTTAAATGTCGGTAGGCTCCCTGCAGTAACAATGCAGAACTCACCAGGTAATTGCATCCCATGAGTTTACAAGCTGAAACACTTCAGTCTGGAAGATGCAGATATGTGACAACTATTCTCTGAAACCATTTTCCTAGAGAAAGAAGAAGCTAGAGATGGTTGGAATAAGGCAATCAGGAGCCACCTTGCTGTGTGAGTCCGACTACATGCGTCTGTCTGGCAAGAATATGAACCTAAAAGCCATATCCTGCCACCTTGCTGGGAAGTTGGTGAAGGCCTCACATGCATATTAAATTCCCCCCACAGATGGAGGCAAAGCCTAGATAGAAAAGATTAGTTACTAATGGAAGAATGGAGAGTTCTAGATAAACTCCATGTCATTTTAAGTTCTAAAAATATTGCTCACAGATACTTGAAGCACCTAGTTAGACCTTGGGTAAGGAAGAGTCCACATTCCCCAGTGAAACATTTCCACCACCAACCAGCTTCTTTCTCGAAATATCCAGTTTCACCGCTTTCCCTGTTTCCTCTCTCTGCCTGCCTTCACCCACCTCAGATGGCAGGGACAGCAGCCACCCCATCCCATACATCGGGCCTGATTGTCCCCTTGCTGCAGAGGTAAGAGCTGGGTTTGAACTGACTCCACCACCTTAGCAAAGAGGCCTCGCTCAGGAGTGCCACCTACTGGAAGCAGGAAAAGGGGAAGAAAAACAGAATTGAAAGGTGAGCAGGGATGTGATTCTGTTCATGACTCCAAATTCTGGTCAGATCCATGTACTGAGATGCTTCATTTAGGCCCAGATTTAGCATAGCTTGCTCTGCTTTGATTTTAAAAATTATCCTAGATCAGCAGTAACAAAGAAGAAAAAAAAAAAAAAAAACACGCCTTGGTATAGAACCTGACCAGTGACCTAGACCAGGTATAAAAATTATGCCTATTTCTGAGGCCAAGCTGGTGGCCTGGCTGAGGCTGCCTGAAGAATTGGGGGGGGGGGGGGGGGGCAGGGGGGCAGGTATGAGAGTTTTCCAGTGTAATTAAGAAGGCTGGTGGCCTGGATTGGGAAGGGGTGTCACTGTATGGTCCCAGTGATCATGCCTGACTGGGCAATGGACAGACAACTAGGCTTTAACATATTATTTCTGTATCATAGAATGTCTTTTAAAAAGACTTGAATCTATGACCAACATAAACCAATTCAGGATTCTGCAAATTAGGATTTTGGTTCTCTCTCTCTCTCTCTCTCTCTCTCTCTCTCTCTCTCTCTCTCCCCCTCTCTCTCTCTCTCCCCCTCTCTCTCTCTCTCTTTCTTTAGAACTTACTGAGCATGTACTATGTATGCAAGTTTTTAAAAATATTTTTAAAAATATGTTTTTATTGATTTTAGAGGGAGGAAGGGAGAGAGAGAGAGAGAAGTATTGATCGGCTGTCTGACCGGAATCAAACAGTAACCTCCTGGTTCATGGGCTGATGCTCAACCACTGAACCACACCAGCCTGGCGGATTTGGGTCATAAGGTTTTTCCATTTCCAATTTTAGGACTTTAATTTAAAAATTCTACATGTAGCAAATTTTGGTACACGGCAGAGCATAAAGCCTAGCCCTTTGCAGGCCCAATTTATACCCAGTAAAGGAAATAAAGTCACCGAGTAGATGTGTGGTACTGAAGCCCTTATTCACACTTCATCTGGGGGGAAAAGACGCAGCTGCTCCTATTAAATTAGCTATCATTAATATCATTATTTACTTAGTTCTGTCCATGTGCAAAGCATTCTACTAGGAAAATTAGCTATCTAGTGTAATCCTCAGACATCGTCAGGGGTAGGTAAGTATGGTGCCGTTTTGTAGCCAGAGAACCTTGCTCAAGCTAACACTGTAGCTGACTGTGCTCTTTATAGCCACGCAGTCTCACCTCCTGCATGTGGAGTCAGATTTCAAGACTTGAAAAGAAGGCAAAGGGATTTCTTCGGATTTGCTTAACTAATCGGAGTCCTAAGCAAGTTGCCAGTGGTGTTCTTTCTTGGGGGACTACGTTGGAACCTCCTTCTCTGAGGTTCCTAAGTGAGGGCAGCATGACAGAAATTATCCACCTCACCGGACGGCAGCCATGGAGACAGGAGGGTGTCGAAGGCTTTGGACCAGAGCTGGAAGGAGAGACCTGAGGATAAAGGTTACATAAATTATTATCCAGGCATGGGTTTCTCTTTTCTTCCATACTGAGAATATATCAGTATTGTGAACCCTCATATATTTGAACCCTCATTAATAAATATTAAGATAGTAAATGTCAATTCATTACATTATTAACTCATCGAGTTTGTAAATTAAGCTTTAAAACTCTAACAAATTAAACTAAAATAATTAAGTCAAATGAAGAGGACAGTAGGTGGAGGAGGAATGTGTTCTGAAGCCTCATTTTTGGTTTTCTTCCCCCAAAAGAGCACCCGGCCAGAACAAACTTCAAATATGAAGAAATACCACAAATAATACATTTTCTGTTCTTACCTCCATGCCTTATTGAAAACTCCATTGGCTGTTTTGCAGTAAGTTCCTCCCTTCAACAATCAGGCCACTGTCCCTGAGACTTGGCAAAGGTCTTTGACATAACCAACAGCAAGGGAAATGTTTTAACAGCCCCGTTAATTCGGCAACAGAGGTTTATTGTTATCAAACAGACACTGAGGGCAAAGCTGCCGCTGCCTGCACAGGCCACCTGCTCTGCTCGGAGGACCGGCCACTGGAAGGGCCAAGTCCCAGCGAGGCCCAGGATTGGCTCTGCAGAGAGAGAGCACAGCAACTTAGAGTTTGGGATTTGGAGACTGGGAGAGCTGGGTCTGAGTCAAGAATCTGTGACCTGTGGCAAATTACTTAATATTTTAAAGCCTTACACGCTTAGCACTTTACCTGGCACATAGTAAGCACTCAACAAATAGCAGTGCTTTTTCCCTTTTATTTTTTAAAATTTGAGTTATATATAATAAAGTACAAAAATATATGGATAGCATAAGTCTTAAATGGTAAGTCTGATGAATTTCTACACATTCAAACCACACCCAGCTCAAAATATAGGACATTTTCAGCACCCAACACAGCTCCATCATGCCCCTTCCCGATTATACCTGCCCCCCTCAGAGTAAACAACTTTCAACATGTCTATCACCAGCCATACATATTACTGTTCTTGAACTTTCTGGAAATTTTGTCCTACAGACTATACTCTCTTGATGTCTGGTTTCTTTTACTCAGCGTTCTGTGTCCATGCTGTTTCATGTGTCATTGAGTTGTTCTATTTTGTTGAACAGTATTCTGTTGTATGAATGCACCACAATTTATTTATCTATTTTCCTATTGATGGCCATTTGAGTTATTTCTAACTTGGGGCTACTATGAAAAAATGTTCTTGTACACTTCTTCTTATTTTTTATAGGCATAGAATATGATGTCTGCTTCCCTCATTACTGATACACCAACTGCTCCAAAAACATTTTCCTCTTCTGCTCTTCTCATCTATCACTTCAGTGAATATATCCAAATACTGACTGCAGCAATTTTAGTTTCTCCACTTCTGTACCTCTCCCTATATTGTATTATTTAGCTTCTGAAGAAAAGAAATATCATAGGTAGCTGGAGAATCTCATAACAATATCTGCAAAGAATTGTGTTTATGGAATACAGATGTAAAACTATTTGACTTCAAGTCCACAGAATTATACGTATGCTCTTTCTTTCAAAAAGTATATCTTTAAACTAAACTATTAGACAAGAAATATGCTCTAGGAAAAAACAAGATTAATTTATGACTTTTACTCTTAAAGGTTTATCATCTATAAGGAGAGATGCCCATATTCAATGACAACACTACAGGGTAGGATGTGCTAAGTGCAATAAGAGAGGTTCCGATAAAATCTCAAAGAAATCCACAGGAGGAAATCCCAGGAGTCATCGTTCCCAAACAAATCATTTAACTGAAGCACAACCTCCCCTGGCAGACACTACACCCCTAGTAAATGTAGTACACAATGTGGAATTTAAATGTCTTGACATGTATCAAGGGCCAAAGGAGACTGCAAGGCAATGTGTGGCACATTTAAAGACTACAAAGATGAAAGGTGTTCCCAAAATACAAGGCTAATTTGTTAGTTTCCTCAAACTCATTTGTCCAGATATAAATATTTTCCATTCTATTTTGCTCTGAATGTCAAGAAAAAAAAAAAAAAACACTCACCTGAAGCTCTTTGGAGACCTTAGATGAAGGACATTTTGCCTTCTTCAAATCACAGGGGAAACTGAGACACAAAAAATTGAATGCATTTAATCTAAAAGCTTTAGATAAAGAATACATTGGTTAGAAACATAAACAAAACACTATATGAAGCTAAGAAAGTTTAGCTGTAGTTCTCTCATCTTTCTCAGACATAAGAGCTCCCTTGAAGGCAAGTAGTGAATACTGTCCCAGTAGATGGTGGAGCTGTGGAAAAATGCAAATGAACCAAGAGCAAAAAGTTGGTCATTGGTTATGGGATGTTTCCTTAAATATGTATTTTTCTATATGTACATGCATGTGTAAGTCTCAGAGACTTTCTACTTAAGACACAGTGACTCAGGGGTACAGTGCAAATTGCCATCTCCCCCGCCCTCTCTCTCACACCCTTTAAAAACCAATACTATGGGTCCCTATGATGCTTTCAGCAGGGAGACCAACTGAACAGTCATTTTTCTAGAAATTGTGAAATAAATGTTTTTAAATATAAATATTTATGTTGCAAGATTTTATAGTTTTAGACATATTTACTGTATGAAAATAAATAGTAATAAAGACCTAGACATTCTCACTAAATTGAGGAGTGTAATTCCAACAAATTTCTTTTCTCATAGCAAAGCTCTCTGCTCCATCCTGTCGTTGAAGACAACTGCCTGGTGTGGTTATTCAGGGCACGCCTGCCCTCCACCTACCCACAGGATTTCCACTAACATCAGTTTCCAAATGTATAACTACAAATAGGTTAGTGAAAGGAATCCGTCTTTCAAATGCCAGTGTGTGACAGCTCCCATGAAA
Source organism: Cnephaeus nilssonii (assembly GCF_951640355.1). Taxonomy (NCBI): domain Eukaryota; kingdom Metazoa; phylum Chordata; class Mammalia; order Chiroptera; family Vespertilionidae; genus Cnephaeus; species Cnephaeus nilssonii. The sequence continues at coordinate 13,592,969 of NC_137075.1, read as the reverse complement.
GAAAGTCGTATGAACAAAATATTTCATTTCCTTATTTCAGTGAATAGGCCTTAATTCAAAAAGTCACTGAGCAACAAGCCTATCTAATAATAGACAAATATGCAAATTGACCGCACCTTCGCTACGTCCAAGCCACACTACGCCCACCAGCCAATCAGAGTGAGTATGCAAATCACCCCAACAAAGATGGCGGCTAATTTGCATATCAAGACAGCGTCCAAAGAAGCCAAGAGCTGCAGAAGGGAGTAAAGCTTCTGAGAAGCAAGCAAGCCGGGGGGAGGAGAAGGGAGGAGCGAAGGCAGGGCCGGGGGCGAAGGGAAAAGCAGGCGGGCTGGCGGAGAAGGCAGGGCGGGCGACAAGGGAGGAGCGGAGGCGGGGTAGAGTGCAGCAGGAAATCCTATTGCAGGATTTTTTCTGCAACGGGAACGCTAGTGTCTGTATAAATGCAGTGATGTTTCATCAACAGAAAATCTTTCTACCTGGGCCTCAAAAGGTGAAGAGATTAACACAGGATGGACATCACTTCAAAGCTGCACAAGGATGCAGAGAGGCAAGAAGCCTGCCAGAGCATTTGGGCACTCCCCCTTGTGCCTGGGATGCCTGTGTGTCCAGTGTAGCATTCAGCAGGAGAGCTGAGAAGCCAAGTTGTAGTGTCTGAGAAATCAGAGCTGGGTTGCCCAGTACAAACAGACCAAGTGCATCCTTCAGGAATCAGCAAAGAGAGGACACCAGAAGAGTTTTGGAAAGAATGGATACGAAAAATTACACACCCAGTATTGAAGTACTTATTGTGAGAAAATAAGAGCTTCTTTGGTCTTTGTGATTTTCATGTTATAATTTAGTAATGTTTATATTTTGGATTTTCAGGAAACACTATAACTCTTGCAGGATTTAGAGCCTCTAAAGTATTATCTGGCTCCTACCAGTATAAGGAACTGAGAATGAACTAAGTTTCTGGTAAAGATCATGACATTCCAGTCATATGCTCAGATCCAAGAAAAGACCCCAAGTGTTTAGAAATTGGGAGAAGGGTGTTCTAAGGCAAGAGGAAGGGATAAGAGGCCCCTCCTCACAACCTGGCTGAGCACTAACCATTCAAGGCTTTCAGAAAAGTTTGAGAGGCTGAGCTGTCCTGTTTGCTATGTCATCTACACCAATGAAGGGCTACGTTGTCATGATCTCACTGAATTCATGCACCCATTCTATAAGACAGGTGTTAATAGCCCCATTTTATGGGTTAGGGCATTCCACCTAAGAGTTTCAGGAAAATGGCATCCCAGGATACCCTTTGTATTTCTCAGCAGTAGGGAAAGTCTAGTGTGAGTAGTGTGCCACGGTGTGTAAGAAGATGGCTGAGCCTGACCTCATCCCTACAGTTCCTGAGCTGAGCCCCTTGCTCCAAAAGCCGCCTCAGTGCCTCTAGCTGTCCTGACTTCCCTTGGCAGCAGCATCTATGTTTCATGTGTGGGCACAGTCAGGGTGCTGTCCCGGGGCCTTTCACCCAGACCCTGGGGCCTTTCACCCAGACCCCTACCTCTTGGGTGGGGACAGGTTCAAAGCCTGGCCCAGTGTGGAGGCCCGCTGGGCTGGAAAGTCTGCTGTAAGTCTGGGCCCGTTTCATCCAACATACTTTACAAGATGCAGAGAATCTATACCAGACACAGTCTTGAAGAATCCAGTCTCAAGGAGCAGTTTATTGATCTGGCAGATGATTAAAAGGCAACAGAGATGAGCTCAACTGATGCTTTGGTTTTTCCATCCTGAAAGTGAATCTGAAATTTCCTTGGGGGATCATTAGCCTGTCTGCTGCCTCAGAAAAGGCAGATGGCTCCTCGGTGCAGTCAAAGGTCACGAGACTGTCCTGGTCGACGGCTCCTGGCTCTCTTCCATCCTCAGCAGGGCACCCCGGGGAGCAACACATGCCACCCTGGGGCACATCAGTCCTTGTTCCCAATCACACGGATGCTGGTAGGAGCCCTCACGCAGTCCATCGCATGGGCTCTGCTCTCTCCTCTAAGTTTATGGGATGAGAGAGACGATGGTTAGAATGGCTATAAAGTTTTAGGCTGCTCCAAAAGAAAGGGAGGGAAAAACTGGCTTACACCCATCACAAAGAGCTGACCATTTCCAACAGCAGGGAGAAGGGAAGGAATTTGGGCTGGTGGCTATGAAGTCACCTGGAGTTGTCATTTGAAACAGACATTGATTGCTGCTGCCAAATCTTGGATGACCTGATGTGCTGCACATCATGTGACTTGGACTTGTCACTAAGCAGATATGCTATGGTTCAGGGGAAAATTACTGGAGGTTCAATGCTCAGGCAACAGATTATTTACAACCTGTTCCTAATGTGAGAGCTTTTACATCAGTGGTTTCGTGGACAAAAGTACATATTAAAAGGCTAATGTAATTGCTCATGTTGGCGATGAAGTACCGCCAGATTGGGTTTCAACAGGGTACCTATAGCCAGCAGCATGCTTCAATATGCTTATAGTATAAACCACTCTCTGCTAGGACAAATTATAGACTATCCAGGCCAGCACTAGGAGAACCTGAATAGCAAATGAATCCTGCGTATTAGCTTCTTCAAAGCAAAGTCCCCTTTCCTCCTCTTCCACAGTTCCTGACACCGTTGTTGGAATGTGCATGTTTGTGATTTTAAACAGGTTGAGCAGACTAGCTCCTGAGCTACCAAAGAAAGCTGATTTTACTTTGGAAACCTTGAACAACAACAACAAATAGACCTAAGTTGCCCTTCCTGCCTCAAAATTTTCTGTAAAACTTGGCTATGGTGAAAAAAACCACACAAAATAAAACAACCCTTTGTCCCAGAAAAGTATTCACACACACACCATTAGATCGCACTGTATTAAAGGAAACTTCCTCATTTTTATAGAAGCACTTTTTTATAGATGACATGAGCCCCCTTTGCCTTCCCCACCCCCAACCCCACCAACCCTTGCAGCCCACTGTTTTTTGTCAAAGATAATTGTAGTTACAGCTCATTAATCATCCATCAACCAGACAGACTGCCAAGAATGCTGATAGCATCAGCGCTCCAGGGAACAGCCTGCAGAGACAAGACTGGACTGGTGTGGCGACATTCTCTCCAGCCTGGTCTGCAAGACCACCAGCCTGAGGGCCTCTGTTTCTCAGTTTCTTTTCAGAGAGGGAAAGCTCATGCTCTAAGTCTGGCTCAAATCTGCTGGGCAAGCTCTCAGACAATGGGGTCTGTATTACTGAATAGTAACAGCACTCACAGACCACCTAAAATGCTGGCATGATGAAAAACAATCAGAAGGGGCACATCCTTTCTTTTTTTTTTAATTGTCTAAACTTTTACATATGTCTCCGTTTTCCGATTGACCTCCTCCGCCTCCCAGCCATTCCCACCCGGGCAAGCCCCCACCGCCCCAGTGTCTGTGTCCATTGGTTATGCTAATATGCATGCATACAAGTCCTTTGTTTGCTCTCTAACCCCCCCACACACCTCCCCTGCCATTTGTCTCTGGATCTATTTTTGTTCATCAAATTATGTTGATGGGTATATCCCACACATGAGTGAGATCATGTGATATTTATCTTTCTCCGACTGGCTTATTTCGCTTAGCATAACGCTCTCCAGTTCCATCCAGGCTGTTGCAAATGCTAAAAGTTCCTTCTTTTTTAGCAGCATAGTATTCCATTGTGTAGATGTACTACAGTTTTTTAATCCACTCATCTGCAGAGGCACATCCTTTCTTAAAGACATTCACTGTCCTAAAAGTTCTCATCACAAAAAGAAATTTTTCTTTGTATTGCATCTATATGAAAGGATGGATATTAGCTTAACCTATTGTGGTAAACATTTCACAATATATGTAAATCAAACCGTCATGCTGAATGCCTCTATTTTACACAGTAATGTATGTCAATTATTTTTCTATGAATCTGGGGAAAATAAAACACTGTTAACAGATATTCCCTATGCTGACTTATGCTCTGCATATGCAGATGAGTTCTGTTCTATTATTATACCATCAGTGCAATTCTATTTCTGAATATCAGCCAGAACTATCTGTGATTGAAATAGTGTGTATAGTGTGTACACACACACACACACACACACACACACATACACACACTTAGAGGATGACATGCAAAGTTTACATATTGGCCATAATTTCTGAACCCAACAGTGGGACATATGGTGTGGTAAGCAACAATAACATTGTTTTATCTGGGAACATTCTATATATCAAAGAAAAAAATCAATGAACAATAAATTGAAATCCAAAGTTCTCCAGGTCAGAAATTTTAACAAACAAATGTTTGTTTTTCTCCTAAAGAGTGAGACTAATATCAAATTATCACATTGAGACCCCACAAAACTTTTTAAAGAGGAGAGCCTTAATTTGTTTATAAATATACTTAAGTAGTCTAGAGAGTCAAAATTTACTGCATTTTAGAGGTGACAGTTTGGAGTCCATAGAGATGAGATGCCTACCTCATGTCACTTGGGGAAGTCTCATTCTGTGACACCCCATTTAATACACATTCCATTTGCCACCCTGTCAAAGACCCTCGTTTTCTTTCCCAGACACTGACTTTAATGGGCGTAAAATCAGAGTCTGGCATATGGCAGACCTTATTTCTTTTACCAGTTCTCTCTCAGGGAGATGGAGGTGGAAAGAGGGAGAGAACATAGACAGTGGAGGTAGGGGGTTGGGATGCAGAGCAATGATTAATGTGTTAGATTGCCCTGGTTGCAGAATCAGGACTTGCTACCTGAAGTTAGCTGGGATCATGTGGGTATCTGAACCAGACTAGGAGAGTTTTGTGTGAGCCATGGGATTTTTAAATTTTCAATTAATAAAATATTTCAGTAATAAATGTAGCTCAACTCTTTTTTTTAATGCCATATTCTCCATCAGCCAATTTAAAGACCTAGTTAGGAAACCATATGACCTGATGGACTACAAGCTTAAGGAGTGTTTCACCCATGTATCATCTACTCAGCCATACTAAATGTCATTTAAAGGAGGTTTTAAAGGAAGTCACAGAATTCAGGCTATTCAGGCACACAGAAGCTTGTCTGTAAACTGAAGCATTTACAGAAGGTCTTCGGAAAAATGTGAAGACAGCTAAAGCTGTTTAATGAGATATGCCAGTGGATGCAGTCAGGCCACATGAGGCAGCTGGAGAGATTTATTCAAACAACATGATTCTAGAACCCTTTAATTATCCCATGCCTGGACCCCAAAAAGGCCAAATCAGAAGAAGATGTAAAGAAGAAATTTCAAATCCAGAAGCAATACAGAAGGCCTCCAGGTCCTGAGCGGGGTGTGGCAGAGGGTTTCAGACAATTAACTTTCATTAGTTTTGATGTGAGCTGTCCTGCCTACAGTCAACCCTAAGCAAGCTGACTAAATATTCTTAAAGGTATGACACAAAGTCCTTTCTTTTTCATTTAAGAAAAGAAAGAAAGGAAAATTTAACACCAGGGTCCTGACATGCCACAAGGCTCTCTCCATAAACAAAAGGTTTCATTTAAGAGATAAGATGAGTAACAACTGGCCCTACAGAAATACAAAGGGTTATGAAAAAATACTGTGAACAACTCCATTCCAATAAACTGGACAACCTACACGAAATGGACATATTCTTAGAAAAATACAAGCTCCCAAAAGTCAATCAGGAAGAATAAAAAAAAAAGATCTGAATAGGCTTATAACTACTGAAGAAATTGAAGCAGTAATAAAAAAATCTTCCAGCAAACAAAGGCCCTGGTCTGGATGGCTTTACATGGCAGTTCTACCAAGCATTCAAAGAAGAACTAAAACCTATCCTCCTCAGACTATTCCAAAAAATGCAAGAGGAAGGAACACTTCCAAGCTTTTTCTATGAAGCCAGCATTACCCTAATCCCAAAACCAGATAAAGACACTACAGAAAAAGAGAACTACAGGCCAATATCCCTGATGAACATAGATGCTAAAATCCACAACAAAATTCTAGAAAATCGGATTCAGCATTACATTAGAAAGATCATACAGCATGGCTAAGTGGGATTTATTCTGGGGATGGAAGGATGGTACAATATCCACAAATCAATAAATGTGATACATCACATAAACAAACTGAGTGAAAAAAATCACATAACCATATCAATCGATGCAGAAAAAGCATTTGACAAAATCCAACACCCTTTCTTGATAAAACCTCTCAGCAAAGTGGGAATAGAGGGATCATACCTCAACATAATAAAACCCTTATATGATAAAATCTACAACCAACGTCATACTCAATGGGCAAAAACTAAATCCATTTCCCCTAAGAACAGAAACAAGACAGGGATGTACACTTTCACCACTCCTGTTCAATATAGTACTAGAAGTGCTAGCCATAGCAATCAGACAAGAAGAAGAAATAAAAGGCATCCAAATTGGAAAAGGAGGAAAACTGTCCTTATTCTCAGATGACATGATACTGTACATAGAAAACCCCAAAGACTCCATCAAAAAACTACTAGACTTAATAAATAAATCTGGCAATGTCACAGGATACAAAATTAACACCCAGAAATCTATGGCTTTTTTATACACCAATAATAAACTCACAGAAAGAGAAACTAAAAAAAATAACAATCCCATTTACCACTTCACCAAAAAAAATTAAGATACTTAGGAATAAACTTAACTAAGGAGGTAAAAGACCTGTACTCGAAAAACTATAGGACATTGAAAAAAGAGATAGAGGAAGACATAAACAAATGGAAGAATGTACCATGTTCATGGATTGGTAGAATCAACATCATTACAATGTCCATACTACCCAAAGCAATTAGATTGCAATCCCCATTAAAATGCCAATGGCATATTTCACAGACCTAGAACAAACTCTCCCAAAATTTATCTGGAATAAAAAGAGATCCTGAATAGCCACTGCAATCCTGAGAAAGAAGACCAAAGTTGGAGGGATCACAATACCAGATCTCAAGCTATATTACAAAGCCACTGTTCTCAAAACTTCCTGGTACTGGTACCAAGAACAGACATATAGACCAATTGAACAGAACAGAGAACCCAGAAATTGACCCAAGCCATTAATATTTTGGAGGCAAGAGCATGCAATGGAGTCAAGACAGTCTCTTCAATAAATGGTGCTGGGAAATTTGGTCAGATACATGCTAAAAAAAGAAAAGAAAGAAAGAAACTAGATCACCAACTTACACCATACACAATAACAAACTCAAAATGGTTAAAGGACTTAAATGTAAGATAGGAAACCATAAAAAAATCTTAGAAGTTTCCATAGGTAACAAAATATCAGACATATGTCCTAGCAATATCTTTACCAATACAGCTCCTAGGGCAATGGAAACTAAGAAGAAAAGAAACAAATAGTATTACATCAAAATAAAAAGCTTCTGCAAAGCAAAAGAAACCATCAACAAAACAACAAGAAAGCCCACTGCATGGGAGAACATATTTGCCAATGTTATTTCAGATAAGGATTTAATCTCCAAAATTTACAGAGAACTCATAGAACTTAACAAAAGGAAAATAAACAATCCAATCAAAAAATGGGCAAAGGACCTAAATAGATACTTTTCGAAAGTGGACATACAGAAGGCCGAGAGACATAAGCCGAAAACATGCTCAAAGTCACTGATCATCAGAAAGATGCAAATCAAAACCACAATGAGTTATCATCTCACACCTGTCAGAATGGCTATCATCAACAAGTCAACAAATGACAAGTGCTGGTGAGGATGTGGAGAAAAAGGAGTCCTCGTACACTGCTGGTGGGAATGCAAACTGGTGCAGCCACTGTGGAAAACAGTATGGCGTTTCCTCAAAAAATTAAAAATGAAACTCCCATTTGACCCAGTAATCCCACTTCTAGGAATATATCCCAAGTAATCAGATACACCAATCAGAAAGGATATATGCACCCCTATGTTCATAGCAGCACAATTTACAATAGCTAAGATTTGGAAACAGCCTAAGTGCCCATCAGCAGATGAGTGGATTAAAAAACAATGGTACATCTACACAATAGAATACTATGCCACTATAAAAAAGAAGGAACTTCTACCATTTGCAACAGCATGGATGGAACTGGAGAGCATCATGCTAAGTGAAATAAGCCAGTTGGAGAAAGATAAATATCACTTGATCTCATTGATATGTGGGATATAATGATCAACATAAACTGATGAACAAAAATAGATCCAAAGACAAGGGGCAAGGGAGGGGGGGGCGAGTTAGTGATCAACCAAATGACATGTATGCATGCATATTAGCATAACCAACGGATACAGACATGGGGGTTGTAGGGGTCTGCCTTCGAAGGTGGGAGTGGCGGGGGTCAATTAAGGAAAATGGAGACATATGTAATACTTTAAACAATTTTTAAAAAGAAGATAAGGTGAACTCTGGTCATCTATATTAGCCTTTCTCTGTGAGATAAATACTGTGACAGTTGTATAAAATAAAACTCTCAGAGAAGCCAAGACTTTTCTTGTTAAAACAAGGAAATTATTTTCCAGCAACCCTGTCCGTGTCTTTGACCTTGCCTGCTGCAGGGTAACTGAGATCATAAAAGAGGGAACAAGAGGTCAAATGAGAGAGCTAATGTGTGAGGAGAGTGAGAAAGATATTTCAATATTTGTGGAGAACTCCACTCCATCCAGATGCTTTTAGTAAAAGGATGCATTCCCCATTGCTGCCAACTGTATTAGAAAGACAGGACAAGATTACGGCTTGGAATCGTGTTTTATTTTTGTTTATGGTCTAAAGGCGATGCCTGCCACATTGTGTGACTGGTAACTCCATCAGCCATGGGCTGTGGTTCTGGAGCTGCAGACATGGCACTGGGTGGCAAGGGTCGTGTTGGGAACACATTGCCGTTCTTCTTTCAGATGTGCTGGCAAGAGGCGCCCTGGCTCGCCTTATAAAAGTAGCTCCGGAGTAAATCATTAGCACATCTAACCTCAATACTTTGAAATCCAGAAACAACACTGAGTCATACTGGTAGTCTGTAAAGTTTTATTGCGTTTTTTAAACGGAGTCAAAAACAAGCTGGGGATCATGTGAATTATCTCTTTACATGTGTCAAGCCCAGGAATTTGGCGCATGGATCAACATAATGGAATGGGGGAGCGAAGCCACGGGGATATGTCGTTAGAGAAACATTGCCATGGCCTTTGGAGTGCAAGATTTTTCACAGACGGGTTCCCGGTGTCTGAACCACATACCTGGCATGGTGTCTGATCTGTGAAAAACTGGGGCTATAAATGCTCTTCGTCCTGTACTAAAAATAGAGACTCATTTAAAGCAAAAGTATCCACAGGGGGAAAGTATTGATTGCTGCTGACATCAATTTGTGTCTTCAGAGTCTGTGTTGTCCAGGCCATGCTTTCTGTGGGCCTGTGAAGTAAGGGATCTTAGACAGGATTTTCAGAAGAAAAATGAATGAATGAATGAATGAATGAATGCATGAATGAATACATAAATGAATGAATGAACCCCCTTCTGGGGAAAGCTCAGTATGTGCTTATGGTTAAAACTACCCATCAAGGTTTTCTAGATTCTCTTTTGAGTGTCCAGGTCAACATTCTCTGGAAACAGTTAATCAATTTCACCTCAAGTACAAACTGTGTAAAAATGCTTGGTTAGAGAAGAGACCAGGAATGGTTCCTTAGCCTATGGCATCCAAGGCCATGAGCGCAGACCACTTGCCAAGCTTCTCAGGCTATTTGGGGGGACTCAGCTAAACTGACCACAATCCACACCAACACCTTACATAATAAGAAAGACAAAGCAGATAACAAAACCCAGTAAAGTATTTTAGAAGACAAATGAGTAGGCTTGCAGTGCCAGGGACTGAAATAGATTATAAAGCTACAGTAATTGAAAACATATGGCATTAGTACAAAGAGGACAAAGAAATCAATGGACCAGAATAGAATGTTTAGAAACAGACTCCAAAATTCAATCCTATATAATAAAACCCTAATACGCAAATCGACTGAACCGTGGAATGACCTGCAGAAGGATGGGTTGCTATGACACACACTGACCACCAGGGGAAAGATGCTCAACCCAGGAGCTGCCCCCGACCTGCATTGAGCTTCAGCTCCGTGAGAGGGAGGTGACCAGCTGCAGGGATTAGGGGCGGGGGCGGCCAATGGGTGGCGCCAGGCCACCAGCCAAGGCAGGTGCAGTGGGGGCCACCTGATCACCCCGCCCACTGGTTGCCCCAAAGATCAGCCCTGATCACCGGCCAGGCCTAGGGACCCTACCCTATATATTGGGAACAGTCTCTTAGATTTAAAAATTAAAACCTGGCATGGCTACTCTAACAATGAAAAAACAGGATGATGCAGCATTGACATGCATGGACTCTGGCTTGCACATTTTGTGATCAGCCCTGATTCTGACACTTATAACTGTGTGACAAAGCCAATTACTTTACTTCTCTCTGCTTCAGTTTTCTACCCATAGATGGGGAAAATCATAATACTACCTCAGAAGGATCATGTTATGTACTACTTTTTATAATCAGGGCAAAAAATGTAGCTGCCCATACACAGCAAGATGCCTTTCACCTGTATGAAAAGTATGGTCACTGATGCATGCAGCATCTGGATTGTGAGAGGGATGTCCAACTGGCAGTTTAGGCCCAATGTGCAGTTGCACATCCCCCAAGGGTGCAGGCCGGGCTGAGGACCCTCTCCCCCCATGCATGAGTTTCATGCACTGAGCCTCTAGTATTATACAATATAGATAGCATGTCTATTTAGTGGGGAGCACATATATTATTACTAACTTGTACAATTGGTTAACTCTTAAGAAACAAAAAGTGGACATATACCTCATGGCTTATACCAAAAGAAATTCCAAATGGATTAAAAATATTAAGTATTTAAACATAAAATCATAAAAGAAGAAGATGTACCTATGAGAAGGGAAGAACTTTCTAAGCCTCACACAAAAGGTAGACACCATAAAGGGAGAAAAATGAATGGATACAAAAAAGTCTCTGTACATCAGTGAGGGGGGGGGGGCGGAGGGAGAGAGAGAGAGAATAAGTCCAAAAAGAAGACACACACAGCCATCATGTATATATGGCAAATACTGTTAGCTGGCTTCCCCACCTCCCATTTGTCAACCTCCTCTCCCTTGTTCATTTTAACCTGTTTTGTAAACTGAAAAAGCTCAATACTCACTTTCGCCACCTACAGACATGGACAACCATGTGATGTTTTTCACAGAGTTATAAAAAAAGATTTGCATCATTCTTTGTCAGGTAATTCATAGATCTCCATTTCTTTAGAACCAGTTACTGGAGGTTTATTTTGTTTCAGTATGTTAGATAAATGAGCCATAGAGATCTGCTGTACAACATTGTGCCTATAGTTAACAATACTGTACTGTGCACTTCAAAAAATGTTGAGAATAGATCTTATATTAAGTTCTCTTGCCACAAAACAAAGCAAAAACAAAGGGATCCAAGGTTGAAATTTTACCACATGTAGTACACATAAGAACTACAATATATTTTGAAGTACTTATTTCTCCAGAGAAAACACAAGAATTATTTTCTCAAAAATGAATTTCTATACTTTATGCATTCTGTTATCACAACCATATAATTTATTCCAACTTAATTTGAACTTTAAACTCTTAGAAGCCTCAAATTTTAGGTGGCAAGTTAAATACTTTGCATTTCTCAGATTAGTAATATTTTTATATTTTTAAGGATATATTTCAAATAAAATAAAAGACATATTTAATTAATAGATTCAATTCTATCCTCTAGATTTTTCATATGAGGTGAACTCAGATTAATATTTCAGTATTTTGTCATTTTAAAATACCTAGATTTTTAATAATTTTTATTATTTAATTCAGCAATGTTCTAAAGTTTTAAGTTATGAAAGACTTTAGAAAATTATGTGTAGGCATATGAAGCTGCTGAAAAGGCAGGGGGAGGAGGGAGCAGGCCTGGCCTCGCCACTTGGATTTTAAAACTGCCACATTCTTCCTCAGAGATAACATCTAAGGTTACTGCTTCAGCTTCTCTGCTTTTACAGAAGAGCAACTGGCCCTTTCCTCTAACAGAGAGTGCAGTCAGTCTCCTCTTGAATGACTGGACTTTCATTATTAATATATTTATAATTATTACTGAAAAGCTTTATTACAAATCCTTCATTTTAGTTACATCTATTTATGTTTTAACAACTTTGAGATTTTAAATCCAATTATTATTATCCAAGGCATTTTCTTTGGCAAATTCTGTAACAGAGATAACTCACTGGCTTTCAGTGGCTTTAATGTTAAAGTATTATTTTATTTTATTTTTCTTTTATTAAAACAGGAGGGCTCCAGGACATGTGAGGCAACCTTGGAATGCAGTCCACTACTTTTCAAGAACTACCCATTATGGGAACACTAATCTTGTTGTCCAAATCTAGCCTGTATATTTTCCTTGTGTGGTTTTTGCCATCTTTTAAAGAAAAACAGTCTTGGGTTAATTTTATTGCATCCATGAAGAGATGGGGCTTAGGCCAAGAGGCCACCCAAAATAGTGCAGAGTGTGCCTTCTCTTAAGCTAGTCTTTTTCTCTTCACGGGTACAGAAGTCCCCAACGCATCCCTAAATTTTGAGAAATGTCTCATCTGTCCATATTTCAAATGGCGGACTGGGAAATAAAAACATGGCAAAAACGAAACTTTTAATAGGACACCCGGGAGTGGGCATCCATTTTACAGGATCACCAAAAGACCTAGTGATTAATGGGCTGGGGCCTTTTTTAGTTACTTTGCTTTGTCTAGGGAATTTTCCTAGAACCTGTGTTTTCAGCCATGTGTACCAATCATATTCTTTCTCCCCACCCACACATCCTGTTTGCTTTGGGGAAATTTAGTAATGTCCTGGCCACCTACTATTTCTTTTCTATTAAGTTAAATTAAAGGCATACAGACTTTTGATCCTCAATACAAAGTGGGCATAATGCAGTTCAAACAAGAGCCCACCTAGTTAAAGATGACAAGGGCACTCCTTTTCCTTGAGCCTGATTTAAGAGAGTATCTTTTGACACCTTAATTCCTCTATTCTTGAGCATGTAAGCTAAAAATTTACAATGATGTTTTTGCCTTTTACTCAAATTCTTCCCCATTATAACCTGGCTGAAATAAAAGACATTCCTCGCCCACTTACAGTTCAAGACTCCAAAGCTGGTATGGGCTTTGTGCATGGTGAACTTCCCCACCTTTCTGGTGAATTTCCCTTTTTTGTTTTTCGTTCAGGCAAATCTTCTTTTCCAGATGCCTATTCAGGTGCCAGATGCCTCATCCATTTGCAGCAAGGGTTCAGGATCTGGAGAAGGGGCCATGGATAAATGAAAACACTAAACAATAAATATGAATTTAGAAAGCATGGGGGGGGCAGGCGGAAAACTTCCCTCTAGTGGAGAAGCTCTCTGACTTCTGGGTCCTGTCTGCTTTTATTTATTTTAATGCACATTTGCCCTTTAGGAATGCAAACAGGCATATCAAAGGTAAAGTTTGGTAAACAGTAAAAGGATTATCAGGTTAGGGGATTGCCTTGAGCCATTTGGCCAACAGCAGGGCAATATTATGCTGATTTTCAGCCCTGCTGAATGTCAAAGTCCATTGGCTTTCCAGTGGGACTTTTGGCATTAATATGCTAACTACTGTTGGTCTTTGCCTCTGGCAGGTGTAGACGATATGTGTCATTTGAGTCAGGCAGGATGAAAACTCAAGACCACACTCAGGGAGGGGGTGGTGAGCAAAGTTCATGGCCTTCTATGCTCACCTAGTCCTTGACTTCTGGGATCAGCTTACTGCTCTCCCACTGCTGCTGGCTTTCCATTGAGGGGTCCCCAATCAGACAAGAACAAGAAATAAAAGGTATCCAAATTGGAAAAGAAGAAGTAAAATTGTCATTATTCACACATGACATATTGTACATAGAAAAGCCTAAAGACTTCATAAAAAAACTACTATATTTAATAAATGAATTCAGCAATGTAGTAGGATACAAAATTAATACCCAGAAATCTATGGCATTTTATACACCAATAATGAACTCACAAAAAGAGAAACTATAAAAGCAATCCCATTTACCATTGCAACAGAAAAATTAAGATACCTAAAATAAACTTTTCTAAGGAGGTAAAAGACCTGTACTTGGAAAACTATAGGACATTAAAAAAAGATATAGAGGAAGATATAAACAAGTGGAAGAATATACCATGTTCATGGATTGGTAGGATCAACATCATTAAAATGTCCATACTATGCACAACGATATATAGATTCAATGCAATCCCCATTAAAATACCAATGGCATATTTCACAGACCTAGAACAAAGTCTCCAAAAATTTATATGGAATAAATAAGATCCCGAATAGCTGCAGCAATTTTGAGAAAGAAAAACCAATTTGGAGGAATCACAATACCAGATTTCTAGCTATATTACAAATCCACTGTTCTCATAACTGCCTGGTACTGGCACAAGAACAGACATATAGACCAATGGAACAGAACAGAGAACCCAGAAATTGACCTAAGTTATTATGGGATCAGGCCTAAATCAGCAGTCGAACATCCCTCTTGCAATCTGGGACTGCTGGCTCCTAACCGCTCACCTACCTGCCAGCCTGATTGCCTCTAACCCCTCTACCTGCCTGCCTGATTGCCCCTAACTGCCTCTGCTTGCCAGCCTGGTCACCCCCTAACTGTCCCCCTGCCAGCCTGGTCCTGCTCTAACTGCCCCCCTGCCAGCCTGGTTCCCACCCTAACTGCCCCCCTCTGGTCTGGTCACCCCCTAACTGTCCCCTGCCAGCCTGGTCACCCCCTAACTGTCCCCCTGCCAGCCTGGTCCTGCTCTAACTGCCCCCCTGCCAGCCTGGTTCCCACCCTAACTGCCCCCCTGCTGGCCTGACCACACCCTAACTGCCCCCCTGCTGGCCTGGTCGCCCCCTAACTGTCCAGAAAGAAGTCAGACGTCTGGGAGATGTTCGGTTGACCTGGTCTAATTAGCATATTACCCTTTTATTAGTATAGATAACATCTTTTCAGCAGTGACACCCCTCCTCCATTGCCATTTTCTGTTGGTTAGAAGCAAGTCACCCTGACTCAAAGGAAGAGATTTTATAAGAGTGTGAACACCAGAAGGCAAGATCACAGAGACTACCTTAGAGCCTGTCTGCCATAGGTAATAGTAAACATCTCATCAGTAACAGATACCAGAAGAGAGTGGCATAAGATCCTCAAAGTGATGCAGAAAGGAACTGTCAGCCTGAACCAGGATGAAAGACCATTTAATTCTGAGAGCCAAATAAAGCAATTTCAAGCACATAAAAATTTAGAAAGTTGATGACCCACAGACCTTTCCTGTATTTTTATGAAATATCATCTTTAACAAGAAAAACATAGCTAACTACTGGTAGTAGAATATTAATAATTGATTTATTTTGTTTTTAAAAAGATAGACTTGAAAGTCCAGATGGTGATACATGTAGATGGGGAGATCAGATGGATAGTATATACAGCTGGCCTACTGATGGTACCTTTGCTGTTTTGGAGGAGAACAGAGGCACTGGGTAAGCTGTAATATCATTAGGAAAGTGTACAATGACATATATACATTAAAACCAAATTTTACCTAAAAGTGAAGGATCATACACTGTAGTATTCAAACCAGTAGTAGGGGGAACGCAAATCCAGAACAACTATCTCCACCACCACCACCAACAACAAAAATCTTTGTTAATTCAACAAATTTCAGGAAAGTAAAAAAAAGGAGCCAAAATAAAAACAGGGTACAAGAAACATAATAAATGTAAAATTATTATATTCACCTCTTAAAACATGCTGCTTTTAACCCTTTGCACTCGTTTGCTTTTTTCTCGATTCCTGTATTCTACTCAGGATTTAATTTTTTAAATACCCCAGATTTTACAAAGTGCGGCAGTAGAATAAAAAACTGGAGTTTCTTTTCATACAAACTTATTTATTTGGATTTTTTTATATTTCAAATTATTGATACATTCAAAGAGTAATTGTAATCTCGACATCCGAGTGCAAAAGGTTAAAAGACATTTAAAACATCTGAACAAAGCCCTAGCTGGCTTGGCTCAGTGGATAGCGTGTCAGCCTGCAGACTGAAGGTCCCGGGTTCGATTCTGGTAAAGGGCACATGCCTGGGTTGCTGGCTTGATCCCCAGTACAGGACGTGCAGGAGGCAGCTGATCAATGATTCTCTCTCATCATTGATGTTTCTCTCTCTCTCTCCCTCTTCCTTCCTCTCTGAACTCAATAAAAATATATTTGGGGTAAAAAAAACACACAGAGCTTAAAAATAAAAGAATTCTCTAATTTCAAATAAATCCCTTGAGGTATTTGCTGAAAATGCAGGTTTCTGGGCCCAGATTCAGAAATGTTGATTCAGAAGGCATTGCTTCTAAACTCAGTAGTATGGATTTTTAACCAGTTAGTCAGTTGTTTCTGATGAATGTAGTCTGAGTATCAACTGTAGAACATCAGAGTCTTCAGGCCCTGGCTTTGCCAAGAAAACCTTCCATCATGGGATAATCTTACTTTGTTTTCCCTGATCCCTCAACAAATTATACTTTTCCTTTCACTGCCCGCCGCGCCCCCCTCCACCTCCCCACCCCCCGCCAATCTGATCCTCATTTCCACGAAAGTGTCAGCTTCTTGAAGACCTGAGCAACATCTCATTTATCATGTGGACCCTTACCCCACTTGGCATGATAAACTGAAAGGCTATATACCATTTTTTGGCTTATGAATAAGTCAAAGAAAGTGTGAAAAAAGTGAATGAGTGGAGACTGGAAGTAAACTAATACCAAAAGAAGGAGTAAGAGGAGGACTGAAAGAGGCAGAGACTGCTGAGACAGAGCAGACCAGAGGAGACTGGGAGAGACCAGCACAGTGAGAGGAGGAGAGCAGGGAAGTGTGGCTTGTCTGATTATTGTTTCCCAGGCTCCAAGTCTTCAAGGGTAGGTGCAGTTGCTCTACAGCCATTGTTTCTGCAGCACCAAAGATGAAAGTCAGACAAAATAATCCAAAAGTGCTGAACTGTGATGGTTATATTTTCAGGGGTTTAGGAGACTTTACTTTTCTCAGACATTGAGGAAAGTCTTCAGCTGAAGTCCATTAAGCAAATTAAAAAGCAGGAGAAAAATAAACACAGATTGATGTAGATAGCAGTTTTATGAGGCAAAGGAAGCAGTTAGTTCTGACAAAGCTCCCAGCCCTGGATCCCAGCCATTACAACTCTTAAGATATAGTTCTCTCCAAGATATCCTGCTGGCAGTCATAAAAGAAAGCTAATAGACTTTCTTCCCTACAAAGACAGGGGCTTACATAAACTAAAATAAAAATATTATACACATTGTTTCTTGGTACAGTTCCAGACATCAAGCCATTTGTCCTTTTGTCCCTAAACAGGAAAATAAGCAATAAATCCAATATATTTAAGAGTTATATACTGTGCATGCTGCTTGGATCTCAAATGAAGCCAAACCACGTTAACACACATTTCCCCCAAAGAGAAACTTGTGTGTTAAAAAAATCACTTCAAATTCAAACCTTTTTTATATTATTAGTATATCTAAAAAACAAGACATTTTATAATGTTCCAGATTTTTAATAATAGAAGTGTTTAAAAAGTTATTGCACGTGCGTGATGTACAAAGCACTATGCTTGGGCCTTTGATCATGCAAAGAAGAAGAACAAAGAATCTATATTTAGATCCTCTTCCTTGCATATGACTTTGTACATTTATTTTCGACACTTAAAAATAAAGTCACCCCTTGGACTTTGTCTCCAAGGCAAGGAATATTCTTTCAGGGCATTGACTCTGTGCTCGATGAATATTTTCCACGGGTGCAGGGGCAAAGCCAGAATTCGATTTTCCATTTCACATTCTGTGACAGATTCGGAAGCCACGCTCTTCTTCACCTTGCTCTGAGGTGGTGGAAACCCAGCCTGGTGCCAGCCCTGCTCTATAGCCGATTCACTCGTGTCTCGTGGCTCCTCTCTAGGACCGAGGGCTGCAGAAGGTGGAGGGGTGATGTTTAAATGCAAATTTAGCACTTGGATTTTCTAAGCCAAGTAAATCCAGCATTTTGAATCGTTTTTGTATTTTAAAGGACTCAGGCTTTCCAAATTCTACAAAATTCCTGACTTCCAAAGATCTTCAGCCTTTGCTTCATCCTTAACATATGAAAGCATAATCACAAACATCATATATTTCTAAATAAATGGGGCAAAACAAATCTCAGTCAACAAAACCCATCAAAAGTGAAAAGTATTGTTTTGCAAAAATGTTGCAGTATATTTTAACAGAAAATAAAATTAAGTTGTACTAAATTTTTAACAGATTAAAGCACATTTTTATCTTTTATGTGCAGTTAGTTAACAAGTACAGTGTCTTTAAAACATAAAGGAACAGATTCTCCCTTGACCTAGTAAGTATCTTCGATTAATCTCCCAAAGAGCCCATAATAATCCCAAACTTAGTTGCTGGTTTCTGGACACCAAAAACCAAATTAAGTCCGATTATTCTTTCTAGCAGAACACAGGAAATGCATGACCAGTTCAAATTCACAGAAACCCCAAACCCTATTTTTACCAATCATTTTAAACATCTTATCCCTTGAAATTTTTTATGAGAGCTGCTTTAAAAAATAAAATGGACTGATTTGGGCTTCTCTGTTGCTTGCCTTTCCTACTGGGTAGTGGAAATGCTGATTATCAGGAAAATGCATGGATTGTGCAGAAACCAGAGATGAGAGGTTCAAATACTCTACAAAGCAGGCTACTAAAGGAAAAATATAAGGAACAAGCATTTCCCCAAATCACCAAATGAATTCGAAATCATAGCCCTCTGGAAGTGCCCATGATTTTTAACATCCATGGAATGCTTTGCTGAGTAAATATCAAATATTATTACCACAAGTGGACTTTCCATGCAATCTTGGATCCTCGACTTTTCTTATGCAACCTGTGCAACCTCATTAGTGGCACAAACTCTGCTGTGAAAATCCATCCAGATTTGCCATTGGCAAAAACGTTAAGATGTGTAAAGCTAAGTGTAAGATCCTGGGCCATGCATATATGGGGAGTAGCTATAGAGTGAGGAGCTGGCTAGGTGGGAGTACCTTATGGAATCAGGTTGGTGACTCACAGGAGAGGAGACATGGGAGCGGGCCTTCTGAGTGCTCAGTGGGAAGGAAGGGGCAAGGGCTCTGCCTAAGGAACAGTGAGAGAAAAGACAGCTTCCAAGGACGCAGAATGCCTTAGTCCCGTGGTCGGCAAACTGCGGCTCGCGAGCCACATGCGGCTCTTTGGCTCCTTGAGTGTGGCTCTTACACAAAATACCACACGGCCTGGGCGAGTCTATTTTGAAGAGGTTGTGTTAGAAGAAGTTTAAGTTTAAAAAATTTGGCTCTCAAAAGAAATTTCAATCGTTGTACTGTTGATACTTGGCTCTGTTGACTAATGAGTTTGCCGACCACTGCCTTAGTCCATCAGCCACTGTGAACAGAAGTACACTTCCCAATTAACGTGTATAAAAGGTATTGGGCAATAGCTGCTATTTTCTGTTCTTGTTTAGAATTCTGCTAGATGACTGCTATGTTCGGAAAAGTGACGGCAGTAGTTGTGTTACAGTTATGTGGGCGGGTTTGTGGAGAATTGCATCTCCAAATTCAACGGTAACATTGTTATTTGTTTTTGAACTGAATTTCCATCGGTTTGTTGCATTAGCTCAATATTTATCAAGCTCTGACTAGGTGCCAGGCACCAGGAAACTCTTCCATATGCCAAAACAATCACAAATATTCATTCAACAAGCACTTACTGATTGCTTACTCAAAGCTAAACTTTGTGCTACATGTTAAATGCAACAAGGTAACTCTTGACTTCAGCTTTTTTTTATTTTTATTATTGAGGTACAATTGACATATGACATTCCATTAGTTTCAAGTGTATAAATAATGATTCAATATTTATATACATTATAAAATGACCACCACAATAAGTCTAGTTAACATCTGTCACTATACATAGTCACAAAAATTTTTATTGTGAAGAGAACTTTTTAAGATCTACTTCCTTAGCAACTTTCTAACACGACTTTCTTCTCTCATTTTGCCCACCCCTCATCCTCTGCCTCTGGGAACACTAATCTATTCTCTGTATCCATGAGCTTGCTTTTTGTTTCTTGTTGTTGTTTTTTGTTTTAGATTTCACATATAAGTAAGATCACATGGTATTTTTCTTTTTCAGTCTGACTTATTTCACTGAGAATAATGCCCTCAAGTTCCATTCACATCACAAATGGCAAGATTTAATTTTCTTATTGCTGAGTAATATCCGTGTGTGTGTGTGTGCGTGTGTGTGTGTGTGTGTGTGAGTGTGTGCAGATATCTTTTTGAATTTGTGTTTTGGATTTCTTAAAATAAATAATCAGAAGTGGAATTGCTAGGTCATATGGGTAATTCTATTTTTACTTTTTGAGAAACATCCACACTGCTTTCCACAGTAGCTGCACCAGTTTACATTCCCACCAAAAGTGCACAAAGTTTCCCTTTTCCACATCCTTGCCAGTACTTATTTCTTCTCTTTTTTATAATAACCATTCTAACAGGTGTGAGGTGATGTTTCATTGAGGATTTGCATTTCCCTTTGATTAGTGATTTTGAGCATCTTTTCATGTGCCTATTGACAATCTATATGTCTTCTTTAGAAAAATGTCTGCTCTGATCCTCTGTTCACTTTTAATGAAATTGTTTGGGGGTTTTTTGCTACTGTATGAGTTATTTATATATTTTGTATACTAACCCCTTATTAGATATATGATTTGCAAATATTTTCTCCCATTCAGTAGGCTGCCTTTTCATTTTGATGATAGGGGCCTTAGCTTGTTAATCTGTAAAAGAAGGTACTATATACTGCAACATTTCTAGAGTTTCTTCCTGTTAAAATTTTTTCTTTGATTGGTTTTATTACTTATTTATAAATAGTTTTTCTTTCATTTATAAACTTCACAAATCCAGATTCATGACTGTGATTTGTCCTGACTCTAAATTATGCATTGTAAAGGTCACCAGATGTTTCCGTTCTGACCACTGGAGCCTGCCAGCATTGAGAATGGAGATAAACGTTAACTGGAATTTTAAACACATGCTTACAAATTACTACAAACCTCGAATACAATAAATAAATGACAACAAGAGAATCAAGATCCTTAGAATATTTCTGTAAAACTTCTTTCCCACTTAATAGTGGCAACATAATCAGTATTCCTACAGAAATGGGGCTCTCTTTTTGAGGCACATGCTCAAGGCTAAAGTAGTTTTGTTGGTACCTCATACCTGGGTTATCTGTCTTACAGTTACAAATATTTGGCCATTGACAGGAGCCAATCATTGTAAGCCTACTAGGTTTCTGGTTTTCCTTATCCTGGGAATGTGCAGTTGGATTAAATTATGGAAAAAGTCATGCCACAGACATTTTCCTTTCAAGAAGTTAAGTTCTTGAGTTCAGCCACAGTGCAAGTTCCTTCTGCATTTATCTTGGACTAAAAGAAATTGAAAATGGCTATAACATGACCTGCTGACATATGAGAGTAAAATGGGAAAGGTTTGCAAAGATGATGGCAACAAAAATGGTTTACAAATGTTTTCATATTTGTGGGGGGGAATGGAAAAGTGGGAAAGACTGACCATGAACACACACACGCACACGCACACACACAAACACACACACACACACTGGTTCTCCTAGTGTTAGAGCACAACTGACAGAAATTCTTCGGGTGCCACAAAGTTTAGTAAATGCGTGTTTCATAGAGTAACCAATGTTATCCCACTGTCCTGAACCATGCCAAGGTTTTGGAGTATTTGGAACACTGAAGAACTTTCTTTATGCGTATGGCAAATGTTAAAAATGTCAAGAAATAAGAACAGTAAGGAAGATCCAGTGCAAAATTAACGTGGCATGAAAGAACACAAAGAACTCATACTCTACCTGTGTGTCTCCAGGCAGGGCAGAATGCCCCAGAGGGTGAGCTGTCTAATCAGAGTGAGCAGGCTCAAAAGTGGCAATTTTTAGCACTCTAGAAATATGATTCCTTTAAGAATTACATCAGATTTAGAGTTTATCCCCAGAAAAGTGCTCATTAATATCCTCATTTTTCATACAATTATAGGAGATTTCCAGGTCTCCCAAAGCCTTGAACTGAGAACTACATCCAATGACTTAAAGTCACTGCTGCTGTGATCACCATCAGGATGACGAAGTCTAAGTTTGATTTGTGTCGTGGCTGGTTGTTCCATGTAGGTAAATGTATAAGGTTAGCAGCTTGAGTATTTATACCTGCACTCTGTGGCTCTCATTTTACATGGCCCCAGATAAGAGAGGTGAGAATAATGTATCCATTCATTCCTTTTAGTCTATTGCACTATTTGGAAGTTTAGATGGTTAGAATATTACCAATGTGGTTGCATTTTATTAAAAAAAATTAAGATCAGCCGAAACCGGTTTGGCTCAGTGGATAGAGCGTCGGCCTGCGGACTGAAAGGTCCCGGGTTCGATTTCGGTCAAGGGCATGTACCTTGGTTGCTGGCACATCCCCAGAAGGGGGTGTGCAAGAGGCAGCTGATCGATGTTTCTCTCTCATCGATGTTTCTAACTCTCTATCCCTCTCTCTTCCTCTCTGTAAAAAAAAAATCAATAAAATATATTTTAAAAAATTAAGATCAGACTATATATTAGAGTTAACTATATTAGAAGTTAAAGGGTTAAATGTATTAAAATGTGGCCTTTAAATAATAGAATTTTCACAATAATTTGTAATGAGAAAGATTTTGAAAATCTTTTGTGACTTGTTTGCTGGGTTTTTCACTGGCAAAGTAGTTAAAAGGGTTGTTAGATTTGGAGATTAATCTTTTTTAAAATAATAAACAAATCCACTATGTGTGTTTTTCCCAACACCACTAAGCATTTTCTTTCTTTCTTTCTTTCTTTCTTTCTTTCTTTCTTTCTTTCTTTCTTTCTTTCTTTCTTTCTTTCTTTCTTTCTTCTTTCTTTCTTTCTTTCTTTCTTTCTTCTTTCTTTCTTTCTTGTCCTCACGCTATGATATTTTTCCATTAATTTTTAGAGAGAATGGAAGGTAGGGAAGAAGGGGGAGAGAGAAAGAGAGTGAAACATGGATGTAACAGAGACACATCATTTAGTTGCCTCCCACACATTCCCTGATCCGAGCCTGGAATTGAGCCTGCAACCGAGTTATGTGCCCTTGACCAGGAATCAAGCCCGTGACCCTCAGGTCCTCAGGGTGATGCTCTAACCATTGAGAAAAACTGGCTAAGGCAAAGCATTACTTCATTCTCAGCAGACACTGAGTGTCCTACAACTTAAATTAAATGACATATCCCACAGATTAAGGGCTCAGTCCCAAAAGATTACCCTCCAACTTGGGAGCCAATCACAAGTCCAGGTTGTTTGTGTGCTTCTGACCAACAAGCAATAAATTAGAAGCTCTCACATCCCTGTCTTTGGATTGTATTAATTTGCTAGTGTGGCTCATAAAACTCTAAGCTGCAAACCAGTTTAGTTACCAGATTACTGGTTTATTACAAAGGGTGTTAAAGGATATAAATGAACAATCAGATGAAGAGATACGTAGAACAATTGTTCAGGTCTGGGAGTTTTGTCTCTGTGGAGTTTGGGGTGTGACACCCTCCCAGCATAAGAATGCATTCTAGTTCACTAACCCAGAAGTTCTCCAAACCCCCTCCTTTTTTGTTTTGATGGCAACTTCATTACCTACCACAATTGATTAAATCATTGGCTATTGGTGATTGAATTCAATCTCCAGCCATTCTCCCCTCCCTGGAAATTGGAAGTGGGACTGAAAATTCCAACCTTCTAGTCAGGTGTTGTTTTCCCTGGCAAACAGGCCCCATCCTTAGGTGCTTTCCAAAAGTCACTTCCTCTTAACATAAACTCAGGAGTGGTTGAAAGGGGCTTGTTATGAATATCAGCACACATTTATCACTCATCACTTAGGAAATTCCAAGGGTTTTAGAACCTCTCTTCCAGAAATGGAGGACAAGGACCAAGTATATATTTCTTATTATATAATCACAATATCACACATATTTGCTTGTTTTCTATTGTAAGTGGCTATCAGTGGTAAAAAAAAAAATTTAGACTCTGTATTTTGGAATAATTTTAGATTTACAGAAAAGTTTCACAGATAGTAGTCTCCATACACCCTTCACCCAGCTTCCCCAACATTACATATTCAACAGTACATTTGTCAAAAACAAGAAATGAATGTCATTGCAATGCATTAACTACAGGCTTTACTCAGATTTCACCAGTTTTTCTAATATCCTTTTTCTATTCCAGGATACATTTAGTCACTTTATCTCCTTAATCTCTTCCAGTCTGTAACAGGTTCTCAGTGTTGTTCTTTATGACTGACATTCGAATGGTACTGGTCAGGTATTCCATAGAATGTCCTTCATTTGGTGCTTGACTTACATTTTCTAATAATTAGATGGAGGGGGGCACAGAAGGGAAATGCCCCTCTCATCATATTATATGATGGGGTACATAACATGACTTCATCACTGGCTAAGGTGGGGTCCACCAGGTTTCTCCACTTAAAGTTACCATTTTTCCCTTTCCATACTCAGTCTGTTGGAAGCAAGTCACTAAGTCCAGGCCCTACTCAAAGGAAGGAGAATTAAGCTCCATTTCCTGGAGAGGGGATTGGCTACATACATTATTCAGAACTAGAGGCCTAGTGCACGACATTCATGCACTGGTTGGGGCGGGGGGGTCCCTCAGCCTGGCCTGGGCCCTCTCGCAGTCTGGGACCCCTAATGGGATGTCGACTGCCAGCTTAGGCCCTTTGGGAGTGGGCCTAAGCCTGCAGTTGGACATCCCTCTCGCAGTCCAGGACCCCTCCTCCTTACCGCCCTCCTGCTTGCTGCTCCTTAGCGCTGCTGCAGAGGCAGAAGAGGCTCCCGCGACCGCAGCTTCGCTTGCCAGCCATGAGCCCGGCTTCTGGCTGAGTGGCACTCCCCCTGTGGGAGTGCACTGACCACCAGGGGGCAGCTCCTGCATTGAATGTCTGCCCCCTGGTGGTCAGTGCGCATCATAGTGACCAGTCATTCTGGTCGTTCTACTGTAATGGTCGCTTAGGCTTTTATTATATAGATTATTCTTCCTATATTTATTTATTCATATCAGTGAGTACTCCTAGATATTTATTTTATTCTCTATACTACTAGTGGCCCGGTGCACAAAATTTGTGCATGGGGGGGGCGGTTCTTTCAGCCCAGCCTGCACCCTCTCCAATCAGGGACCCCTTGGGGGATGTCCGACCGCCAGACAGTCAGACGTCCCTCTCACAATCCAGGATGACTGGCTCCTAACCACTCATCTGATTGATCACCCCTAACCCCTATGCCTGCTGGCCTGATCACCCCTACCCTGCCCCCCTGCTGGCCTGATCGCCCCTACCTTGCCCCCCTGCCAGCCTGATCACCCCTAACCTCTCTGCCTGCCTGCCTGATTGCCCCTAACTGCCCTCCCCTGCCGGTCTGATCACCCCTAACTGCCTCTGCCTCGGCCCCCACCACCATGGCTTTGTCCAGAGGAAGTCAGACGTCTGGATGATGGCCGGTCGACCTGGTCTAATTAGCATATTACCCTTTTATTAGTATAGATAGATTATATAGAATAGGATTGCTTAAATGGGGGGGGGAGCCTTTTTCAGCAGGAGGACACGCTCTTGGCAAACAAAAACACATAATCCTTATATCTGGACTGATAGCCAGCCATATGCACTATACTGCCAAACTGGTCATTAAAAAATTGAATCACTTTCTTACACCTTACACCAAACAGCTGTTGCCCTTAAAACCCCTCTTCAGCCCCCACCTTATGTTCTGCCTTCACAGTTCACCCAGAGTAAGTTCTGATTGGTCAGTTTCTATGCCACCCAGTGTCAAAAGCTCCACTTCCTAGGCAGCCATTGGCTCCTGGCACTTCACCCAGATTTGGTTCTGATTGGTCGGTTTCTATGCCAGTCAGCACCTCCAGGCCTATTTCTGGGCCTGATCAAAGAGATGGGGCTAATCGGCAGCCCCAGTGGAGGCCCAAGAGAAAGAGAGGCATGGCTGCTGGCCAGGCCCCGAGAGAAAGAGAAAGGCAAGGGCTGATCAACAGCTGCCATGGAGGCTACAGATCAGACCCTGCTCCTCTCTCCAGGCCTCTGTTCAGGCCTGATCTGCAGCCCCCTCAGCAGTCAGTGCTGGGACATGGTGCCACAGTGGTGGGCAGTCTATGCTGGGTCGCCAGGGCAACCCAGCACTGACTTCTGGTCAGTCAAGCCATTGGTCATTTTGGATGTTAAGACCCTGGGTTTTCATATATTGGGATAGTTATTCATTTTGCCCAAGTTCTGAAATTAGCCAATTTTCCATGGAATCCAGGTTTTCTTTATTGTAGAATCTATAATAATAAAAGTGTAATATGCTAATTAGACCAGATAGCTGAACGACCTTCCGGAAGTCATTCCAGATGTCCTTCCAGATGAGGCCACCATGGCGGAGGCTGAGGCAGAGGTGGTTAGGGTCAATCAGGCAGGCAGGCAGAGGGGTGAGGGGTGATCAGGCAGGCAAGCAGAGTAGTTAGGGGCAATCAGGAAGGCAGGCGAGCGGTTAGGGGTGATCAGGCAGGCAGGTGAGCAGTTAGGGGTGATCAGGCAGGCAGGTGAGCAGTTATAGGCAATCAGGCAGGCAGGTGAGTTTTTAGGGGCGATCAGGCAGGCAGGCGAGTGATTTGGGTTGATCTGGCAGGCAGGCAGAGGGGTGAGGGGCAATCAGGCAGGCAAGCAGAATAGTTAGGGGCAATCAGGAAAGCAGGAAAGCGGTTAGGGGCAATCAGGCAGACAGGCAGAGTGTTAGGGGTGATCAGGCAGGCAGGTGAGCAGTTAGGGGTAATCAGGCAGGCAGTCAAGTGGTTAGGGGCGATCAGGCAGGCAGGCAGAGTGATTAGAGTGATCAGGCAGGCAGGCGAGCAGTTAGAGGCAATCAGACAGGCAGGTGAGTGGTGGGGGCAATCAGTTAGGCAGGCAGAGTGATTGGGGTGATCAGGCAGGCAGGTGAGTGGTTAGGAGCAATCAGGCAGGCAGGTGAGTGGTAGGGGCATCAGACAGGCAGGCAAGCAGTTAGGGGTGATCAGGCAGGCAGGCAGAGGAGTGAGGGGCAATCAGGCAGGCAGGTGAGCAGTTAGGGATGATCAGGCAGGCAGGCAGGCACAGTTATTAGAGTGATAAGGCAATCAGGAATGCAGGCAGAGGAGTTAGGGGTGATCAGGCAAGCAGGCAGAGGAGTTAGGGGCAATCAGGCTGGCAGGCGAGAGATTAGGAGCAATCAGGCAGGCAGGCAAGTGGTTAGGGGCATCAGGCAGGCAGGCAAGTGGTTAGGGGTGCTCAATTAGGCAGACAGAGGGTGAGGGGTGATCAGGCAGGCAGATGAGTGGTTAGGGGCAATCAGGCAGGCAAGCAGAGTGGTTAGGAGCGATCAGGCCAGCAGGAGAGTGGTTTGGGGCGATCAGGCAGGCAGGCAGGCAGGCAAGCAATTAGGAGCCAGCGGTCCCGGATTGCGAAAGGGGTACTCAACTGGCACCTGCAGCAGGATCGGGCCTAAACTGGCAGTTGGACATCCTTCGAGGGGGTCCAGATTGCGAGAGGGTGCAGGCCGAGCTGAGGGACGCCCCCCCCCCCCCCCCCCCCGCTCCTAATGCCTGAATTTCATGCACCGGGCCTCTAGTACTGCTATAAGCACTATCTGGGTACTGAGTGTGTCCATGATTACTGAGTGTCATATCTTCCAGGAACTCTCAGAAGATAGTTAAAAAATAAATTGATATATATCGACCCATGTGTACAAATATACCTATATTATTTCTTTATCTATCAAAGATAGGAGATAGACATGTATATCTCTATTTGACAAGTATAAGATATATCTAACAAAGATATCAAAGACAGAGAAATAAATATGTGTGTGTGTGTGTGTGTGTGTGTGTGTGTGTGTGTGTATGTATGCATATGTGTATCTATCTGAAAATAGAGATAGATAGGTAATAGATAGATAATCTGTGACTCTAATCCAGCATCACAGGTTCATTCTAGCTTCCTTTTTTTCTTATTTGTAACTTTTTCCTTTGACAGTGTGAAATCTGGCTCCCATTATCCATAATTTATTTACTCATTCATTTAAACCTAGTATACATGTAGTTTCAAAATTGCTAACTCCTACTTTTGTGAAAATGAATTTACTAACTAAACTGTAGTGTTGGTGCAGATTTTTTCGTCTTTAGATTTAAATATCCAGTCAAAGCACTATTGTCCAAAGTTACCTAGATTAGTGATTCTTTTGCCATTCCCTTCGATGAGGTTATGTTATACATTTGTAATACAATTAATTTTCTTTGTCACAGTCTGCATTCCATCTTGGGATCCCTCAACATCCTGGTTGATTTTTTTAAAATTTTCATACAGCCAAGTTTATTATCTGAGGTGCACAGTTCTATGGGTTTTGACAAATTGATAGAGACATGTTTTCACTACCACAGTAATATTAAGAACAGTTCTATTGATCTAAAATTTCCCTTGTGAAATCCCTTTGTAGTCAACTCCTCCATTAGCCTCTGACAATCACTGATCTGTTTCCATCCTATAGTTTTGCTTTTTTCATAACATCATATAAATGGAATCTCATAATATGTAGTATTTTGGGTTGCTTCATTTTCTTAGCAATATGCATTTGAAATTCATCCATGTTGTGGAAATCAATAGCTTATTTATTTTATTGCTGAGTAGTAGTCCATTGAATGGATATACCACAGTTTTGTTTATACATTCTTTTGTTAAAAGACATCTAGTTGCCCCTAGTTTTTAATGATTATGAATCAAGTTGCTATAGACATTAGATACCTCATTTTTGTGTAAACATAATATTTTTTAACCTTTTTAAAATGTTTTAAAATTATTTATTTATTTATTTTTAATTGAATTTATTGGGATGCCATCCTATCTAATAAAGAGGGAATATCCTAATTAATCCTCACGCCATCACTAAGATGGCGGCACCCACAGCCAATAAGGAGGTAATATGCTAATTGACTGCCCCGCCCTCAAAGATGGCGGCGCCCACAGCCAATAGGGAGGGAATATGCTAATTGACTGCCACGCCCTCAAAGATGGTGGTGCCCAGTCCCCTCAGCCCCCCGGGGTGACAGGTGCACAGCAAGGCTGGGCCCACCCCCAGATGGGCCCAGCTGCTCCACACACCTGCCTCCAGAGTCCCCCAGTCCCCTCAGCCCCCCAGCCGCCTAAGGCCAGCCCGAGGTGCAGACAAGCCTCGGATGGCGGCTACCCAGCCACCCAGGGCTGCCCGAGGCTCAGGTAACCAGGGCCAGCTGAGGCTTGCGCTGCTGGCAGTGCAGCAGCAGAGGTGTGATGGGGTGTCACCTTCCCCTGATCACCAGGTCACCTCCCGCCCTTGAGGGCTCCCAGACTGTGAGAGGGGGCAGGCTGGGCTCAGGCACCCCCGCTCCAGTGAATGAATTTTCATTCTCTGGGCCTCTAGTTGATTAATAAAATTATATAGGTTTCAGGTGTACAATTCTATAATACAACATCTGTATATTGTATCATGTGTTCACTACCCAAAGTCAAGTTTCCTTCCATCACCATTTATCCTCACTTTACCCTCCCCACCCTCCTCCCACTCCCCTTTCCCTCTGGTAATCTCCATACTGTTGTCTGTCTATGAGGTGTGTTGCTCTTTTGCTTAATCTCTTCACCTTTTTCACCCAACCCTCCTACTCTCTCCCATCTGACAGCTGTCAGTCTATTCTCTATATCTGTGAGTCTGTTTCTATTTTGCTCGTTAGTTTATTTTGTTCATTAGATTCCACATTTAAGTGAAATCATATGGTAATTGTCTTTATCTGACTGGCTTATTTCACTTAGCATAATACTCTCCAGGTCCATCCATGCTGTTGCAAAAGGTAAGACTTCCTTCTTTTTTCAGCCAAGTAGTATTCCACTGTATAAATGTACCATAGCTTTTTTATCCACTCATCTACTGATGGGCACTTGGGCTGCTCCCAAATATTGGCTATTGTAAATAATGCTGCAATGAACAGAAGGGTGCATATATTCTTTTCAGGTTTCTTCAGATATATTCCTAGAAGTAGAATCACTGGGTCATAAGGCAGTTCCATTTTTAATTTTTTGAAGTACTGGTAACTCCATACTGCTTTCCACAGTGGCTATACCAGTCTGCATTCCCACCAACAGTGCAAATTTTCTCCACATCCTTATTAACACTTGTTGTTTGTTGATTTATTGATGGTAGCCATTCTGGCAGGTGTGAGGTGATAGCTCATTGTGGCTTTAATTTTCATTTCTCTGATGATTAGTGATGTTGAACATCTTTTCATATGTCTATTGGCCATCTATACATCCTCTTTGGAGAAGTGTTTATTCAGGTCCTTTGCCAATTTTTAATTGGTTTGTTTGTTTTTTGGTGTTGAGTTTTATAAGTTCTTTATAAATTTTGCATTAGATGTATCATTGGCAAATATGTTCTCCCAGTCACTGAGCCAAAGTCTACATTAGTTGTAAACTGGCAAAAATATTTTCAGCCTTGGCCAGTGTGGCTCAATTGGTTGAGCATCATCCCAT
Source organism: Cnephaeus nilssonii (assembly GCF_951640355.1). Lineage (NCBI taxonomy): Eukaryota > Metazoa > Chordata > Mammalia > Chiroptera > Vespertilionidae > Cnephaeus > Cnephaeus nilssonii. Next base: position 13,562,141 of record NC_137075.1, on the reverse strand, counting down.
GCACTGAGAGGTCGTCAGTTCCATTCCTGGTCAGGGCACATACCTGGGTTGTGGGCTTGATCTCTAGTAAGGGGCATGCAGGAGGCAGTCAATCAATGCTTCTCTCTCTCTCTCTCTCTCTCTCTCCGTCTTCCTTCCTCTCTCTCTAAAATCAATGAAAACATATTTTAAAATATTTTCAAGGCCTGGATTTTCTCCCTTCCTATTCTCTTTCTACCCTTGATCTCTCCCTCGAGATGTCAAAGGCCCCATCTACATACGCTTTAGTTTATTTCTTCCCAGCTTTTCCATACTCTTCCCCACCAGGGATGGCCACTAGGTGCTCACATGTTCTCACCAGCTGCTCCTCTCTGGGACTCCTCTGCTTTTCCCCAGTTCCTCATGTCCCAACTTCTGGAGTCCTGTACTTATGACACTAGCAAGAGAAAGGGAAAGCAATGCCACCTTTGTTGGCATTGTGGGGGTGAACCTGTCTTAGTCTAGTCCAAACTTGGCCACTGACTAGGTGTGGAGTTCAGGTGTGCTATACCTGCCCATCATATGCCCCATGATTGTGCTACCTGCCCTGACCCTCCCCACAATTTGTTGGGAGCAGAACATTGTTGTAGCATATATAAAGGAACTCGCCTCTAAGAACAGGGTTAGAGGAAACAATGCATTTCTTTTTCCAGCATTTCTAACTTTTCCCCTCTAGGGATCAGCATGGCATACTATGACAGCCACTACAACACCATGGCTTAGGATGTCCTAGGGTGGAAGCATTGACTATGGCATTTTTCACAGAGACAGTTACACATGGTACAGACATGCAAAGATACAAGAGAAGAACTACTGTCATGTTGCCTGTTCAGGTACAGTTTTAATTTGCATTCTCAGAAACAAAGACACAATGGCTGCTAATGGAATATCCACTCATTTTCTGCTTTAAAATTTGAAGTTCAGATGTGCAGGTAGGTTTATACTAGTCAATAAATTATTCAACAGTTCCTCAAGGTGAAACTGATCCTGTGGCTTAATTGTCCAAAAAAGTGGGACAGACAAGTGACCTTACTACCTTTCATGCATAGAGATATTAAATATCTTCAATAAGAAGGAGAAAGTTGTTTGCCAATTAATTTTTATAAGTGATTCACTCAAATGATGCTGTTTATGCCTCTTTGTACAGAATGAGACAAATAAATATACTTTACATAACATTTCTTAAACAGTAGAAATGAAGCTAGAATTTACTTCCAAATATTCTACTTTATGATTTAAGAAATATAGGCACGCACAGAATTAAGGATAGCAAAGTGCATCAGACCCGAAATCTGGCATTAGGGAAGTTACATGCAGCACTATAAAAAGGTGTGAATTGAGTGCTGTGGGTTTCAGAGGAAAGAGATGTTATTAAGAAAATTATGGAAAGTTTTCTAGACACTGGTATTTGATCTAAGATTTGGAAGATACATAAGATTTGGATATTCAGACAGAGAAGAGTCATTCCAGATAAGGGAAACAACAAAAGCAAAGAGGTGCATATGTGGATGTGTGGGCATAAATAGGGAGATGTGAGATACTTGTCCTATCTGAAAAAGGGGGTCATGAAAACAAATAACAGGACATGTGGCTGGAAAGGTTGATTACTATCTGAGCAGAAAGAACCTTGGAAACTAGGCTAAGGAGCATGTATTGATTTCTGCCTGCAATAGGAAATCAATAGCGGTTAGTTTATAAATCACTGATCCAGAAAGATTAATCTGCAAGAAGAGTGTGAGACAAGAAGGTACCATTAAAGTGCCACTGCCATTGTTGCAGTGAGAGATTAAAACACCTGACAATGGCCATGGATGGGGGCATGGAGAAGGAACTGATACAAGAGATATTCAATAGCAGAAGGACAGAGCTCAGTAAATTATTATCTTTTCTGCACCCCCTCTAGAATGAAAGCTAAGGAGTGTAAGAGTTTTATCTGGTTTGATCATTGATGTATTCTCAATGCCTAGAATGGTGCCTGGTCATTGCTGGAGCTCAATAAATATGCATTAAATAAATGAAGGGAGGGAATTGGGAGCAAGGGTGAAAACAAAGAATCATAAAAGATTCTATGGCAAATTCTTTAGGAGCAGGAAATAAACTTTTACATTTTCTTTGACACATACAAAATGATCCATACATACGTTTGAATGTATAAATGATTGAACATGTTAACTTATCTAGTAAATTGCTCTTAGTTCTACATTAATATAGAATGCTCACTACCTCCAGAGGTAGATCACCCAATCATTTATCAGCCCTTATAGTTTTCTTCCAATAATCCTAGTTTTTTCCTTCTGGATTTATTCAAAACAAATTTTCTCTCTTTAATACACAAAAACTTATTAAATATTTGAAAATGATTAATAGATATCTCTTAGCTTTAATTTCATATATTCTGAACTAAAATATTCATTATCTTCACCTTCCTGCAGGTATGAATTTTAAACCCCTCCCTATCCTGGTCAATCTCATTAGCATTCCCTCAGAGTTTGCCAGTGGAGTCTTTCTGTTAAATATGGCGATTGAACATGGGTATTACCTCCCATAGTAGGTCCCATAACAGCCACCCAGAACATTCATTCTCTAATCCTGGAACCTGTGAAGATGTTATTTTATATCGCCAAAGGGGATTTGCAAATGTGACTAAAGGTACTGACCTTGAGAGGGAGAGGTTATCCTAGGTTATCTGGGTGAGCCCAATCTAAAGTCAACTTCTTAAAAAATGGAGAATTTTTTTTTTCAGATCTGGTTAGAAAGATTCAATGACAACGGAAGGAAGAGGAGAGATTCAAAATATGAGGTACTTGCCCTGGTCACTGTGGCTCAATTGGTTGAGCATTGACTGGTGCACTGAAGTGTATCTGGTTCAATTCCCAATTGGGGCACAAACCCAGATTGTAGGATTGATCCTGGTTAGGGTATATCAATATTTATCTCTCCCTCCCTCTACCTCTCCTTCCTTATTTTTTCTAAAAATTATATATATATATATATATATATATAGTACTCAACCTACCATTGATGGCTTGTTAAGATGGAAAAAGGGTACCTCAACAATCAAGAAGAATGAAGTTAGAGGGATTGCAATACCAGATATCAAGTTATACTACAAAGCCACTGTAATCAAAACAGTCTGGTACTGGCACAAGAACAGACATATACACTGAATGGCCAGATTATTATGATCTCTGAATGAATAATAATCTGGCCACTCAGTATATATCCTATATAATAAAAGGCTAATATGCAAATTGTCCCCTCGACCAGGAGTTTGACCAGCAGGCAGGCCGGCCAACCACCCATGTTCCCTCCCCCTGGCCAGGCTGGCCGGACCCCACCCATGCACGAATTCATGCACTGGGCCTCTAATATATATCTATATCTATATCTATATCTATATCTATATCTATATCTATATCTATATCTATATCTATGCATGCACTGAGTGGCCAGATTATTATGCATTCAGAGATCATAATAATCAGTGTATATCAATGGAACAGAACAGAGACCCCAGAAATCCACCCAAGACATTATGCTCAATTAATATTTGACAAAGGAGGAAGAGCCCACAGTGTAGTTAAGACAGTCTCGTCAATAAATGATGTTGGGAAAATTGGACATGAAACCATAAAAATCCTAGAAGAAACCATAGGCAGGAAGAAATCTCAGATGTCTCTTGTAGCAATATGTTTGTGGATACATCTCCTAGGGCAAAGGAAACTAAGGAAAAATAAACAAATGGGACTACATCAAAATAAAAAGCTTCTGCACAGCAAAAGAAACCATAAACAAAACAACAAGAAAGCCCACTGCATGGGAGAACATATTTGCCTGTGACATATCTGATAAAGTATTAATATCCAAAATATATAAGGAAGTCATACAACTTAAGAAAAGGAAGACAAACAATACAATTTAAAAATGAGCAAAGGACCTAAATAGACGCTTGTCCAAAATGGACATACAGATAGCCAAGAGATATACGAAAAAATGCTCAATGTCACTGATCATCAGAGAGATGCAAATTAAAATGACAATGAGGTATCACCTCAGACCTGTCAGAATGGCTACCATCAACAAAGCAACAAATCACAAGTGCTGGGGAGGATGTGGAGAAAAGAGAACCCTGGTGGGAATGCAGATTGGTGAAGCCATTATGAAAAACAGTATGGTGTTTCCTCAAAAAATTAAAAATGGAACTTCCATTTGACCCAGTGATCCCACTTCTAGAAATATATCCTAAAAAAAACCAAAACACCAATCAGAAAGAATGTATGCACCCCTATATTCATAGCAGCACAATTTACAATAGCTAAGATTTGGAAACAGCCTAAGGGCCTATCAGCAGATGAGTGGATTAGAAAACTGTGGTACATCTACACAATGGAATACTACATTGCTGTAAAAAAAGAAGGAATTCTTATCATTTGCAACAGTATGGATGAACCTAGAGAATATTATGCTAAGCAAAATAAGCAGTCAGTCAGAGAAAGAAAAGTATCATATAATCTCATTCAGATGTGGAGTCTAATGAACAAAATAAATTATTGAACAAAATAGATCCAGAGACATGGAAGCGTGAAACAGACTGTCGAATCTCAGAGGAAAGGTGGGGGTGGGTTGGTGGGTGGGAAGTGATCAACCAAAGAATTTGTATGCATATAGGGCACAGACTATAGGGTGGTGGAGGCCTGGAGAGGGTGGTGGGGGATTTTTCTCAATGGGAGAAAAAGGGGGCATATGTAATACTTTCAACAATAAAGACTGAAAATAAAATAAAAAGATGGAAAAAGGGGGCCATAAGTCACAGAGTTCAGGGGGCCTATAGAAGCTAGAAATGACCCTTACCTGACATCCACCAAGGAAGCAGGGACTTCAGTCCTACAACCACAAGGAAATGAATTCTGCCAAAACCCAAATAAGCTAAATAAATACATTTACACTAATAAAAGAGTAAGATACAAATTGACCATACCTTCGCGACACCCAACAGCCAATCAGGAGTGAGTATGCAAATTAACCCAACAAAGATTGTGGATTAATTTGCATACACAGGCACCCAGCAGCCAGGGGTGGGGTGGGACACTTGTGTCGTCGCCATGGCGACGATGCAAGCATTCCGCATTGCCCCAGCCACTCTGGGCCTCTGGGCAGCATGGCAAGGTGGAAAGGCGGCTCTGGGCCTGAGCAAAAAGGCAGTTCCGGCTGGAGAGAAGGCGGTGCTGGCAGCAAGGGGAAGGAAGGCTCATTCTTGCACGAATCTTCATGCATCGGGCCTCTACTACATTAATAAATAAATAAATAAATAAATAAATAAAAGAATCCTTCTCTAGAACATCCAGAAAGGAAAACAAAAAGCCTTGCCTGGTACATACACATTGAGAACTGTGCCTTCTTGATGTATTGAATCTTTTATCATTAGAGTCAATGTCCCTTCCTAACTTTGGTAATATTTCTTATCCCAAATCTACTTTGTCTGACAGTAATATAGCCGTTCAACTTTCTTTGCATGATGTATTTCTTTTCTTTTTTTTTTAATATATATTTTATTGATTTTTTACAGAGAGGAAGGGAGAGGGATAGAGAGTTAGAAACATCGATGAGAGAGAAACATCGATCAGCTGCCTCTTGCACACCCCCTACTGGGAGTGTGCCCACAACCAAGGTACATGCCCTTGACCGGAATCAAACCTGGGACCCTTCAGTTGGCAGGCCGATGTTCTATCCACTGAGCCAAACTGGGTAGGGCATGCATGATGTATTTCTTTTCATTCTTTTATTTTTAACCTATCTGTATATTTCTATCTAAACTGAGTTTTTTTATAGACAGCATGTAGTTAGGTGTTGCTTTTATGTCTAGGACAACAAGCTCTGCTTTTCAATAGGAATGTTTAGACCAGGGTCAGCAAACTTTGTCTTAAAGGGCTCCATAGTAAATGTGTTAGCCTTTGTGGAACATATACTGTCTCTATTGAAACTATTCAACTTTCCACATAGTACAAAAGCAGTCATAGATAATATATAAATTAATGGGCATGGCTATGTTCCAATAAACTTTCTTTACCAAAACAGAGGGCCATAGTTTGCTGAACTTTGGTTTAGACCATTTATATTTAATGTAATTGCTGATATGGTTACTTTAAACTCTACCATGTTGTTATTTGTCTTCTATTTGTGCCATCTATTCTTGGTTCAGTTTTCCTGCTTTCTTTTGGATTAATTGAATATTTTCCAATACTCTCTTTTATTTCCTCCATTGGCTATTAGCCACAATTCTGTTGTGTTTTTAGTGGTGACTCTAGGGTTTGCAATATTCATCATTATCTTATCAGATTCTATTTTCAAATAACATTACACTACTTCACATATGATAGGTGAATTTTATAACAGTATGCTTCTATTTTCCCCATACTATCTTCTGTGTTATGTTGTCATGCATTTACTTCAACATGTTATACACTTCCCAAATGCATTTTTATTTTGACTTTAAACAATTATTTCTTAAATAAAATTTTTAATGAAAGAAAAGGTCTTTATATTTATCATTTCTATCATGCTTCCTTTCTTTGATGGAATCATTTGGGTAGACAGTTAAGTGATATCATTTTCCTTCAGCATAAAGAACTTCCTTCAACATTTTTGTAGTAAGTTTGGTTTATCTAAAAATGTTTGTTTTATTTTCTTCTTTGAGGAAACTCCATCAAAAAACTATTAGACTTAATAAATGAATTTGGCAATGTAGCAGGATACAAAATTAACACCCAGAAATCTATGGCCTTTTTATACACCAACTAGAGGCCCGGTGCACAAAATTCGTGCACGGGGTGGGCGGGGAGGGTAATCTCAGCCCAGCCTGCACCTTCTCCAATCCGGGACATCCCTCTCACAATCTGGAACTGCTGGCTCCTAACTGCTCACCTGCCTGCCTGCCTGGTTGTCCCTAACTTCCCCCCTGGACAGCCTGATCACCCCTAACTGCCTCTTCCTGCTGGCCTGGTTGCCCACAATTGGACCTCTCACTGGCCTGGTCATCCCCAACTGTTCCCCCACCCCCTGCCGACCTGGTCGCCCCCAACTGCCCCCCTGTCAGCCTGGTCGCTCCACATAACTGCTATTCAGTTGTTTGGTTGTCCCTCAATAACCCCCTTGCTGGCCTGGTCGCCCCACGCAGCCTACTGTTAGATCGTCCATCTGGTTGTTCCAGTCATGACAGCCCCTGGATTTTTATATATTAGGATAATGAACTCACAGAAAGAGAAACTAAAAAGAACAACCCCATTTACCATTGCACCAAAAAAATTAAGATATCTAAGAATAAACTTAACTAAGGAAATAAAAGACCTGTACTTGGAAAACTACAAGACATTGAAAAAAGTGATAGAGGAAGACATAAACAAATGGAAGAATATACCCTGTTCATGGATTGGTAAAATCAACATCACTGAAATGTCCATACTATCCAAAGCAATCTATAGATTCAATGCAATCCCCATTAAGATACCAATGGACTATTTAACAGACCTAGAACAACCTCTTCAAAAATTCATATGGAATAAAAGAAGACACCAAATATCTACAGCAATCTTGAGAAAGAAGAACAAAGTAGGAGGGTTCTCAATATCAGATATCAAGCTGTATTACAAAGCCACTGTTCTCAAAACTGCCTGGTACTGGCACAAGAACAGACATAGAGACCAATGGAACAGAACAGAGAACCCAGAAATCAGCCCAAGCCATTATGCTCAGTTAAAAGCATAGTATATTTTACAAAGGAGGCAAGAGTGTACAATGGAGATAAGATAGTCTCTTCAATAAATGGTGTTGGTAAAATTGGACAGATATGTGCAAAAAAATGAAACTAGACCACCAACTTACACCATACACAAAAATAAACTCAAAATGGATAAAGAACTTAAACATAAGATGGGGAACCATAAACATCTTAGAAGAATCCACAGGCAGCAAAATATTAGACATATGTCATAGCAACATCTTTACCAATACAGTTCCTAGGGGAGTGGAAACTAAGGAGAAAATAAACAAATGGGATTACATCAAAATAAAAGCTCTGCAAAGCAAAAGAAACCATCAACAAGACAACAAGAAAGCCCACTGCATGGGAGAACATATTTGCCAATGTTATCTCCAATAAGGGTTTAATCTACAAAATTTACAGGGAACTCATACAACTTAACACAAGGAAGATAAACAAGTTAATCAAAAAATGGGCAAAGGACCTAAATAGACACTTTTCGAAAGAGGACATATATAAGGCCAAAATACATATGAAAACATGCTCAAAGTTACTAATCATCTGAGAGATACAAGTCAAAACGACCATGAAATACCATCTCACACCTGTCAGAATGGCTATCATCAACAAATCAACAAACAACAAGTGCTGGCAAGGATGTGGAGAAAAAGGAACTCTCATGCACTGCTGGCGGGAATGCAGACCGGTGCAGCCTCTGTGGATTGCTTTGGGTAGTATGGACATTTTAATGATATTAATTCTTCCAATTCATGAATATGGTATATGCTTCCACTTGTTTGCATCTTCCTCTATTTCTTTCTTCAATGTCTTATAATTTTCTGAGTATAGGTTTTTTTGTCTCCTTGGTTAAGTTTATTCCTAGGTACAAAATGCACAAGGTCACTAATCATCAGGGAGATGAAAATTAAAACTACAATGAGGTATCACCTCACACCTGTCAGAATGGCTATTATCAATCAATAAATAAATAAACAACAAGTGCTGGTGAAGATGTGGCAAAAAGGGAACCCTTTTGGTTCACTATTGGTGAGAATGCAAGACTAGTGCAGCCTCTGTGGAAAACAATAGTGCTTCCTCAAATAATTAAAAGTGGAACTGCCTTTTGACCCAGTGATTCCACTTCTGGTATACATCCTAAGAATCCTGAAACACGAATTAGAAAGATATATGCACTCCTATGTACATAGCAGCATTTGTTAAAATAACCAAGATCTGGAAACAGCCCAAGTGCCCATCAGTAGATGAGTGGATAAAAAGGCGTAGTACATTTACACAAGGGAATATTGCATGGCTATAAAAAAAGAAGGATCTCTTCCCCATTGTGATAGCATGGATGGACCTGGAAATTAATATGCTAATCAAAATAAGCCAGTCCGAGAAAGACAAATACCATATGATCTCACTAATATGTGGAATCCAATGAACAAAATAAGCTAATGAATAAAATCAAATTTGAGGCATGGATGCATGGAACAGACAAATGTCAGTGGGGAGGCAAGATAGGGGGACTGGATAAAAGAAGGTGAAGGGATTAAAGAATATATATACATAGCCCATGGACCCAGATAGTAGTGTAGGTAGGGCCAAGGGGGGTTAGGAGGCGGTTGGCAAAGGGGAGAAAAATGGAGGACATCTGCAATAGTGTCAACAATAAAAATTTTAAATAAAAAAAAGACTCAGTAGAATTATTTTTTTCAATTACGTACATTATTTTTATTTTTTTAAATACATATTTTATTGCTTTTTTACAGAGAGGAAGGGAGAGGGATAGAAAGTTAGAAATATCGATGAGAGAGAAACATCAATCAGCTGCCTCCTGCACACCCTCTATTGGGGATGTGCCTGCAACCAAGGTACATGCCCTTGATCGGAATCGAACCTGGGACTCTTCAGTCTGTAGGCTGATGCTCTATCCAGTGAGCCAAACCGGTCAGGGCAATTACATACATTATTATATCAGCTTCACATGTACAACATAATGCTTAGACATTTATATAACTTACAAAGTGATCCCCCATAAACCTAGTACCCATCTGACATCACACTTAGTAATTACAATATTGCTGACTATATTTCCTAGGCTGCACTTTACATCTCTATGACTGTTGTGTAATATCTGAAAATTATGTTCTCAGACAGTTTGCCTAGTTTTCTAGTTGTTTATAGTGGGAGAGAAAATCTGCTATCCCATCATGGCTATGCTTGACTTTACATGCAGTTTAATCCTATATAATAAAAGCGTAATATGCAAATCGACCAAACGGCGGAACGACCAGTCAGTGGGGGACAGGGCTGGTGAGAAGGTGGTGCCAGGTCAGCCAAGGCATGTGCCAGCGGGTAGAGGGAGGGAACGGGAAACGGTGATGGGGGGGGCGGCTTACAGCGGCAGTGGAAGGGTGATGGGGGGAGCCAGCACCGTCCCCTGATCAGCCCATCTGGTTGCCTCCCGCAGAGGGAGGCCAGGCAGTGGCAGCAGCGGGGTATGGGGGCAGCACCATCCCCTGATAGCCCCGACGGTGGCAGCATAGCGGCAGGGTGGTGGGGGTGGTGCCATCCCCTGATCACCAGTCCAGTCACCTCCTGCAGAGGGAGGCCAGACTGCAGCTTAAGACATCCCCTGAGGACTCCCGGACTGTGAGAGGGTGCAGGCTGGGCTGAGGGACGCTCCCCAGTGCACAAATTTTTGTGCACTGGGCCTCTCGTATAATAATAATTTAATATTGTTCAATTTAGTTCCAATGAAGAAAGTCTGGGGCAAATGTATATCAGCCAGACAATCTTAGATTCTAGAAATTAAAATGTTGAATGGTTTGTGTTAAGAGGTGAAGAAAGATTCATATCTGTTATCTATATAATAAAAGGCCAATGGCCATAACGACCAAAACAACCAAACAAACGGTCACCAGGAAGTGCATGGAGCACCTCTTGGTGCCTCCCCCGCAGCCCACAGGCTCCTATCACAGCAAGGCTGGTGCCTGGCGGGTGGGCGGAGTGGCAGGTGGGTGAATGGGGCTAATCGGGTGCAGTAAGAGAGACAGGGCCTGATCTGCAGCTGCTGCGGAGGCTGCAGATCAAGCCCAGAGATAGGTCTGGAGTGAGAGACAGCTGTCAGCGGGGCCATTCTGGATTTTTTAGAAGAGCCAATGGCTGCCCAGGAGGCAGAGCTTTTGACACTGACTGGCATAGAAACTGACCATTCAGAACCAAATCTGGGTCAACTGTGAGGAGCCAATGGTTGCCTAGGAGGTGGAGCTTTTGATGCTGACAGGCATAGAGACCAACCAATCAGAACCAAATCTGGGTGAACTGCCAGGAGCCAATGGCTGCCTAGGAGGCGGAGCTTTTGATGCTGACTGGTATAGAAACCGACCAATCAGAACCTAATCTGGGTGAACTGCGAAGGCAGAACCTAAGGTGGGGGCTGAGGAGGGGTTTTAAGGGCAACAGCTGTTTGGTGTAAAGTGTAAAAAAGCGGTTCAATTTTTTAATGACCGGTTTGGCAGTATAGTGCTTATGGCTGGCTAGCAGTCCAGATACAGGGGTTATGTATTTTTGTCTGCCAAAAGCATCTCCTCCTGCTGAAAAAGGCTTCCCCCCCATTTAAGCAATCCTATCCTATATAATCTATCTATACTAATAAAAGGGTAATATGCTAATTAGACCGGGTCAACCGGCCATCATCCAGACATCTGACTTCCTTCTGGACAAAGCCATGGTGGTGGGGGCCGAGGCAGAGGTAGTTAGGGGCATGATCAGGTTGGCAGGGAGTTAGGGGCGATCAGGCCAGCAGGGGAGGGCAGTTGGGGGCAATCAGGCCAGCAGGGGAGGGCAATTGGGGGCGAGATCAGGCTGGCAGGGAGGGCAGTTGGAGGTGACCAGGCTGGCAGGGAAGGGCAGTTGGGGGGACCAGCCTGGCAGGGGAGGGCCATTGGAGGTGACCAGGTTGGCAGGGGAGAGCAGTAGGGGGCGTGACCAGGCTGGCAGGGGAGGGAACTTGAGGGCATTAGGCAGGTAGGCAGGTGAGTGGTTAGGAGCCAGTGGTCCTGGATTGCGAAAGGGATGCCCACCTGCCCGCAGGGATCGGGCCTAATCTGGCAGTCAGACATCCCCTGAGGGGTCACAGATTGGAGAGGGTGCAGGCCGGGCTGAGGGACACACACCCACACCCCCCATGCACGAATTTCATGCACCAGGCCTCTAGTCTCATTATAAAGAGTATAGGGTTTTTTAGGGGGAAAGCTTTAAAATAGAAAACAAAATGTTGCTTTTATATCATAATTACCTCCCACCCCCTCACCCCCCAGTGACTGGCCTCCCTCAGCCTCAGGCCAGAAAGTCTTTAATTATAGACAATGTCATTCTGTCCCATGTATTACAGAAGGGATATTTGTTATGGGAACCTGAAAATAATTTAGCATTAGGTTATGTTTACAAGGTACATGACATTTTATATATGTACTGTATACAAGCACCTCATGTCCATCTTCGAAGCTATAGAATCTCCTCACTTCCTTAGCAACTTGAATTCTTAAAATTCCTGCCGACCTTCTCCAAACTATTTGGACAGAATATTTGTTATATATACACACATATAAGTCTTTATTTTCCTCCAACATCATAGACTTCTTTAAAATAAGAGTTGTGTAAAAAAGAAAAAAAAAAGAAGAAAAAGATGATTATTGCCTCTTGTATCTAATCTAGTCAATTTATTTTAATTTCTGTTTCTCATCAGCCTGGTATCTGACTTGCCTTTGTCACTTCAGAGAGGGGAAAGATATGTAAACTGTGGGCATGGTAGTGATATTTGAGTTGGGATGCAGGCGAGAGACAGACTTAAAGCAGAACTAACCACTGAAAATAGTAGTTCTGTTTGTACAGATTGTTGTTATTTTCTGATGTTGGATGTGGGAGAATAAACTATTCAATTGAATAATGCTTTGCCATTCAACATAATAATCTTTTCCTTATTCATGTTTGACGGAACAGAATTGTCTACTTAAAGTAAATTGAGCAGAAGCAATCCTTGGCCTGGATCCATACAAATACTTGCTTTCTTAACTCATTCCTGCCCCTCTGCTGCCCCTCTGTGGCCACTTCATTGTGTTTTCACATCTCAGCCCTGCCTGGAGTTCTTTACGGTCCAGCCCCCACCACCCTTAACATATTACCTTAAGCAAATTCCAAGTTGTGTCCAACTGGCATCTCAAGTGCTCAGCCAAATGCTGTAACAAAACAAAAGGCTGACAAACAACTTACCTGGGCTCCCCAACCTGGGCCTATGGAACCTAGTCCTCCCAAACAAGGTCACACAACATCTCCAGCCAAGCACACTGCCTTAACCTGAGTACTAGCCTTGCTCTTTGTGGCTATGCCTGGGGTGTGCTCCAATCCTGGCCTAATAAAATACTGTTTGCTTCTTCTCCACTTGAGGCCCCACTGAACCCACTTCTCCGAGGAAATGGGCCCCAATTACTTCCAAACACAAACCACAGTATCTCAGCACTTAGCAAGCACACAGAATAAGTGTTTCTAAGTAATGTGGACATGTGTCAGGTACCAGACACTTAAGTTTAGATAGTCTCATAATAAATAAATAAAATTACTTTAAGATTATTAAAGCATTTGTATTTTATTATCAACTTCATAGCATACAATGTTCCATAAGTGGAAGCTTTGCTTAAGTAGCTCTATTGGAAGGAAATAGCTGAAGATGATAGATTTTAAGCCCTACGTTTGAGTGCAGACTGATTCGTGGGTGTGTGACCTCAGTTTATAGGGATAATAATGGTGCCATCCATATGGTTGTTTTGAAGACTCAGGGAGAAGATGCATGAAGAGACTTACTGTGTGCCTGACATACAGTAAGTTTTATAAAGATTAGCTATTGGTAATAGCTATTATTATTTTAAATACTTATCTCTCTAGAAACAAGGCAAAAACTTTTATAACCTAACAAATGTTTATTTTTCACTGTATACCAAATGCTAGTGAATTTGCATATATTGCCTCAATTTGTTATCATTTATAGATCATATTTTTGTTAATTTTCTCATTAGCAGATTTTGTTTTAAATAAAAAATAAGCCACATTAAGAATGAATTTGCTTAAAAGAAATCTATCACTATCTTTATCTTAGCTAAGCCTATCTGAGAAAGCTACATAATTAGTAACTAAGTCAGCATACTCAAAGGAAAATTTCATTTTCAACTGAGTTAAAAAAATAATCTGGTATTATAATACTCCATTGAAGCACAACATATAAGCCTATAGTATTCTCTTTGGTTATTTTTTCTCATAATAGAAATAATATATCTCTATTTTAAAAGGTTTAAAAATATATACAATGATGATTTACAAGCATTGGTGATCACATGATTAAGAGCTAATTTTTCCTTAAATATTGGTGAGTTTCTGAGGTTTGTTTTTCCTCTATACCAATTCCATCATCTAGAACTTTCTGAGATGACGGAAATGTTATCTATATGCATTATCTAATACAAGAATTCCAAGCCACAATAAAGGTGCTATAAAGCATCAGAAATGTACTGAAAGCAACTGAGGAACTGAAGATTTTAATTATTTAGATTTAAATAGTCACATGTAGCTAATGGCTACCATATTGGACAGTATAGTTTTAAACAGAAATGTTTACAATATTGGTAACTAAAATTTGTATTGGAAGTATTTCCAATATTATTAAATAAATAGATGCCCAGTGCATGGATTCGTGCACGGGTGGGGTCCCTCAGCCTGGCTTGCGCCCTCTCACAATCCAGGACCCCTCGGGGGAATGTAGCAGTGCCAAAACAGCAGGCGGCCCAGGAGGAGCCCCATCTGGGGCTCTGCTGCTGCTCATCCCAGCCCTGCTGCTCCTGCCGCCACTGCTCAGTAGCACTGCTGTGGAGGCAGGAGAGGTTCCCGCTGCCACAGCTGAGCTCGCCAGCAGTGAGCCTGGCTTCTGGCTGAGTGGTGCTCCCACTGTGGGAGCATACTGACCACCAGGGGGCAGCTTTTGCATTAGGCGTCTGCCCCCTGGTGGTCAGTGTGCGTCATAGTGACTGGTTGACCAGTCATTCCGGCCGTTCCGGTTGTTCCTTTCGCTCAGTCGTAATGGTCACTTAGGCTTTTATATATATAAATATAAAGTATGATTTAAATGGATCCTTATTGCATGATATGGAGGAATTATTTGTGTGACTATCCATAATTATGAGGCAACTAGAGGCCTGGTGCACAAAATCGTGCATAGGTAGGGTCCCTAGGCCTGGCTGGCGCTCAGGACTGATCTGTGGGGAAATTGGAGAGGCAATTGGAGGGCCCCTGCTGGCACCCGCCTTGGCCATCCTGACACCACCCACTTGCTGGCCCCACCCCTGGCCGCCACTGCCAGTTGCCTCCCTCTGTGGGGCAACTGGCAGGGCGATTAGGGTCCCCCGCTGGCACCTGCCTTGGCTGGCCTGGGGCCTATGTGCTGGGGGCAGCTTCTGCATTGAGCATCTGCCCTCTGGTGGTCATTGTGCATCATAGTGGCCAGTCGTTCTGCCATTTGGTGGATTTGCATATTAGGCTTTTATTCTATAGGATTGTATTTTTTCTCTTTGGAAATAAATTTTCTCTTGCAAATAAAACAACAGTCAACCAATTTGTAAATAAATTTTTGTCTGGATTCATGATTATTTCCTTGGGAGAGGTACAGAAAGAGAAACCAATGAGTGAAAGGATAAGAACTACTTTAGGGCTCTGGAACTGATTTCCTCAAAAAATGAACCCACTATACTCCCAGCAGCAAAAACTCAAGTGCCTATCTCATTCACCTTTGTAAACATCAAGCATTATTCAATTCTTTAAAAATTTTTAAATTAATAAATAGAAATTATATCAAATAGTGTGGGTTTTTATGTCTTTGATTGGTGGTTGCGGTGGGTGTGGAGGTGGAATGCTTATGAAGAGATGATGGCGTCAGCTGCATTTATGTGTTTGTAGATAGTCTACCTGGCATTTCCTTCAGGGTCTGATTTAGTTCCCTCTGGGGCAGCCCACACCAAGTGACTGAGTGAGGCAGGGGTATAAACCTGGCCATTTGGGCTGATGTGGGCAACTCTGATGGGCAATATGTACGACCGAGCTCCTGGCATTATTATCTGAGGCTTTGAATGGCCTGTATCAGAGGTGGACATTTCCATCTGCCCAATCCCACTTCAGCCCCATTGCTTTCATATGTGTGGATCCCTGATAAATACCATGTACCCCAAACCCATCTTAGGGTCTGCTACTGGAGAACTCAATCTGCAGAAGAAGTAATATTGGACTTATATGTTTATTTGCTTTTTTTGTCATGTTGTATTGAGAAGGACTTTGATGCCACTTATGGGCAAGCAGAAAAGAATGCTGATATTAATAAATTTTCAATTGAAATAATTATTATGTCTGAAAGCCACAGAAAAATAATAAAGGCAAAGATTTGACATAAACCTTAAAATGTCTGCATATAAAAACACCTTGGATATATTTTAATGCCCAAACTGGAAAGTTACAATAGACAAAGTTTTATACTTAACATATCAAGAGATCTTATATGTCAAACTAGAGGCCCGGTGCATGAAATTCGTGCACTCGGGGGGATCCCTCAGCCTGGCCTGTGCCCTCTCACAGTCCGGGAGCCCTCGGGGGATGTCCAACTGATGGCTTAGGCCCGCTCCCTGCGTAAGCTGGCAGTCAGATATCCTTAGTGCTGCCGCAGAGGCGGGAGAGGCTCCTACCACCGCCGCTGCGCTCGCCAGCATGAGCCTGGCTTCTGGAGTACTAACCACCAGGAGGCAGCTCGTGTATTGAGCATCTGCCTTCTGGTGGTCAGTGTGCATCACAGCAACCAGTTGTTCTGCCGTTCAGTCAATTTGCATATTAGCCTTTTATTATATAGGATTATTATATAGGATTAACCTTAGTAGAGAAAACATTGTACCATCCTATCTAGTTTATTTCTTTAGGACATAAGAACCATTCTGCTATTGTGTCTTCTCTAAACATATTTTGTAAACCCCACTAGGACTGATCTATTCCTCTGAAACTTTAAGAAATCCAAGATATGGAAGATCTGGAAACAAAGGAATTCTTTGATTTGTGAAGAAGCTCACAAAAAATAAGAATATGGCTCAAAGTTCTTCCAAATCTCCTATTCCAAAAATGCAGTGAGAAAAGTGAAGAAAACCTCAAATAACAAAGTCTTAGCTAATCATATACCTCCTCTCTCTCTCTTACAGCCTTGCTCACTGAAGACCTGACAGATGCGATTATCTGTGCCAAGGAAATTGTTAAAGAGACAGAACGGATGAATTATTGGTAAGAAGCTTCCTTTGGGAGACTGACGCTGACATGGGCAAAACCTGCACTGTGTCAATTCATCATGGCTGCAGCAGATGTTGACAAACTCGTCCCTGCAGAGTGGTCCAACAGTGGTGTTAATGTGACTTGTCTATACCCTTCTCCATCAGTGTGGGTATGCAGTGAATAGAGAGGAAAGCATTCATATGGGGAGGAGAGATGGTACTGGGTTATGATAAATTGCAATGGCTTTTCACATTCCAAACAATGGAAAGAGTAAAATCAGTATACCAAAGGAAAAATGCTTGAGTTTTTTTCTAAATTTGAATAAGATTTGGAGGGCTACAGCAGCATTTTCTGGGGAGAGAGAACAGCAACAGTGAGAAGAAAATGATCATGTTCGTTTCATGGTAAGTGGGCAAGACAGCTCCCCAGTACTGTGCATGGAACAGTGTTAGTGGTGCTCACCATCATCTTGCATAGAGAACACAGCTAATCAGATCACCCTCTTGGGGAACCCAATTTTTCAAAGATGTGGGTGTTTAACTAAAGGACCCATCTTTATAAAAATTGTTTCCTTGTTACTGAGGCAAATAATGACTGGGAGAAAACTGGAGAGGACAAAGTCTTAAAGACAAGACAAAAGGATAAAGTCCTTGGATCTCAGAATCAAATGAAACTAAGTCCTGGACACTGTGACTTATTTGCATTAATTATATGTAGTTTTTGAACCTAAGAATATTTGCATTGTCAGGCTTATTTCTGTTGTTTCTGCTTCCCTCTTCACCTTAGGCAAGGCTGGAAGGAACACTGTGAGGGCAGGGGCCTGTCTGAGTGAGAAAAAAGCTGTGAGGTTTCATGAGCTGGAACTGGACCAAGGGTACTGTGCAATGACTCCCTAGAGTTTGTAATGAACATCAAGATGCTCCTGTCATCTTGTCCCCTTTCTCCCAATATTCCTTCTCAGAGTTGGAGAAGGAATACTAAGCTACATTTTTAAGGAAATAACTATTGCCATTTAAATGTCTTGACTTTACCCTCACACTTTCAATGATATCATAAAAGCACAATGTTAAGACATGAAAAGTCACCTGCAAAATGTTCTAGCCCCAGATAGAACAAACTTCTCTTTACTGAAAGGTTCCCATGGCTCTGGAGTGTCAGCTCATTTAAAAATAAGTTTGCTGGCCTGTGTCCTGGAGCATACAGTCATTCTTCTCTTGGGCCATCTGACACGCGCTCCTTCCTCAGTTTAGCATTGTCAGAGAGAATGATTCTGTTTCCTCTGGACAGTCCTGATGGACATTCTAATGGGATCAAATAGATGCAGTTGCAGCTCTTACTTTCAATGGTCAGAGAGTTCTCCATGTATTGCAACATCCATTTAAATTAATCTATCAAATTTAAAAACCACACTTACATCCTCAAGAAAAAATTCTTTCCAAGCTTAGACCTGCAGATTTTATTAGTTTGGTCAGGAGACTGACCTGGCTAGCTAAAAGATGTTCTAATAATGGAACAAGTGGACTGGAGATCTCAGATCCCAAAGAGACATTCCCAGCATTCTCTGCTCTATGCAAGATGGCCCCTCTACTGGCCCCACGCAGAATAACTATGCTCTAGCTGAGCTTTCTCTTGTCCATTCTCTGTCCTGCTGGGGCAGATGCAGTTGAAGTGGCCTTGTGTAACTTTAGGTTAAAGTAGTGTGTTCAGGTTGAATGCAATCTGACCTCAAGATGTACCAAATTAAGGTTTGTTGGAGAGATGTTATGCCTACAAATAAATTTTCCACATAGAAGAAAGTCCCCACTGATCAGACTAACGGGCTTTGTGATAGAACCTAAATAACCTGTGAATACTCTGTTGTTGGCAACTGCCTGCATTTCACTGTTGGCTCATTTTGATTCCACTGGCTTCACTTGAAGGCACGGACTTTAAAAAATCTGAACTGCTACTTGCCAAAAGAATATAAACATTTCATATATGTCTAAACAAACATAATCCTGTGACAATTTAATAGGCACTGCAAACCATGGGGAAAAAGCTTTTGAAACTCATGTAGGATTTGAAAAATGAGTCTATAACATGGCTGAAGGAAATTTGGAAAATGAGGAATTTATTAAAGTACAACAAATCAATAATCTGTACTTACAGAAGTCCATAAATATGCATTTTCATTATTATTGTCCTATTTTTCATTTGACCTGTAGTCCCAATTCTTAGCCAAACTTCCTGCTTCAGATGGTATCAGATGGGTGCAAGATATATGGGGATGACCACTTAGTAAATTGTATAATGTCTAATCACTGGAATATACATCTGAAACTACTATAATATTGTCAACTTTAATTGAAAATTTTAAATGATTTAAAATAAAACAAAAACCAATTCCAAAAAGGAGTACTTTGAAATTCAAGGTGAAAGGAACTTGGCTGGCCCTACAATTTGATTGATCTATCTTTTTGCAAAACTCATAAAATTTCTAAACATGCAATCCTACTCATGCTTTCTCTCCTCAAATGTTGTATTGAGTTAGTATTTCCATAAATAATAATTAGGATAAAAATGCATTTTCCCAGATAATTTACCACAATTAATACCATCAGAAATTCAAGAGGAAAATCTTACTCTGATTTCTGATTTATCTTTATTTAACCAAAATATATTAAAATAACAACTAAGGTTTATATTCCCTTTTTGTTCCTAAGTCATTGGAAATAGATTTTCAGTTATCCTTACAAACACATTAGCAACCACTTACCAAATACACTGTGCAGACAGTTGGATATTAGGATGTAAAGATCTGTTTATGTGGGTACATTCTTCCTTTGGGGACTCAGCTCAGCCTGACTCTGAGGACCTTCTCCTCCAGCTTCTCAGCCTGGTCCCTGTTATTCCTCAACACTTTCCGTCAGGTCCACCATTTTTCTTGATGCCTCCTGAATCCAATAAACTATTTCCCCTTGGGTGTCTTTGCTTCTAGTATTCCCAAATTTTGGAGATTGTGCCACTTCCCTATAGCCTACTCAAGCCCTACTGAGCCCACATGAAGGCTCTCTGCTCCTACAGCCTCCTCTCTTTTCTCTATGGTCTTTCCTAATGGCTGGGTGGGTCCTACGTAATGAGGTCATCGGGGGTTGGTGATCTCACCTGGTCTGTAACCTCCTTGAGGCCTGGCCATGTCTTTTACTTCTCTGTCTTCCACAATCCCTTTTGCAATGCTAAGCACATAATAGTTGACATTTACAAATACTTGATATTGGTTTTTTATGCTATTGAATACATATGAGATCATAGAAAGAATACTATTAAGATGTCACATTTAGAATATTATTTTCAAATCAGGTTCACATACAATATTTCAAGTGCTCCTCATAAGCAGCTTGGGACGTTATGTAACACTAGAGGCCCGGTGCATGAAATTCATGCATGGGTAGGGTCCCTAGGCCTGGCTGGCGATCAGGGCCAATGAGGGCCTTCTGGCCAGGGCATTCCTTCATTCTGCGCCACCCCCTGGTGGTCAGCGCATGTCATGGTGAGCAATTGGTCTCCCGTTTAACTCTTGTAGGGCAATTTGCATATTAGGCATATAGTATATATACATACTAGAGGCCTGGTGCACAAAATTCGTGTTCTGAGGGGGGGGGGGTGTCCCTCAGCCCAGCCTGCACCCTCTCCAATCTGGGACCCCTCTCACAATCCGGGACTGCTGACTCCTAACCGCTCGCCTGCTTGGCTGTCTGATCACCCCCTAACTGCTCCCCTGCCAGCCTGATTGATGCCTAACTGCTCCCCTGCTGGCCCGATTACCCCCAACTGCCCTCCCTGCCGGCCTGGTTGCCTCCAACTGCCCTCCCCTGAAGGCCTGGTCCCCCCCCAACTGCCCTCCCCTGCCGGCCATCTTGTGGTGGCCATCTGTGACAACATGGGGGAAGCCATCTTGTGACAACATGGGGGTGGCTATCTTGTGATGATGCGAGGGCGAGACACCATCTAGGCTTTTATTAGTATAGATAGATAATCATCTTATGCAGAAGACACTGAGAGACAGAAAGGGTGACTCTCCCAAGACCCACAGTGCCACAGTGGGAAGTCAGAGGAACCTTGCCCCCACCCCAATAGGAATCTTCAATACTCTCAAAGAACAGTGCCCTGGTTCCTTTAGGGAGAGGAGGTGCTGGAGCTCTTTCTCATCTGTGTTCTTCACCTACTTCCTTGAGCACCTGAGATATAACACAAACTCTAGCTGGTTTCTGAAAGATCTAGGAAAAAAGGGTAGAAAATACTTTCACCGAAATTTTAATCTCTTCAAGGTGAATTAAAAGAAATGAAGAGTCCTTTAGGAGACCTAGAAATATTTCCTCTGTTCTCCCAAAATGTATGGGACATGCTCTAGATTTTTAAAACTGCAAACTTTTTCCCACAGAAAAATTTACAGTTTTTAACTTAAAAATTTTTAAATGTGAAAATTATTTCTTCCAACTTAGACCAAATGGTCATTAGAGGCCCATTCTTTCTGAGTTATTCTCCAGGGTTTTCAGGTCTCACATCTCCTCTGCAGCGCCCCAGACTGAGGGAGTGCTATGGATGCCAGCGTCATTCAGGGCAGCCATTGCAGGGAGCTTCAAGCTGCCAGCAGTTCTGTAGGTGCCATGATGTCAGGGGATGGAAAGTCACACAATCAGCTTGCAAAGGAGCTGTTGCCTGGGAGAGCTTAGGATCCAGGGGGAACCCTAACAGGAGCAGAAGCAGTTGGGCCACACAGGCTTCCTTTGGGGATCTAGGCAGCTGCACAGCACTGTGGCTGGGATAGGTGACTGCCTCTGCTCCTCAGTTACCTTCTCTCTCACATCCGGTTAGTTCCACGGTGCAGGAGAATGGGGAAGAGTCACCAACTGTTCTAAATTGCAGATAGGGCAAGCACATCTGCTTAAGGTGATCCTTCTGTAAGAGCATAAAGGCAGGGAACAGAAGGTCAGACGCTAATAAGCACAGTCTCGCAGGAGAGGGAAAAGGAGGAAAAAGACAAAGAATATATTTTCTTACATGAGGCCACGACTCGAACAATTTTTGCCACCAGGGCCTCCTTACTGATGTGCAACCCAAATAAAACACTGCGTACTGAGCAGTGGCATTTTCCTTTCCTTTGTTTTCATAACCTTATCAGTGGGGCTCTGATTATAATAAAAATACATATTCATTATGGAACATATGGAAAACACTTTTCAAAACTATAAAAAAAGAGTATTCTCAGCACTCAACAATAACTGCTCCTTTTATTTTTTCATCCAGTCTTTTCTGTTTTGTATAAAGTTGGTATTATAATTTTAATTTTATAACCTGCTCTTTTCACTTAGTGTGCTATGAGATTTCCCCAAATTAATATTTTTAAAAACACTATACATAAGAACAGCATAATAGTTAACTATACTCTCCCATAATTCACTTCTTCTTTTCCCTATTATTGCATTTTTGGGATAACCAGTAGCATTTTAAAACCTGGAACTCTAAGCTAATATTTCTAAAGGGTGCTTTTTTTCTTATTCTCCTCCAAACTTTACCAGAAGCCCTAAATCATTGATTTTCATGGGGCCCATCTTTCCATGAACTCCTTCCCTGTTTTAGAGATGACTTGAACTCAGACAAGAAATATGCTATTGGGCCACATTTTGTAAACAATTAGGATATATTATCTGCCATTTGGTGTGACATTGAAGGAAAATATTTAAAGTTGGTCCTGTCCTGAAATTGTCATACCATGTGGTTACTATGCTGTAAAGTGGGAATAACATTATCTGCCATACCCAGTTGTGGTAAGGAGTAGCATCAATATCCAAAGCACATGGCACAAATCTGGTTTAAACATTGGTCACTATCATTCTATTTCCACATTTTCTTTCTCCAGTATGTTTAACGTGATTTCTAACAGGTACTGCAGACACTTCAATAGGACGAACTACATTTTATGTGAAATGATCACATTTTCAAAAAAAGAAAGGGGAAGATCTTGTCTGAAAGAAACTGCGAATGAAACTGTGACTAAGTTTGTTTTACTAGGTGCCTGCTGCTGAGATTTCCAAGCTACGGGGTAAAAAGTTAAAGCAGTCTGGAGACTAGCCCCCTCCCACCCTCCCACCCCCCAACTCCCCCTTCGTGCTTGCTACCATGCCCCCACTGGCAATATAATTCTTGGTGAGGAAGAAAAAATAAATCTGCAGTTGCCTTGAAAAGCATTCATGCAAAATAAAGGCCAGATTCATAAGTAATCTGACTTCTGCATCGCTTTCTAAAACAGTATCCTGTTACTAGCTAAAGCAAACAGAGCGGTTTCAACCAGGGAACTGACAGGCGGTGCAGAGGGCAGGTTGGAAAGATTAAATATTTGTGCAAAGCCCCCCTCACCACCCCCCCTGCCCGCCCCCTTCACAAAGGGCCGCCTTAGTCTGGAATAGAAGGAAATGGGAAGCAGAGGAAGGGGATGCGGGAACTGAGAAGAAGCCTTATCTTTCCAAGGAAGGATTGGATTTGGAGGAGGAGGAGGAGAGGGAGGCAGTGGGGGCGGGGGAGAGAAACCCTGCGCGGGTGTGAGTCTCTGGTCACTGCCCACCCGGCTCCTGCCTTCAGCGCCCAGGCTGCACTTTTGACCTGTGCGGTGGAGTCCGGCCACACGGGCTCAGGAGAATTCGGAAACAGGACGGCGAGCGCTTTGAAGCTGCCGGGCTGTGATGGCAGAGAGGCCAAAGAGAGGTACCCATGGTCTCTCGGCAGCACTGCATTAATTTGTAAGGGCTGGAGGAGGGGAGGGCGGCTTGGTGGAAGCCAGCAAAGTGCACCGTGCAAATCCGCAGTCCTAAAGCCTGACAGTAGGAGCAAAAGACAAACCAGAAAAGGGAGATTTTAGGAAATTGTTTAGAAATTGCAGTTTTTCAAGTCTGCTGACAATCTATCAGAGCCAGCTTCTGCCTCGGAGACATTTTAGTGACTGCCAGGAACTTCGAATTAAAGCCCGAAAAGAAGAGAGAGGAAAAACGCACACAATGGAGCGTTCTGTGCAGACAGTAAGGAGATTGCTGATAAAGTGAGAATCTTTAATGAATTTGGATCTTTCTGTGGACTTCGGAGCTCCTCTGGGCCCGCAGCAGAGAACAATACAGGGTCCTCCATGAAAAAAAAAGAAAGAAAGAAGCCCTGGGAGGCCCTTTGAACACAGCTCAAGTGACCCACCTTTGAAGAGGAGGAGGCAGAGGAGAGCGCTGGGGGAAGAACAGCCTGGGTCCCATGGGCTGGCTTAGGGACAGCACTAGGCCAGTGGCTCTCACCCCTAGCTGCACAGAAGCACCATTTGGTAGGCTTTAACATGCTGATGCCCAGGCCTGGCTCACTTGTGTTAAGTCGGGCTCCCTGAAGGTGGCGCCCTGACATGGGTATTTTTTTAACTCTCCAATTGATTCTAATGTGCAGCCAGGGACAGGAACCCTAAGCAAGAGACTGAAAGAGGCCCCTCTTGGAGAAGGCTGACTTTCCATCCAGGAGCCTCACAACACAAACCTTCATGCTTGAGTGAGTGGTTTCCAGCCCTCATGGCATGGGACTCACCTGGGAGCTTTTAGAAAATACTTGTTCCTGGTCTCATCCCCTAGGGACCCTTATTTATTTCATCTGCAGTGGCCTCAGCTTTTATCTAAAACCACCCTGAGCCTCTACTGGGCAGCCAGGGCTGAGGTGCTTCAAGAGGAGACAGAGAGAGGAGAGAGGAGAGAGCTAGCGCCGCCTCACTTGGCGAGGTGTGCTGAGTGCAGGCGCTTCCACGCAAATCGCTCCCAGCTGCATGAAATTGAATGCTTAAAGTTAATAATCCAAAATATAAAGTGCCTTCAGCACCATGTATCAGGAAAAGGACCAGCCAGGAATGAGAAATCTGGAGTTTGGTCCCAGGCTTACTGAGGCTCCCACTCCCCAGGGCCTGCCTCCTGCATGTTGGTTGAAGGTACAGCCCACCTCAGTTAAAGCCCCAGCTCTGCCATATGGTGAGTAACTTGGGCCCTCTTATCCTCTGTTTCACCTTCAAATAGTAAATAGTGTTAACTCAAGGGGTATGATTGTTACAGAAAACCGGAGAAGAACCAAGCAACACTTAAGAGAGATGGAGTTACATTTATTACTCGTGGGTCCAGAGGAAAATGTCTCTCAAATTCTGGACCCCAACATGGAGGAACTTTCCCTACTTATATGTTTTTACCTTCTTTGTCTCCCAAATATGGGGTGTTTCCGGCCCCCTTTGCAAGTTCTTAAAGAGCCCCTGTGTGCTGGGGCCTTGAGACCTCAACCAAAGGCCTGGCCTGGTGCCAGCACTGATAACTTCGTCCGGGGAAGGTTTAATGGCCTCTCTGAAGTGGGAGTAGTCTTATTTTCCTTATTATTTAAGCAAGCAAGCATTTACAGAAGCCAAATAGCAGGGTTAAAATTTCAAACAGAAGTTTTTATATAAGATGGATGCTTCATGATGAGCACTGAAGTGCCTAGCATAAATTCTAGCACAGAGCAAGTGCACAATAAGTCTTTGTATTATTACAACTGAGCCCAGCAAACTCCCAGGCCATGTGCGGATGAAGCCTTCATGAGCTGTGCGGCACTAGGTGGTGTTACTCTCACTGACCTGGCTCTAATTAGGCTGAAGCCAGGACACAAGTTGGGCTGACTCCAGAGTTCCTGGGAATAGAACTTAAAGTCTCTTACTCCTACTCTTCCGTACTTTCAGAAAGTTCTTTTAAGGCCAAGTTTTGAGAAAGTTCTGGAACAGCCCCATGCTGGTCAAATAGGTGACCACCACCAGGTTGGCTAAGCAGTCATGAAATGTTTTATAATTACTTTCTCATGTGAGGCTGACTGAAAACCAGCTCTTGGGACTGGGCAAAACCTGAATACGAAGACAGCAAGTGATTGGACCAAAATGGTCAAATTAGGAAAAAAAAAAAAAATCAGGTGAGCACTTCCTCATTCTGGATATTTCAAATGCTCCCATGGCAGGTTCTAGACTTGTTTGGGAGAATCTGAGATGCTTATTGGCATAGCTCAGAAACTGCAGAAATTTTCAAAGACTTTTGCGTTTGTGTTTTTCCTATGTGAGCTGCCAAATGCACCCTGACAAAGCAACTGAGTTCTCAAATTCCTGGACATCAGTGAGTAGGAAGTTTGGGGCATGGAGCTCCCTGAAGTTTTGCTATCTCTAATCGCAGAGCAGTATGGATTGTACCCATAAAGTCAAGCATCTACATAATAGCCTGCTGCCTGTTGGAACAAAGAAAAGGAAAGAAGTCCTCCTCATCCCACCCTCTGCAAAGAAAGAAATTCTTACAACTATCCTGCCACACTGAACATAAAGTTCGGAGCATGGGGAATGGTTTGCCATTGAGCCACCAATGTTCTGTATGCAGCAAATCAATGGCGCATTGCAGAGAACAATAATAATGCTCAGTAAATGTTCATATAGGTTGGAAACCTTGCTAAGGACTTCTCATACATAACTAAATTCCCTTAGCAGTCCTATGAAATTAATGTTACTCCTATTTTACAAATGAGAAAAGTATAGTTGAGTCTAATGAATTTGCCCACGGTCATACAAGGTTAGTTAATTAGCCAGAGTAATTCAAGTCTATGTTTTTCTAGACTGCTCTTAACCATTATACTATGCTACCTGAATACCTACCCCCAAACATATCTTACCCAGAATTTTAGTCTCCTATTCCCATGAATATGCTAACAGATTCCAAAATGGGAAGAAGGCAGAGTCATATTTTTCTCTCTCCCTCTCTCTGGGATTTTTCCCAACTTGTATCAGGGAACAAGTTACCAAAGGGCAGGCAGCAGAAAGAAGGGAGGGACTAATGGAGAAATCTAAATTGATCAGGAAACAATTGTACATATTCAATTAAATGTATAGGTTTTTCGGAAAGTTTAGAAACTTACAATCTCTATTCACTTACAAAATAATAAATTTGTTAGAACATTTTCTTGCTGAATGAAGGACATAAATTTTTCAACTGTATTCCTGGCTTTCCCACTTTTTGACTTTGAACCTTTAAAACCCAGAGTTATGGGATATATGCCTGATGTATCCAGTAGGTTTCTTATTAATTTCTATCTTACTGACCAGCCATGTAATATTTCAAACTTCTGGAAAAGCCTAAAACTGAGATTTGAAAAGGCAAAAAGGAGGAGGAGGAGGAGGAGGAAAGAGACAGTAGTTCTGACAGTCACTGTGTAAGACCATAAAGAGATATTATAAATAAGGGCCAGGAGCAAGGCTGTCTAAAGTGGGACCAGAGTTCCTAAAATTTCCATAAAGCTCCATAAAGAAGGAACCAATCACATTTATGTGCTTTGCAGAAAAAGTCCAAACGTCCTGCTTACCAAGACTTGGACACACACACACACACACACACACACACACACACACACACACACCAGTGCTAAAAGCTGATTAGAATGTGAATTACATCCTGCATTTGACCATCCTATCTAAATTTTCCCATGAGTTAATAATTTGACCCCTCTTCAAGGTCTTGCTGTGTGTACTGAAACTGTCTGTTAACTCTCCTATGGACTGCTGGGCTTGGTATTTAATCTCCAGCAGGAATTTCAGAAGGTCAAATTCCCATCTGTGAAGAATGCAGTGCAGGTAATGAAACAAGGCAGGCAAGTTCACCCTGGAGGAGACGGAAATCTTTAAGTGTGGTTGACAAAAGACCTTTAGACTATAGACATTTGGGGCCTAAAGTGGAATGAAGAGGGAAGAAAATTAGCTCAGGAAGAGACATTCTTAAAGCAGTAGGAAGAAGAAAAACATGATATGTAGAGTTGCCAGCTACTGGGACATTTGGTTTCTATTAACTGTACAAGCAATGGTTTGAGTTGTTATTGTTGATGTTGTATGTGCATGTGCATTGTTTAATGGGCACCCAGAGCACAGTCAGTAATAAAAATGTATAAAGTGAGTATGTGAAGGAATTAGAGCTAGAACTTATCAGTGTGTGGAAAAAATAAATCCACATATTTGGAGGTCCCGGGCTCTCTGAAGCCTGTGGTTTCCCATGCCTACAGGGAGCACCCCATACAGTGTCAGCTTTCTCATTTCAAAGTCAAAAGCATACTAAAGCCACCATGAGGCGCATAGTTAAATAGTGTCTCTCTGATTTACACATCAATATTTCTCAGACTGTTGATTTAGCCCAATCATCCCTGATAGCACCTTGCAGAGGAAGCCTTCTCCATACTCTCCCCTGTGATGCTGTCAGGGTTGGCCATGGAAGACTGGCTGAGAAAGCACAGTCCATGCTAAATCTGAGTGTATAGGACATTTCCTTTTACTTTCTCAAATTTCAGTTTTGAAACCTTAACCCCAATACTGTAATGGAAATAGTTTTCTTCTAAAGGTTAGTAATAGGTTATGTAGTTTATTGGCCATGAATATACTCAGGTCTCTTCTCACGGAAAGGCAACTGGGGAATCAAGGTATCTATCAATTAGCATGATTTGTGTCAGCATTTCTGTAGTTGGAGGTCACAGTGTCTAAGCTACATGAACATCTGAGAGTCCTAAGGCAGTGGGAAATTGCTGCAGGAACCAACAAATCACTCTTTGAAAGTTTATAAAATAACTAGAGGCCCAGTGCATGAAATTCATGCATGGGGGGGGTCCCCCTCAGCCCAGCCTGCACCCTCTTCATTCCGGGACCCCTCAGGGGATGTCCAACTGCCGGTTTAGGCCTGATCCCATAAACTGGCAGTTGGACATCCCTCTCATAATCTGGGACCGCTGGCTCCTAACTGTTCACCTATCTGCCTGCCTGGTCGCCCCCAACTGCCCTCCCCTGCCGGTCTGGTCAGCCCTAACTGACCTCCCAAGCTGGCCTGGTCGCCCCTAACCACCTCTGCCTTGGCCCCTGCCACCGTGGCTTTTTCCAGAAGGATGTCCAGAAGGATGTCCAGAAGATGTCTGGTCTAATTAGCATATTACCCTTTTATTAGTATAAGTAAGTATTTGTCATATTATTCTCTACTATTCTATATGTATTTAAAATACTCCAGAATATTTTAAGCGAATAAAAAATGGTCAAGTTGCAGAAAAATAAAAGTTTTGAAATACAACCTGGTAGGCTTGAAAGCAACAACATTTGCATAAAAGGGCATAAGTTGCAGTCGGCAACAAAACTTGCTGTTAGGATTGCATGGTTAATATTCTTTTGTTGGAAAGGCATGGTTTGGGCAAAGGAGAAAAGGAAACCAGCCCAATAAAAGGGAAAGTCTGATTGGGCTGTTGCCACAGCAGAGAGGGGCAGGTGCGGCAAAGGTTCAGGCTGTCCCATAGGCAAGAATGTCTGTGTGTATGGGACACCAGAGGACACCTGTCACACCTGAAACACAATTTGCTAACATTCATAATTGCAGAACTCAGGAAGAATCACTGTTTTTAAAACTATTATTTCCCTGACATATAAAATATACATACATATAAATATACATGCCCTCTTCTGAGCTTCCCCTGCCCTCCACTTAATATTTGGCTATGGCCTTCTTTTCATGTTAACGAATTGGATATACAGACATAATTTTTAATGGCTACAGTGTTTCCCTGACTGTTTGACATTACCATGGTATACTTCACTAACCCTTTATTGTGGGGCAGGTTGCTTCTGGTTTCCCCTGGCATCAACAACTACAGTAAACATAATTGCTTATTTGACTGTTTACTTAGGACACATTCACAGACATGGAACTCCTGGCCCAAAGTAATTCACTTGAATTTTGATCCACATTTCTAAATTGACTTTCTAGAAAGTGCTTCTGTTTGTTTAGTCCATTGGTTTTAAATCAGATTACACTCCCACAAATGGGTTAAGAGAAAACTGTTCAACGCACCTTGGGCAAATCGCAAACTCTTGCTGAACTTGAGCGACCCCAGGGCACAGGACCTGGAGGATCCGGGCTGGAGGGTGAAGTCCAGGGAAGCGCGGGTAACGCAGTCGAGGGCCTTGTGTGGGTGCACGCCTGTTAGTGTGTGTCGCTCGGGTCCACGCTTATGCACACAACCCACACGCCCTCACTCCCGCTCTGCACCCTTGGCCACCAGAAACCTCCCTGGAGCCTTCCAATGAGCTCAGATGCATCAAGTCCCAGCACCAAGCAAGTCTGAGAAAGTTTTCCCAGACTGACTCCCACCCACTCCAAGGGGAGGCGGGATCAGGAGGCTTGGGGCTGGAGGGTGAGGTCCAGGGAGGCGTGGGTGGCATGCCAAGGACCCTGTGTGGGTGCGGGTGTGTGAGTGTGTGTCGCTCGGGTCCACGCTCATGCACACACCCACACGCCCACACTCCCGCTCTGCACCCTTGGCCACCAGGAACCTCGCAGAGTTCAGCCCACTTGCCAGTCCCCGCCCACTTGGTCAAGCCTTCGGTAGGACCCTGGCTCTGTATATAAATAGATACCCACGCAGATGCCTAGCAGCTAGCAAGTCCTTTTAACCTCTCTGTTAAGATGTATCCTGGTTTCAAAAATGTTAAAATTTGAAGAAAGGAGTATGCGTACAAATGGAGGAAATACAGTACTTTGAGTACAATTGAGGACTACTGCAGAAGTGTTTGTAACAGGCAATTTTGGAAAAACAGAACAAAACTCAAATACATCCTCTGTCTCATCCTGCCCCTGTCATTTGAGCAGGTAGATCGCTCCACAGTGACCAGGTCCAGTGTATCTGGGACCCCAAAATCAGTCCTAGTTCCCTAGAAAGGAAGCTGACCAAACTTTTTGAAGTTTGTGGGGGAAGGGTGCCAGAGCGGACACCCAGCTCCCTGTCATCAATCGCAGGGGGACTGCTCTGACACCAGGGCAAAAGCCTCCACCGGAGGCTTTTGGCCCAGGGCTGGAGCAGACACCCAGCTCCCTGCTATCGATTGCAGGGGTGTGCTCCGACTCCAGTGGAGGCTTTTGGCCTGTGTAGGAATCCCTTTCCACGTCCCGCGTGGTCCAGGGTTCCAGTTCAGGGTTCGAGTTCTGGAGAAGGGCCGCACACAAATGAAAGGAGACTTGAAGAAATTCAATTTGGCGAAATGGGGGGCCAGTTGGTAGTCCACCTCTAGTGGGAGAACTACCCCCTGCTCTGGCCCTGCCATCCCTTTTATTGAGGCTTTGGGGAAAACATCTTAGCCAGGATAAACAGAAATTTACATGGGAAAAACAAAGGTGGAGGCTGCTTCAGCTAACAATGTCTCAACTAAAGGGCGAGTGGTTAGAGCAATTAAGGTTGTTGACCAGCCTTCCTGGCTTCCTGTCAACATCTCTCTTTTAGTGAAACTGATTTGTTTCCGGCAGGCCTGGGTCCGGAGCAGACTCCCAGCTCCCTGTCATTAATCGCAGGGGGTCCGTTTGTGCTGCAGCGGACACGCAGCTCCCTGCTATCGATTGCAGGGGGTCCGCTCGTGCACCAGGCCAAAAGCCTCCGCTGGAGGCTTTCGGCGTGGTTCCGGAGCGGACCCCAGCTCCCTGCCATCCGTTGCAGGGGTGCGCTCAGGGCGCCTATGTATGCAAATTAACCGCCATCTTGGTTGGGTTTATTTGCATACTCGCTCTGATCGGCTGGTGGGCGTGGATTGGTTGATGGGAGTGGCTGGTGGGCGTGGTTTGGGTATAGCGAAGGTGTGGTCAATTTGCATATCACCCTTTTATTAGGTGGGATAACAGTAATAGGTAGCTTTTACTGAAAACTTACTGTGTTGGGCATTTTTCATACATTATTTCTAATTCTTAGACAACTTACCCTATGAATGAATAAAATTGAGTCTGTAGAAACGGGCAATCAGGGGCGGGGGGGGGGAGAGGGGGAGACTGTCAATGTCTCACAGACATAAGAGGCAAAACCAAAACTTGAATGCATGGATCCAATTGAGTTTGAAGCCTATGCCCATCCTGTGTGCTATGCTGCCTCTTTAGACAAGGTTGTTCCACACTTGGGCCAGGTATGAGATAAGATGCACAATTTTTATTCTGATCTTTGAGTCCTCCCATAGTCTTCCTTTATCTATTCTCCATCTCAAAGAATTGATGTGATGTCAAGGGGGACCACCCCTGAAATTGTCCTAACAGATGCTTAGCAGATATGGGGCCTATATAACTCATCCTTGGTGAGGTGCTTGCTTGATTTTAGCACCAGAATGTAAGGATGGTTTGGAACATGAATTACCATGATGTTTCTCAGGGAAGCAGTCAGGACCTAAAACTTTGGCAACCGCCATTTTACTGGTATGCTTTCCAACTATGAAGAGTGATGCCAGGAGCGGAGGAAATGCCCAGGAATACCTTCCAACATTCCTGAGTTAGCTGCCCTGAGTATGATCTGCTGCTTTACCCCAAGGTTGACTCTGAAGAAGCTCTCCATCACCTTCTACCTGCTACAGAAAACATCACCACATTTGGGTCTCCCACCAACTCTATTTTTGCACAGCCCCTTGGTTCTCACTTATTCTGAACCAATTTTGCCTAGTTCCATAACCACCACTTGAGATAAATTTAATGTTACACTCAATGCATCCACATATATTTGAATTAGGCTTTAAGGACACCCTGCATCTTAAATTATTCCCAAGCCAAACAGAACACTCTAAGAGGCTCCTGAAAACAGAACATGTACATAACTCTTACTGAAGGATATTGGGTATCCTCTTAGGGCAAGAGTGATAAGCACATATTTGGTCCTCAGTAGGATTGTGTCTTTTGTGCCATACCATTCACAGCACATGGCTTTGAATAAGTTCTCAACATGGCTTGTTGATTTCTGAGTTGGTGTAGAGGGTTGGTGAAAAAGAAAGAAGGGGGAGTTCAGCAGTAAAGAAGAGGAGCAAAGTCCTAGTCAGTTTGGCTCAGTGGATGGAGGGTAGGCCTGTGGACTGAAGGGTCCTGGGTTTGATTCCAGTCAAGGGCACGTACTTTGGTTGCAGGCTCCTCCCATGATCAGGGCTCATGTGGGAGGCAACCAATCAATGTGTGTGTTTCTCTCACATCGATACTTCTCTCTGTCTTTCCCTCTCTCTTTCACTCTCTCTAAAAATCAATGGAAAAATATCCTCAGGTGAGGATTTAAAAAAACAAAAAAGAATTAGAACTCTGCCCCTTCCTGGGAGATCCAGAGGTTTAGACTCATCATTCCACCTAAAGCCCTTTCAGAAACAGACTTTTGAGTGATTAAGATTGAAAATTGGCTGGCAGATGAAGACAGGCAGAGATGGAGCCCGGGGAACCTGGGGAAGTTTGCTGGGCCCCATGCTGCTAACAAATTGGCCTTAGAATGCAGCTAGGCCCCTTCATCACACAGCCAAGTTCTGTGGAGAAAGACACAAACTGTGGATTGCTTAAAGTTTCAAACAGGTTGCTGAAAGCCAAAGGACAGTTTCTGACAGTGGTTAGCATCTAAGTACCTCCTGGGAAATCCAGAATTAGCAGACAAAACAGTCAGCCTCAGTCATCAGAATAGCAGAATCCAAAAGGAGCTCCCAGGAGGTACTAAATTCTGCTGAGATGAATGGCACTTTTCTTTCTTCATCTTTCTTCTTTATTGATCTCTTATTATTTTAGTCTCTCTCTATTATTTCATAGATCTAATTTTTCCCTATCCTTTTCTTACCCTATTTTTTCTTCTTTCTCCTGCTTTCTCTTCATTTGTCCTTTTCTTATTTTTTGTCTATCTACTTTCTCCTCTATTTTCCTTGTCATAATTATTTCCTTCTTCATTTCTTTTTATACCATTTCCTCCATTATTTATTCTTATTTTCTTTCTTTCATCTTTGCCCTTTCATATTCCTTTTTCTTTCCCTTTTTTTCTCCTCCCTTTTTCCTCTTCTTCTATTATTGTTTTCTTTGTTTCTTCCTAATTATCTCTTATTTTGTGGTTGCTTGTGTTGTTGTTGTAGAGGTCTTGTGTATGTTTTTGTGTTGTTTTTTATTTTGTTTGTTGTGTTCTGTTCTGTTAGCACCCTCCCAACAATTCACATGACATGGTTGGGGGTGAGCCTCACAGTCAGCCAGCCTGAGAGGAAATCCCCCCCCCCCCCCATGAATGGAACAAAAACATTCAATATCCAATTACAACAGGACAGCCCAAATAACTCACATAAGGGACATTCCTAGAGCACCCAGCTCAGGAGATCTAAAAGACTGCACTGCTGGGACCCACAAAATACTTATGACATAAGACCACTACACATACACTGGGAGGCTTAGCAATTTGCTCTAATATGCAGAAAGAAATACAAAGAGACAGCAAAAATGGGGAGACAAAGAAACAACCTTCAAATGAAAAGAAAGGAGGAAACTCCAGAAAGAAATGGAGGCAAGCAATTTATCAGATATAGAGTTCAAACAATGACTATAAGGATGATCAGTGAGAATTGTAATAAACTTAGTGGGAACTACAACATCATGAAACAAGAAATATAAGCCATAAGTAAGAATCCATTGGAAATTAAGAATAACATATCTGACATCAATAATACACTGGAAGGAATCACGCCGAAGCCAGTTTGGCTCAGTGGATAGAGCGTCGGTCTGCAGACTGAAAGGTCCCAGGTTCGATTCCGGTCAAGGGCATGTACATTGGTTGCGGGCACATCCCTGGTAGGGGGTGTGCAGGAGGCAGCTGGTCGATGTTTCTCTCTTATCGATGTTTCTAGCTCTCTATCCCTCTCCCTTCCTCTCTGTAAAAAATCAATAAAATATATTTTTTTAAAAAAGTACATTAAATTATGCAGAAGATCAAATCAGAGTGATTTTGAAGAAAATGTAGAAGAAAAACACCCAATTAGAGCAGCAAAAAGAAAAAAGAATTAAAAAGCATGAAGATCATTTAAGAGAACTTTGGGACAACATGAAATGTAACAACCTCCACATCATAGGAGTACAAGAAGAAGAAAGTGAGCAAGGAATAGATAACTTGTTTAACCTTTTGCACTCGCTTGCTTTTTTCTCGATTCCTTTATTCTAATGCTAACCGTGTCGAGTCACACTCGACATCCGAGTGCAAAAGGTTAAAGAAATAATGGCAGAAAACACTTCTAACCTGGTGAAGGAAAAGTCACACAAGTTCAAGAAGCACAGAGAGTTCCAATTAAGATGAACCCAAAGATACCCACTCCAGGACACATCATAATCAACATGAAAAACAGTAAAGACAAAGAAAGAATCTTCAAAGCAGCAAGAGAGAGACAGAAAATTACCCACAAGGGAGCCACCATTAGAATGTCAGGTGATTTCTTAACAGAAATATTTAAGGCAAGATTGAAATCATATCAAGCATAATATCAGATCACAATGGCATAAATCTAGAAATAAATTCAGTAAAAACACTCAAAAACATTCAAACACATGGAGGCTAAATAGCATGTTATTAAACAATGAATGGGTTACCAATGAAAGGAAGGAAGAAATAAAAAATAAAAAAAAAACCTTCTTGGAAACAAATGAAAATGAACACACAACAGCTATGGGACACAGAAAAATCAGTCCTGAGAGGGAAGTTCATAGCATTACAGACCTACCTCAAGAAACAAGAAAAAAGTCTAATAAACTATCTAACATTACAACTAACAGAATTATAAAGATAACAACAATAAAGGCCCAGAGTAAGTAGAAGGAAGGAAATAATAAAAAGTAAAGGGAAAATAAATGACATAGATGCTAAAAAAAAACACACACACACACACAAAAAAAAAAAAAACAAAAGATCAATGAATCCAAGAACTGGTTCTTTGAAAAGATAAGCAGAATGGATGAACCTTTAGCCAGATTCATCAAGAAACAAAGAGGACCCAAATAAATTAAATCAGGAATGAAAGGCGAAATAACAACTGACCCCACAAATCCTACATAATAAAAGCCTAATATGCTAAGTGCCCGGTCGTCTGGTCATCTGTTCAACCAACCAAAGTGTAACATGCTAATGATATGCTAAGGCCACTCAACTGCTTGCTATGACATGCACTGACCACCAGGGGGAAGACGCTCTGACCGGTAGGTTAGCTTGCTGCTGGGAGGGTGGGGGGTCTGGCCCATCAGGACTGAGTGAGATGGGCAGGACATGCCCTGGAGCCCTCCTGCAGTCCCTCCCCAGTTGGCCAACCTCCTGCATCCCTTCCCGGCCCCAATCATGCACCAGTGGGGTCCCTCAGCTTAGCCTGTGCCCTCTCAAAATCCGGGACCCCTCAAGGGAGGTCAGAGAGCTTGTTTTGGCCTGATCCCGCTCAACGCAGGAGCTTCCCTCTGGTGATCAGTGCACTCCCACAGGGGGAGCACCACTCAGCCAGAAGCCAGGCTCATGGCTGGCGAGCGCAGTGATGGTGGCAGGAGCCTCTCCCGCCTCCACAGCAGCACTAAGGATGTTCAAATGCCAGCTTAGGCCCTCTCCCTGGCAATCAGACATCCCCCAGAGGGCTCCCAGACTGCAAGAGGGCGCAGGCCAGGCTGAGGGCCCCCCCACCCCGAATGCATAAATTTTGTGCACCGGGCCCCTAGTATACTAAGAAAATAATATGAACAACTATATGCCAATAAGTTGGACAACCTGACCAAAATGGACAAATTCCTAGGAAAATACAATCTTTCAAAACTGAATTAGGAAGAATCAGAAAACCTGAATAGGTCAATAATAATAATAATAAAACCTGAAATTGAAGCAGTAATCAAAAAACTCGCAGAAAAAGAAAAAAGAAAAGAAAGAAAGAAGACAAAAAGCCCTGGTCCAGATGGCTTCACATGGCAGTTTTGTCAAACATTCAAAGAAGAATTAACACCTATATTCCTCAAATTATTCCAAAACATCCCAGAGGAAGGAACACCTACAAACTCGTTTTATGAAACCAACATTATCCTAATCCAAAACCAGATAAAGACACTAAAAATAAAGAGAATTACAGGCCAATATCCTTGATGAACATAGATGCTAAAATCCTCAACAAAATACTGGTAAATTGGATCCAGCAATATATTAAAAAGATCATACACCATGACCAAGTGGAATTTATTCCAGTCATGCAAGGCTGGTACAATATTCATATATCAATAAGTGTGATAACATCACATAAACAAATTTAAAAACAAAAATCATATGATCATATCAATAGATGCAGGAAAAGTATTCAACCAAAATCCAAGACCAATTTTTAATAAAAACTCTCAGCAAAGTGGGAATAGAGGGATCATACCTTGACATAATAAAGTCCATATATGACAAACCTACTCACTGAGAAAAACTAAAAGCATTCTCCCTAAGAACAGGAACAAAACAGGGATGTTTGCTTTCACCACTCTTGTTCAACCATAGTACTGGAAGTTCTAGCCACAGCAATCAGACAAGAAGAAAAAAATAAAAGACTTCCAAATTGAAAAGGAGGAAATACAACTATCAATATTCGCAGATGACATGATATTGTACATAGAAAACCCTAGGACCAGCCAGCATTGCTCAGTGGTTGAGTGTCAGCCTATGAACCAAGAGGTCACATTTTGATTCCTGGTCAGGGCACATGCCCCAGTTGTAAACTCAATCCCCAGTAGGGGGTGTGCAGGAGGCAGCCAATCAATTATTCTCTCTCATCATTGATGTTTCTAGCTCTTGCTCCCTTTCCCTTCCTCTCTGAAATCAATAAAAATATATTTTAAAAAACTAAAGATTCCACTAAAAAACTATAAGATTTAATAAATGAATTCAGCAATGTAGTGGGATACAAAATTAACACCCAAAAAATAAATGGCATTTTTATACATCAATAATGATATCTCAGAAATAGAAACTAAAAAAAAAAAAAAAAATCCCATTTATCTTTGCAGAAAAGAAATTAAGATACTTAGGAATAAAGTAAACCAAGGAGGTAAAAGACCTATGCTCAGAAAACTAACTGCAGGATGTTGAAAAAGAGATTTAAAAAAAAACATAAACAAGTGGAAGAATATACTGTGTTAATGATTGGTAGGATTAACATCATTAAAATGTCCATACTACCAAAAGCAATCTATAGATTCAATGCAATCCCTATTTCACAGAGCTAGAACAAATACTCCAAAAATTCATATGGCACCAAAAAAGACTCAGAATAGCCTCAGCAATCTTGAGAAAGAAGAACAAAGTTGGTGGGATCACAATACCGGATATCAAGTTATACTACCAAGCCACTGTAATCAAAACAGTCTGGTACTGGCACAAGAACAGGCATGTAGATCAATGGAACAGAACAGAGGACCCAGAAACCAACCCAACCCATTATGCTCAATTCATATTTGACAAAGGTGGCAAGAGTATACAATAAAGACAGTCTCTTCAATAAGGGTGTTGGGAAAACTGCACAGATATATGCCCAAAAATTGAAACTAGACCACCAACTTATACCATAAAGAAAAATAAACTCAAATGGATAAAATACTTAAATATGAGTAGTGAAACTATAAAAACTCTGGAAGAAAACATAGGCAGCAAAATATCAGACATCTCACAGTGCAGAATTTTCAGATACATCACCTAGGGCAAGAGAAACAAACAAAAAATAAACAGATGGGACTATATCAAACTAAAAAGCTTCTGAACAGTGAAAGAAACCCACGTCAAAGTGAAAAGAGACCCCACTTTATAGGAGAACATATTTGCCATTGATACATCTGATAAGGGGTTAATTTCCAAAATATGTAAAGTACTTAGACAACTCAACACAAGGAAGACAAACAACCCACTTAAAAAATGGTCAGAGGATCTGAATAGTCACTTCTCCAAAGAGGACATACAAATGGCCAAGATACATCTGAAAAAATGCTCAACGTCACTAATCATCAGAGAGATGCAAATTGAAACAACAATGAGATACCACCTCACACCTGTTAGAATGGCTACTATCAATAAATCAACAAACAACAAGTGCTGGTGAGGATGTAGAGAAAAAGGAACCCTAGTACATTGCTGGTGGGAATGCAGATTGGTAAACCACTATGGAAAACAGTGTGGAGTTTCCTATGGAACTGCCATTTGACCCAGTGATCCCAGTCTAGGAACATATCCTAAGCCTGAAACACCAATTAGAAAGAATATATGCACTCCAATGTTCATAGCAGCGTTATTTACAATAGCTGAGATCTGGGAACTGCCCAAGTGCCCATCAGTAGATGAATGGATGAAAAAACCATGGTACATTTGCACAATGGAATACTATGCAGCTGTTAGAAAGAAGGATCTCTTACCCTTTGAGACAGTATGAAGGGACCTGGAGAGTATTATGCTAAATGAAATAAGCCAGACAGAGAAAGACAAATATCACATGATCTCACCTAAATGTGAAATCTAATGAACCAAATAAACTGATGAACAAAATAGATCCAGAGACATTGAAGCATGCAACAGACTGACGTATTTCAGAGGGAGGTGGTGTGTGTGGGGGTGAGGGGTGGTGGGGGGAAAGGGATTAACCAAAGAACTTATATGTGTAACCCATGGACACAGACAATGTGGTGAAGGCCTGGGGAGGGTATGGGAGCAGGGTGGAGGGGGTCAATAGGGGCAGAAAGGGGGACATCTGTAATACTTTCAACAATAAAATAATTTTTTAAAAAGAATTAGAGCTCTGGCCGGTGTGGCTCAATTGGCTGGAGTGTCATCCTATGTACCAAAGGGTGGCAGGTTCAATTCCCTGTCGGGGCACATGTCTAGGTTGTGGTTTGGGTCCCCAGTCTAGGCACATGTGGGAGGCAACTGATCGATGTTTCTTTCTCACATCAATGCTTCTTTCTCTCTCTCTCCTTTCCTCTCTTTCTCAAAATCAATTTTAAAATATCCTTTAAAATTTATCACCAGGGAGATAATTTTTTAAAAAAGACTCAGATAATTTCTATAATCAGTGTTGTTTACTATTTACTACCAAGGAAAAATACATTTTCAATGAAGAACCCTTTGTGACTAAACAGGAAAATGATAATGAAAATAAGCATTCCAGATTTTCTTTATCTTTCTTTCTTCTCTTTTTCATTTATTCCTTTTTTTAAAATATATTTTTATTGATTTCAGAGAGGAAGGAAGAAGGAGAGAAAGATAGAAACATCAGTGATGAGAGAGAAACATTGATTGGCTGCCTCCTGCAAATCCCCCACTGGGGATCGAGCCCACAACCTGGGCATGTGGCTTTGACCAGAATCAAACCTGGGACCTTTCAGTTCGCAGGCCAACACTCTATCCACTGAGCCAAACTGGCTAGGGCTCTTTTAAAATCCCCCTCCATGCCCACCCCTCATGGAAGTAGATACCTTTACCAGACACAATTTATGCTCACATTTTTGTCTCTAGATATAATTATCAGCAAACAGCTATTGGAAGAATTGTTGAAAACCTTTTTAAAGTTACTGTCTTTCAAATAACCTACTTCTATTTATTTCTTCCATTGGCTAGCTTAAGTCAAGAAGCATGGAATGTGCATGTGTATCTATGTGTCCTTGTATCTTTCCACTTTCCCTCTTCTTTTCTACCTTTTCTATCTTCTGGATTTTGGCAATTAGCAGTTATACAGATATTAATTTTCTGAATATTTGCATAAAATAACACTACAAAACAGGGATAAAGTACTCCATCTTTTTTTTTCCTTATTAACTATATGGGTTAATAGAATGAACATTGAACTTAAGAATCAGAGACTTAGATTCAATTTCTGGATTTATTCATTTGCTAGCTGTGTGATGAAAATGTATTTAAACTCTACAGTTGACTTACCTGTAAAGTATGATAATACCTGCCTCACAGTGTTATTCTTAATATTCAATGAACAGATGTATGTAAAGTATTTGGCACTTAGTACCGGATACTCAATAAGTACTCAACGTATAGTTTATTCCTTTCTGGGAAAACCAGAGAAGTTGATCTTAACACATGGTGGAGACACATCATTACTACATGGGTGCCTGAAAGACCAAGTAGGGGTCCGGCTTAACATGGTAGATGTAGAAGCCTCTACCAGAGCTGTCATGTTGTAAAGAGAATTGACTATCTTAGGTATAACTATTAGTCAGGAAGCTAAATAACCTCATCTGGTTTTCCTGGTGCATGTAAGATCTGGAGTTCTCACTTGCTTCCAAATGATGAAAGAAGACTCACAAAAACAATTGAGATTGAAGTCTTGCCAGTCAGCTGGTTGGATATAGAAAATTATTTTATTTTAATGCAATAAAGAAATGTGACATATCTTACATTATGGGTTGCAGAGCAATTATCCCCAAACTCTATTTTTATCCCAGTTATATAGAGCTGCCTTTTTGCTCTTAACAATGCCTTCCTGCCCTTCTAACAAGACTCTTGAGAATGAGGATGAGTGGCTTCTCCATTTTAGTTGCCCAGACAAGCCTACTCCCTAACCTGACCAGGTATAAAGATTCTAAGAGTGGTCCAGCATGTGAGAAAAAAGTGACTTAAATTCACTTTGTAGAGGAAGGTGGGATGTGAAAGATGCATAGACAATGGAAAGGAAAACTCTACCTCCTCCTTTTTAAAAATTAATTTAAGGAGGAACTAAGATGGTGGCATAGGTAAACACCTAGACTCACTACTTCCCACAACCACATCAAAATTACAACTAAAATACAGAGCAATCATTATCCAGAACCACCTGAAAGCTGTCTGAATGGAAGTCCCACAACTAGAGAAGTAAAGAAGAAAGCACATTGAGATTGGTAGGAGGGGTGGAGGCGCAGAAGGGGCTGGACCAGCACCCATGTGTACTGATTTTTTAATCAGGAGGGAGATTGTCTCTGTGGAGGGCCCCTGTGAGGAGCAAGGGGTCCCAGCTCCACACCAGAACCCTGGCCCAGGCTTCCAGAGCTGGGAAAAGAAGTTCCTATATACAAGCTGTAAAAACCAGTGGGGATTGGAGCTCAGTGACACAGAGGATGTTGGAGACCCAGCTGTTCCTCTTAAAGTGCTGGCACATGAACTAAACTTACAAGGTCCCACTTCCTCTGAGCTCCAGCACCAGGGTGAGGCTCTGGAAGACACAGATACAAATGAGGAGGAACTAGATTGTCTGTCATTGGGTGCAGGAACTCGAGGGTGGCTTTCTCCCAGAAAAAGGTGATCGCCCAAGTCATTGTTCCTATGCTGGGACCTCCCCAGTTGCAGGGCTGACTGACAGCCATTTCCGTTTGCTTCACCCTGGTGATTCTCTGAGACCCTGCTCCATCCAATTTGTAGCCCCACCCAACCTGTGTGCAACTTTTGCATATGAAGGACCTGAGCTCAGGCTTCAGATTTTGCTAAAATCTCTCAAACAAGCTGAAGCTGGATCAGAGTGCCCCAAACCTATCAATAAAAGGCCCAAGACCCAGCACTAGCACCAGCTTTCTTTGCTTCACAGCTGGGCCTCACCTGGACACTTCTAAACCTTATACAAATAGGAGGAATCTGCAGATCTCTTTGTAGCTCCTGCCAACTGGTCTCAGGCAGTGGCTGACTTTGCATCACCCTGGAGACACAAGAGCCAGTGCACCTAGTGGTCGGTATCAGACCATACCAAATCACAACTCTATGCATCCATAAGAGACACACTCAAGGGGCAGACTCAGTGAGCACCAAAGCCCCATTGAAGCAAGTCTTGCTCCACAGGGGTGTCTCCTGAACAGCAGCTCTCCCACTGTAGTTGCAGCTGCTCTTCACAGCCAATTGTCCTGGAGGTCAATTCCTCCTGGGGACACCAACAACAATCAAGTCTCAACTACAACAAGACTGTGCACACAGCACACAAAGGGGTGCACCTAGAGCGCCCAGCTAAGGTGACTGGGGAGGCTAAGCTACTGGGCCCTTTAGGACACCTACTACACAAGGTCACTATACCAACTCAAGGAGACATAGCAGCTCTACAAAGTACGTAGAAACAAACACAGTTAAGCAGCCAAAATATGGAGACAAAGAAATATGTCATAAATGAAAGAAATGGAAGCAAACAAACTACTGGATATAGAGTTCAAAACCACGGTTATATGGTTACTCAAGAATCTTCATGAGACCTCCAAGGGACTTAGTGAGACTTTCAAGGATCTTAGTGAGAATGTCAAACAAATGGAAAAGGACCAGGCAGAAATTAATTATGCACTGACTGAAATAAAAAATAATATACAGAAATTCAACAGTAGAGTAGAAAATTCTGAGAATCAAATCAATGATGTGAAATATGAGGAAGGAAAGACACCCTATCAAAAGAGCAAAAAGAAAAAAAAATCCAAAAATATGAAGATAGTGTAAGGACTCTCTAGAACAACTTTAAGTGTACTAACATTTGCAGTATGGGGGTGCCAGAAGAAGAGAGAGAGCAAAATATTGAAAACATATTTGAAAAGAAAAATGACAGGCAACTTCTCCTACCTGGTGAAAGAAATAGACTTACAAGTCCAGGAAACACAGAGAGTCCCAAAAAAGAGGAACACAAAGAGGACCACACCAAGACACATCATAATTAAAATGCCACGGGTTAAAGCCAAAGAGAAAATCTTAAAAGCAGCAAGAGAAAAGCAGTTAGTTACCTACAAAGGATTGCCCATACTACTGTCAGCTGATTTCTCAACAGAAACTATGCAGGACAGAAGGAAGTGGCAAGAAATATTCAAAGTAATGAATAGCAAGAACCTACAACCAAGATTACTCTACTCATCAAAAGCTATCATTTAGAACTGAAGGTCAGATAAAGAGTTTCACAGACAAGAAAAAGTTAAAAGAGCTGATCCCCACCAAACCAGAACAAGAAGAAAAATATCAAAAATATGAACAATAAAATGGCCGTGGGCAGTGTCATTTATCCCAAGTGTGCCCTGCAAATATCATCATTATCTATATATGCCAGGAGAAGTTTTGGAAATATCTGTATAGTTCTGAAGTGAAATGCTCCCTAGAGATCATCAACATCTAAAACAGGATACTGTAAAGAAAGTAGAGTTAATAGATTCATAACTGTGGTGTCATTTACAATTGTGTTTGCTTTTTCAATTTTTAAATCTTAACACCTCTTTTTTAAAACCTAGAACCTTTCAAGTCAGTAATAAAAGAGTGTAGTTTATTTATGCCATGTCAAATCTAGCCAGAAGGAATCTAAAATTTCTGGCTAAGAATCACCAATCACTTCTCTAAGGAGAGAAGGTCTAGAGCCAGATGGACCTGAACCAAGTTTGTTCCTCTTCTAGGTCATTGGGTATGAGACAGAGAGAGGGATGGAAGGGAGAAAGAGCAGTTCTTCTAGCCAACTTCTCAAGGTGCTAACGAAATACTAAGGTAAGGGGGGCTCTTTATAAAAAAAATCTAAAAAACTCCAAACAACCTTAAAAATGGTACATACAAATTTATTTTGTTCCTAAACAGACAATACTTTGACACAAAGTATTAAACCAGAGATCTGACCTCAGAATTGTATCAATTATTGCATCAAAATACTCACTAGCCCAACCCATGTGACTCAGTGGTTGAGCGTTGACCTATGAACCAGGAGGTCATGGTTCAATTCCAGGTCAGGGCACATGCCTGGATTGTGGGCTTGATCCCCAGTGTGGGGTGTGCAGGAGGCAGCCGATCAGTGATTCCCTCACATCATTGATGTTTCTATCTCTCTCTCCCCCTCCCTTCCTCTCTGAAATCAATAAAAATATTTTTAAAAATACTCATCAAATCTTAGTACCCTAGATAAGACTACTGCAGT
This sequence comes from Cnephaeus nilssonii, assembly GCF_951640355.1. Taxonomy (NCBI): domain Eukaryota; kingdom Metazoa; phylum Chordata; class Mammalia; order Chiroptera; family Vespertilionidae; genus Cnephaeus; species Cnephaeus nilssonii. Next base: position 13,517,289 of record NC_137075.1, on the reverse strand, counting down.
ATAAATCCTTGAAGATCAACCAATAACTATAACTTATGGCAGTGAGCTGAATTGTGGCTCCCAAAAGATATGTCCAACCAGAACCTTAAAATGTGTCTCCATCCAAGGAAAATCAAAGGTTGCCAGCAGCCCTCAGAACCTAGAGAAAGGTATGGAATTGATTCTCCCTCAGAGTCTCCAGGGAAATCAACCTTGCCAGCACCTTGATTTCAGATCCTTGCCTTCTAGAACTATGAAAGAATGAATTTCTGTTTGTTTTTTGTTTTGTCTTGTTTTTAATTTATCTTTATTGTTGAAAGTATTACAGACTAGAGGCTCAGTGCACGAATTCATGCACCAGTGGGGTCCCTTGGCCTGGCCTGTGGGATGGGGTCAAAACTGGCTCTCCAACATCCCCTGAGGGGGCCCAGATTGTGACAGTGCACAGGCCAGGCCAAGGGACCCCACTGGGGCCAGGGAGGGACTGCGGGAAGGCTCCAGGGCATGTCCAGCCCATCTCACTCAGTCCCTATTGGCCAGACCCCAGCAACAAGCTAACTTACTGGTCAGAGCATCTGCTTCCTGGTGGTCAGTGCACACCATAGAGAGCAGTTGAGCAGCCTTAGCATATCATTAGCATATTACACTTTGATTGGTTGAATGGCTGACCAGACACTTAGCATATTAAGCTTTTATTATATAGGATGTCGCCCTTTGTCCCCCATTCTGTTGTTTCAAGCTGCTATGTTTGTGATAATTTGTTACAGTGACTCTAAGAAATGAATACACTTCCTTTCATGAGAAACCATCTTTTGACTCACTTAACAGTAAAGAGGAAAGAGACATGTTATTATCTGCTCTTACAGATATAGAAACTGAGACACAAATAGATAGTATCTCTAGGTCTTCTGACTCCCAACCCAGGTTCTTCACAGCTGACTGACTGCATCCCATGCAGAAAGCGTAGCACCTGCAAACACTCAGAAATATAATTACTCTGATAAAGACACAATTAACTACAAAAATTCCAGTGAGCAAAAGCTTCAAGGGTTCACTCATATTATCTCCAACCGGGTTTTGATTGTCATCTATAACTTAAATGCTATCTCTCACATGCTGTATTCCCTATTGTCCAAAGTTTTGGCCTATGATAATAGCGCACAGAACCTGATTAGACTGTGAGCTTCAAAAGGCAAGAGCTACATCTCTTCTGCTATTTCATCCTTGGCAGCTAGCACAGGATTTAAAAAATAATGGTTGAGTCAGTGAGTGTGGCTGTCCTGTCTAACCCTAACTCAACAAGGTATGGCTGACCAGATTTGGAGGGTGTTTAATGGAAGTCATTGATGGGACTCACCTGTTACTCTTTTGTTTCTTGTCAGGATAGTTGTCATTAGATTTAAAGTTTACCCTAATTCAGCATGATACCATCTCCCAATCTTTATCTTAATTACATCTGCAAAGACCCTTACTCTAAATAAGGACAAATTTTGAGATTCTGGTTGGCTATATCTTTGGGGGGGGGCCACAATTCAGCAGAGTGATTGACTCCAGCAGAGTCATTAAAAACCCACACAGATGGCTCCCCAACCTGTGCTCAGAACATCAGGACCTGCCTCAGTTATGCACACACCAAGCCAGCATCTCCAGCCTCTATTCCACAGGAAAATGACTGGCCAATAACCTCACGAGCTGCTTCACTCCTATGGGCCCACATGTGCCAGGGTGGTGGTGGTGTGGTAATCCAGAAATCATACTGCTGCATGGGGATGAATGTGACATTACTATGGGAAAACATTGAATCCTTTCTAATTTTTCAGATAAGTGATTTTTAAGCTGAAGTATGCCTTTGCTATAGCTCTTTTCTTGCAGCAGAATCACAACTGACAGGACTCACCAATACATTTCCACACTGTGATTGTGAAACTGGTCTGGATAATTGCTATGCTTTTAGTTTCTGAGACCAGAGTGCTGGCCATTTCGAGGAAAGAATATCAGCTGCCAATTCTGCTCTAGAAAGGGTGGGACACTCGGGAAACTTGCCCAATGGGTTTCTGGGACAGACTCCTGGGGAAAGACCAAGAGAGGAAGCTGCCACAGGCACAGAACATTCACTGATCTGGCTATTCTGATGTCCCAGAGCCAGGCAAAATCTCAGCCTACTTCCATTAATACTCTGATTAAACACAAGTTGTCTGGGCACTAGGAGGCTCCAGCCTGGAGAAGATCACGTTAAAACCCCTAGGACTTGGGTTGAAATTTTGCTGAGATAAGTGGGACACCACCATCATTCTAAAGCTACAACTGATGTGGGCCACAGTTAAGTGTGTTCTGAAAGAGGGGAAAACAACAAATATCTCTGTGTCAGACATTTAAGTATGTTGCAGAAGCAGAGCACAGCAGCAAAGACCTTTATGAAGATGACTTTCATGCTCCACAGCCTGATCTTATGCAGCACTCACAGCACATGTGAGCCTTTCATACCAAATGTAGAAATTAGTGTCAGACCTGGTACAGAGTATCAATCAATCAACACACGTTTATTGGCTGCCTACTGCATGAGAAGAGTATCAGACAACCCTAGCTTTGAAAGGCTATAATGACAGGTGGTGTCATCCATCTCATGCTCCTCCTGCATCAAAAACCTCTCCCTTCATCTCCAATTATTGAAATCCTAACCAGCCCTTAGGGTCATGTCAAAGACACCCTCCTTTGTGAAGCCTCTTTTGATTACATCCCCAGCCCCATCTTCACAAATATAATTCTTCCTCTCTTTGAACCACTCAAAGCATTTAGTTCCTACCTCTAGGATAACACTAATCAGAATCTACTTTGGATAAGTTATTTTCAGAAGTCAAATTCCCAACCAGATTATAAATTCCTTGAAAGCATCATTATGCTTATCACTGGGCCCTGCACAGAGAGGTTGTTAAATGCATTTATTTAAATTATTTAAACTGCATATGGATTAATAAGGTTGCATTCAGGATGTTTCTTGTCCTCCAAAAGTGATTTTTATAGAAGGAATACACACACACACACACACACACACACACACACACACACACACTCCTAAGAAGATAAACAGAAATTAAAAGAGGAGTTATGTTGACAGAGTATGGACACCAAAAGCACAATAGTATATGAACTTCTAAAACTGGAATTAAAGTTTCACTGTAATCAGATTAGTTTTCCTCATTTATATTTCAGGTTAAAATTGCCATGCAATTACATTTTCCAAGAAGTACAGTCACTCAACTAAGAGTGTAGAAAACTGAGTTCTAGCATTGGTTTTGCTACTAGCTAGCCATTTGACTCTGGAAGAGGCTAAATCTCTCAATCCAAACTTCCATAAAATTAGGGAATTTTTTAAATCATCTTTTTACTTTTCAATTACAATTAAAAAATAATATTATATTAGTTTTAGGTGTACAGCCCAGTGATTAACATTATAAAACTTACTAAGTGATCATTCCAAAAAATCTCATACCCATCTGACACCATGTCTAGTTTTTAGAATATTATTGACTATATAGAGGCCCGGTGCATGAAATTCATGCATGGAGGGGGGATTCCCTCAACTCAGCATGCACCCTCTCCAATGGGGACCGCTTGCAGGATGTCCAACTGCCATTTTAGGCCTGAAACCAGCAGTCAGACATCCCTCTCACAATCTGGGACCACTGGCTCCTAACTGCTCACCTGCCTGCCTGATTGCCCCTAACTGTTTCTGCCTGCCAGCCTGATCACCCCTAACTGCCCTCTCCTGCAGGCCTGAGGTCTCCCCCAACTGCCCTCCTCTGCTGGCCAATTTGGTTCTGATTATTCGGTCCCTATGCCAGACTCAAAAGCTTCACCTCCTAGGCAGCCATTGGCTCCCCACAGCACCCAGAATTGGTTCTCATTGGTCGGTTTCAATGCCAGTCAGTGTCAAAAGCTCCACCTCCTAGGCAGCCATTGGCTCCCCACAGCACCCAGATTTGGTTCTCATTGGTTGGTTCCTATGCCAGTGTCAGAAGCTCCACCTCCTAGGCAGCCATTGGCTCCCCACAGCACCCACCTTTGGTTCTCATTGGTCGGTTCCTATGCCAGTCAACGTCGAAAGCTCTGCCTCCTAGACAGCCATTGGCTCCCCATAACACCCACCTTTAGTTCTGATTGGTTGGTTCCTATGCCAATCAGCATCAAAAGCTCCGCCTCCTAAGCAGCCATTGGCTCCCCACAGCACCCACCTTTGTTTCTCATTGGTCAGTTCCTATGCTAGTCAGCGTCAGAAGCTCCGCCTCCTAGGCAGCCATTGGTTCCCCACAGCACCCACCTTTGGTTCTGATTGGTTGGTTCCTATGCCAGTCAGCATCTCCAGGCCTATCTCTGGGCCTGACCAAAGAGGCAGGGCTTAACAGCAACCCTGGTGGAGGCTGGGAGAGAATGAAAACCCTGGCTGCTAGTGAAGATCAGAAAGAAAGAGGGAGAGAAAGAGAGAGGTAAGTACATTGATCAACAGCTTCCACTGAGGCTGCAGATCAGACCCTGACTCACTTTCTGGGTCTCAGCCACCTCAGCCACCTATTTCTAATAAGAATTCCAAATCCCTATTTTCTATACCAAAGAGAAATTACACTATTACAGATGAAGAAACTAGAACTCAGAGTTTATTCATGTTAAGTGTCTTGCCCCAAATCACACAACTAGTAAATGTCAAAGCCAGGCTGCAGCTGGGCAACCCAGCGCTGACTTCCAGATGGTCTGAGTTTGGTTGCATGCTCAGCCCCTTCCCAAGCCCCAGGCTTTAAGCTTGGGAAGCGCTTCCCTCCACCCCCCGCCCCGCCCCTCCGATTGCAAGCTCAGCCCCTTCGATGGCTGACTGAGAGTGACCTGGGTGCCAAGGAGGTTCTCGGGACCCAAGTATGTATGCAAATTAACCGCCATCTTTGTGGGTTAATTTGCATACTCACTCTGATTGGCTGTGGACGTAGCGGAGGTACGGTAAATTTACATGTTTCTCTATTATTAGGTAAGATTCCCTAAACTGTACTTTACACCCCTAAGACAATACTATAACTACTAGTTTGTACTTCTAAATCCCTTCACCTTTTTTACCCATCTCCCAACTCCCCCCCACCTCCCATCCGGCAACCATCAAAATGTTCCCTATATCTATGAGTCTGTTTCTGTTCTGCTTGTTTGTTTATTTTTATTTTTAGATTCAATTATTGATAGATATGTATTTATTGCTATTTTATTGTTCATATTTTTATCCTTTTTTCCTTCTTTTTCTTTAAGAAAATCTTTTAACATTTCACGTAATAATAGTTTGGTGGTGATGAACTCCTTCAGCTTTTCTCTTGTCTGGGAAGCTCTTTATATGTCCTTTAATTCTAAATGATAGCTTTTCTTGGTAAAGTAATCTTGTTTGTAGGTCCTTGCTTTTCATCACTTTGAATAGTTCTTGCTACTCTCTTCAGGCCTACAAAATTTCTAGGGAATTTGACTAAATCATCTATACGGTTTTATAATTTTGTAATTTTTTGAAATAACATTCCATTTGTATCACATCCTCAAATTAAGATAACGCTCAGATCCTTATAAGAATAAGAAAAGGCAAAGTCAGGTCTCTGCTTAGAAAAAACATGATTTCTTTCTTTTCCTTTGTTATCTGAGATTTTATCATCTGTTTTTCCTATTTCTAATAAGAATTCCAAATCCCTATTTTCTATACCAAAGAGAAATTACACTATTACAGATGAGGAAACTAGAACTCGGAGAGTTTATTCATGTTAAGTGTCTTGCCCCAAATCACACAACTAGTAAATGTCAAGGCCAGGCTCCAGACCTGCACTTGGTCACTCCAACCTCGGTCATCTCCCAGTGTATCCTGCTGCCCAACACAGTGAAGGGAGCTGCAAAGGCAGGAGGTGAGTCTACAGGCCTCTCACTGACTAGGTGAGAAGTGGGTTCTTTGGGCTCATGTCACTGAAAGACTGCTATCATTGTTGGCACTCAAAGGATGAAAGTTAAACTCCAAAGTGGGGAGGTGTCATTCTTCGAGGAAATTCTATGAATCTGTATTTGATTTGGAGGTATAGGGAAGAGAAGAAAGACTAGATCTATTTCTCTATAGTTTCCGACATTAAGTCCTGATAACAAAAACTTGGAAAGGAGAAGGAAGGAACCTCAGTTGTACCTGTGGTTCAGGTATAAAGGTATTCTTTCAGCTTAACAATAACCCACAACCACTGATTCGGTGTGGCTCAGGGTTGAGCATCAACCTATGAACCAGGAGGTCATGGCTTAATTTTAGGTCAGGGCACATGCCTGGATTACAGGCTCAATGCCGAGTAGGAGGCATGCAGGAGGCAGCTAAATGATGATTCTCATCATTGATGTTTCTACCTCTCTCTCCCTCTCCCTTCCTCTCTCTGAAATCAATAAAAACATACTTTAAAAATATTTTTAGCCCTAGCCAGTTTTCTGAGTGCTTAGAGCATTGGCCCACAGACTGAAGCATCACGGGTTCGATTCTGGTCAAGGGCATGTATCTTGGTTGCAAACTCTCACATCAATGTTTCTATATCTGTCTCTCCCCCTTCCACTCTCTTTGAAAATTTCTCAAGTGAGGATTAGTATAATGTATTTATTTAAAAAAAAACAACAAACTTTTAAGTATCCCTTCATTGGCTGCTGTGTCAGCCCACTTGTGCCGCGGTAGACAAGTCTTCTCACAGACCCAATGAGAACAGCAGGAAATGGTAAGAACTGAAATGCCATAAAACCCAGGGACCTTCTTCAGCACCTCTTGACTCTGCTCCTGCTATTTCCCAGAGACCAGCCACTAGAAATATTTTTGGCATCTCTTTTGATACCTACTCTGAATGCTCCGTGTTTCTAAATACACAAGAATTGTAGCTTGATAAAGATTCAGAGTGGCAATCTATCTCCTCCTTCTGTCTTTAGGCATGAATGCTCTGTTGTTAAGTATCTCAGCTTCAAATACTAATTACAGATGTCACCGAACATTCTCGAGTCTCCTTTCAAGCCAATTCTTATCCCAGATAAGATTAAGAGCAAACATGCACATAAAGGAGATATAATAATTTTGTTAGTATATTGATAAGGATGTTCTGACTATGAAGTTATCTATTGTCTTGGACCAAACTATTAGCTTGACATTGGCTTTTCTTTTCCTCAGTTCCATTCTTCTCTGTATTCTTTGGCCCATTTGCTGGGACTTTTTCTACAGCTGGGGTAGAAAAAGTCAAGGTGCAGTGCCAAGGCTAATTTGTTTCTTTTCCCAAAATGCTCCATTTCCCACTTTGCCAAAAGCTGGCTCCTAGCTGACTTGCCGAAGTTGATGCCTCAGATAAATTCGCTCTTAAGTTCAAAGTTAGCCAAGGCTCAGCTCCTGGGAGGTCCCTCCCTTACCTGACAGAGCAGGGGAGGTTCCTGCCTTCCCAGGTTCACAATTGCCAGTAAAGTTTTCTGATCATTTACTTACAATTAGACTTAAAACTAACTAGAAACACGTGTGTTGTTTTCAGTCCCACTTCCTGTGGCCTGAAAAAAACTGACAGTTCTTGACAGTCTGAATTTTATCTTTCCACTTTGGGAGCCACACAGCAGAATTATATTCCTTAGTCAAACAAACGAACTACAGAGGGTCCATTATGTTGCTGCTCCAAAACAGGAAGCTGGGGTTAGTGATGGCAAAAGCTGGTTTTACATAATGAGGGATGCTTGGGGCTGCACATACCTCCCGTGCATTGCAGGCAGAACCCAGCAGGGTCTGTTCCTACCAATCCTGGGGCTTTGTTCAGCTCCCACAGCCACACCCTCAGACCTGGATGACCAGGCTCCTTTCCCAGGAGAAGTGCTGGCCCTCACATTTGGCAAAGGGTCTACTTGCAGAGGAATCGCGCTGACCTTCCTGCGCTTTGAGAATTGACACAGCCATGGAGACCGTTTCCAAGTATACTCACTCCCCACTTACCCACGCTCTATTGTGTCTCGAGGGTGGCTTTGCCTCGGGACCACACGTAGGTGGGCTCAACCACAGAGGGAAAGCCCAGTGACCTTTTATGAATACCACCAGAAGAAGAAGAGAGCCTGTCCAAGGGTCCAGATGTGAGTAATCTGTGGACAAGTAGAGGGAAAATGGCACTTATCATGTTGCCGTCACCTCCAAGCTCACCCTTTCTGGATACAGCCAATACTTCCCTTCTAACTTTGGCTCCAGTGACCACAAAGGGCTTCCAATAGGCCACAGGAAAGTTGACATTTTAAAAAATTGAAGCCGCCAGAGCAACCTAACCTCAGCTTCACCTTGGGTAATGTGGGCTTGGCTGGCGGTGGTCTGAAAAAGTAAACTGCTGATAGGCCTCCCGAGAGCTCTGTGAGGCTCCTTTATGAAGCTTTAAAAACAATCTCAAGTCTTCTGCAAAAGGCCCTCAGGGGCCACCCACCCACTCCGGACATGAATCATTTTACTTGTGTATTATGCACATCCTATAACAATGCCACCCACTGGTTGTAGACCCCAGGGGCTTTCAAAGGGAAATTTCAGGGAAAGAAGCCCAAGTTCAGTTGCTCTTTGGAGAATGTGTATCCTTTAGGCCAGGAAGGAAAGAGAGGGAACCTCCTTTGAAATCCTTCCTGGTGACCACCCCAGTCAGTTAAACCATTAGGCACTTGGTTTTCTTAATTCCTACCCCAGATTTCCTAGCCAAAGACCAGTAAACTTAACCAAGGGGTTCTAGAATTCATGTTTACACATGAATTTTCCCACCAAAGGCTAGTAAGGATATAATTTTCTAATATGGAATGGACACAAATTTTTATTTTTACCTTTAAAAGAGATCCATATGTTCAAATAGTTAACAACTCTGGCCAAAAGTCACCAAGAGAAATCAGAAGTCCGTTCTCTCAGCAACTTTTATAGCTGAATGGAACCAGGATATTAACCACTCCACCAAGTTTAAGGCGCTCAAGCCCTATGCCCAAGCAGAAATATATTGTTTAATTTGTTAAAGAAAGAGAGAAAGGAAAATAGAAGAAAATCAAGTAGGAAGACACTTCAAATTCCAGAAATGCAAACCTCAAGCTATGAGTGTGGTAGGCAGTTAGTCAGACATGATCAGAGCAAGGACAATGGGTCAGGTACAAAAGGTTACCAGGGCAGAAAGCCCTGAGTGCCTAGCAAAGGGCAGTTATAGGGTGGAACCTCATCCCCAGGGTGACCTTTCTTCCCTTAGCAAATCACTCATCATTCGCTTTGGACACCCCTGACCTTTCCTCCCTAGAAACAACATCTAGGCCTCAGTTGTACTTCAGCTCCTGGCCCAGGGAAACAGCAAAACCAAACCTGAGACTCCATGGCTGACACAGTACTAACTAATGTCTTCCTGCTATGGAGCCAACCAATCAATAGAGACCATGACCCTGAAAGGACACACCTGGAAAACTGATGAATATTGAGATCCTTCCCCTGGGACCCCCCTCCCCCCTAAAATTTCTACCCTTGAAAGCCCTTAGGATGGAGGACCCAGCACACTTTCCCTCCCAGTAATGTGCCTATGCCCCAGCCCACAGGTGCATCACCCTTATCCTTCTCTCTATAAACTCCAAGGGCCCTTCCTTTGCCTCTGTAACTTGTTTCCTGAGCCCATTTCTTAAACCACTTACTTCTATATCTATGACTTTCTAAATAAACTTTCCCTTGTAGTTAGATCTGAATTATTTCCTAGCCAGAACTCAAGTACCAAGGTTGCTGAACCAAGGTCCAGTCTGACCTCACCGGTCTAACACCTGGTGCTATTCTTGCCACCACCAATGTGAGTACCACTAACTTACTCCATGCTCCTTCCCACCTAGAGAAAGTTAAGCTTAAATTGATTATATGGAGACTTATATGCCGACCAAGCAGAGTTAATGAATAATTCGGGGATGATATTTGCTTTCAATACTGAAAATAACCTTTAATCTGTCAGGTAAAAAAATGTTTCAGGGAATTAATAATGCAAATGGGACAGTATTTTCTCAGTATGACTATAAAGGAATTAAATTCTCTCCTATTGTGTCAAGCTGCAAGTTAACTTCAATTTTCAAAAGATGCCAGGATTTAAGAGTCATAGTTTGAATTCCTGCTGAAAAAAAATAAATGCTAAAGCCTAAACTGCAACTGTTCCCACTGCATAGCAACCAGTTCCAGGAGAGGAAGATCCTACTTCTGGCAGAATGAAGAGCCCAAAAAGTTTAACAGCATTAAAGCTGATGCTAGGCAGCACTCAGGGAGGCCAAGGAAGGCCTCCTCGACCCAATAAGATACCAGGGTCCAGGTTTTTGTCACCACACAAGAAAGGATTTGAGAGCAAGAAGAAAAGATTTAACAAAGTACAGTAGATTAAAGCCAAAGTAAGAATGGATGACCTCAGAGAATGAGACACCCCAGTGGGGTCTGGGTGGAAGGTTTTTATTAAAAGTAGGGAGGGCCCTGGCCAGTTTGGCTCAGTGGATAGAGCATCAGCCTAGGGACTGAAGGAGACCAGGTTCGATTCCGGTCAAGGGCATGTACCTTGGTTGCAGGCACATCCCCAGTAGGGAATGTGCAGGAGGCAGCTAATGGATGCTTCTCTCTCATCCATGTTTCTAACTCTCTATCCCTCTCCCTTCCTCTCTGTAAAAAAATCAATAAAATATATTTTTTTTAAAAAGTATGGAGGTAAGGTGACTAGGGTGGTTCTCAGGTTCTGACACCTGTGAGGTGACTGTGGACTCAGCTATCTTTGTCTCTCCTTTCTAGATAGCGATTTCTTTTTTGGTCTTCCCAGAAGTGTAATGGAGACTCAGGGGCAGTTGCTCCCAAAACCTCAATGCAAATTTATTATCCTATTTAATAAAAAAGCAATATGCAAATTAACCATCACTCCAAGACACAAGATAGCCGCTCCCATGTGGTCAAAGATGACTGCCCCCATGTGGACACAAGATGGCCACCACAAGATGGCCTGCAGGGGAGGGCAGTTGTGGGCATTTAGGGGTGACCTGGCCAGCAGAGGAGGGCAGTTGGGGGAGACCAGGCCAGCAGGGGAGGGCAGTTGGGGGGAACCAGGCCTGAAGGGGAGGGCAGTTTGGGGGGACCAAGCCTGCAGGGGAGGCCAGTGGGGGGGGGACCAGGCCTGAAGGGGAAGGCAGTTTGGGGGGACCAGGCCTGCAGGGGAGGCCAGTGGGGGGGACCAGGCCTGCAGGGGAGGGCAGTTGTGGGCAATCAGGCCAGCAGGGAGGGCAGTTAGGGGTGACCTGGCCAGCAGAGGAGGGCAGTTGGGGGAGACCAGGCCAGCAGGGGATAGCAGTTGGGGAGGGGGGGCCAGGTCTGCAGGGGAAGACAGTTGGGGGGGGACCCAGGCCTGCAGGGGAGGGCAGTTGGGGGGGACCAGGCCTGCAGAGGAGGGCAGTTGGGGAGGACCAGGCCTGCAGCAGGGGGGGGGGGGGAGTTGGGAGTGACCAGGCTGGCAGGGGAGGGCAGTTAGGGGTGACCAGGCCAGTAGGGGAGGGCAGTTGTGGGAGACCAGGCCTGCAGGGGAGAACAATTAGGGGCGACCAGACTGGCAGGAAAGGGCAGTTAGGGGTGACCAGGACCGCAGGGGAGGGCAGTTAGGGGCAATCGGGCCGGCCGGGGAGCAGTTAGGCGTCGATCAGGCTGGCAGGGGAGTGGTTAGGGGGTGATCAGGCTGGCAGGCAGAAGCAGTTAGGGGCAATCAGGCAGAGGCAGGCAAGCAGTTGGGAGCCAACAGTCCTGGATTGTGAGAGGGATGTCCCAGATTGGAGAGGGTGCAGGCTGGGCTGAGGGACACCCCCCGCCCCATGCACGAATTTCGTGCACTTGGCCTCTAATAAAGATATTATAATGGCCCTGTTGGTCACTTTTTAGTTAATATGGCTGCCAAGTCTGTTTTTGTCTCAACAGGAATTTGGGGAAGGGGAAGAGAGAAATAGGTAGTTAGTAAAGTCATGTCTCAAATGTTCCAGCCAGGATGGAAAAGGGGGAGGGTAGAAGTTGAGTCTTTTGTCCCTACTCTAACTTTCCTTCCTCAAGACCAGTTTTTGTAAAAACTATATGAATATTTAAATGCTCAGAATCTGCTCAAAAATAGACTCCATAAGATTAGCTCTAAACCTTGGGCAGATAGTGCAGTAGCCATTACACTCCATAATCATGTTTGGAGAAAACAGATTCAGACAAAATTCAATTGGGGTGGACATTTTAATTAATAGAATCAGGCCTCAGGAACTCCATTTAGAAAGTCCATTTGGCCTGGCTTCCAACTATGCAGCCCTCATTATTCTTTTGTGTCACAACTCATGTCTTAGAGGCAACACTCACTTGGTATGAGATCAGAGTGCCCCACATTGGGAATGTGGTGGCAAGAATCTACAATGAGTCATGCAACTAAAAGAGAGGGGTTCAATAGTGATCTGCTATGTATGCTACAGAAAGAAGTAGTGCACAAAGGCACCAGAGTCTTCTTCCCAGGCCACTATTGAGAGCCCCTTAAACCCAAGAAGAACTTGTTTGCAAAGCAAAATAAGTCATACAGGAAATGAATGTAGGAGGACATCTCCCCAAGGCCCTTGGCCTCACCCATCCCACACACCCACATTACCAGAAGGCAAGTGCCCACCTCTTTGATGGGATTTCCCAAAGGCTTCTGCCAGAAGGCAATAAACTTGCCTAGATGTGGCATTGATTTTTAACATAATGGGTCTGTACATGATTCAAAAAGTGTCCTCCTTCAAATTATTTTATTTGCTCCTCAGACAGCTCTATGAGGTAGAGAAGTTCAAAAGCCTGCTTTCCTTATCACAGAAGAAATATTCCCATCATGGCAGCCTGTGGGTAAATTGCATCCATCCCCTTCCTAAGGGTGAAATAAAACAGGAAAAAATGAAACTGAGGGATTTGAGGAGACTGGGTGTGATGCAAAGGAAAAACCAACCTTTGTTTGCAAAATGTGAAGAAAGGAAGAGTGAGGGTGCCTCCCACCTCTGCCTCTCCCTGTGTCGCTTGCCCTGTCCCTTACCACATGAATGTTTATTCACTCAGCCATTCCTTCACAGACACAAGGCCACCAGGGCAAAAGCCATGTCTTCAGCATTTTGTTTTCTTGGTGCCTCACACATGTCTGGAACACAGTAGGAACATAGAAAGTACTCCTGAATTAGCAGGTACTAAAGGGAAAAAAAATGGAATAGGTTTAACTTAGAAGATCTTTAAAAGAAAACTGTGGCTCCCCATGTATCCACAGAAAGTGATTTTCAATTAGACAGAATTTCTGAGAAAAACACCTGGCAGACAAAGCAGGTTGAATTCTAGATTGTTTCTGCATCACTTCAGCAGAAATATTTTCAAATACCAACTACTATCTTCGCCTAAGATGGGCAAAGATCCACTTTATTAGAGGTAGGAGCTGGGGCTGTTTGCTGGCAGCCTCTCTCTCTCAATTAAAAGGGAATTCAATAGAATAGTTGAGGATGCTCTGCTAAGAGCCCACCCTGAAATCTCTGCTGTTGGGACTGGGAGTATTGGCCAGAGGAATTCTCCCTAACAGAGGGAAATAGATATAAGGAGATAGATAGATAGATAGATAGATAGATAGATAGATAGATAGATAGATAGATGATAGATAGATGATAGATAGATAGATAGATAGATAGATAGATAGATAGATAATAGATAGATAGATAGATAGATAGATAGATAGATAGATAGATAGATGATAGATATAGATGTAGATATAGATCTATAATTCTATAATAATAAAAGGGTAATATGCTAATTAGACCAGACGTCTTCCAGACATCATTCTGGACTTCCTCCCTGATGAAGCTGTGGCCGGAGGGAAGTCAGCCCGGGTCCCAGGTGCCTTCCAGCGGCCGGAGAAGGAAAGCCCAGGTCCCGGGTGCCAGAACGAAGCCAGTGCTGGCAGCCAGGGGAAGGAAGGCCTACTCTTGCACAAATTTTTGTGCATTGTGCCTCTAGTATAGATATAAAGGTATAGATAGATAGATGATAGATAGATAGATAGATAGATAGATAGATAGATAGATAGATGATAGATATAGATGTAGATATAGATCTATAATTCTATAATAATAAAAGGGTAATATGCTAATTAGACCAGACGTCTTCCAGACATCATTCTGGACTTCCTCCCTGATGAAGCTGTGGCCGGAGGGAAGTCAGCCCGGGTCCCAGGTGCCTTCCAGCGGCCGGAGAAGGAAAGCCCAGGTCCCGGGTGCCAGAACGAAGCCAGTGCTGGCAGCCAGGGGAAGGAAGGCCTACTCTTGCACAAATTTTTGTGCATTGTGCCTCTAGTATAGATATAAAGGTATAGATAGATAGATGATAGATAGATAGATAGATAGATAGATAGATAGATAGATAGATGATAGATATATAGATAGATAGATAGATAGATAGATAGATAGATATAGATGCATCTTCAATTTGGCCTGTGAAAAGGTATTTTGCTTTTCTTTTTAAAAAAGAAGTCTTTTCCAGAGGAATTTTAATATCATAGATGCTTTCTATTAATTTCTAAATGGGAATCTGAGCCATATGACAAAAGTTACTCTTCTTAATAATTAACTTTTGTTCCAGGAGCTAAAATACTAAGGAGCAGGTTTTTGTTGTTTTTTTTTCTGTTTATTTTGCAGCAAATAACCTAAAATATGAGTTTTTCTTGAATTTCATCAATCTTATTGGTATCAAGTCTGATTTCTTCTTTTTTCTTTAATACACACACACACACACATTCTTTAATGTGTGTGTGTGTGTATATTATATATATATCTTACTGATTACATTAAAAATATCCAGGGTTTGAGAATTTGAAAATGATTATGATTATTAAGAACAATGTTCCGCCCTAACCGGTTTGGCTCAGTGGATAGTGCGTCGGCCTGAGGACTGAAGGGTCCCAGGTTTGATTCCCGTCAAGGGCATGTACCTTGGTTGTGGGCACATCCCCAGTGGGGAGTGTGCAGGAGGCAGCTGATCGATGTTTCTCTCTCATTGATGTTTCTAACTCTCTATTCCTCTCTCTTCCCCTCTGTAAAAAATCAATAAAATGTATTTTTTTAAAAAAAGAATAATGTTCCCATGAAAAATAATTGATCAACAAGTTGTTAATATTACTAGTAATTATGTTCATATTCTCTTTTTTAATTAAATTGATTGGGGTGACATTGGTCAACATGAATATATGTTTCAAGTGTGGGTTTTTATATTATAAGATCTATATATTGTACCATGTGCCAAACACCCAAAATCAAATCTTCTCATATTAGGTCCCCTTCTCCCTGCACCCCCTCTCTTCTGGCAACCACCATACTGCTGTTTTTGTCTATGAGTTTCAGTTTTATATCCAACACTAGAGACCTGGTGCACAAATTTGTGCACCAGTGGGGTCCCTCTGCCTGACCTGTGGGATCGGACCGAAACTGGCTCTCTGACATCTCCCAAGGGGTCCCGGATTGCGAGAGGGCTCAGGCCAGGCTGAAGGACCCCATTGGTGCACAATCAGGGCCGGGGAGGGATGAGGGAGGTTGGCCAGCCAGGTAGGGACCGCAGGAGGGCTCCAGGGCATGTCCGGCCCATCTCGTTCAGTCCTGATCAGCCAGACTCCAGCAGCAAGCTAACCTACCAGTTGGAGCATCTGCCCCCTGGTGGTCAGTGCACGTCATAGCGAGCGGTTGAGCGGCCTTAGCATATCATTAGCATATTAAGCTTTGATTAGTTGAACAGACAACCAGACGAACAGACACTTTGCATATTAGGCTTTTATTATATAGGACTAGAGGCCCAGTGCATGAAAATTTGTGCACTGGGGTCGGGGGGGTGTCCTTCAGCCCAGCCTTCCCCCTCTCACAGTCTGGGAGTGCTCAGGGGATGTCCTACTGATGGGGTAGGCCGACTCCCCTCTGCAGGAGGCGACCTGACCGATCAGGGGAAGGTGCTGCCATCACCCCGCCCTGCCGCTGCCTCTGGTCTCCCTCTGCAGGAGGCAGGTGACCAGGATGATCAGGGGAAGGCGCTGCCCCCATCACCCCCTCTGCTGTCGCCGCTGCTGGCTGCTGCGGCTGCCTGCCCTTGGCCCTCACAGTCGCCGCGGCTTTGTCTGGAAGGACGTCCAGAAGGATGTTCAGCTGTCCAGTCTAATTAGCATATTATGCTTTTATTATTATAGATATGAGTGAAATCATATGGTTATTAGATTTTCTACTTCACTTAGCATAATGTTCTCAAGGTCCATCCATGTTGCAAATGGCGCTATTTCATCTTTTCTTATGGCTGAGTAGTATTTCATTGTGTATATGTACCACATCTTCTTTATCCAGTCCTCTATTGAGGGACACTTTGCTTGTTTGTATGTTTTAGCCACCATGAATAATGCTGCAATGAACGTAGGGGTGCATATATTTTTATGAATACATGATTTTAAGTTTCATGGATATATACTTAGGAGGGGGATTGCTGAGTCATATGGTAGCTCTATTCTTAATTTTTTTAGGAATCACCAGACTGCCTTCCATAGTGGTTGTACCAGTCTACATTCCCACCAGCAGTGAATAAGGGTTCCCTTTTTCCACAATCTCTCCAACACTTATTATTGCTTGTCTTGTTGATAATGGCCACTTTAACAAGTGTAAGGTGATACCTCATTGTAGTTTTGATTTGCATTTCCCTAATTGCCAGTGAGGTTGAACATCTTTTCAAATATCTATTGGCTATTTCTATCTCTTCTTGAAAGAGGTATATTTTCAGGTCCTCTGCCCACTTTTTATTGGGTGGTTTGATTGTTTATTATTGAGTTTTATGAGTTACTAGTGGCCCGGTGCACGAAATTTGTGCATGGTGGGGGTGTCCCTCAGCCCAGCCTGCACCCTCTCCAATTTGGGACCCCTTGAAGGATGTCCTACTGCCGGTTTATAGGGATCAGGCCTAAACCGGCAGTCGGACATCCCTCTCGCAATCCGCGACTGCTGGCTCCTAACCGCTCACCTGCCTGCCTGCCTGATTGCCCCTAACCACTCTGCCTGCCAGCCTGCTCACCTCCAACTGCCCCCCACTGCCAGCCTGCTTGCCCCCAAATGCCTCCCCTGCCAGCCTGATCACCCCCAACTGCCCCTGTGACAGTGTGCTCACCCCCAACTGCTCCCCCTGCCAGCCTGCTTGCCCCCAACTGCCCCACTGCTGGCCTGCTCGCCCCCACCTCCCCTCCCCACTGGCCTGCTCACCCCCAACTGACCCCCTGCTGGCCTGCTCACTCCAAACTGCACCCCCTGCTGTCCTAATCACCTCCAACTGGCCCCCCTGCTGGTCTGCTCACCCCCAACTGCTCCCCCTGGCCTGATCACCCCCAACAACCCCCCCCCCCACTGGCCTGATCACCCACAACTGCTGTCCCATCCTGGACTGATCACCCACAACTTCCCTCCCCTCTTGGCCTCTAACCACCTCTACCTTGGCCCCGCCAACACAGCTTTGTCAAAAAGAATGTCCAGAAGGACTCCTGGAAGGTCTCCCAGTATAATTAGCATATTACCCTTTTATTAGTATAGATAGAGGCCTTGTGCATGGGTGGGGGCCGGCTAGTTTGCCCTGAAGGGTGTCCCAGATCAGGGTGGGGGTTCCCTTAGGGTGTGGGGCAGACTGGGCGAGGGGCCTGTGGTGGTTTGCAGGCCGGCCATGCCCCCAGGGGGTGAGGGTCCCCGCTGGGGGGGGGCAGCCTGGGTGAGGGCCTGAGGGCTGTTTTCAAGCTTGCCACACCCTCTTCAGGGTGGGGGAACCCACTAGGGTGCCTGGCTAGCCTGGATGAGGGGCTGATGGCTGTTTGCAGACTGGCCACGCCCCCCAGCCAGGACTTTTACTCCATGGGGGTGTGGCCAGCCTGGGTAAGGGGCTGAAGGCCGTATTCAGGCTGGCCACGCCCCCCGGTGACCCAGGCCCCAGCCACTCCTTTTTTTTTTCCCCAGCCACTCCTTGAGTGGAGGCCAGGGCCAGCTAGAAGCCTGGGTTGCCCCTGGGTCACCCCGGCCACTCCTTCAGCTGCATCTGCGACCAGGGCAGTCAGAAAGCTAGGCTTCCTCCATTGCTTAGGGCAACCCAAGCCTCCTACTCGCTCCAGCTCTGTGGCTGCTGCCATCTTTGTTGGGTTAATTTGCATACTCCCTCATGATTGGCTGGTGGGCATAGCAGAGGTATGGTCAATTTACATGTTTCTCTTTTATTAGTGTAGATTACATAACTTAGAAATTAAACCTTTGTCAGAGCTACTGTTTGCAAATATCTTCCATCTGGTTGGTTGACTCTTCGTTTTGTTGTTAGACTCTTTTGCTGTGCAGAATAGTCCCATTCATTCATTTTTGCCTTTACTTCCCTTGCCTTTGGGATCAAGTTCATAAAATGTTCTCTATGACCCAGGTCCATAAGTTTGGTACCTGTATTTCTTCTATGTAACTTATTGTTTTAGGTCATATATTTAGGTCTTTGATACATTTTGAATTAATTTTTGTACATGAGGACAAACTGTAACCCAGTTTCATTTGTTTGTATGAAGCTTTCCAGTTTTCCCAGCACCATTTATTGAAGAGACTATCTTTACTCCATTATGCATTTCTGGTTCCATTGTTGAAAATTATCTATCCATATACATATGGGTTTATAGCTATCCTCTCTATTCTGTTCCATTGATCCATGTGTCTGTTTCTCTGCCAATACCATGGCGTTTTGATTATGGCAGCTCTGTAGTATAATTTGAAGTCAGGTAGCGTGATGCCTCCATATTTTTTCTTTTTTCTCGGGATTGCTTTGGCTATTTGGGGTCTTTTGTGGTTCCATACAAATCTGATGATTTCTCATTCTATTTCTTTAAAAACTGACATTGGGATTTTGAAGGGGATTGTATTAAATCTGTATATTGCTTTAGGTAATGTGGCCATTTTAACTATGTTGATTCTTCCAATCCATGAACACAGAATATTTTTCCATTTTGTTGTGTCTTTTTCAGTGCATAGGTTTTTCAAGTTCTTTGTTACGTTTATTCCTAGGTATTTTATTCTTTTGGTTGCAATTGCAAAAGGAATTGTTTTGGGCATTTCTATTTCTGAAGTTTTGTTGTTAGTATACAGGAAGGCAATGGATTTTTGCACATTGATTTTTGTATCCTGCAACTTGACTGTATTTGCTCATTATTTCTAATAATTTTTTGGTGGATTCTTTAGAGTTTTCTATATACAGAATTATGTCATCCACAAAAAGTGACAGTTTGACTTCTTCCTTTCTTATCTGGGTGCCTTTTATTTCTTTCTTGTGCCTGATTGCTCTGTTTAGGACTTCCAGGACTATGAATAAGAGTGGTGAGAGTGGACATCCTTGTCTTGTTCCTGATTTTAAGGGGAAAGCTTTCAGTTTTTTGCCACCTATACTAATAAAAGCCTAGGTGATCCTCGTGACCTCATGTGCGACATCGTCACAAGATGGCCACCACAAGATGGCCACCACAAAATGTCTGCATGCACAGCGGAGGTGGGTCCCAGTGGTGAGGCCTGGGGGTTCCGCGGCTCTGTACAGCACGGAGGAGGCTGGTCCCGGTGTCTCCACCGCCTCATGCGGAGGAGGCAGGTCCTGATAGAGGAGGCGGGTCGCAGCAAGGGAGAGCAGTTGTGGGCTATCAGGCCGGCAGGGGAGCAGTTAGGCGTCAATCAGGACAGCAGGGGAGCTGTTAGGGGACAATCAGGCTGGCAGGCAGAAGCAGTTAGGGGCAATCAGGCAGACAGTCAGGCAAGCAGTTAGGAGCCAGTGGTCCCAGATTGTCAGAGGGATGTCTGACTGCCGGTTTAGGCCCGATCCCGCACCTGCAGTCAGACATCCCCTGAGGAGTCCCAGTTTGGAGAGGGTGCATGCCGGGCTGAGGGAAACCCCCCCTCACATGCACAAATTTCGTGCACCGGGCCTCTAGTTGAGTATGATATTAGCTAAGGGTTTATCATATATATATAATAAATGGGGTCTTTTGTGTATATATATATAAACACACACACACACACACACACACACACACACACACTACACACATATATATGTATATATATACATTTATATGTGTGTGTGTGTGTGTGTGTGTGTGTATATATATATATATGCACGAATCTGTGCACCAGTAGCTCTCTGCGGGGCCTGGCCACTGCACGCCCACTGCCCAGAAGCTCTCCACGGCCCAGAGGCCCATCCATGGCCAGGTGCAAATCACTTGCCTTGTTGCCGGGGCGACGACACAAATGATCCCCCCGCCCCTTGGCCGCTCTGTGCCCACTGCCCAGAGGCCTTAACGCTTGCCTCGTTGCTACGGCAACAAAGCAAGCATTCCTCCAGGCCACTCACACTGCCTGCTCTTAGCGGCTGCCCCCCAGGACTGGGGGACTCTGGCAGGGCTGAGAGAACTGGGCGCCACCATCTTGTGGCTATGGGCACTGCCATCTTTGTGATGGAGTGATGGTTAATTTGCATATTACTTTTTTATTAGATAGGATATATATATATATATATATATATATATATATATATATATATATAACCTAATAATAGACAAACATGTAAATTGACCATACCTCTGCTATGCCCACAACCAATCAGAATGAGTATGCAAATTAGAAGGCCAAAGATGGTGGCCGCCCAGCTGCTCCAGGCGTGGAGTGGCCAGGCGGGGCAGGGAGGGGAGGGAAGGGATCTACAGGAGCAGAGTGCCGCAGTAAGGGACAAGACTGCAGACTCCGGAGTCTGCAGTGAAGACGAAGATGGCAGACTCCAGCTGGAGTCTGCAGCAAAGATGAAGATGGCAGTCTGCAGCGAAGATGGCAGACTCCAGCCGGAGTCTACAGCAAAGACGAAGATGGCAGACTCTGGCCAGAACAAAGGCCTGGGTCCCAGGTGCTGGAGGAAAACCAGTGCTGGAAGCCAAGGGAAGAAAGGCCTATTGCATGAATCTCTTCATGCAATGGGCCTCTAATATATATATATATATATGTATATTCTTCATTATATTGAGGTACTTTCCCTCTATTCCTATTTTATTGAGTGTTTTAAACATAAATGGGTGGTGTATCTTATTAAATGCTTTTTCTATATTTATTGATAAGATTATGTGATTTTGATCCTTTCTTTTATTAATGTGGTATATTACATTGATTATTTTGAGTATGTTGAACCATCCAGTGCCCCTGGAATGACTCCACTTGATCATAATGTATTATTTTTTGGATGTACTGTTAAATTCCATTTGCTAGTTAGTATTTTGTTTAGGATTCTTTCATCTGTAGTCTTCAGAGATATCGGTCTATAGTTTTCTTTTTTATGTGTTATCCTTGTCAGGTTTTAGTATGAGGGTTATATAGGCCTCATAGAATGTGTTAGGAAGTATTGCCTCATCTTCAATTTTTTGGAGAGTTTGAGAAGGATAGGTTTTAAATATTCTTTGAATGTTTGGTAGAATTCTCTGGGGAAGCCATAGGGTCCTGGAGTTTTTTTTTGGGGGGGGAGGTTTTTGATGGGTTGTTTCAACTTCCTCACTGATGATCAGTCTATTTAGATTTTCCAATTCTTCATGCCTTAGTCTAGGAAGGTTATATATTTCTAGTAACTTATCCATTTCTTCTAGGTTATTGAATTTGGTGGCATATAGTCTTTCATAATATTCTAGTATGATCCTTGTATACCTGTGATGTCTGTGGTGACTTCTTCTCTATGATTGAGATTATATGCGTCTGTTCCCCTTTTTTCCCTTTTGAGTCTAGCTAGGGGGTTCTCAATTTTATTGATCTTTTCAAAGAACCAGTCTTTGTTTTATTTATTTTTATATAGACTTTTTGTTCTCTATTTCATTTAATTCTGCTCTAATTTTTATTATTTCCTTTCTTCTGCTGACTTTGAGTTGCTTTTGTTCTTTTTTTCTAGTACTTTAAGATGTGATGTTAGGTTGTGTACTTGGGATTTCTCTTGCTTCTTGAGATAGGCTTGTAATGATATAAACTTCCCTCTCATTACTGCTTTCATTGCATCCCAGAAGAGTTGATATATTGTATTGTCATTCTCATTTGTCTCTACATATTTTTTATCTCATCTTTTATTTCTTCTTTGACTCCATCATTTTTTTAGTGGTATGTTGTTTAATCTCCACATATCTGTGGGTTTCTTACTTCCTTTTAACAGTTGATTTCTAATTTCAAGGCATTGTGGTCAGAAAATATGCTTAGTATAATTTCAATCTTCTTGTACTAGTATTTGTTGTTGCTAGTTTTGTGACCTAAAATATGGTCTATCCTTGAGAATGTCCCATGTGTGCTGGAGAAGAATATATAATCTGATGTTCTGGGATGACATGTTCTGTAAATGTCAATTATGTCCATTTGGTCTAGTGTTTCATTTAAGACTGATATTTCTTTATTGATTTTCTATTTGGTTGATCTGTCTAGAGCTGTCAATGGAGTAGTACGGTCCACAACTATGATTGTGTTTTGATCTGTTTCTCCCTTTAGTTCTGTGAGTAGTTGTTTTTATATTTCAGTGCTCCCTGGTTGGAGATATATATATATATATATATATATATATATATATATATATATATATATATATATATATATATAATGTTTTCTTGGTATAGTGTTCCCTTTATCATTATAAAGTGTCCATCTTTGTCTCTTATTAACTTTGTTATCTTGAAATCTATTTTGTCATATATAACTATGGCTACACCTGCATTTTTGTGGATGTTATTTGCTTGGAGAATCATTTTACACCCTTTTACTTTGAATCTACCTTTGTCTCTGTAACTTAGATGTGTCTCTTCTAGGCAGCATATGATTGGGTTTTGTTTTTTGATCCACTCTGCCTCCTTACTGGTGAATTCAGACTATTTAGGGTAATTATTGATGTATGAGGATTTCCTATAGCCATTTTATCTTTTGTTTTCTGGTAGCTCTGTGCCTCCATTGGTTCTTTTCCTTTATATTTCTGTCTGTTATTTTTGTTTGGTGGTATTCCACACATCTTTCCTCTGTTTCCTCTTTTGTTAGCTATATGTCATGATTTGGGTATTTTTGTGTGTGGTTACCATTAGGTTTATAAAAAATAAAGTTATATATATACCGTAGTTTTTTCCCTTTTGAGTGCATCAGATCTTCATTTTTCTTTGACAGTTCAGACCTTTTCCTCCTCCCCTTTAATTATTGTTGTCAAAAATTATCCCTGTTTATGCTGTAAGGTTTTGGTGATCTTACTCATAGTGTTGTGGCCCTACTAGTGTGTTCTTTCTTTCAGGTAGAATAAGTCCCTTGAGTATTTTCTGCAATGGAGGTCTTCTGGTGATAAAATCCCTCAGCTTTTTTATGTCTGGGAACATCTTTATTTCTCCTTCATATTTAAAGGATAATTTTGCTGGATATACTGTTTGTGGCTGTTAATTTCTCTCTTTCAGATGTTTGAATATTTGGTTGCACTCTCTTCTGTCTTGTAGAGTTTCTTCTGAGAAGTCAGATGAAATTCTGATGGGGGTTTTTTTGTAGGTCACTTTCTTCTTTTTCCTGGCTGCTTTGAGAATTTGTTCTTTGTCATTAATTTTTGACAAAGTTAATCCCACATGCCTTTGAGAGGGCCTCTTTGGATTGAGGTAGCTGGCATTCTGTTTGCTTCTTGGATTCGAGGATCTATTTCTTTCTTTAGATTTGGAAAGTTCTCATCCACTATTTGTTTTGATAGACTTTCCATTTCATGCTCCCTCTCTTTCTCCTTCCCAATGCCTATGATTCTACTATTGCTTTTTCTTATTGAGTCAGAGAGGTCTCTTAGAGTTCTTTTATTTTTCTGTATGCTCAGGTCTCTCTCTTCTTCCCTCCATGTCATTTCCTGATTCCTATCTTTGACATCACTAATTCTTTCCCCCATCTGGTTGGTTCTGTTTTCTATACTCAGCAGTTTACTCTTAATCTCCTTTATTGCATGCTTCATTTCCAGTATTTCTGGTTGGTTCTTTTTGAAAATTTTAATCTTTTTGTTTAAGTACTCAATTTAGTCATTGATTTGTTTTCTGGGTGCACTAAGTTGCCTGTCAGTATTTTCTCACATCTCATTGAGTATTTTCAGAACCGCAATTTTGAAATCTCTGTCATTTATATCACATATTTTCATGTGGTTCAGCCTGATTTCTGGAGGGTTTTTTTTTTTTTTTTTTTCTGGTCATCATCCTTACTGTGGTTCTTCATGGTGTTTGCTCTCCTCTTTTTTTTTCCTCATTTATCTCTGAAAAGGTCTTTCTATTATTTTCCAGTAGATGGCACCAAATTTCAAGATTTTTTTTTCTTCTGTGATCTCCCAGTCTTGAACCTTCTCAGCTTATGTAAGATGGTATAGCTGAGGTGCTTAGGCATGGGTGTGTTTTTCCCTCACCATGATGGCAACCCCTGACCTCCATGGAGCCCCACCCCAGGCACCCCGCCTGGGTACCAGTCACAGAGGGAACCCAAGATTCCATTGCAACAGCTCTTCATTTACAGATAATATGCTCCTGGAGCCAACTCTAAGGACAATAGTAGGTGAGTTTTGGAAGTCCAAGCAGTGGCAGGGCTCTATAGTTCTGTTTCTTTGAAAAACCACCACCTGGCCTGAAAGTGGGGAACAGCACAGCAGAACCCTGTGCTCTGTTGGGCGTCTGCTGACTCAGACACTCTTCACTCTCTTGCCCCTTTCCCTGCTGGGCTGCCCCCCTCCCCTGCAGCTCTCTGTTCCTCCCAGCCAAAGGAAGTGCCTGCTACCACTGGCTTTCTCCCCTCTCCCAGCCAGGCTGCAAGCTCATAGCTGCGTCAGGAGCTCCCAACTGCAGGAATACATCTGTACTTCCCTCCATTCTCATTTCCCCATTTATTCCTGGATTCCCCTTTAGGTGTTTCAGTGCATGGGTCTCTCAGGCAGGTGTCCGTGTTGAGCAGGGATTTCTTTGTTGAACTATAGATGATTAACATGTTAAAATGTCAAGGGGAAAGGAAAAGATACACCCTTACACAGGCCATTCATCTGATATCACGCCTCAAGTTTGGTTTCTAATTTAATACTCTGCTTCTTAGATTGACAAATGGAGTTTTCTATTTTTAGTCAAAGATTCTATGATATAGAAAAATCATGAGCAATTTTTAAGACAACTGTCAAGGTAAGAATTATGGAAGCAAAGAAAAAAATAGTTTATCCAACTTCTTCATATCATCCCATCCATGTTCCAATCACACCTACAGTTACAAGAATATAAGATTGTCGTAACAGTATAAAGGGGTAAACCACCTGGGTCCCATTTTCATGAAACTTTTGCTTAAATTTGTCATTTAATTGTAGGCTCTTAGCTGAGACTAGCTCCTTTGGGTTCTATCATTACAAAATATTTTCCATAATAGCTTCAATAGTATTCTTCAATTCTTTATTCCATGGTTCTTCTTTACCTGCTCATTAATCTAGCACAGGGTTGGTTCTTCATTCATTCATTCATTCCATTGTAAATGAATACATTAGGTCTTTGCTCTTATGGAACTTGTATTTTGATGGAAGTCAGCAATAATCCGAAATATAATTGCAAGGGAGCTTTTGGGAGTTTACTCCAGTATGAAGAGAAAGTGTTTTAATTGATCCCAGGAAAAAAAAATATTTTATGGGTAAATGGTATAAAGTATAGGGAACTAGTAGAACCTTCTGACTAGTCTATCAATGTCAGCATATGATACCTTGGAAGGCCAGGAATTTGACACATTCCCATTAGTAGGTCCTTCAGAGAAGCTCCTTGCTGATATGTCTCCTAGTGATCCACTCACAGGCCCCTCCTAAGTGACTTCTTTCTAGCCAAGGAATTATTTATGTTTGAAGAATGTACTTACATAAAACCAAGGTTGGGGGTCTTACCACAGGGCATTTCTGGATGGAAACCTGACCTTAGAAGGGTGGAGCATGAGCCTGAGCCCAGTCCATCTGTATCTATACACCTTTACCAGTGGCCTTCACTTGGACCCTGGTCACACTAGTTGTTACACTCTGCCCCTGGCAGAAACTGGTTTTTCTTTCTGCCTTTTCAGGGTGCTTTCAGGTTCCACCCACAGCCAATCAGAAGAGGGCAAGAGTATACATGGAGTCACCGCTTGGCAATGGTGATCTGCTTTAATGTAAGGTTTACTCCACAGTAAAGCCAGCCAGTGGTGGTACCAACAGTGGGCCCTCCAACATGTTTAATCCCAGCACCCACCGATATTGTCTCTACGCACTCTTCACAAGCAGTCCCAAAGGGCTGGGGCAGGAAGTGCTGACTGATTTTGACAAGGTATAAACCCAGTGACCATATATAAGTGTTCCCTGAGGAAAAGCATTGGTGAGCTGCCAAAATGAGCCTAGCTGCCTACTCAGCATCCACATTCAATCTGATGTCACCATTTTAGATGTCACATGGTAACAATATGTACTTTGTAGGCCCCATGAAGTCCAAACATTGTTTCTTTGTTTGCTAAAAAAAAAACAAAAAAACAAAAAAAAACAAGCCCACAATTGAAGGACAAAAATAAGCTGGGACTTATGCCACTGGATAATAAACCATGTTTTTAAAGTGATAGTAATTATGACCATGTGGTATTGACACAATGGTAGACAAACAGACCAGGTGACACATTTGGAATTCAGAGACACACTAGCTCCTAATATGATTACCTGATCTGTGACAAAGGGGATAGTGCCATTTCACAGGAAAAAGATTATCTTTCAAATAAATTGTGTTGGATCAATTGAATATCATTTTTTGGGGAAAAAAAGTATCTTGACTTCACAGCATACACACACACACTCACACACACACACACACACACACACACACACACACATACAGAATGAATTCCAGAAACATTATAGATTTAAAGGTGAAAGATAAAATAATAAAAGAGAAGAACATAAAATATCTTTATGACCTCAGGTTTGACAAAGACATCTTTGTAAAAACAAACAAAAACCACTATCCATAAAACAAAAGATAGTAAATTGGATTATATTAAAACTAAGAACTTCTGTTCATCAAAAGACACCATTAAGACAGTGATAAAGTCAACCCTAAGATAGGAGAAGATATTAACAACCCATATCTGACAAAAGATTTAAAATATATGAAGTACTTCTCCAAAGCAATTTTTTAAAAGTCAGCTCAGTAGAAAAATGGACAAAACTTAAAAGACACTTCAAAAATAAGAATAGCCAATAGCTTGTTAACACATAAAAAGATGGTCAACTTTATTAGTCATCAAGGAGTTACAAACTGAAACCTCAATGAGATGCTGTTATACACCACCTGAATAGCTAAACTTGAAATAAAAATTGGCAAGAATGTGAGGCAACTAGAGTACCCCTACACTTCTGATGAAAGTGGTGTTATACCACTTAGGAAAACTGTTTGACATTATGTACTGAAGCCAAAATATGCATACCTTTTGAAGGGCAACTCCACCCTGGGTTTATGCCCAACAAAAAAGCATGCATATGTTTACCCAAAGACATGTACACAATTTTTATAGCATTAAAGCTAAAAAAACTGAAAACTACTCAACAACAGTGAACTGGATGAATACATTTATTATAGTTGCACAATGAAATACTATACAACAATGCAAAAGAACTATGTACTACTATTCACACTAATGTGTATGAATTTCATATCTGTACTATTGAGCAAAAGAAGCCAGATATAAAATAGAATGCACACATTATGATTCCATTTATATAAAGTATACAAAAGTCAGGATAATGGTTTATTTTTGTGGTGTCGTCACTACTAGGGACCATATAGGAGCATTCTACTGATTGTTCTGTGTTCTGGTTTCATGGATGTGTTGTTTGTGACTTCATTGAGTTTATGATATGCACACTTTTCCATATATATATATACACACACATATTTATATATATTATCCTACCTAATAAAATGGTAATATGCAAATTGACTGCACCTTCACTACACCTAAGCCACACCCACCAGCCAATCAGGGAAAGTATGCAAATAAACCCAACCAAGATGGCTACAGCCACAGAGAGCAAGGATTCCCAGGCAACGGAGGAAGCCAAGCTTTCTGCCTGCCCTTGATAGGCCTAAGCCTCCACTCAAGCTACCAAGTTTCAATTATAGAAGGTAAACAAATCTTAACAGAAATGGCAGCAGCCACGAAGCTGGAGAGAGCAGTCCAGGGTTGCCCCCGGCAACGGAGAAAGCAAATCTTTCTGCACACCCTGGCCAGGCCCAGGACTCTGCTTAAAGCTACAAAGTTTCAATTATAGCAGGTGAATTAACCCCAACAGAAATGGCTGCCGGCCACAGAGCGAGCAGGAGGCTTGGCTCCACTCCAGGCTACAAAATTTCAATTGTAGAAGGTAAATAAATTCCAGATACCAGGGCCTCCTCTTGGGTTGCCAGGGGGCATGGCTGGCCTGCAAACCACCACAGGCCCCTTGCTCAGGCTGCCCCACACCCCAAGGGAACCCCCACCCTGATCCGGGACACCCTTCAGGGCAAACCAGCTGGCCCCCACCCCTGCACCAGGCCTCTATCCTATCTAACAAAAGAGTAATATGCAGATTGACCATCACTCCAACACACAAGATGGCTGCCCCCATGTGGTCAAAGATCCTGCCCCCATGTGGACACAAGATGGCCACCACAAGATGGCCAGCAGGGGAGGGCAGTTGAGAGGCACCAGGCCTGCAAGGGAGGGCAGTTGAGAGGGACCCACGCCTGCAAGGGAGTGAAGTTGGAGGCGATCAACTCTTCAGGGGAGGGTAGTTAGGGGTGACCAGGTCGGCAGAGGAGGAAAGTTGGGGGCAAACAGGCTGGCAGGGGAGCAGTTAGGCATCAATCAGGCTGGCAGCGGAGTGGTTAGGGGGTGATCAGGCTGGCAGGCAGAAGCAGTTAGGGGCAATCAGGAAGGCAGGCAGGCGAGCAGTTGGGAGCCAGCAGTCCTGGATTGTGAGAGGGGTCCCAGATTGGAGAGGGTACAGGCTGGGCTGAGGGACACCCCCCCCCTCCATGCAGGAATTTCGTGCAACGGGCCTCTAGTACTTTAATAAAAAGCAACAAATAAATGGCAATTCTCATAGGTACCCCTCACAGTATAATAATATATATCAAGTCTGAAGAGTCATGATATCCAATTCAAGACAAGAAATATACTTAAAACCTGCCATTAATATATATTTTTATAATGATGTAAGAATTAAAGAACTATGCTACATACAATCTCTGGAGGGTTAGGTTAGGTATGCACGCATAGAAGAGTGGCATGGGTTCTTCACTACTAATCCTATCTAATAAAGAGGGAATATGCTAATTGACTGTCACACCCTCACAAAGATGGTGGCGCCAACAGCCAATAAGGAGGGAATATGCTAATTTACTGTCACACCCTCAAAGATGGCAGTGCCCACAGCCACAAGATGGTGGTCCCAGTCCCCTCAGCCCCGCTGGGGTGGCAGGGGCACAGCATGGCTGGGCCCACCCCCAGGCAGCTACAGCCACTCCACACACCTGCCTCCAGAGTCCCCCAGTCCCCTCAGCCCCCCCACTGCCCAGGGCGGGCCTGAGGTGCAGGCAAGCCTCGGATGGCGGTTGCCCAGCCAACACCCGAGGTGCAGGCAAGCCTCAGATGGAGGCTGCCCAGCTGCCCAGGGCCGCCCGAGGCTTAGGCAACCAGGGCCAGCTGAGGCTTGCGCTGCAGCCAGTGGCAGCAGCAGAGGTGTGATGGGGGCATCGCCTTCCCCTGATTGCCGGGTTGCCTCCTGTGAGAGGGGACAGGCCAGGCTGAGTACACCTCTAATACACTAATAAAGTAGAATAGGAAAAATATGATGCCCAAAAGAAAGCCAACTGCTGCTGCTGCTGTGGAACTGAGGAAAGCTCAGAAATGGTATAAAGAAACAGAAATGTCATAGCAGAGAACACATGTGAAGGTTTTATTTTTGAGTTAGGGAATCTGCCAAGGTTTTTAGTTGAGTCTATCACGCTGCATTGAGTTGTTAATTTTTTAAAAATGTGTAGCTCTGGTCTCCTCAATTACACTTTAAGCACATTAAAAGCAGAGACTTGTTCTACATCCTCCTTAATTCTAGGCACACAGAGTGTCATTTTTATTTCTTGATAGTTAAACACATTTAGATGCATCTTGAATTTTTAAATTGGAGGCAATGCATTTGAAACTGAGGCAGAGGTTGTTGACTTGTGATGGGTTGAATAGTGTATAACTGGGTGAGCTGATAACTTGATTCTTTGAGTTGCTTTTGCCCTTCAGGAGGAATGGCTGGTTGAAGAATGGGGAATGGGAGGGCTGCAAACTCTGACTCATGTTTGCAGGTATGAATCAAAGGTGGGTGTGGGTTGAGGGATGAGAGCAACACACCTGAACCAACCTTGGAAGCCCATCAAAAAATTGTTTGCAAAGTATTGTTTTGTCATATATGGAACCCCAGATTTTCAGCACAGTAAGAGATTAACAGCATGAACTAATAATAAAATAGAGTAATTATAACAATATACTGTAATAAGTTATATGAATGTGGTCTACTCTCTAAGTATCTTTCTCTACACACTCTTCTTGTGATGCTATGAAATGATAAAATGCCTACTTGATGAGATGAAGTGAAGTGAATGAGACATTATTATGTAAAACTAGGGGTCCAGTGCACAAATTTGTGCACCTTGAAAGGAACTGTAGACCGTGAGGCTGCAGTGGGCACAGGGGCAGGTCTCGGCCCATCCTCTGCACCCTCGCCAGCCCTTCCTGCTGCAGTCACCTCTCTGCTGGCAGCCCCGCTCCGGCCGCCGCAGCTCCCACACGCTGATGGCATGGGCCCCATTTGCACCTACTGATGACGAGGAGCGATTGGGGCCGGCACTGTCAGCGGGTGCAAGAAGCGGCTGCTGCCCCGATCGCCCCTCAGGAGCAGGGGGAGGTGAAGAAGCCCTCAGGGGTGATTGGGGCCAGCAGCTGCTGCTCGCACCCACTGACAGTGCCGAGTAATTGGGGCCAGCATAAGGCACCGGCAGTGGGTACAAGTGGCGGCTCTGGCACCAGCTGCGGGTGCAAGCGGGGCCAGCACCAGCACCAGCAGGGGGTGCGAGCGGTGGCTCCAGCACTGGTAGCAGTGTGAGCAGGGCTGTTGCTGGCAGCAGGTATGAGTGGTGGCTGCTGGCCCCGATCGCCCCTCAGGAGCAGGGGGAGGTGGAGAAGCCCTGAAGGGTGATCGGGGCCAGCAGCCACCACTCGCACCTGCTGATGGTGCCAAGCGATCAGGACTGGCACTAGGCACCAGCAGCAGGTGTGAGCGGGGCCAGTGCCTGCAGCAGGTTCGAGTACTGGGTGGGACCGCGGGGCACGGGAGCAAAGAATTTCCAGTAATCACCAGAGGCTTGCCCCAATGACAGCGACAGGCACCCCATCTTGGTCTGGTGCCCGTGCTCACCTGCTCCACCATCCCACTGTGGCCGACGCCTGCCATGTTCCGCACTCTGCTGCCTGTTGCTGATGCCCGCCATGTTCTGCACGCACCCTCTGCTGTTCAGCGCACGTCATAGCTACCGGTTGTTCAATTGTTCCGCTGTTTGGTCTATTTGCATATTAGGGTTTTATATATATAGATTAGAGTTACTTGAATACAAGCACTGTGATACCATGACAGTCAATCATCTGTTAACCAAGTAGGCTATTTTTTTTAAAAATATATTTTTATTGATTGTTTTACAGAGAGGAAGGGAGAGAGATAGAGAGTTAGAAACATCGATCAGCTGCCTCCGGCACACCCCCTACTGGGGATGTGCCCGCAACCAAGGTACATGCCCTTGACTGGAATCGAACTTGGGACCTTTCAGTCCGCAGGCTGACGCTCTATCCACTGAGCTAAACCGGTTTCGGCAGCCAAGTAGGCTATTAAGTGACTGGCTAGTGGGAAGTATATGTAGTGTGGAGACATGGCACAAAGAGATGATTCATGTCTGGACAGTACAGCAAGATGGCTCAAGATTGCATCACTCTACTCAGAATTTGGGACTGCTATATTATGGGTTGAATTGTGACTCCCCAAATTTATATGTTGAAGTCCTACCCCCCAGTACCTCAGAATGTAACCTTATTTGTAAGTAGGGTTGTTGCAATATATTAGTTACAATGAGTCATACTGGGGTAAGATGGGCCTCTAGTTCAATATGACTGGTGTCTTTATATAAAAGGCAAATTTGAAGTGCACACACACACACACATACACACATGCATGCACATACACACACACACACAGAACACCATTGGGTGTGATGCTTCTACTACCAATGAATACCAAAGATTGCCAGCAAGCTACCAGAAGTTAAGAGAGAGACATGGAACAGAATCTCTCTCACAGCCCCAGAAGGAAACAATGCACTTAAGACTTGATCTCAGACTTCCAGCCTCCAGAGCTTCGAGACAATAAATTTCTGTTGTTTAAGCCACTCAGTTGGTAATGCTTTGCTATGGCAGCCCTAGCAAGCCAAGTGTTAAGATTTCAGTTGCCCGTTGCAAATCACAAATTTGCTTTTTTTCCAGCCATGCACAAGAGCATGTTAGCAGCATTTATCATGTCAAGGGCATGTGTATCTGAATATTAAAATTTCAGAAATGTTACTTTACCTTGAAAACAAACCAAATGTTTTGCCAGTTCCTTCCCCAAAGAGTCTTTGAAGTTAATGTTAAGACTTTAGCAATCACCTAAGGTCCAATCCCCTCATTTTAAAGATGAAGATGTTGAGGACCACAGGTGTGAAGTGACTTGTCCAAGGTCAGCTAGCTTGTTGGAGACAGAACTGAGAGTCCTGACATCCAACTCCCAAGTCAGAGATATTTCCACTATATCTGCACTCTATCCTGTGGAAAGTTTATGCAGACATACAAAAATATGTACACTCTTGCTTTGCAATGTGATTATGAGCAAAGTGGCAAGAATCCCACCAAGTGCCTAGAGAAACTGTTACTCAGATTGTAAAGATTAAAAAACAAAAGTAACCAAAACTTTTATAGTCCCAGTCCAACATAGTCTAAAGAAGAATGGAAGAGGCCAAAATCGAATTATGTCTCTAAATATTTAGTTAATCCTATAGGCTACTTGCCATTCCTATTTCCACATTTTTGGGGGATTCTAATATGGAACTAAATACATTGGGTACATTTAATTTCAGACTTGTAACAAATCAGTTGTGCCAAATCATACAAGTCCATCTCAATATAATTTTCCCCAGTGGGAGGAAATATAATACGGCATCAGCCAAAATGTGTGCATTAGTTAAAAAAAAAACCACATTCCTAACCTAAGTTTTATGCCACTATCATCTATGTCTCCCCCTCTCTCTCCTCCTCCTCCCTCACTCTCTCTGAATTATTTCCAGATCTTTGATTCTACCAAGAAAGAAAAGAACCTTTCATTTTTAAAACTAGATGATGGTTCAATTGACCTTGAAACCAAGTTCAGTTAATTCATGATTGTGAGTGAACTTGAATAGTAGATGTAGCTGCTGGAAAAATGCTTTTCATATTGAAGGGTAGAAAAACAAGAATGCTGGCAAGGTACTTTTCAATCTATACAACCTTGATATGACTCTTAGTCTAGAAAAATTGCATTTTGGATAATACATTCCAACTTTTTAGCACTCTGATAGCAAATGCAAATGGTTCATTTTTGACAGACAAAGAACTCTAAAGGCCAATAAGATTCTCAGATAAAAATACTATTCTAATTACAAAAGGAAGGAAGAGCAGCTTTAGAAAACATAATGGATTGGAAGATAACTGACAGGCTATGTTTTAAAAGCTATTAATATATCCAATCTACACAGTATCTGCTTAATATTTTAATGATTCATAATGAATTTTATCCAAAATGATTCTTTATTTGACTATGATCTAGTAGGATTAGAGAATAGCTTGTCAATATTTCACTGATAATTTGACATTTATTATTTTGCCTTTTTCTTTTTCTCTGAAACAAAATAGTAGTACATTAGCATTAATTAACTCATATTCTAAATACACTAGGTTAAGCTTGTATAAACTATTCAGGTCAACTCACCTAACAAACACTTTTGCTGCAGCAAGACCAGAGTGATGGACTAAATCTTTAGGGACTTGTTTTTGTCCCTCAGTCATGGACCAAACCAACAGCTGGCGCGGTGCTGAATCCAGAGATCATTTGGGGTAACAGATGCAAAATATGTGTTTATTCAACAAGTAATCACAGATTGTTGTTGTGCATATGTAATAGTTCAATAGAGAATGTGTCTGTAAATGCATTTTTAGGGAATAACATGTCCCCTGCCCTGAATGTTCAGTGCTTTCAAACTGAAACTTACCTTTCAAGAGAAGTTTCCTTGGAACAACGAAGGCAAAAGAGATGCCACCTATTGATTGTAGTATGATATGTTTTTTAGGGCAAAAATCTTAGAACTGGATTTGTGCAGCCTTGGGGGTACATGAGAACAATTAGAAGGAATTCATTTCCAGATTTTCAACGTCCATATGTACCCTTTCCCAAAACTACCCAGTACAACATCTGCATTTTCCTGGTTTTCCCTTCCCCTCTCTCCTTTCACAATCACTCTTCTCATAGAATCTTACTGGATGTTCATTGCCCTAAGGGGTGGAAATACAGTGTGTCAAATACAGGATTATGTAAAATATCGGAATAGGTGAAGCTACTTTTCACCAAGGTGCCAAGCCCCTTCCTTCCCATCCATCTCATTAAGATACATGGTTCCAATATATTTTTACTTTTAAGTTTAATAAATATGAGAATACATAATATATTTATTTTTAAAATATATTTGTATTGATTTTAGAGAGAAAGGGAGAGGGAGAGGAAGAGAGAAACATCAATGATGAGAGATAATCATTGATTGACTGCCTACTGCACATCCCACACTGGGGATTGAGCCCGCAACCCAGGCATGTGTCCTGACCAGGAATTGAAAAGTGACCTCCTGGTCATAGGTCGATGCTCAACCACTGAGCCACACCAGCTGGTCAATATTTTTTATTTTTATAAATTACATGCTAATAATAACTGTATTGATAGCTGTTGAGAAAAGAAAAGTATTTTAAAGTTTTGTTTTAGCATGCTCACTTATTTGTTACAGAGAAGTAAAGAGAGAGTTATCAATTAGAAACTTTCTACCCAAAAAATACACTGGGATGCTATCTGGGGAAGAAAATTGGATAAAAATATAATTTCAAATAAAATTTCCAACTCTAAAAAACTTATTCATGTAATTTTAATGGATGTCAACAGGTAACAGCTATAATATTCAGATTCTACTAGATATATTTAGAGAACTATAGTGAGGTTTATTTTTCAGTGTTAATATTTACAATAGACTGGAGATTTACATCTTTTGTAATTACTTACATTATGGTGAAAATTTTTAGATGCCAACCTAAAAGTGGGCCAACAGGTATATAACTTTTCAAAATAATTTTAAGGAACTTGAACAAAAAGCTTGAAGACTATTGCTCAAGACATGAGCTGATTAGTGGATGCGGCAGAGGGAATGAAGGAAAGAGAGACAAATCATATTAAATGTTGGACTCAGCACATAACTTGAGGCCCAAATCAATCACAGGAGAACAAAAGGTTGTAAGAGTTAGATGTGCTTAACTTAAGAATCAGGAGTGAGCCAAAGCAGGTTACTACTGTTTGAAGCTGAGGGGAGAGGTATATCAAATATGTCTCAGACAATAATCAGAAGTAAAAAGAGTCCATATGTAACCATGTGTTCTGAATTTGACATATCCCCTTACACTCAGAGCAAAAGGCCTATAGTGGTTTTAAAACCCCATAATAAAATCCAGACTTAGAAACAAATAAATGGGGTGGTTATTCATTCACATAAAAATTTTATACTAGGGTTCTTTCAATTATGGAAGCTAAATGTTAGCCCTAATATTTCTAATATTCCTTCTAAGAGCTAAAATAAAAATTTCAGATTGGTTAGACTAGACCTAGATATGTTCAGTTAAAGTATCCCTGTCTGGAAAAAAAATTTTTTCCACAATAAGCAGTTTTCACAAGTGTATTGGAAACGACAGACTAGAAAAAATAATGAGCATAACTTCATTTTCTTCTTCTCTGATTTGTGTTAAGAAGAAAATAATAACTGATCATCACTCTAAAATTCATTCAGCAAGCAAGTTCTCTAAAAATAATGTGTTGCCGAAACCGGTTTGGCTCAGTGGATAGAGCGTGGGCCTGCGGACTGAAAGGTCCCAGGTTCAATTCCGGTCAAGGGCATGTACCTTGGTTGCGGGCACATCCCCGGGAGGGGGTGTGCAGGAGGCAGCTGGTCGATGTTTCTCTCTCATCGATGTTTCTATATCTCTATCCCTCTCCCTTCCTCTCTGTAAAAAAATCAATCAAATATATATAAAATAAATAAATAAATAAATAAATAAATAAATAAATAAATAAATAAAAATAATGTGTTGATAGAATGGGGTTTCTTCAAGGAGATTTAGGATAGGTATTCCCAGAAGGGCACAGTATACAAAAAAGAACAGAACTGCCTGTTACAAGGAATACCCATGAGAACACAACCAACTCTAGGCAAATTGTGCTGCTCATTTTGGGGGCTCCTCCCTACCCTTCATTGCATAGCACAGGTCTCCAGGGATCTGGTTTTCTTTATCTTCATATTCTTCTGGACTTCTTGTTGTAATTCCAAAACTAAACTTAATATTAACCCCCCCCACACACACACACACACATACACACACACACAAACTATACATCCTATATCAACAGGACCTCTGTATTTCCTACTTCAATTGTGGTGCCTCAACTACCCAACTGTTGAAGTGAGAATTGTGAAATTCATCTAAGATTTCACCTCTCCTTCTGTCTCCTCCATCATCTGTGAATTCCACTTCTTCAATATCTTTCAAATCAATGCTTCTCTTCTCATTCCCACACCTCTGCCCTGGTTCTCCCCTGAACTCTTGTGATGCCTCATAACTAGTCTCCTCCACTCTGTTGCCAAAGGAACTTTCTTACAAGCAGACCCAAGAAGGTGCCTCACCTGCTGAGAATCTTCATCTATGAGATAAAAGCCAAACTTATTTTCCTGACAATGGAAGCCACTGCTGAGCAGCTCTCCAGCTTTATTTCTTACCTTTCTCATACTTACATTAGGGTTACAACTATTTCCAAACATTGCAGTCTCACAAGCACTCTTTGTTTTTGCCTTGTGCCTTTGCATATGCTGTTCCCCTGGGCTGGAATAGCAGACCTCACTTCTCTAATAGGGCTACCTTTTCTTCACCTCTCCGTCTTCTTCTTGGTCTTACCTAATCAGCAAATCCTGCTTTGTGATCTCTGCTCCTTCTGCCTGGATATCTTGTGCCCTTCCCCACCTGCTCTCACAATACCCTGCCTGCTTCAGACTACATGGTATTTAATTGCCCATTGGTAATTAAATACCACATGGTATTTAATTGTCTGTCTTCCCCACAAGACTGTGAGCTTCTAAAATACAGACACAGCTTCTAAAATACTTTGTTCCAAATTTAAAAGGCATTCATGAGTATGTAAAGAAAAGAACATGAAAAGAATAAGAGAAAAAAAGAGAGGTAGACTTATTCCTATTAAGATGTTTCTGCCTCTTTCGTGGGAGAAGTGTTTTTATTTGTCCATTCAGCAATGTTTTCTTGAGCTTACACTATGCCAGGCTTCCTGCCAGATTTGGAGGGAATTATCTAAATAGTAATGCATGGTTTCTATCCTCCTGCAACTCACCCAGTGGGAGACCCCAACACCTGAGTAAATGCATAATGACAATAAAGCAAATTCTAAAAAGGAGTAGAGACAAAATGCCAAGAAAGCAGAGTAAGGAGACTGAGTGGCCAAGTCAGTATGTGGCAGCCTCAGAGAGCTTCCAGAGAAGATGGGACAATGTTGTTCTTTATAAAGAGAGCAGTAATTAACATTTTCTAGATGCTCACTATATGCAGTTACTACTCTAAGTGTCCACATGTAGAATTCCACTTACTCTTTCAATTACTCTGAAGTAGTATATTCACTATAGACTAGTCTCTTCTGCAGTAACAAGTAATTCCCAAATTTCAGTGGCTTAATATAATAAAAACAACATTTTCACACAAAACCTGCTGAATGCCCAGGCAACACATCAGAGTTACTGTCCCCCATGTGGTGACTCAGCAGTCCAGTGTGCTCTTGTGATCTCAGTAGCTCTTAGCAGGGGTGGGGAACCTTTTTTCTGCAAAGGATATTTATAATATCATTTGTGGGCCATGCAAAATTATCAACTTTAAAAACTAGCCTGTTATATTTGGTCAAACATTTAACCAACTCACCCCTAATGCCTTGGAAGAGCCAGACCAGATGATTTTATGGGCCTTATATACCTGTGGGCCGGACATTCCCCACTCTTACCTTAGTGCTGCAGCCAGAGAACAGAGGAGCAGAGTGAATTGGAAAGTAGCTGTTCACTTGTCACTTGTACTCCATCTCCTGGTCTAGAACTAGTCACATGGTCCTGCCTAGCCCTAAGTGGGCTAGGAGAAGAAGGCTTCTATGAACCCTGGAAGAAGGAATAGAAAATGGGTTTTGGTGAGCATCATAGCTTCATCTCTATCAAACATAGATATAATTATTAATCTCCAAATTCAGATGAAGGCAGTGGGGCACAAAGAGGTTAAGTAACTTGCCCAAGATCATATGTCTACTGTGAAACTGAAAATCAAACACAGGATTTCTGAATAGAACCATCAGCCCTAATTGTTACAATGTAATAGTTGTATGCCTTTACAATGTGAGTGTGTGTGTGTGTGTGTGTGTGTGTGAGAGAGAGAGAGAGAGAGAGAGAGAGAGAGAGAACCAGTTTGTTGGGGTAAGAAAGTTAATGCATAGGTTTTTCCAGTGACCCTCATATACTAGTAGTGCACATAGGCAACCATCCATGTATGCAGGTTGACCTTGATCTGGAAATATTCAAGGGTTCCTTACTCCCCAGTCATGAACTCTCCCCTTCAGATGAATGGCTAAGGTTCAATTTGAAGCAACTCCCCTTCTAGCAGGTACACTCAGGAGCCTGTTATGGGAAGAAGATATGCCCATTGGAGCCCACTTTCCTTTCAGGGATCTCTCTCTTAAAAAGTGAGGAATATGCCCGGTCAGCATGGTTCAGTGATTGAGCATCAACCTATGAACCAGGAAGTCATGGTTCAATTCCTGGTCGGGGCACATGCCTGGGTTGTGGGCTCGGTTCCCTGTAGGGGACATGCAGGAGGCAGCCAATCAACGATTCTCTCTCATCATTAGTGTTTCTGTCTCTCTCTTCTTCTCCCTTCCTCTCTGAAATCAATAAAAAATATTTTTAAGTGGGAAATGTAGGTGGGACATGCTCTCAAAGTCCACCATCCTCCCACCTTCCAACTTTAGGATTAGTGAAAATTACCTGAGAAGGTCACAAGGCCAATAAGAGAGATGTGTTTCCTATCAACACTCAACTCTCTGAGTGCTCAGAGAGGCCAGTGTGCCAGGATGTGAGGTTATACATGAGGCCATCTGGAGCACCAATGGCAGAGCAACACCGGTATTAAGGGGATAAAACTCTCATTCTCCTTAGAACAGGATGTGAGGCTTGGAAGCCATGCACTCCTGAACAATTTCCTCCAGGACTAGCCATTGGGTTCTATGTGTGAGTCACCTTGATCCACACTGACCTTCTCCAAAGTGTCCTCAGGAATGGAAATACCCATTTTCTCTGAGTGCATTCTCTCTGTGGGAACACTGTCCTCTCCACCTCACAGGCTCTTCATTTCTACCCAAGAGAACTAGAAGGATTGAAATTCTCCAACTGCTGACCTTTCTCCCAGTCACACATGGGGGCTACAGACGTATGGCTGCCAATCTGCTTAGATCCCAAGTTAGCCTTAGGAATCGGTGATCTTATCTCTTTTTTTAATCAGAAGAAAAAATTTATTTATAATTTCAAAATATTTGGGGATTTGATATTTTCATTTTATTTAGAAAAAGTTAAAATAGAAAATAATAAAAAAAAATCCCTTTTCAGTGCTGATTCATTGTGTGGCCGAGGGAATTGCTCTATGGCTCTACTGTAGCTTTAAGGGTGAATGAGCGAATGCTGCTAAAATCTGGAGATACAAGGTGGCAGTCACACAGAGAAATCAATTCCTGGGTTTTTGGAAGAACTGTTAATGTTTGAAAAATTGCAAAAAGTCTCTTGACAGGATGGAAGATGTCATATGTTCTGTCTTGCGTATAGCACTCATGGTCAAGGACACTGTGTTCTTTTCTTCCCATCAGGGATTAAATGGCCAAAGAGAGAATGGAGAGGGCAGGGAGAGAAGGGAACCACATATTCATGCTCAACTTAGTAGATAAATATTTCAAGTGAGGGTCAAAATCCAGTGAGATATCTCAGAATATAAGATTTTATCCACTTAAACTATAAGTCTAGGAAAGGAGAGTTTGGGAAATTTCTTTGAACTAGTATTGGGAGAAAAGAAGGAGTGGGAAGCAGGAAACACTTCTAATTTATGTGTTCAAGAGCACTCTTGCTAATCTGAAATAATAAATGATGTAGTAGATCTTTAATATATGCCTCTGCCTTGGGATAGCCTCTCCATGTCTATGTATCTGGATGCCACCTCTTCCTGTTGTAAGCTGTTTTTTACATTGTTTTACAAAAGTAAGGAGTGCTGATTTTTAAAGACATAAACAATAAAATATAGAGAATAGAACTGAAGATTTTTGGTCACACACTTCAATCTTACCTCTCCTTTAACCAGAGGTAAATTATACTGCTAAGAGCATGTCAGTGCAATCAGAAATATTGGTGTGCACATGTGCACAGTGATAGTGCTTTTTGAAAACTATCATTGGAAGAGTGATGTCAGAGGAATGGTGGCATGAGAGGGCACCTTGTGCTCTTCCCCTGAAATTTCAACTAATTAACCAATTATAACTCAACAAAGAAATCCCTGCTCAACACAGATATATGCATGAGAGACCTTGTATTGAAACATCTAAATGTGAGCAACTGGGAATAAATGGGGAGATGAGAAGGGAGGAAAGTGCAGACAGCCCACAGATGCAGCCCTGCAGCAGAGAGCTTATGGCTTAGCCAGCAAACAGCAAGAGAATGAATGATAACTGATTCAGCGGAAGCCTGACAGAGCACAGGATTTTGCTGTGTGGCTCTCCACTGTCCAGCGGGATGGTGGTATTTCAAAGAAATGGAACCACAGAGCCCTGCAGCCACTTGGATTCCCAAAACCTGCCTCCTGTTGCTCTTGGAGTTGGGTCCAGGAACATATTATCTGTAAACCAAGAGCTGTTACAGTAGAACCACTGTTTCCAACTGTGGCTGATCCTCAGGAGGGGTGCTTGGGGCAGGACCCCGTGGAGGTCAGGGTCACCATTATAGGAAGGGCAAAACAAACCCAACTTCCAAGCAGCCCAGCTATATTGTGTAAGGAAAGCCTGAGGTCCCAGACTGGAAGATCACAAGTAAAAATCTTGCCATTTGGCGCCATCTACTGGAAAATAGTAGAAAGACCTCTTCAGAGATCTTGCAAAGGAGGACAGCAAACACCATGATAAACACAGTAACCAGGATGACTTGAAAGAAAATGAAATATCCCCAGAAAACAAGATGGACCACATGGAAATATGTGATATAAATGACAGAGATTTCAAGATTGCAGTTCTGAAAATACTCAATGAGATGTGAGAAAATACTGACAGGCAACTCGGTGCACCCAGAAAACAAATAAATGACCAAATTGAGCACTTTACCAAAGAGATTGAAACTTTAAAAAAGAACCAACCAGAAATACTGGAAATGAAGCATGCAATAAAGGAGATTAAGAGTAAACTGCTGAGTATAGAAAACAGAACCAACCAGATGGGGGAAAGAATTAGTAATGTCAAAGATAGGAATCAGGAAATGACGTGGAGGGAAGAAGAGAGAGACCTGAGCATACAGAATAATAAAAGAACTCTAAGAGACCTCTCTGGCTCAATCAGAAAAAGAAATAGTATAATTATGGGCATGCAGAGGAAGAAGAGAGGAAGCATGAATTGGAGAATTTATTAAAACAAATAGTAGATGAGAACTTTCCCAACTTATGGAAAGAACTAGATCCTCAAATCCAAGAAGCAAACAGAATGCCTATTACCTCAATCTAAAGAGGCCCTCTCCAAGCCACTTGGTATTGAGCTGTCAAAATTAAACAACAAAGAAAAAAATCCTCGAAGCAGCCAGGGGGAAAAAAGTGACCTACAAAAGAAAACCCATCAGAATTTCATCTGACTTCTCAAAAGAAACTCTACAAGACAGAAGAGAGTGCAACCAAATATTCAAATGTCTGAAAGAGAAATTGCCAGCCACAAACAAAATATCCTGCAAAATTATCCTTTAAATATGAAGGAGAAATAAAGATGTTCCCAGACATACAAAAGCTGAGGGATTTTATCACCAGAAGACCTCCATTGCAGGAAATACTCAAGGGACTTATTCTACCTGAAAGAAAGAACATACTAGTAGGGTCACAACACTATGAGTAAGATCACCAAAACCTTACAGCATAAACAGGGATAATTTTTGACGACAATAATTAAACGGGAGGAGGAAAAGGTCTGAACTGTCAAAGGAAAATGAAGATCTGATGCACTCAAAAGGAAAAAAAAAAACTACAGTATATATGCAACTGTATTTTTTATAAACCTAATGGTAATCACACACAAAAATACCCAAATCATGACATATATCTCAAAAAAGAGGAAACAGAGGAAAGATGTATGGAATACCACCAAACAAAAATAACAGACAGAAATATAAAGGAAAAGAATCAATGGAGGCACAGAGCTACCAGAAAACAAAAAATAAAATGGCTATAGGAAATCCTCATACATCAATAATTACCCTAAATGGTATGAGTTCACCAATAATGTGGTAGAATAGCAGAGTGGATTAAAAAAAAAAATCCAACAATATGTTGCCTATAAGAGAGACATCTAAGCTACAGAGACAAAGGTAGATTCAAAGTAAAAGGGTGGAAAATGATACTCCAAGCAAATAACATC
Source organism: Cnephaeus nilssonii (assembly GCF_951640355.1). NCBI lineage: Eukaryota > Metazoa > Chordata > Mammalia > Chiroptera > Vespertilionidae > Cnephaeus > Cnephaeus nilssonii. The sequence goes on along the minus strand of NC_137075.1, from coordinate 13,474,070 downwards.
CACAAAAATGCAGGTGTAGCCATACTTATATCTGACAAAATAGATTTCAAGATAACAAAGTTAACAAGAGACAAAAATTGATACTTTATAATGATAAAGGGAACACTACACCAAGAAAACATAACTTCTTAATATATAATTGCACCCAACCAGGGAGCACTGAAATATAAAAACAGCTACTCACAGAACTAAAGGGAGAAACAGATCAAAACACAATCATAGTTGTGGACCTTACTACTCCATTGACAGCTCTAGACAGATCAACCAAATAGAAAATCAATAAAGAAATATCAGTCTTAAATGAAACACTAGACCAAATGGATATAATTGACATTTTCAGAACATGTCATCCCAGAACATCACATTATACATGCTTCTCCAGCACACATGGGACAATCTCAAGGATAGACCATATGTTGGGTCACAAAACTAGCATCAACAAATACAAGAAGATTGGAATTGTACCAAGCATATTTTCTGACCATGATGCCTTGAAATTATAAATCAACTGCCAAAAGTAAGTAAAGAAACCCACAAATATTTGGAGATTAAACAACATACCACTAAAAACTAGTGAGGTCAAAGAAGAAATAAAAGATAAGATCAAGTTTCATGTTTTATGAACAAAGAGCATGAAAAGACATATAGAGACAAATGAGAATGACAATACAATATATCAAAAACTCTGGGATGTAGTGAAAGTGGTAATAAGAGAGAAGTTTATATCATTGCAGGCCTATCTCAAGAAATGAGAGAAATCACAAGCACACAATCTAACAGCACATCTTAAAGTAATAAACAAAGAAGAACAAAAGCAATCTAAAGTCAGCAGAAGAAAGGAAATAATAAAAATTGGAGCAGAATTAAATAAAATAGAGAACAAAAAGATTATACAGAAAAAATTAATAAAACAAAGAGCTGGTTCCTTGAAAATATTAATAAAATTGAGAAACCCCTAGCTAGCTCACTAAGGAAAAAGGGGAAAAGACCTATATAAACAAAATCAGAGAGGAGAAGTCACCACAAACATCACAGATATACAAGGATCATACTAGAATATTATGAAAGACTATGTGCCACCAAATTCAATAACCTAGAAGAAATGGATAAGTTCCTAGAAATATATAACTTTCCTAGACTAAGGCACAAAGAAAAGGAAAATCTAAATAGACTGATCATCAGTGAGGAAATTGAAACAACCATCAAAAACCTCCCAAAAAAACAAAGTCCAGGACCAGATGGCTTCACCAGTGAATTCTACCAAATGTTCAAAGAAGATTTAAAACCTATCCTTCTCAAACTCTCCAAAAAATTAAGAAGAGGCAATACTGCCTACCACATTCTATGAGGCTAATATAACCCTGATACCAAAACCTGGCAAAGATAACACACAAAAAAGAAAACTACAGACCAATATCTCTGATGACTACAGATGAAAATAATCCTAAACAAAATACTAGCAAATAGAATTCAACAATACATCCAAAAATAATACATTATGATCAAGCAGAGCCATTCCAGGGGCCCTAGGATGGTTCAACATACAAAAATTAATCAATGTTATACTCCACATTAATTAAAGAAAGGTTAAAAGTCATGTGATTTTATCAATAAATGCAGAAAAAGATATGATATGATACAACACCCATTTATGTTTAAAACACTCAATAAAATAGGAATAGATGGAAAGTACCTCAACATAACGAAGGTGTATATGATAAACCCTCAGCTAATATCATACCCAAAGGCAAAAAACAGAAAGCTTTTCCCTTAAGATCAGAAACAAGACAAAGATGTCCACTCTCACCACACTTATTCATAGTACTGGAAGTCCAAACAGAGCAATCAGGCAAGAGAAAGAAATAAAAGGCACCCAGATAGGAAAGGACAAAATCAAACTGTCCCTTTTTGTGGATGACGTGATTCTGTATATAGAAAACCCTAAAGAATCCACCAAAAAACTATTAGAAATAATATACAAATACAGTCAAATTGCAAGATACAAAAATCAATGTGTAGAAATCCATTGCCTTCCTGTATACTAACAACAAAACTTTAGGAAAAGAAATGTCCAAAACAATTCCTTTTGCAATTTCAGCCAAAAGAATAAAATACCTAGGAATAAATGTAACAAAAAACATAAAAAACCTATGCACTGAAAATTACAAAGCATTGAAAAAGACACAACAAAATAGAAAAACATTCCATGTTCATGGATTTGAAGAAGCAACATAATTAAATAGGCCATATTACCCAAAGCAATATACAGTTTTAATGCAATCCCCATCAAAATCCCAATGTCATTTAAAAAAAAATAGAATGAGAAATCATCAGATTTGTATGGAACCACAAAAGACCCTGAATAGCCAAAGCAATCCTGAGAAAAAAAGAACAAATCTAGAGGTATCATGCTACCTGACTTCAAATTATACTACAGAGCTGCGATAATCAAAACAGCATGGTATTGGCAGAGAAACAGACACACAGATCAATGGCACAGAATAGAGAGCCCAATTATAAAACCACACGTATATGGACAGATAATTTTCAATAAAGGAGCCAGAAATGCACAATGGAGTAAAGATAATCTCTTCAATGAATGGTGCTAGGAAAACTGAAAAGCCATATGCAAAAGAATGAAACTGGATTACAGTTTGTCCCCAGGTACAAAAATTAATTCAAAATTGGCCAAAGACCTAAATATACAACCCAAAACAATTCATTACATAGGGGAAAATATAGGTACCAAACTTATGGACCTGGGTTGTAAAGAACATTTTATGAACTAGATCCCAAAGGCAAGGGAAGTAAAGGCAAAAATAAATGAATGGGACTAATATCAAACTAAAAAGCTTCTGCACAGCAAAAGAAACTGACAACAAAACAAAGAGGCAACCAACCAGATGGAAGATGATATTTGCAAACAGTAGCTCTGACAAAGTTTTAATTTCCAAGATATATAAAGAACTCATAAAACTCAACACCAAACAAACAAATAACCCAATAAAAAGTGGGCAGAGGATCTGAAAATACACCTCTCCCAAGACTTATGAGCAGCCAATCCTATATAATAAAAGCTTAATATGCTAAGTGTCCAGTTGTCCATTCAACCATTCAAAGGGTAATCTACACTGATAAAAGAGAAACATGCAAATTACCGTCACTATGCTACACCCAACAGCCAATCAGAGTGAGTATGCAAATTAACCTGAAAAGATGGCAGCAGCCCCGCCCCCCAGCCACTCCAGGCCTGTGGGAGTCAGAGAAGTCAGGCGACAGTGCCTGAGGCTTGCTGCAGCCAGGGAGACCAAGAAGCTCCCTGCTCTGGGATCCCAGGCCACAGCCAGCAGCAGAAGCCTCATGTCCGCCTGCCCCACGTCCTGGGGCAACCGAGGAAAATGGGTCCCAGCATCTGAGGCTGGCTGTGGCCCAGGAGACGAAGAAGCTACCTGCCCCATGATCCAAGGCCGCAGCCAGCCGGAGAAGTCGCCCACACTGCATCCCAGGGAAGACGGGGAAGCCACCTGCCTGCGGTCCAGGCACCAGCACCTGTGGTTGGCTACAGCCTGGTAGACCGAGAAGCCACCCACCCAGCGGTTCCGGGTGCCAGCACTTGCAGCTGCAGCCCAGGCGAAGCCACCTGCGCACCATCCCCTGCAGCTGCAGCCAACCTGGGCGCCTATGGCTGACCAGAGGGAGGGAAGCCCAGATCCCGGGTGCCTGTGGTCAGCTGGTGGAAGGAATCCTGGGTCCTGGATTCGGGGCTGAGGCAGAGGTGGTTAGGGGCAATCAAGCCAGCAGGGGAGCAGTTAGGGACAATCAGACTGGCAGGCAGAAGCAGTTAGGGGCAATCAGGCAGGCAGGTGAGCAGTTAGGAGCCAGCAGTTCTGGATTGTGAGAGGGATGTCCAACTGCCGGTTATCTCCTGAGGGGTCCCAGATTGGAGAGGGTGCAGGCCAGGCTGAGGGACACCCTAACCCCCCCTCCCCATGCACGAATATCGTGCACCAGGCCACTAGTATGCTAATAATATGCTAAGGCCGCTCAACCACTCACTATGATGTGCACTGACCACCAGGGGGCAGACGCTCCTACCAGTAGGTTAGCTTGCTGATAGAGACTGAGTGAGACAGGCCAGACATGCCCTGGAGCCCTTCCGGGGTCCCTCCCTGGCTGGCCAACCTCCCACCTCCCTCCCTGGCCCCGATTGTGCACCAATGGGGTCCCTCGGCCTGGCCTGCACCATCTCACAATCTGGGACCCCTTGGGGGATGTTGGAGAGCCAGTTTCAGCCCAATCCCAAAGGCCAGGCCGAGGGACCCCACACACCAGGCCTCTACTATATATATAAAAGATGCTCACTGGCAATTAGGGAAATGCAAATCGAAACTATAAGTAAGTTTCACCTTCCATCTGTTAGAGTGGCCATTATCAACAAGACAAGCAATAACAAGTGTTGGAGAGGTTGTGGGAAAAAGGGAACCCTTATTCACTGCTGGTGGGAATGTAGACTGGTACAACTTCTATGGAAAGCAGTCTGGCAATTCCTCAAAAAATTAAGAATAGAGCTACCATATGACCCAGCAATTCCACTCCTGGGTATATACAGGAAAAACTCAAAATCATGTATTTGTAAAGATATATGCAGCCCTATGTTCATTGCAGTATTATTCACAGTGACCAGGACATGGAAACAACCAAAGTGGTCCTCCAATAGAGGCCTGGATAATGAAGTTGTGGTACATATACACAATGGAACACTAAACAGCCATAAGACAGGATGAAATAGTGCCATTTGCAAAAACATGGATGGACCTTGGGAACATTTTGCTAAGTGAAATAAGTCAGCCAGAAAAAGCTGAGAACTATATGATTTCACTCATTTGTGGCATGTAAAACTGAAACTCATGAACACAATAGCAGTGTAATTATTGCCAGATGAAAGGGAGTGGGAGGGGAAAGGAGTCTTAATATAAGGTGACAGGAGAAGATCTGACTTTGGGTGTGGGCACATGGTGCAATATACAGTTCTTGTAACATAGAAACCCACACATGAAACCTATATGTTCATGTTGACCAATGTCACCCCAATAAATTTAATTAAAAAACTATTATTGAGATCACACTCTATGTATTGTATTGTATTGTATTGTATTGTATTGTATTGTATTGTATACATACACTGAGTGGCCAGATTATGATCTCTGAACGCATAATAATCTGACCACTCAGTGTGTGTGTGTGTGTGTGTGTGTGTGTGTGTGAGTGTGTGTGTGTGTATATATATATATATATATATATATATATATATATATATATATATATTAGAGGCCCGGTGCGTGAATTCATGCATGGGTGGGGTCCAGCCAGTCTGGCCAGGGGGAGGGGACAAGGGCAATTGGCCAGCCTGCCTGCTGGTCGAACAGACAATTTGCATATTAGCCTTTTATTATATAGGATATACACTGAGTGGCCAGATTATTATGCGTTCAGAGATCATAATAATCTGGCCACTCAGTGTATATTATCTCTTTCCCTTAATGGTACACGAGAGACAAATATTTCGACAGAAAACTTAAATTAGGTTTAAATGTTGGCTCCATGGAAATTACATCATAGGGTTGGAAACTAGGGATGACTAGTAGAAAAAAATGCAAAGATGTCTATTATAAACTTTGTTAAGTGGGAAAGATCTTGACATAATACTAGGCTAGCCAATATGTGAATGGAAACATTGATCTTTTAAAGCCCATGCTTTTTAAAATATTTTAGTTCAAAAGTTAAAATTTAAACTCAAAGTTTGTTTCATTGCATCACATGTTGAACCAACATTTAGGAGAGTCCCCTTCATTAAAGATCTTGTACAACTGACCATATTATAAAAGCAAATTTTCACCAAAGGTAGGTACCGCTTTTCTCTTTTAGATTTTCCTTCTATACAGTGTTTTCAAAAAGTGGACACGCTGTCTGAAACGGCCTTGCTTGGTATCCAGAACACCAAAGCAAATCTAAGAATGACAGAACAGAACCAACCAGAGGTCACTAAGGCATCATTGCCCAGCTTGTAACCATGTACTCTCAGGAGGAGAGAGATACTTGCACAAAACCCAAACCTCATGGTATCAATGGCATGAATGTCAAATCAGGGTTATTTAGTCATGTACCAAATATTTAAACAGAAGGACTGGGCCCATAGGCCACCTAATACTAAGGTTAATGGTGGAGACAGAACCTAAGCAGGGATGTGGCACTGTGACCATTTTCAACATAAATTTTAAAAGTGGGTTACTATGGAGAGAAGTGAGGACTTCCCCAGTGCTGAAAAGCACTTTCCCCCAGCCCATCACTGTCTTGAGTAATTTATTTGGATTAAGACAGGCTGTCTCCAGAAAGTTCTTAATAAATTAAAAAGAAGCTATTTGGGTAGATGAATGCATTATGCCATCATCATCTAATATTACGTAAGATAGATCATTCATTCAATAAATGGTGTCTGAAATTTTACCATTGGAAATTCTACCGTGCCAGGCACTGAAAAGGGTAGATGGGATGAGGACCAAACATGTAAGACTCTACTATCAAGGAAATCAAGTGAAAGAACCTGTATCAAGGTACATGTGACGCTTTGAGCACCTTCCTGATGTTGTTTGTTCTGATAGAGGTTAAGAGCCTGACTCTGGAGCCAGACTACCTGTTGAATTCAGGCTCCACCACTACTAACTGTGTCTTTTGGAAAGTAAAACAGTGATAATAAGAGTTATTTCCTCATACGTTAGTTGTAGAAGTTAAATAAGATAACATACCAGTATATATATAGAACAGTGCCTATATGTAGCATGGCCTTTATTTTTGTTGTTATTATTAGTACTACTGGTAGAACTAACTTTTACTACTAGAATGTCTTTTACACAGTCCAGGAGCCACATAAATCGACTTCTAATGTTCTTTGACAGCTGCGCTAAATTAATAACAACCAAATACAACAAACAGGAAAAAAGTTACAAAAGTCTATACAGCAGGGTAGTGAAGTCTGGTGTTGGAGACATAGTTGTGTGAACTTAGGCAAGTTCCTTAAACTGTCCAAGGTTTAGTTTGCCAACCTGTAAAATGGGGAGAATAATACCTATCTTGTGATGGAGATAAAAAGAGGCAATTTATGTAAATGCTTGGTATGTAGTATTATAGTGCAAATCTTAACTGAGTTGTCATTTTTAATCAAAAGAGGACATTCTGGCTGACTCATAATGTCCACGAGGTGGTGCTAGAAAACAATACCTAACAATGAAACATTTCTTTTCAGAGAACCTGGAGGTTTTTGTTTGTTTTGTTTTGTTTCCAACTACATGGAATTTTAGCTACTCTTGAAGTTCCCACACTTTCTGCCCCACTCTGCTTTCCAAGTAAGAGTCTCACCCAGCCAACAAACCATTATTGAGTGTATACTTGTACTAGGTGCTGGAGATTTAACAAAATGAATGAGGCACAGTATCTGTCCTGATCATGAATCCCACTTTGAACGCATTGATTTGAGATTTCTGTAGTGCTTCTGGGTGGAGTTGTCCAACAAGCAATTGGGTATTCAGACTGAAGCTCAGCAGTAGCATCAGAATGTAGGTTTTTGGGCGGAGATATCACACCTGGTTCATGGTTCATCATGAGATTGGGACTCATGACCCAGGACCGAGGTAAAGTCAGATGAGCTGAGTGGGAACAGAACGCTATGGAATGTGGGGATGCCAGCAAGAAGAGAGGCACTCAGGGACCTGTAGTTAGAAGCAGGACAGGGTAATGTCAAGGAAGCCAAGTGCATAAAGGGACAAAGCAAGAGTGCCACCGGGAAGACAGAAAAATGCTCACTGAATTTGAAACAGAGAAAAGCCCACAACAGTTGCTTGGAGACCAAAAGGGAGACGTGCTAGTTGAGATAGCCCAACATAGGCTGTTTCTTAAAGAGTGTGTGTATAGATGGAGAAGAAGGAGTCAGTAGCGAGGGATAGACTGATGATAAACACAAGAGAGAAAGATTGACACACATCCCCCTCACTCCCTTCCCTACATCTCAAACAAGCTGTATGCTATTTGACAATTTCCTATACCCCGTCATCCTTAGACTTTTTGTTCATAAAAGTATACAGCATAAAAGGGTGAACTAGCTAAGGTCTTTCCTAGCACTAAAAAATTTCATTCCCTGATTTCAGATTTTTCAGCTATCTGAACAGTACAGGGAAGTACTATATACATTAAGTGTGTTTAAATAACTTTCTTTGAAATGGAAGCCAAACTTACAATCTTATATCACCAAATAAATGCAGCCAATTCAAAATAGTCATTTGCTAGTGTGTGCGTGATTGGGTAAATACCATGTTTCTGCACATGAATTAGTGGCCCCCTAGCTTCACCATCCACCTGTCACACTGCAGTCCAGTCTTCAGATGGAGCCTGGCAATATTTCCATTCTGGAAAATTGGATCATGTGGTTCTGGTATGGTCCTGTTCTAAACACACAGTTAACATTTGGACTTGTAAACTGTTTATCATTGGCCTTCCAGGCCAATTACAATAGAGAATTTGTATGCATGTGAAGATATTCAGGCCTACAAAAAAATTAAACAGTCTATTTGTACATCTTGCAAATGGCAGGAAATATGCTCACATTTCTTCCAATCCGGCCCAGGCTGTTTAATTGGCTTATTCTAATAAGGAATGCTTTGACTATAATCCTCACAATATACTATGGCATTCAACAGAAAGCCACAATTTTCTTATTCATGAATGTCATAAAACTTGTGCCCATGAAGCCTTTGACAGGTTTGTTTGGTGCCCCAGCATCAGAAGAGAAGTGGTAACTTCACTGCCTTTATGCAAATATATCATTATATGCTTCCAGTGGCCCCTGAGTTCTACATGTAGAGGATTAGTTATGGAAAGTCCCACAGGCACTAAATAAACATCTTTGAGTTGAATGACACAGACAAGGAGAGAGCAAACTCCATTACCCTCCATGACCTAACAAGTGACCAGTGCTGATTCTTGCTGGCTCGTTCCAGAACTGATATCATGCAAGGGTCAGTCCATTATACAGGCCAGAGCTCCAAAAGAAGTCTTTTAAAAAGACAAAATTTGGTGACTATGTTTCTCCATCTCAAACATCATTAACACATCTACTTTGAGATAATATTAAAGTTTCTTGATGAGTAATGATAGGTAATTGCCTAGTTGTAAGGTCATTCAGAACCCCTGCTTCCCTCCCCCCACCCCACCCCGCCCTCTATGGGGCTGCCTAGTGGTGGGGGAAGGGAAAGAGCTGAAATCAAACTGGTCATTTGTTTCCAAGGCTAGTCCTTCAGGTTGAGAGATCTGCTGGAGGGAGAGCAGCTGGGCTGGAAGGAGAAGAGCCCGCTGTCTTGTCTTGGCACCGCCCGCCTCCCCTGTGTTCTCTGCAGCTCCCAGTCCTTTCTGAACCAGCGCGCTGCCAGCGATGTGCCTTCAGTTTGTTCAAACTCTCAGTGATTTTAATTAACTGATTGCTCTTCTAAATACCGACATCAAATACTCTGTGCTCTTTCATGGTGAAGCAGAAACCACTGGGTAGAGGAGACAGGAAGTAGCCCTGCCCCCAGCGCCTGCTGGTTATGCTGAGCCAGGGCCAGAAACACCCCATAAACCCTTGGCCGTCATTTATTAGAAATGTCACTGAAATGAAGTTGCCATGGTACAGTGGCCTCCAGCCGAGCCCAGGCTACTGGGGAGGCGGGGGAAGGGAATTGAGTTCCAGCTCAGGCTGATTAGAGTTACCTTGACTCCCACGAGACAGATAAAAGCACAACAGAGGGACAATGGTGATGATTTTATTAAAAAGGTAATTCAGGTGAGGTTTCTTTTTAACTCCACTGAATGAATGCTGCCAAAATGTTTGGGGGCAGAGTAGTAAAATCAGAAGCTGAAACAAAATGACTTAATTGCTTTGCCATATACAAGCATTTTTTAAAATGAGAGGAGCAACAGGAAAGCTTGCATCATTGATTTTAAATCCTTGGTTACTACAAGCAAACACAGCCACAGACCTGGAAAGAAATTCCATCCCAGTTGAAATAAATGTGATACGGCTTAATTACACACAGGTATAGGTAAGGGCGCACTGGGGCACAGAGCTTTTGAATTCTTTTTGCCTGATGTTGTTTTAAAGATATGTGCATCAGGACATTCGAACCCAAAGGATGTGGATTTAGATCAAACCACGTGTGTGGTTTTGTTTTCCACTATCCTAGGGGTCCTGTTACCTGACAGCCTGCCCGCTGGTTTCTGTAGATGAGGCTCAACTCCCTGATTAAACTAACAGACAAGGTTTTTCCTCCCCCACCATGACCTGTTACCTTGGACATAAAATGCAGGACTTGAAGTGATTTATGGGGTCAAGCAGACTATGGCAGCTCTGGAGTGAGAAATCATAACCTTAGGAAAGTTGGTTTCTATGAGCTTCAGGTCCATCATCTATAAAAGTGAGTAGTAATTATAGTAATACGTACTATATTTGTTACCGATTGCTGCCTAGCAAAGTACTCAAAACGTAGCAGTTTAAAACCACAGACACTTATAATATCACACATTGTCTAAGGTTCGGGAGCCTGCCAGCAGCTTAGCAGGGAAGTCCTGGTTCCGGGTGAGGCCGCGTCGGCTGGAGCTCCAGCCATCCCCAGGGCTCTGGGACTGGAAGGTCTGCCCCCACGATGGCTTCCTCAGGGGCTGTGGGCAGGAGGCCTTGGATCTTACCTGTGGGCCTCTCCATTAGCCACTTGAATATCTTCATGACAAGACACTGGCTTCCCTCAGAGGAAGTGATTCAAGGGAGAGTGAGCTAGAAGCCATGAAGTCTTTATTGCATCGCCTTGGAAACAACCTACCGTCACTTCTGCTCTATTCTGTAGGCCACACAGACCAGCCCTGAGAGAATGTGTGGGAGGACTACCAAAGCATGAATGCCAGGATCAGTGATCACCAGAGCCACCTTGGAGGCTGTCTCCCACACACCCAGGAAGGATGTTTCAGAGATGAGTGCAATGTGCAATGAGTGTCATCTAGTAGAGGCTCAATAAATACAAGTTATTATTAATCTATCTATAGAAAGCATCCCAGTTTAAACCATGAGACGTAGAAAGAATGGATAAGACTGTCAAACCTCAGAAGGAAGGTAGGGGAGGGTGGGGGTAAGGAGGAGAGATCAACCAAAGGACTTGTATGCATGCATATAAGCCTAACCAATGGACACAGACAACAAGGGAGTGAGGGCATGAGTGGGGGTGGGGGGCAACGGGGCAATAAGGACACATATGTAATACCTTAATCAATAAAGCAAAAAACATTATATATAAAAAAAGAAATACATGTGTACATTATACATTCCCATGTGTCAGACACTGTTCTAGTCACTTAAATCATATTAATAAACAAAACCAAGGTTCCTGTACTCATGCAGCTAACAGTGCTGGGGAGAGATATAGACCATTCAAATAGTCATAATAAATAAGATGATGCAGCATGTTAAAAGGCAGGGAGTGCTATAATAGAAATAAGAAAAGGAAGCCCAGATTAAGTGGCCTTAGGAATGAAGGTGTGGCAGATGCAGATTGAAATATTAAGTATAGGGTCAGGAAGGCCCCATTGAGAAGGGAGACTTGAGAAGACTTGAAGGAGGGTGTAGGGAGGCACTAGGTAAGCAAATACCTGGAGTAAAGCATCCTAGGCAGAGGAAAGGGCTGGAAGGATGTGGCGGGCAATGGACTGAGTACGCAGGACCAGGGTCTCCGAGGGCTAGGGATCTGAGACCAGACAGAGAGAGGAGGACCTGGAGGCATTCCCTCCCAGGTCCCCGCACACCTTCTGTTTTTGAGCAAAGCCTGAATCCCAAATCCCATGCCTTGGCTCTGAAGAGTGGCGGCCCTGTCCTGCTGTGCTGCCTAGGGGGAGTTCCCTAACCTCTCTGAGCCCTGGCTATGCCACCTGCAGGAGAGGAGTGATGGTGGTTGAAGTTCAAAATGGCTGGGGGGCTAGGAGACAGAGCACGGTCTAGGACACCTCAGTTTGGCGGTTACATCCAAATCCCAGGGATTTTTTGCCTTGGCGGCTGCCCCGGGTTCATGTTTATGTAGAACTTGCGCAGACAGGAGAGCCAGGCACTAGCACTTCCTTCCTTCGCAGCTGAGAACCAGTTCATCCTCCCCCTTGCCCCGCCCTGAGACCCCTCCTCTCCTCATCAGTGCCTGGTACTCGTGAACCTTCCCAGCAGCCAGTGTAGACACAGGACCGAGGACACACAAAGATACCCCCAAGCCAGCACGTGGTGGCTGTGTAGTCAGTTGGGCAAACACAGACACACCACACTGGGTGCTGTGGATGGGAATAGAGCTTCCCAGCCGGTGAGAGGGCTCATTCTGCGGAGCAGCGGCTCTGTGGGGCGCGTTCACCCTGGGCGCAGATCCCAGGCCCAGAGTGGGCGAACTGAAAGCCCGGGAAAATTAGAGCTGATTACATGTGTGCAAACAGCCACAGCGGAGGCGGAGGCCGCAGGCCGGACACCCCTCCCTGGCTTGCCCCCTGCAGATCCCACCGCAGCAAAGAGGGGCTTTGCTGGCACAGCTAGGAGCTTGCAGGCGGAGAGCCGGGGGGGGGGGGGGGGGGGGGGGGCTCAGGGATAGCTGTGAGCACTCCGCCTCCAGACCCACCCTCCCTCTCTGTCCCCCTCTTCCCACCCCACCCTCAGATTACAAACTCCAGCGCACACTGCAGCCCCGGGATGGCAGGTTGCAACCAGGTTAGGAATTTTAGGAATTGGACCAGAACTTGGCCTTGTGCTGAGCAGGCCCTGGAGGCATGGGCCCCAGCATTTGGGTCCTTAGGTTTCTATTATCTTGGCCTCCTGAGTATTCCCCACTCTGAGAAGATTTGAGTCGGGGCTCTCCTTGTATCCTGCCACCGGGAGTGCCTGCTGGAGCTAAGGCCGCGGGATGAGGAAGGGACAGAGTCTGGTACTTGGCTTTTGGCGATCAGTCTGCCTGCCTGGATGTGCCACAGGAACCCAACAGAGTGACTTTTCTGAGCTTTCATTTGCGCATCCATATCGTTCATGCCTCCTCTGAGACTCGGAGTCCAAGAAGAAAGCTGCGAATTCCTCACATGTGAATGTGGCTTTACACTTTGAACTGCTAGCCTGAATCAGTGATCTAACTTTGTGGTTTCAGGAGCCTTTGGCAGGTTGGGTTGGAGTGGTGGCGGGTAGGGTTTTATATTTCTACTCGTGGCCCGGTGCATGAAATTCGTGCATGGGGGGGGGGGGGGGGGGGCCTCAGCCTGGCCTGCACCCTCTCCAATCTGGGACCCTTCAGGGCATGTCCGGCTGCCAGTTGGTCTTAGGCGACCCTGCTAGCAATTCTCAACCCACAGGTTGAGAACCGCTGCTGTAGAGCCTAAGACCATTGAAAAACACAGATATTTACATTACGATTCATTAACAGTAGCAAAATTACAGTTATGAAGTAGCAACGAAAATAATTTTATGGTTGGGGGTCACCACAGCATGAGGAACTGTATTAAAGGGTCGCGGCATTAGAAAGGTTGAGAACCACTGGTATAGATAGAGGCCTGGTGCATGGGTGGGGTCCAGCCAGCCTGCCCTGATGGGGGCCCCGATAGGGGTGGGGGTCCCTGCTGGGGGGTGGGGCCTGCTGGGGCGAGGGGCCGCAGTCATTCTTGTCGTTCTGCTCATTCTGCTATTTTGGTTGCTGGGTTTTTATCATTAGGACTAGAGGCCCGGTGCACGAAATTCGTGCACGGGGGGGGGGCAGCGGGGAGTGTGTCCCTCAGCCTGGCCTGCACCCTCTCCAATCTGGGACCCCTCATGGGATAACCAGCAGTTGGACATCCCTCTCACAATTCAGAACTGCTGGCTCCTAAGCGCTCACCTGCCTGCCTGATTGCCCCTAACTGCTTCTGCCTACCAGCCTGATTGTCCCTAACTGCTCCCCTGCTGGCTTGATTGCCCCTAACTACCTCTGCCTCGGCCCACACCTGGTACCCAGGATTCCCTCCTCCAGCTGACCACAGGCACCCAGGATCCGGGCTTCCCTCCCTCTGGTCAGCCATAGGCGCCCAGGCTGGCTGCAGCCTTAGGGGATGGTGGACACGGGGCTTCGCCTGTGCTGCAGCTGCAAGTGCTGGCGCCCAGGACTGCAGGGTGGGCGGCTTCTTTGTCTCCCAGGCCACAGCCAGCCACAGGTGCTGGTGCCCGGGACTGCAGGGTGGGCGGATTCTCCATCTACCATGCTGTAGCCAGCTGCAGGTGCTGGCACCTGGACCACAGGGTAAGCGGCTTCTCTGTCTCCCAGGCCACAGCCAGCCACAGTTACTGGTGCCCAGGTCTGCAGGGTGGGTGGCTTCTCTGTCTCCCAGGCCACAGCCAGCCGCAGGTGCTGGTGCCCGGGACCGCAGGGTGGGCGGCTTCTCTGTCTCCCAGGCCACAGCCAGCCACAGGTACTGGTGCCCAGGACCGCAGGGTGGGCGACTTCTCCATCTCCTGGGCTGCAGCCACCCTCAGGTACTGGCACCCGGTTTCTTGTCTCCCCCAGGACATGGGGAGGGCGGCTTCTCCAGCTGGCTGCGGCTTGGGATCACGGGGCAGGCGGCTTCTTCATCTCCCAGGTCGCAGCCAGCCTCAGGCGCTGAGGCCCGGTTTCTCATTCTCCCCCAGGAGGTGGGGCAGGCGGACCTGAGGTTTCTGCTGCTGGCTGCAGCCTGGGATCACAGGGCAGGCGGCTTCTTCATCTCCCGGGCTGCAGCCAGCCTCAGGCACTGGCACCTGGTTTCTTGTCTCCCCCAGGACGTGGGGTGAACCGCTTCTGAGGCCTGAGATCACGGGGCAGGCAGCTTCTTGGTCTCCGTGGCTGCAGCCAGCCTCAGGTGCTGGGGCCCGGTTTCTCCGTCTCCCCAGGACATGGGGCGGGCGGACCTGAGGCTTCTGAGGCTGGCTGCAGCCTGGGATCATGGGACGGGCAGCTTCTTCGTCTCCCGGCTGCACCCAGCCTCAGACGCAAGGCCCGGTTTCTCCGTCTTCCCAGGACGTGGGGCAGGCTGACGTGAGGCAGGCGGACCTGAGGCTTCTGAGGCTGGCTGAGGCCTGGGATCGTGGGGCAGGTGGCTTCTTGGTCTCCGTGGCTGCAGCCAGCCTCAGGCGCTGGGGCCCAGTTTCTCCGTCTCCCCAGGACGTTGGGCAGGCGGACCTGAGGCTTCTGAGGCTGGCTGCAGCCTGGGATCATGGGGCAGGCGGCTTCTTGGTCTCTGTGGCTGCAGCCAGCCTCAGGCGCTGGCGCCTGACTTCTCCAACTCCCAGAGACCTGGAGAGGCTGGGGGGCGGGGCTGCCGCCATGTTTTCAGTTTAATTGCATACTCACTCAGATTGGATGGTGGGCGTGGCTGGGGTGTGGCTTGTGAGTGTAGCGGAGTGATGATTTGCATATTACTCTATTATTAGATAGATAACTATAACTAGTCCCCACTACTCTATTTCTCCCTCCTGCCCCTAGCAGTTGGCTTTTACACTAAGTGAAGAGGACAGCCACTGCGGTGTTCCAAGTAGAGAAGGATCACAACCTGGGCATTTTTAAAGGATCATTCTGACTGCATTTTGGAAGAGAAGCCTTAGGAGAGATGGGAGTCTAAGCAGGAGGCCAGATGAAAGGTAGTACAGTGACCTGGGTAATAATGAAGTAGGTGTGGGCTGAGCAGCGGTTGGGAGTACAGTAGGGAGGGGTAGTTGGAGTAGTTGGAGTCACATGAGTTTAGTACCAAGTCAGAGTCGACTGAATTTCCTGGTACATTATAAGTGAGATGTGAGAAAAAGAGGAGTTGAGGATTTTTTGCCTAGGAACTGGACCATAGTCAAATGGGCTAATACTGAATTGCCAGTTGCAGGAATGGGCAAAGCTGTAGAAGGAGCAGACTTGAGGGGGATTTGGACATGTCAAGTCTGATGTCTTCTAGACATTCAAGTGAAGATCTGAGGTAAAGACTCAGATACACTTAGGTGCAGTTTGGGAGAGAAGTCTGGGCTGGAGATGGACGTTTGGAAGTTACAATGTGTAGATCAAGCATGTCAAACTCACAGCCCGCAGGTCGCATGTGGCCCACAATGAATATTTTTGCAGCCCAGCCAATATAACGGTATGTAAGAAACATTGTAATAAAAATTTCATAACTTAATTTTTACAATATCTTGTTATACATAACTAGAGGCCCAGTGCATGAAAAGTCATGCACTGGAGGGGGGGTCCCTCAGCCCAGCCTGCCCCCTCTCACAGTCTGGGAGCCCTCAGGGGCAGGAGGCGACCCAGTGATCAGGGGAAGGCGATGCCCCATCACACCTCTGCTGCTGCCACTGCTGGCAGCGCAAGCCTCAGCCGGCCCTGGTTACCTGAGCCTAAGGCGGCCCTGGGAGGCTGGGGGGCTGAGGGGACTGGGCACCGTCATCTTGTGGCTGTGGGTGCCACCATCTTTGAGGGCGGGGAAGTCAATTAGCATATTCCCTCCTTATTGGCTGTGGGCGTCATCATCTTTGCGATGGCATGAGGGTCAATTAGCATATTCCCTCTTTATTAGATAGGATTATGAATAACAAACTACAAAGTTCGCTAATGACTGATTGCTATAATCGTGTTGCATTCATTTCCCTTACACGCAGGTGCACCATTTCTCTCCACTAATCCTAGCAGTGAATATTTTAGCAGCCGATTGCCACGTCATTAGTCTTGTACTGACTTGTTTGGTGTGCGCCATAGGAAATATTTCGCTTTTGAAGAACAAGAAAAATAGGTTTATTTGCATTATGCTTATTAATTTATGGGGTTATTCAGCATCTGGTAAGTTAATGTTCAAGAAAAAATATTAATTTTTATTAAAATGTTCTATTATTTTATGTTAACGATTACTCATTTATTTAAGCCCTTTGTATTAAGCATGTCTCTATCGAAATAAACCTACGTTTCTATGAAAATTGAAGCTTTTGTTTTTTTGCGGCCCACATAAACTTAAACCTTGTTTATTTGGCCTGTGTTAGCCTTTGAGTTTGACATGCTTGGTGTAGATAGTATAGAAAGACAAAGGGGCAATTGAGGACAAGGAAGGGAAGAAAACAAGAACACTGTGACAAGATGAAAGTGATGAACAGTGGGAGCCAGAGAGAGGGAGGCAAGACCAGTGACAAAGCCAATCCAAGAGAAAGTGGTGTCTGGGAGCCCAGTGAGGACAGTGCATGTGAGACAGAAAAAAGTTAGGTAGATAGGGGCAGACCATGGGAAGAGGAAGTGAAATCAGGAACCCAGCTGGGCAGAGTTAGAAAGACACCCCAACTGGGGTGGAAAGGAAGGGTGCGGAGAGGCATGAACTTTAAAATGTATGGAAATTGATAAGACAGACCGTGTGCAGATAACCAATCACAAGGCCGTAAGGCAAGCATATATACAAAAAAAGCGTGGGCTCCCCTCTCCTCTTCCCTGGCACAGAGCACAAAGGATACCTGACGCTCCTGTTGTAGGGGAGCACACCCCCTGAGCCCATGTGGCTTATGGCCTGTTGGGCCTCCAGACATGGACTAATAGACTTTAATTAGCTTGGATGCTGAACTACTCCCAACTGTAACATGGAAAGAAGCTCTGGACACTGGCCTACTCCTGGTACCCCAGCTGCACCTTTTCCAGGACTTGTTTCTCCCAATAAACTTTCGTTCCATTAATCGTTTTTGTCTGAGACTTCATTTTTCAATTTGCACAAGACAAGAACTTGGACTCAAAACACCCACATTATTGGTTGCACATGGAGGGGACAGAGCCATCAACCTGGTCAAATGGGCTAATAATGAGAAGTCAAGCAAGTTGAGAACTAAGACATTGGATTTAGCAGCGCAGAGGTGGGAGTTTATTAGTGACTGTTAAGGAAAAAGATGGTTTCTGAATTCCCTCTCAGACCGCCCCTCCGCTGCGTGGGGCCGCCATCATCGCCAGGCCCTGGCGCTGGGCCGCCTGGCTTCCTCACATCCTCCGCTGCCTTCCCAGCAGGTCTGCGTCAGGGGGCGGCCTCTTCATCTCACAGCCGCTCCCTGCTGGAGCAGGGCACAGTGCTGTGGCAGCAGCCATACACACACATTTAACAAGTGGCTTCCAGAGACGGTATTTCTCAATCAAAGGAAATTGTTTTCATGGGTGAAATTTCAGCCCGAAGAGCTTCTTGCATTTCAGAAGTGAGCGCGGGGTGCGTAGGAAAGGGAGAGCTGGACAGAGAGTGATGGGCACAGGTCCCTGGTCCCAGCTCTTCTGTCAACAGCTCTGTTGTTTTGCATCTCTCAACTCGCTTCTCTTGGCCAAAACTGCCCCATCTGTGAAACAAGGGGTTCGGCTGACAGATTCTCGCTCTGTCCAAATGACAGACCCCGTATGGGTGGCTTTGTGTATAAGTGTGACCTTTTCAGAACATCACGGATTTCTGATACATTTAATTTTACTATAAAAATTAAAACAATTTTTCCAGCAAAAAAAAAAGAGGCCTCAATTCTATAGTTTTATTGGACTTATTTGATTGTATATGTCTTATTAGACATGGGCTGTTGGAGAAGGAGCAGCTGTTGACCCTACCCAGAGTCTCACTTTAGAGCCATTTGTTGCCTACTCAGGTAGAGAGGGTACACGTATTTAAGAAAAATGTATGGGAGAAAACTTTTAATTGAGAAAATCCTACTTATTGACTAATTTTTTTTATCCCTGGATTTGGGGGAAAGATAAACCACCAATTGATTGAAATCCTGGAGCAATTTTAGCTACAGGAAACCAGATTTCTAGGCCAGGGTCCCTGCGAGACAATTTCTAACTAGCGTCCCCTCCAGCTGCGTCTAAAATTCTACAAAGAAGCACCTTCTTCCTCTTCAGCCAAGATCTATGGGTGAGGCCAGAAGCTAAAGTCAGCTGCTTCCTCAGAAGCTGAATGGCTTTATTTTATTTTAGATAATAAATTAAATAAGGTTCCAGGAAGGGGTTTCAGAGATGAGATATCTAAAACTGCCAGCTATACTCCTCTGTAAAAGTGAGGAATGCCGAAGGAGAGAGGAGGAAAACGATTTAGAAATTTCAACCTCAGAATCAAAATATTTGTGAAGACACAGACATGTATGAGCATTCCTTAGAAAGTAAAGCAGGGACAAAATTGATTACTTCTGTTCGGCCTCTGCTTAGAAAGCCTAATATATGCAATTACCATAGAAGCCTCTAGATGGCAGCCAAAGAAAAGAAAGAAACTTCTTAATAGGGGAGACCAGTAGAAACTAATTAAAGCTACAAAAACAAACATATATATATATATATATATATATATATATATATATATATATATATATTAAATACAGCTGCATAGGAGTAAATAGACAGGCTATCTGCTCCTCCTGTTCGTCAGACAACTGCTCCTCCTGTTCGTCAGACAACTGCTCCTCCTGTGTAGTGCCAGCCACAACTCTGAGACACAATGGTGAAGGTCGGAGTGAACGGATTTATTTGGCCGCATTGGGTGCCTGGTCACCAGGATTACTTTTAACTCTGGCAAAGTGGATATTGTCACCATCAATGACCCCTTTATTGACCTTAACTACATAGTCTACATGTTCCATTATTATTCTACTTATTCTACTCAAGGCTGAGAATGGGAAATTGTCACCAATGGAAAGTCCATCTCCATCTTCCAGGAGCGAGATCCCACCAACATCAAACGGGGTGATGCTGGTGCTGAGTATGTTGTGGAGTCCACGGTGTCTTCACTACCATGGAGAAGGCCGGGCTCACTTGAAGGGTAGAGCCAAGAGGGTCATCCTCTCTGCCCCTTCTCGGATGCCCCCATGTTTGTGATGGGTGTGAACCATGACAAGTATGACAACTCCCTCAAGATTGTCAGCAATGCCTCCTGCACCACCCACTGCTTGGCCCCCTGGCCAAGGCCATCCATGACAACTTTGGCACCGTGGAGGGACTCATGACCACAGTCCATGCCGTCACTGCCACCCAGAAGACTGTGGATGGCCCCTCTGGGAAGCTGTGGTGTGATGGCCGAGGGGCTGCCCCGAACATCATCCCTGCTTCTACTGGCACTGCCAAGGCTGTGGGCAAGGTCATCCCTGAGCTGAACAGGAAGCTCACTGGCATGGCCTTCCGTGTCCCCACCCCCAATGTGTCAGTTGTGGATCTGACCTGCTGCCTGGAGAAAGCTGTCAAATACGATGACATCAAGAAGGTAGTGAAGCAGGCATCAGAGGGCCCCCTCAAGGGCATCCTGGGCTATACTGAGGACCAGGTTGTCGCCTGCGACTTTAACAGTGATACCCACTCCTCCACCTCTGACGTTGGGGCTGGCATTGTCCTCTATGACCACTTTGTCAAGCTCGTTTCCTGGTCTGACAATGAATATGGCTACAGCAAGAGTGGTGTACCTTATGCTCCACATGGCCTCCAAGGAGTAAGAGCCCCCTGGACCACCAGCCCCGGCAAGAGGAAGAGAGGCCTACAGCTGCTGGGGAGTCCTTGCCCCAAATTGATCTCCCAACACACCAAGAAACTCCTGACCACAATTTCCATCCCAGAGCCCCTGAAGAAGGGGAGGGGCTTAGGGAGCCCTACCTTGTGCACCACCAATAAAGTTCACTGTGCCCAGCCAAAAAAGAAAAAAAGAGTAAATAGGTAAAATGTGAAGAAAAAAACAAGGAAATTTTTGCATATAATATATAACCATTTTCTTAAGAGAAAATCCCATTCCAAACTACTTAGAATTCTAAAACCAATTAATAACTTACTTGTGATATATTTGTGATCATTCACAATTATAAGGCCAATATTTATGCCTTGCTTTATGCAATAAATATTACTGTACTAGCTGACTCCTAAAGTCCCTCTAAATTCTAAAATTCCTGAAAAGTAGTATGCAAATTCAGTTTTGCAACTTGAATTATATTTTTTGATCGATTTTAACAGTCTTTATGCTGATTGTTTTGCTCTGCCCAGCATTTCCTAACCCTTTGGAACAACGATCTGAAATGAGATCAGTGATATATTCTGGAACCATTCATTTGTAGGAGAGCCTGTTGGGTCTATGCCCTCCCTTGGGCGGGGGCTCCTTGGGTCACGGCTGGTGTGTTAAGAGTTTGGGGCCTGACACACAGTAGGTGTTCTGCAGTGTTGGATGAACTGTGCTGACTCAGTAGCGGGACCTGTGAGTCAAGAGCCCTTAAGTGAGGCGACAGATGTGCTAGGATGGGTGGGGGATGTTGAACTGTGGAGGGCTTCTCCCGGAGCCAGGCCTGGAGTTCAGCAACTTGCAGCCTGGACCTCCTGGACCTCAGAGAGCTCTGAGGGCATAACTTGGCAACAGGTGTTGAGGCCAAATGGCTTTTGGAACCAATGTCCCTCACAAAGAAGCTGACACCACATCCAGGGTCAGCCAAAGTTGAAGCAAGCCAGCACCCCAACTGCAGTAACAGAATCTGGAAAACACAGAGCCAAGTATCAAATGACAAACTTCCCATTTATATGGATGAATATCTTCCTGACAGCTTGCCCATTCAAAACCTTACTAATATGCAGTTCAAAAAGGAAAAAAAAAAGTCTAAAGTGTTCATTATTTAAAGGTTTTTTTCCCAAAAATCTAAGGATCTTTCACAAAAACATAAATTTATAGAGTCTGAGTGGACCTTGAGAAACCACTGAATCTATTCCATACCTCCAGGCAGAGCAGCTCGTAAGCCATGCCAAAAGCAGAAAACAAACACAAATTTTAAAAACCTGCCTCCTTTCCTTTTCATCAAGTTTCCAGAGAAGATTTGACCAGGTACCCCTTCCTCTTTCTCTTCATAATTAGCATATTTTTGAAAAATGTCCAACTGTGACCTAGATTTAAATTCAGGCAGCTCCACTTACTGGTGATGCGAGTTTAAGCAAGCTACCTACCCTCTCAGAGCCTCACTTTCTTCATTTATAAAATGAGTATTAGAATATGCACTGATTAGAGGTGTTGCAAGGCTTGAGTAAAAATGTATGTAAATTATGCATGTTGTTGTGCCACTATAGCTAATGAAAAGTACTTTGTCCCTTCCTTCTCTCCTCCAAGTGGGCAATGGTTGGGTTATAATAACTGGGGAAGCACTACAGAAATTTAACATGTTTGTGATACCAGATATTCTACTTTGCTCAATTCAGCCCCACAGATGAAAATTATCCCCTGGCCTATATGATTTTCAAATATATTGCTGAATATTCATGTGGCTGAAAAATCTACGATTATCTCAGCCAGAATATAATCCCATGTCACATAAATGCATGCAAACATTTTCACATGGTTAGAAACACACTGAATTTTTAGTACATTATGTTGTCAATCCAGGAAGATCTTTTTGTGTGGTGTGTAACTTTGCTTAGAGTTGTTGACAGTTTTGCAAAATTGCATTAACTAGATTAATGTCACTAGGTCTGTAACAGAAGTATGAGTCACCGGCACAACATTCCTGTGTCGGTCCATGTAGTCATGGTTCAGTTCCTGGCAATTCCATGCAGAGGGCATGGGACCCACCTGTCTATTATATCACATTTGCAGCATTATGCAAATTAAAAAAAAACTTTGTGAAGAAAGCTATAATACCCATTCATTTTGGGAGGGAAAAGGGAGAACTAAAAAATATGATATTTATTATCAAACAAGCGCACTGGGTCTGATAGGCAGCTGCCAACCTGGATGTTCCCAGCCATCAGCCCACAGGGGTCTCCTGGGTTTCTTCCTCGAGGCATACATTCAGAGAGCAGCCCCTACTAGCCAGACCTCAGAGACTTCGGGGCCCCTCACAGTGCACCCTTGGCCTGGGTTCTTCACAGCAACCATCTTTGAATGAGGTTTGGATAGGTATGTCTTCCCCACAGGCCCCCAGGGGAGTCCCCTAAGCATTCCCGGTGGCAGTATAGTAAGAAGCTAGAAAAATTCCTTGGTATGTGGAATAAGGGAAACTGAGACAAAATAATTAAACAAGGCAAACAATTTGAGCAATTTCCAGTCAGCTAATGAATCCCAAGGTTTTCTCTTTCCTAACCAAGGACCCTTGGTTTACACATTCCAGACCATCCAGGGGTAGAACAGCTTCCATCCTGGTCCTTCTTCAATGCCTTTCTTGATGACGTTTTCAGAAATGAAATTCACATGAAAATAACCCCTGATCCATCTATGTGTGCATTTTGACAAATCAGCATATTGAAGGACACACCTGAAAAACTAATGAATATTCTGTTAAGATCCTCCTCTAGGATTCCAGCCAGCCAGAGAGAGCTAGAAAGCCTCAAGACAAGGACCCATGGCAAGCTCTGCCTAAGAGCACACCCACGCCTTGTATCTCTCTCTGCTCTCTCTCTTTTCTAAACTCTAGGGCTCCCCACAAGACTTGCAACTGGGGGAGCAGTGAGCAGCAGCAGCTTGTCCCGGGCTTTCCCCCTGAACCTGTCTCCAAGGCCCCCTTTTCTCTGACTCCCCAGTGACTTCTGTCACTGTGACTTCTGTTTCTCAGAGAGCCAAAACAGCCCCACCTCGCCTCTCTCTCCTGTGGCTTCTTCTACCCTTCCTTTGTTTCCCTGTCCCAGCTTTAATAAACATCCTCTCAAAATCACCTGGACCCTGTTGTCCAATCTTTCTGCACCAAGTCAAGAACCCACACACTACTGGCAGGCTTCAGGCAGACTGTCTCTGGGCCCAGATCCTGTCGGGTAAATTTCCACTCACTTTAACTTCCTTTCCCTCCCGCTGTGGGCCCTGAGGGAAGCCAAGTCTCTGTCTCCTGTTGCCCGTGGCTGAGAGGGAAGGACCACTGGGTTGGTCAAGGGCAGAGTTCTGTCGCAGCTGGAGGCTCACGTCTCCACTTGCTCCCTCCCATTCCCTCCCTAACTAGAGATGTCAGACTTAGCAGGTGACCCTGTAACTTTGGCGACCTAGTTATATTAAACCTCACAATATTTGGGACATATACCAAAAGATGATGTGTTGTTTATCTGAAATTCAAATTGAACTAGAATCCAGTGTTTTATCTGGCCACCCTACTCCTCACACCTTCCTCTGAGGTGAGAGGTGAGGGGGGGGTGGGGTAGAAGTCAGGGAGGCCAGGGAGATAGGGCCTGACAGGAGATTCTTTGGAGGACAGGTCTCCAGGCTCAGACTGTGGCCAAGAGAAGCAAGGGCCGCCCTGGGGAGCTGGCTGCTCTTCTCAACCCAGGACTGAGAGGTCCCCTCCCTCTGAGATCTAAGAGTATTATATTTAGGAAACATAAATATGCCTTTTTATAGTGACAATTTGCAGAATCTTATTTTAAAGTGAAAGAAACAGGAATCACAATCCCTGTGACCCCAAGATAAAGGCTGCATTACGTCCTATGTGCTCCCAGATAATCTCAGGTGGTCACAGAATCAGAGTTAACACAGAGGTCACCTAGGGGACCATCTCATATTACAAGTGAGCAAACTGAGGCCAGAGAATCAACTTGCTCTTGCCACTCAGATCAGCATTCCTTCCAGCCTCCTATGTAAATAAAACTGCAAGGGGGGCTGGATTACAGCCACAGGGAGTGAGTGAGACAGTCAATCCCAAAATTCCTGAGCAATCTGGGTTCCCTGGGAAGTTATGTGTTCATGTCTCACTAAGAAAACTGTCTGTTGGGCAATAGTAAGTTATTGGAAAATCTGGACCTCTTGAAGGTGGAATCCATAGTTGTGAGATTAGATAAAAATCTTTTAATGCCAGGTTTTTTTTCAAAGTCAAGGACTTTGTTACCTAAAGGTGTAAGGTTTGTTAACAAAAAAAACCATTGAAACCTGTAAAGAATTTTAGTGAGTTTATTTGAGCCAAACTGTCGACATATGCCGGGAAGCAGAACCTCAATGAATTGAGATAATGCTCCGAAGAATGGTGGGTTACATCTGTATTTATACATTGCCATCAAAGGAGGGACATAGGTGGGCTACATGAAATTCATTGGATAAAGTCAAATGGTGGGAAACCCCTGGGATTGGACAAAAAGTAAAATGATGGACACATACTTAGGTGGGTACAGGAACAATTAACATGATAATGAAGGAATTTGAGGCATCTGTCCTGGTGCCTACCACATTTGGTTGTGCCCCAGGGGCTCCAGCAAAAGAAGGAAGTTACAAGTTACCCAAACATCTCACAGATATGTTATCTTAGAGGCAAAAAGGCAAATGGGCTCAGTAAAGAAGATCCAAGTTGATCTTTGTCAGGGAAGATAGCAGCCTAGGAATGACTGCCCACCATAACCTGTTTGTAGTTAAATATTTAATTTTCAGACCATCTTTTGTGGTTATCCTAGGTCTCTGAGTTTTCAAGACTGCCACGCAGGCCTCCCCTGAGCTTGTCAGGTTAGCAGGTGGCTTCTTTCGTTCACAGGTTTGTGCAAGATATTTATGACATGGTATATATACTAGTACCCTTTTCGAAACAGAAAATATATAAAACGTGGTCTCACAGAGCTCCTTCGCAATTTCCTAAGTGATAAAAGCACAGGGAGCATCCTTTGTTCAATATTTGGTCTTTGACCCTATTCCCAACACAGGCTTCCTAGATCCCTTGGCATTTCCTGGGAGATAGGAATGTCTTTCCTTCTAATGAGGCTACTCTGGGTGGCCTCCTGGATGGCAGCTGGTCACCAGAAAGACCAAGCTGTGATTAGAAACTTGGAACTTTCAAAAAAAAAAGAGAAAAAAGAAACATGGAACTTTCAGCCACACTCCTCCAGAGAGGGGAGAGGGGCTGGACATGGAGTTAATAATTGATCATGCCTGCAAGATGCAGCCTCCACAGAAATCCCAAAATTACAGGGTTTGGAGAACACATGGAGGTGCTGGGAGGTGGAGCACCGGAGAGGGAAGGGAAACTCTGAGCCCCTTCCCACACACCTGGCCCTCTCATCTCTACCAGCTGGGTACTCATCTGTACCCTTTACCATATCCTTTTATAGTAAACCAGTTAACAGTAAGTAAACTGAGTTCTCTGAGCCACTCTAGCAAATTAATCTAACCCACGATGGGGGGTCGGGGGGCTCTGATTTAAAGCTGGTCAGTCAGAAGCACAGGCGACAATCTGGACTTGCGATTGGCATCGGGAGTCAGGTGGGAGCAGTCTTGCGGGACTGATCCCTTAACCTGTGGGATTTGGCACTATTTCCAAGTAGATAATGTCAGAATGGAGTTAATTTGTAGGACACCAGCTCGTGTAACAGAATTGCATGGTAGGGAGTGAGAAATGCAACTGGTGTCAGGAGTATTGTGACTGTCAAGGGAAAACAGAGGAGGAAGACTGTTTCCCTACTTAACTCTGCTGCTATCAACAGCTAGGGGTCCCCTCAACCTTAAACTAGTCCCTAGAGGGACTGAACAATCTCCTTGTGGCTAATTTAGGAAAGACATGGCATATCCTAGAATCTCAGCAGGTATCTCCAGCTTCCGGACTGTATCATCCCTTATTGGGGGGGCTGTCCTGTGCATTGCAGGATATTGGCAACATCTCTGGCCTCTACCCATCTGCTGCCAGTAGCACCATCCTCCCAAGTTATGACAACCAAAAAAAGTCTCCAGATATTTCCAGATGTTTCCTGGGGGTTGGGGAGGCAGAATCGCTCCCCTTCCCAGCAACACTGAGGACCTGTCTAAAGCAGTGGACCCAGTTCTCCCTGTGCCTTTCCTGCCTCATGTCCCTTGAATCGCCAATTAAACACACACCAGCGAGTGCTGCAGTGATAATATTCTTTAGCCAGAACTGAAGCCCAAGACTCCAGTTGTCAAAACCAACACCAGATGTGACAGAAGACAATTTTGTCTCAGCTCACATGCACACACAAAGAAGTTTAACTCTGCACACCTGTCCACTCACATCACTGGGCCATAAAAGCAAATTTGAGCTGTTGAAACCATCACCTCTGACCTGCGGCATAACTTTGCATTTCCTTGGACCTGGGACATCTGGCTCCACACCCCACTTGTGTAACTGCTCCTAGACCCTGCAATTTTTGCTAACTCTCTGGGCAATCCTTCTGTTCCTAGATTCTTCCTCAAAGCACTTCCTCTGGCTTCTGTGTGCCCTTTAACTCAGACAAGAAACTGTGTGCTCCAGTCAGAGCCAGCAAGTCACAGCTCCCAGAGAGGCAGGGGTATGCTGGGATTCAGAGTTTCAGAAGTTTTCATTTCTGACCACCAGGTGAATAAATCCAGAAGAGTCTTCTAAGCTTCCCACTCAGCTTCAGAAGGGCCGCCAGAGCCAAGGGAATAGGAAAAGGAAGAATGGGAGGGAAATAAAAGGAATTTTTGTTTTGTTTGTTTTGTGTTTCACAAAGACCCATTAGGGTGAGCGGTAACCCAGGAGAAAGGGTCTTCGTCATGAAAGCAGTACTGCTTGCCATGGTCAGGGAAACTGAAAGACAAATAAGCAGAAGTTTTATGGAAAGTCCATCAGTGAGAAGAGACCAAATGGATGTGGTAAAACTGTTTCCCAGGCCCTGTTTCTTTCTTCTTAGGTAGCAGGAGGAAACCACACATTTGCAGAATCAAGCTGTGTCTGTGCTACAGAAAGAGCAGCATCCTTTGAGACTAGCGGAGTGGAAGCAGATGGCACCGAGGGGCAAGGCGGTGGCCCTGCCTGGGAATATGGGACAAATTCAAATGCTGGAGTTGGTGAAAGAGATGGAATCTCTGTAACCTAATAAATTTTAAAGATGTTTTTGCAAAGCCGGTGTACTTAATTAGTTGTAGGAGACAAAGGGCCTTTCTGACTCATACAAATTTATACTTGGGTTGGGTAACCTGATTGTTACGAGATTTGAGCTAAGACAAACGATAAGGAGGTTCAAAAATTTAATCATTCACCAAGTGGCAGGCTGCCTGAAGGGAATGCACACTGTTTTGCCCCAGTGGAATAATTTGTCATAAGACATTGGAAAAAAGAGTCACGATAATTTGAGTTCACAGATACCCTCCTCCCTTAGGAAAGGTGCAGTGAAGCGTTAGGCATAATGAAGGAACTTCCTGTCTCAGCTGCCGCCACCACCACCACAGGCCTTCAGGAACGTAGATGTGCTGCAGCCCAAGGTATGCAACATAGTCCATTTGGGCTGCTGTCACAAACGTACCATAAACTGGTGGCTTAAATAATGAATATTTATTTCTCACCATTTTAGAGGTGGCAAAGTCCAAGATCAAGGTGCCAATAGATTCAGTGTCTGCTGAGGACCCACTTCCTGGTTCATAGATTCTGTCTTCTCTCTGTATCCTCACGTAGTGGGAGGAGGGGTGGAACTCTCTGGGGTCTTTTTTTATAAGGGCATTAATCCCACTCATGAGAGCTCCACCCTCATGATCTAATCACCTCCTTAAGACCCCATCTCCAAACAACATTTCATTGGAGGTTAGGATTTCAACACCAAATTTGGGGGAAACATAAATATTCAGTCCATTGTACAATCTTACCTTTATTCCTGCACTATCTTTGGAATGAGATTATAATGTCAGTTAAATTTGGTGAGGCAACAGTATCATGAAGGGTCAAATGCAACTGATTTCAAATCTCTTACCTACACTGATGAGGACTATAGGTGCTGGACTGCCCTTCTTTCTGTCTTCATAAGTCCTTCATGTTCAGCCCCTGCTCTCTCTTCCATGCAGGCATTCCAAGGGTCCAGGGACCAAAGGTCCATGACCCACTGTGGGTTCTTGGCTTCACACAGAAAAGAATTCAAAATCAAGCCAGCACAGAGTTTAAAGTGAAAGTTTATCAGGGAAGCAGTGGGACAGAGAGTGTTTACTTCACAGACAGAGCAGCCCTCCCCAGTGGGATTTTCTTCTTTAATGAGGTTCATTTAATCAAGGGATAAGGCAATCAATACTGGAGAGGAATATCCAGGATTTTTCCAGGAAAGGGGTGGAGACTTCTCAAAAGAATCCTGCCTCCACTTTGTGTTCTTATATGGGCCTTCCATTTATTTTTTATCTTTTATTTTTCAATCATGGTGGTGTGAGGTGTTTTGTTTAGTATGCTAATGTATTACAATGAGTGAATAATGAAGCTTGGGGTTACTGCAAGGTGAAATTAGTTACCATGTTGGATCAAGCTGGTCTTCTGCTTGTTTTAAGCCACAGATTTATTGGGGGTTGGTCTTACTAGCTCCTTGATAGTTCTTGTAGCCCTTATCAGTTGCAACTGTTTCACCACATACTCTATCCCATCTCCACCTCACCCTCTAATACACTTGACCCTTGAAAAACACAGGTTTGAACTGCACAGGTCCACTTTATTTTCCAATAAATAAGTACATTACTATAAATGTATTTTCTCTTCCTTATGATTTTCTTAATAACATTTTCTTTCTTTCTTCTAGCTTACTTTATTGTAAGAAAACAGTATATAATACATAGATCATACCAAATATGTGTTAATCAACTGCTTATGAAAGGCTTCTAGTGAACAGCTAGCTATTAGTGGTTAAGTTTTTGGGGGAGTCAAAAGTTATATGAAGATTATCAATGGCATGGGGGTTGGCGCCCCCAACCCTCCTCATGTTGTTCAGAGGTCAACTGCACTTTCCTCTCGCCCACTCTTCTCTGACCACACAGGATGGCCACCCCTTGCTCCTGCCTGAGGGCCTTTGCTCTAGCTGGAACATTCATTCCTCCCTAGTCCCCGGCTCACATCCTTAATTCCTTCAGATCTTTGTTCAATGAGGCCTACTCTGGACTCTCTCCCCTAATAAAATGCAAGCTCTATGAGGGAAAATATTTTTGTCCCTTTCAATTCACTGAACCTGACCGTGCCTAGCACATAGTAAGTGTCAATAAATATTTTTTTAATAAATAAATGTTCTGCTTTCACCTCATCTTCTTCCTTCAAATTTAAAGGGTTTTGATAAAATTTAATCCACCTACTTTCCTAAGGACATAGTTGTCTCTCAAGAAAGAGTTTCTAATATGCAAGTGCAATGTTTCTCTATTTTCCTGCATGGTCCTGAAGTCCTTTCTACTTTTCATATTTCTTTATCAATTTACTGAAGAAACAGAAAATCAGTGCCTCGGGATACCATTTTACTCTGAGACAGGGTCTTTAAAAAAAAATGTTTTTATTGATTTCAGAGAGAGGAAGGAAGAAGGGGAGAGCGATAGAAACATCAATGATCAGAGAGAATCATTGATCATCTGCCTCCTGCATTCCCCCTACTTGGAATTGAGCCCACAACTCAGGGATGTGCCCTGACCAGAAATCAAACCATGATCTCCTGGTTCATGGGACAGCACTCAATCACTGAGCTACACCAGCTGGGCAAGACAGGGTCTTTTATCTTTAACCAGAAGCTATCTCTTATCTGTTCACATCTATGTAGAATTCAAACATAGTCACTAATGTCAAGTATCTGAGAAGTCTAATAGATTATGGATTTAAGCCATCACTTTTTAGAAGAATGATATTTTCTACATAAGTTTTCTCAGTATTTTAATACTAAACACAATAGGAGGAAGAGTGCATGTAGGTACCAAACACTGAGTTAAAATTGAAACAAATCCACAATTCAATGTTCATCACATGATATCTAACACTGTGGTAGGCAGATAGACAGACATGAGCAGAGCGAGGATGATGGGCCAGGTACAGAATGTGTTGGGTCTAAGCCCCTCTGCTAGGGACTGGACCTTGTTGGACAACAGGAACTGGAAGAAGACGCGAGCAGCCACAGGTATATGGGACATGCTTTATTGTAGACCAAGCAGCCATTGCAAACACAGCAGCCATTGCAAACATAGCAGCCTGCCACTGGCTGTTCAGAAACACATTTTATACTAACTCAGACAAAAGAGACTCCTTGCCAAATAGTGACATCAGCGTTACATAAGATAAAGGTGCACCTGCTCAGTACGTACAGTAAAACTCTTGTGTCATTACCTTTGCACATGCGTGTGGTACATGGGTCTTTAACATCCGATGTCCTCTGGTCCAGGTCCCCACAGAAGGTCACCAGGGTGGAAAGCCTCAGGTGCCTAGCAAAGAACAATTGTAGGGTGGGACCTTGCCCCCAAGGTGACCTTTATCCCCCTAGCATATTGCTGGTCATGAGGTTTGCACCCCCTGACCTTTCCTTCCTAGAGATGACATTTAGTCAGTGTATTTCAGCTTCAGGTCCAGAAAAGCAGCAAAACCAGCCAATGATCCCATGGCTGACCTCAGGACCAGCTGCATTGAATAATGACAGCCTGCCCTGGTGCTGATCAATCAGTGAAGATCCCAAACCTGAAGGACACTCTGGAAAGCTGTAAATATTTTATTAAGATCTTCCCCTTGGACCTCCCCCAAAGTCTCCTTAGGACGGAGGACCCAGTGTGCTCTCCCTCTCAGGAGCATGTCAGCACTTTTCCCTCCTCCCCCTTTTTATTCCCTTCCTCCAGTTGAGTTACCATTGGCTTCCTCACTCCCAAGCTCCAAGGGCCCTAGGAATTATGTTTCCTACCTCTGTGATTTACCAAATAAATGTTCTCTTATAGTTTGGGTCTGGAATCTGAATTCTTCCCTAGCCAGAACTCAAGTACTGAGGTTGCTGAACCTAAGTCTGGTCCGACCCCTGGGTCTAACACCTGGTGCTATACTGCCACCTACAATAATAGGAGTATGTCTTCTGAATAGTTTATGTAGCTCAAGTCCTTCATATTACTGCATCATTCACAATCCAAATCCCCCTCCGCATATAGCAAAGGGATACATACTGGAGTTAGCTTGGGGTCCCACATAACCACATTTCTAGTTTCTGTATTTGATGCTTTGACATCTGGAACCTTACTGACCTGGAAAGGCTGCCCCTCCCAGGGTTAGCTAATTCTTAAAGTTAGTCAGGAACTTGCCCTTTCATGCGCAGACCAACCATTTCAAAGCCCATACCCCAACCACTTCTTCTATCTGCTCTCATACTCAAGGTCCCTTGCCCTAATAACCCCAGGGCCTGATACCAGATAACTAGGAACAACCCCTAGGCCACAGAACCTGCTGAAATTATTCAAACCAGCAGATCCTAACCTTGTTTACTCTGCTTCACCCAATCCTTCCTGTGGAAACGACAATAAAGGCTCCTACATTTCCCCCTCACTCCCTCTACCTCCTGACCAGCCCAGGTGCTTCTCCATGTGCCCCTGCATGGCATTCTGTGCCTCCTGTTTCCAGGAATTTGTGAACATAAAAAAGACCTTTCTTCATGACAGTCATTTCTGTATCTGCACACCTGATTAAAACAACCCTGGGCACTCTTAAAATATTCCCACTCGTCAAAATAAGTAATGACAGCAAAGGATTACAATCTATTGCATAGAATAAGATTCCATAAGTTCATATTGATAATAATAAATAAATGGACAAAAAATAAGTGGGTGGAAGAAAAATCTCTTCCCTATAGTAAAGTGTCAACTAATAAATGTAGAAGGAATAAGGGAATCAGAAACACATTAGTGGTAAATACTAAAACTAATGGGTAAATATTTGATGGAAACAGGGTATCTACATAGTCTCAAAGTATCTCCCCAAAAATGTGTTTTAATTATAAATAAAAAAATTAGTATCTTTATACAAGAGAAACCTGGCAGATACCACCTAACCTCAAAAGGAAGGTTTTTCAGTATGGTGGACAGTGATAAGGCAAGCAAAAGGCCACATGAAGAAGCTTAGGAAAACCTCTTAGAAGGGATGGGTCAATGAGGACTTTTAACTAAATTGAAAATATAAAAAACTCAAGCTAAACAGAAGACCCTTTCCCCTGACACTACGGCTGGTTGGATATCTTTGCTCAAGTAAAGTGAAACAAGGTGGTATAAACTAAAATTACTTGGATTTTGGGCAATTCTGGTATTTCCAAAGTATCTCCCCAAATATTATCTTACTTGATGCTATTTTTTATAGCAATTCTGTGACATAAGGTATCATTATCCCCTATTTTACATATGAGCAAACTGAGCCCATAAGCTAAATGAGTTGACCTCGGTCACATGAGAAAGCCAGGACCTGGCACTGCACTGTCATCTGAACTCACTAGCACCAATTGTGTCCTTTAAAAAATGCCAGGTGACTTCACATTGCAAAGGAGTAAGAAAAACGTGAATATTTCTTTTCAATTTCATTTTTTAGGTACACATAATCTGGATCACTTCTCTCCCTTTGGTAAAATTCCTGAAAAATAAAAACAAATATCAGAAAGTTAAATTACATTAACAGAGTCTTTAAAAAATATGTGTATGTCAAATAAAATGTGAAACAATGAACAGATGCATTCTGTGTAGAAAAACCAAGGAGACAAATGTCATCTCCAGTACAAGAACCGCCCCCCACTTATTTCTCTTAAGAACATTTTTCTTTGTCAACTATCATTATAGGATTTCAAAACAATGCATAATGTCTAGAATATATGAATCAGGAAGAAAATAGCAAAAATTAACCAAGAGGAAACATAATTTTAATACTATTTAAATTTTTAATTATGTGTATGTATTGCTATGATAAAAGTAGACTTTAAAAAATAAATGATCATTTCATAGTAGAGTTAGGGTAAACACATCATCAGCACCTGTAATCTCAGGACAGAAGAGGTTATGCCCCATAAAACATGGATCTCATGCTGGGAGGCCAGAGGATGGAGAGCGCTCTACAGTAACCCTCTGGGCTCAATTCCAGCACCATCTCTGCTCCCTGTCACACAGCTTGGCCATAATCTAGAGAATGTGGTTTTCCTTACCAAATTGGAAAGGTTTCTCTATGACAGATCAAAAGGTTCTCATGAAACCCATGTCCCATGGCAGTGTTGAACAATGCCTAATTTTAGTTCCATTTCTGACTGAAAGATGTTTCCAACATTTGGGGAAATTGTTTGCTACAGTTATAAAGATTGGGGGAGTTCATAAATTATGAATGTTCTTCCTTTAAATAATTTGTTCAACATCTCCAAGAAGAGGCAGCTTTCTAAAGACTCCAACTATACAGGAAACTTTTTGATATTTCTGATGTAAGGTATGGGGAAGGGAAGAAGTTTCCTTTGAGGTATTGAAAGGTGAACTAGAAGATGCTGACTTAGATCACTGTATGAACCCTTTGCTCCAGCCAGCAAGGTCTGCTTGCTGTTCCTGTGCGCACCAAAGACTATCTTGCCGCTTATCCTGACTATGTTCCTGCTGCTTTCCCTGCCTGGAATGCTGTTCCCTCCTGTCTTTATTACTTAAATACTT
Source organism: Cnephaeus nilssonii (assembly GCF_951640355.1). Lineage (NCBI taxonomy): Eukaryota > Metazoa > Chordata > Mammalia > Chiroptera > Vespertilionidae > Cnephaeus > Cnephaeus nilssonii. The sequence goes on along the minus strand of NC_137075.1, from coordinate 13,439,726 downwards.
CACCTTCCTCGTTTATAAAATGGGAATATCAATACTACCTGCCTCACAGTGTTGCAAGGACTGAGGGAGATATAAAGGACATAACAAAGTTCCCTGCACATAATGAACATGGGATAATACCACCTGTGGTGATGAGAAGAAGGAGGAGGAGAAGGAAAATATTGATTATGACTTGCTTTTCATTACACAGAGCATGGTACCATCAGTAGGGCATGTGTTCCAAGATGTGTTTCTATCTATGGTGGTAGTGACAGTAATTCCCAATGAGTTATTTCCACTTTCCTTACCAAGTAACTACCTTTATGCATGTCTACAAAAGAACCTAACTACCCTAAAAAAATAAAGTATATTGAAAAAAAAACAACAACTATTTTTTACAATAGCATCACAAAGAATAAAATATACAGGAATAAATCTAACAAAAGAAATTACAAATGTATACTCTGAAAATTACAAAATATAATTGAAACAAATGAAAGATAACCCAAATAAATGGAAAGACATCCCATGTTCATGGATTGAAATACTTAATATTGTTAATATGGTAATACTGCCCAAATTTATGTATCAATTCAAAGAATCCCCAGCTGTCTATTTTGTAGAAGTTGATGAGATGATTGTAAAATTCATATGAAAATGAAAGAAACTAAAAATTGCCAAAACAATCTTTAAAAAGGAGAACAAATTTGGAGGATTCACACTTCTTGATTTCAACACATACTACAAAGTTACAATAATCAAGACATCATGGTACTGGAATAAAGACAGACATATAAATCAATGGAATCAAATGGAAAGTTCAGGAGTAAGCCCATACATTCATAGTCAACTGATTTTTAACAAAGCTGCCAAGACAATTCAATGAAGAAAAAAAATAGTCTTTTTAACAAACAGTGCTGGGACAATTTTGAATTTGCAGGCAAAGAAATGAAATCAGACTACTTCCTCATACTATACACAAAAATTAACTCAACATGAGTCACAGACATAAATATAAAGGCTAAAGCTATAATGGTTTCTAAGATATGACACCAAAAGTGCAAACAAATTAAAAAATAGATAAATTAGACCTCAGAAAAATTAAAAGTTTTTGTGCTTCAAAGGACACTACCAAGAAAGTCATAGAATAACCCACAGAATGGGAGAAAACATTTGCAAATCCTATATGGCTAAGGGACTTTTATCTAGAACACATAAAGAACTCTTCCAACTCATTTATAAGATAAGTAACCCAAAAATAGAGAAAGGTTCTTAATAGACATTTCTCCAAAGAAGATAAACAATTGTCCAATAAATACAGAAAAAGATGCTCAACATTATTAGCCATCAGGAAAATCCAAGTCAAAATCACAATGAGAATAAAAAAGACAAATAATAGCATGTGTTGGCAAGATTATGGAGAAAATGGACCCCTCATACACTGCTGATAGAAATAAAAATGATGCAACTGTGTTGGAAAATAGTCTGGGAGCGCCTCAAAAGGTTAAACATAGAGTTACTGTATGACATAGCAATTTCGTTGCTAAATATGTACCCAAGATAAATGAAAATATGTGTTCATATAAAAATTTGTACACAAATGTTAAGAATTACATTATTCATAATAGGCAAAAAGTATAAAAAATCCAAATGTCCATCAACATGATGAATGAGTAACAAAATGTGCTATCTACACACATGGAAGATTATTCAACAACTAGAGGCCTGGTGCATGAAATTCATGCACGGGTAGGGTTTCTAGACATGGCCGGTGATCAGGGCCGATCTGTGGGGTGACCAGAGGGGCAATTGCAGTCCCTGCTCACACCCCCCTTGACCTGGTGCTTCCTGCTCGCCGGCCCAGCCCCCCACCACTGCTTCTGGTTGCCTCCCTGTGCAGGGTGACTGGCGGGGTGATCGGGGGCCCCCACTTCCACCTGCCTTGGCTGGCCTAGAACCGCCCGCTCGCCGGCCCGGTCCCCTGCCACCGCCACTGGTCGCCTCCCTCTATGGGGTGACTGGCGGGGTGATCGGGGGCCCCTGTTCTCACCCACCTTAGCTGGCCAAGTGCCACCCGCTCACCAGCCCCACCCCCCGCCGCCACCACCAGTCCGGGCCTGTGAGCTTGGGGCAGTTCCTGCATTGAGTGTCTGCCCCCTGGTGGTCAGTGCACATCATAGTGACTGGTCGTTCCGCCGGTCATTCCGCCTTTCGGTCGATTTGCATATTAGGGTTTTATATAGATAGATAAAGGAAATTAGGTACTGATATAAGCTGCAACATGGATGAGATTTGAAAAGGTATGCTAAGTGGAAAAAGCCAGACACAAAAGTCCACATATTGTCTGAGTCCATTCATATGAAATGTCCAGAATAGGCAAATCTATAGAGACAGAAAGTAGATTAGTCATTGCCTAGACCTTGGTGAACAGGAGGGAAGTAGAAAGTGACTGTCATGTATACAGGGTTTCCTTTGGAGTGATAAAAAATTCTAAAATTGATTTTGGTGATGATTGCACAATTCTGCAAATATACTAAAAACCATTTAAGATGTACATTTAAAGCAATTTAGAAAATGCTATGCTCACCTCCTCTCATAACCACATCAAAACTAGAAGTAAATTGTAAAACAATCAACCTGGAGAACCTTCTGAAGACCAGGTGAACAGAGCTTCTATAACTAAAGATATAAAGAAGAAGCCGCGTTGAGACTGCTAGGAGGGGCAGAGACATGAAACAGGCTGGCCCTATACCCATGTGTAGCAGTTGAGAATTGAGAGGGACATCTCAGCTTCAGAAGTCCCCCTAAGGAACAAGGGGTCTCAGCCTCGCACTGTGCTCCCCAAACCAGAATATGGAAGAAAAGCCACAACAACATCTGATTGTGAAAATCAGTGGGGATTCCATCCATCTGCTGGAGTTTAAGGCATTCTCTTAAAGGGTCCATGCACAGACTCACTTGCTCACAGGCACTCACCCTGGGCTATGGCAGAGGGACAGTGGGGTGGTGGGCTCCAGAGAAATACAGGGAGAAACTGAGTTGTTTGGCTTCAGGGCGAGCAGTGGAGGAACAGCTGCCATTGTCCCTTTGTTGAGCCTTCCTCTGAATCTGCATTAGCTTGGTGAACTCCACTCACCCCACACTGGTTATTCCCTGAGATCTTGCCTTACCCAGCTTTCATAGTACCCAAGGCTCTTTCAATGTCTGAGCATTACAGGCAGCTGGCAAGTGGCAGCAGGTCTTCAGGTGCCCTTTTGCTGAGCAGTCCCAGGCTCCATACTGGTGGCTACTGTCCTCGGTTTGCAGCATGGCTTCTCCCACATGCCTCCTGGCCCAGCACAGGCAGCTACCAATTGCAGATTGCTCTGTAGTTCCTATCAGGTAGTGCAGGGCTGGTCACAGGCAATGGCTGACTTTGGCCTACACCTGAGTGTCTCCAAAGAGGCCCCAGAACCAACATACAAGGTGGCCAGTGTCAGATCACAAAAGAGCACCACCCAATGAGCTCCACAAATTACATACTCAAAGAGTGGTCTTGCAGAAACCAGAGCCCACTGGGGCAAATCCTGCTCCATGGGGTAACCCCCAAGCAGCTTGTATGCTGTGCTCATGTCCAGTCCTCACAGCCAGTCAGCCTGAGGAACAACCTTTCCCACTGACATGCCAATAGCAATCAAGGCTCCACTACAACAGGAGGTGCACACAACATACATAAGGTACATTCCCAGAGCACTCAGCTCGGGTTACCAGGGAGACTGCACCACAGGGCCCCACAAGACACCAACTACATAAGGCCACCCTGCCAAGACTGGGAGACAGCAAATCTACCTAATAGGTAGAAGCAAAAACAAAGAGACAACCAAAATAAGGAGATAAAAACCATGACCCAAGTAAAAGAATAGGAAAAAACTTCAGAAAAAGAACAAAATGAAATGGAGGCAAGCAATCTACAGATACAGAGTTCAAAACACTGATTATAAGGATGCTCAATGAACTTAGTGAGAACTTCAACAAAAAAATAGAAAACATAAAAAGGATGTATAAATCATTTTAAAAAGTCACAAATGAGAAATACAATAACAAATGAAAAATACACTAGAAAGAATCAACAGCAGATTATATGAAGCAGATGATTAAATCAATGATTTGGAAGACAAGGTAGCAGAAAACACCCAATCAGAACAGCAAAAAGAAAGAAGAATTTAAAAAATGAGGATAGTTTAAGGGACCTCTGGGACAACATCAAGTAAACCAACATTAGCATCATACGGGTAGCAGAAGAAAAAGAGAGAGAGCAAGGGATTGAGCACTTATTTGAAGAAATAATGACTAAAAACTTCCCTAACCTGATGAAGAAAATAGACATACATATCTAGAAAATGCAGAGTCCTAAACAAGATGAACCCAAAGAGGTCCACACCAAGACACATCATAATTAAAATGCCAAAGGTTAAAGACAAAGAAAGAATCTTAAAAGCAGTAAGAGAAAGGCAATCAGTTATCTACAAGGGAGTTCCCATTAGATTGTCAGTTGATTTCTTAACAGAAACGTTTTAAGTCAAAGGATTGGTACAAAATATTCTAAGTGATGAAAAATAAGAACCTACAACCGAGACTACTCTACACAGGAAAGCTATCTGAAGGAGAGATAAACAGCTTCCCAGACAAGAAAAAGCTAAAGGAGTTCATCACCACCAAACCAGTATTAGAAGAAATGTTAAAGGGGTTTCTTTAAAAAGAATAGGGGGAAAAATAACATAAATACTAATAATAAAATGGCAATAACTATGTACCTATCCATAATCACTTTAAATGTAAATAGCTTAAATGCCTCAATCAAAAGACATAGAGTATCTAAATGAATAAGAAAACAAAACCTATACATATGCTGTCTATAAGAAACCCACTTCAGATTGAAAGATACATACAGGCTAAGAGTAAAGAGATGTAAAAAGATATTTCATGCAAACGGAAACAAAAAACAACAACACCTTGGATAGCAATATTTATATCAGATTAAATAGATTTTAAAACAAAGTCTATAATAAGAGATAAAGAAGGGCATTTCATAATTATAAAAGGATCAATCGAACAAGAGGATATAAACCTTATAAACATCTATGCACCCAGTGTATGAGCACCTAAATATTTAAAGCAAAGAAAGAGATTGACAGTAATACAGTCATAGCAGAGGACTTTTATATCCCATTGTCATCAATGGATAGATCTTTCAGACATAAAATCAATAAGGAAACAGTGGCCTTAAATAACACATAAGACTGATGGATGTAATTAATATTTTAGAGCATTTCACCCCAAAGCAGCAGAATATACATTTTCAAGTGCACATGGAAGCAGCATTATTTACAATGGCCAAGATATGAAAGCAACCTAAGTGCCCATCAACGGATGATTGGATTGCATAAGTTGTGGTTCATATATACAGTGGAATATTATTCGGCCATAAAAAAAAAGAATGAAATCTTACCATTTGCAACAACATGGATGGACCTAGAAGGTATTGTGCTATGTGAAATAAGTAAGAAAAAGAAAGATAAATACCATATGATTTCACTTATATGTGGAGTCCAGTGAACAAATTAAATTAGCCAACAAAACAAAAACAGACTCATAGATACAGAGAACAAACTGATGGTTGCCAAATGATAGAGGAGAAAGGTGAATGAGTGAAAAATGTGAAGAGATTAAGAAGTACAAATTGGTAGTTACAAAGTAGTCACAGGGATGTAATGTACAGCATAGGGAAACTAGTAATATTGTAATAAATATGTAGAGTGCCAAGTGGGTATTAGACTTATGTCTAATCACTATGCTGTGTACCTGAAACTAATCTATACAAATAATAGAGGAATATGCAAATTGGCCGGGATGCCATCACATAACAACCATTCAGCAGGGTGAGCAGGGCTGCGGGGCTGCAGGGCGGGACTCGGGGTCTCATTTGATTTTGTCCCACCCAGGCAAACTCCCCTGCAGCCCCACAGCTGAATCCCAACTTGAACCCAGGGTTTACTAAACTTTACTGGAGCTGCTCCCCACACCCCCACCCTCTGCCCCAGGACCACACTGCCCGCAGCAGGGTGCCCTGGCAGTCTCCTGACAGGTAGGCGGCCGGGGAGAGCCGAGTGGGGTAAGGGTGGCAGGGAGCCACGGAGGGGCGGGGAAGCCAGAGCCAAGTTCCCAGGGGTCTGAGGAGAGCGCCTGACAGGAACCCGGACTGCAAAGAAGGAAGAGGAAGTGGCCACAGGGAGCTCTTCCAATCCCCCTGCACAGACAGCCTACCCCAGCCCCCGCACCCCTGGGGGGACAGGGAAGCTGACCAGATGGGGAGAAGACCCAGCCTCGAGGGTAGCCACAGCCCACACCTCTGACTCCCGATCTCTTCCCCCGCCCCCCGCCACCCCTGCCAGGGGGGCCCACAACAATAGCACGCCAATGAAGACCTGTCAGCACCCCCAAGGCACCCGTGGCCAGTGGCCCACCACTGCTGGGCCCCCTCCGCTGGGGCAGGGCACGCCTCTCCTCCCTGCAACTCCATATCCAGGTGGAGGCAGGCCCAAGCGGCCCCCCAGAGTCAGACCCACTCCCTGCCCCTGACAGCAGCAGCGCCATCTCTGCAGCGAAAACACACTGAACCTCGCTGGGGGCTGAGGCTAAACCCGCCCTCCTAGCACACCTGGTCCCGCCCTGGCCAGGCCCCACTCACCCCTCCACCTTCCTGGCCCGGCCCCGCTCACCCCTCCACCTTCCTGGCCCCCGCCCTGCTCTAGGAGATTGGAGCCCCACCCTAAGCTGCAAAACAGCCACGTATAATTTAAAGCCCTTTGGCCTTGCCGTTCCCCCCCCAACCCCCCCCCCTACCACCCCCTCCCTGGCCAGCACCTCCAGGGATGACCACCACTACAGGGCTGCTGACCAGAGCCCGCCCCTCCAAGGCCTGTGGAACCCTCTGCAAAGCTTCCATAGCTACAGTCCCAGGAAACAATCATGCCTTCCTCCCCTAATCAGCACCTGCTACCTGCGAGGGTACCGGTGAGCTTAAAAATAACAATCCCTGCCCTAACCAGTTTGGCTCAGTGGATTGAGCGTCGGCCTGCGGACTGAAGGGTCCCAGGTTCGATTCCAGTCAAGGGCATGTACCTTGGTTGTGGGCACATCCCCAGTAGGGAGTGTGCAAGAGGCAGCTAATTGATGTTTCTCTCTCATCGATATTTCTAACTCTCTATCCCTCTCCCTTCCTCTCTGTAAAAAAATCAATAAAATATATATATTAAAAAAAATAACAATCCCTTCCCGTTTAGACATCACTTACTTGATGAAACATTTCTAGGTTTATTAGCTCAGAACCTCGTCATGACAAACCAGTGAGGTAGACGGAGACGAGATTACAATTCCTGTGGTATATGCGTATGTATTCAGAAATGAAGCTCAGAGAGGAAAAGTGTCAAGCCCAGTGGTTCCCAAGGTGCAGCACACACACCCCAGGGGATCAATTTGATTTTAAGTGGGGGCAATTCAAGAATGATTTAACAGTGAATTTTTTTGCATTTCTTATCGTTCTAGGGGGCCTCATCTACAGCGTATCCTACATAATAAAAGGCTAATATGCAAATGACCGAATGGTGGAATGACCGGTCACTATGATGCATGCTGACCACCAGTGGGCAGACACTCAACACAGGAGCTGCCCCATGGTGGTCAGTGTGCTCCCGCACGGGGAGCGCCACTCAGCCAGAAGCTGGGCTCACAGCTGGCGAGCACAGCGGCAGTGGTGGAAGCCTCTCCCACCTGCGTGACAATGTTAAGGTTGTCCAGCTGACAGCTTAGTGGGCCTAAGCTGTCAGTCAGACATCCCCCCAGGGCTCCTGGACTGCGAGAGGGCACAGGCCAGGCTGAGGGAACCGCCCCCCAAGTGCACAAATTTCGTGCACCGGATCTCTAGTATAAAACAATATTGAATAACAACTTAATTTAAAAATTTTAAAAACTGGAAAAAAAAAAACACATTTAAAGTGGGATTATATCTTAATTAAGCTTTTATTAAACAAACTAGAGGCCCGATGCATGAAAATTCATGCAAAAGTAGGCCTTCCTTCCCCTGGCTGCCAGCACCGGCTTCCCTCTGGCATCCAGGACCCAGGTTGCCAGCACTAGCTTCCCTCCAGCACCTGGGACCCACGCTGCTTCCCTCCTCCTGCCACCAGCAGGCACTCGGGACATGGGCTGGCTTCCCTCGGGCTGCCCGCAGGCACCCCGGACCCGGGCTGACTTCCCTCCGGCCCCGGCTTCGTCTGGAAGAATGTCTGGAGTGACATCCAGAAGATGTCTGGTCTAATTAGTATATTACCCTTTTATTATTATAGATGGTGTGGTATCATCATACATTTTTTAAAATATAAAATTCCCCCTGACTGGTGTGGTTCAATGGTTAGAGTGTCCATCTGCCCCCAAACTGAGGGGTCATGGGTTTGATTCCTGGTAAAGAGCACATACCTGGGTTGCAGTTCTGCTCCCTGGCCCTGATCAGGGTGCATGTGGGAGTCAACCAATCTATGTGTCTCTCACATAGATGTTTTTCTCTCTCTCACTCTCACTGTCTTCCCCTCCCTTCATCCCTTTCACTCTCTCTAAAAAAAGCAATGGAAAAAATATTCTTGGATGAGGATTAACAAAAAATAAAATAAAATAAAATAAAATAACAGCTATGTAAAAATTCAACAAGACATGTATACAGATAAAGAAGAGGACACATGGTGAAATCTGAACACTTAATATCATGCAGGGGGAGGATTATGGGTATAGTTACTTTCAAGATGTGGTTTTTAAAATAAATGATCTATTAAACACCAGATGGTCAAAGGGTGGGTGAAGAAAGGATAATATTTTCTTATCCCTGTTTTATTTCTCCAATAAAAATGGGAAGATTTTGGATGGTAGAAAAAGGGCAAGTTCAGTGGTTAGAGAATTGGCTTGCATACCAAAGAGTCCCAGGTTCGATTCCAGTCAAGGCCACAGACCTCAGTTGCAGGTTCAGCCCTGGTCTGGGCCCATGCAGGAGGCAACCAATTGATGTGTCTCTCTCATGTTGATGTTCCTATCCCTCTCTCTCTTTCTCTCTCCCTCTCTCTCTCCCTTCCTCCCCACCTTTTACTCTCTCTGAAAGAAAGAAAGAAAGAAAGAAAGAAAGAAAGAAAGAAGGAAGGAAGGAAGGAAGGAAGGAAGGAAGGAAGGAAGGAAGGAAGGAAGGAAGGAAGGAAGGAAGGGGTGGAAGAAGGAAAAACAGGGCCCTGCTGTTGGTACTTGTAATCTACATGGGGCATCTATTTACCAGACCTACACAATTGGGCCTTCTTTTCTTCCTTCCTGCCTGCCATCCCTCAATAAACGATTATTGAATCCCTGCTGGTAGGCAGGTCTTAGGCTTTGTCCTAGCCTATAAAATGGACTTGGACATTCCCAGATCCACTCCCTCCACATTAACTCACAGTCCTACACTCCTACCCACAGGATCACAACACAATCACACTTCTGTGCTTCTGGTTATTCTTCTTGAAATATACTTCTTTCCCCTTCTCAGCCTAACAAAGTCCTGCTCATCTTTCAGGTCATAGCTTAAAAACCATCTCTTCTCTGAAGTCTTCCTGATTTCCTTGATCAAAATTACTTCCTCTTGCTTAGTAACTTTGTGGTATTATTTGTTCTATCATTTTATTTTATAAATATTTATTTAATCTACATATATAACTATGCAAAAACATAATCTACTATTGATGGACTTAAGGAAGTTGAATGAGTCACACACTTCAGCCATTTAATTCTTTGTATTTTCCTTTTGTAATTGGCTTATTTTATTTAGCATAATGTCCTCTAGGTTCATCCATTTTATGGCATGTGTTGGAATTTTCTTCCTCTTTAATAATGAACTAGAGGCCCGATGCACGATATTCATGCACTGGGGCGGGGGGGGTCCCTCAGCCCCGCCTGTGCCCTCTCACAGTATGGGAGCCCCGTGATAGATTGCCCCAAAGAGGTAGAACCTGCCCACCCAGCCGGGGCTCCACAATAGATCTCACCCCGCAAAAGGGAGGCCCTGGCCACCTGCCGCATTGATTGATCACCCCACCAGCTGGTGGCCTGAGCCTCCCTCTGCAGGGTGATCATGAGGTGATGGCTGGGCCCTGACCAATCGCATCACACCCACCTAGCCATTTAATTCTTAGTATTTTTTTTTAGGTCCTAATTTTTCTGGTTTTAATTTTATCACTATATTCACACCAAGGTTCTTAAGTGATGTCATATTTTTTTAGATAAATAATAGGTGAGTTTTTCCTATAGCTAGTAGTTTGTTGTAATATATCCAATTTTATTCTTTCAATTTCAGTGATGTGTTTTTATGACCTAGGGTATGGTCTATCTTGGTGAATAGTCCATGTGTACTGTTATTTTACTTCTCTATCATTTATTTCTGTTTGATATCATAACTGATTATTCAAATGTCTTTGACTCTCACTAGATATTAAGTTACTTAAAAACAATGACCTCATTTTTTTATTTCCCAGAACCTAATATAATGCCAGATACAAAGAGTTACCCAATAAATGTTTATTGAATTGTCTGCTATTTAATACTTAATATTCTTTGCTTGACTAATAAACATGCCCGGTGTCAGTTACTTTTATTAAAACTCACATGAACTGTGTTCTTACTTTTGTGCTTTTTCTTAAATAGAGATTAGACATTAATTAAAAAATTAAAATCCCACCCTGGCTAGTTTGGCACAGTGGATAGAGTGTCGGCTTGCAGACTAAAGGGTCCCAGGTTCCATTCCAGTCAAGGGCACATGCCCAGGTTGCAGGCTCAATCTCCAGTAGGAGACGTGCAGGAGGCAGCCGATCAAAGATTCTCTCTCATCAATTGATGTTTCTATCTCTCTCTCTCCCATTCCCTTTCCTCTCTGAAACCAAAAAAGTATATTTTTTAAAAATTAAAAATCCCAATAGGAAATTCATATTTTTTTTAAAATGTCTAGCACTAAAGTTACTACCTTTAGCTCAGTAAACCATTACCATAGAGGTGTTCAGGAATTTGGAGAAGGGGAGATATTTAAATCATTTCAATGAAGGGGGTTCCAGTCAAGATAGTGGTATAGGTACTTGGATCGTTCCACAACCACATCAAAACTACAACTTAACTACAGAACAACCATCATTCAGAACCACCTGAAATCTAGCTGAACAGGAGTCCTACACTAAGGATATAAAGAAGCCACATCAAGACTAGTAGTAACGGCAGAGACTTAAAGATCAGCTGGTCCCACACCCATGTGGGATGAATAAAAATTAGAAGGAATATCTCAGATGCACCCCCGCTGAGGAGCCGGGGTCCAAACCCCACACCAGGCACCCAAGCTTAGGGTTCCAGTGCCAGGAAGAGAAGTCCCCATGAGTTCTGGCTGTGAGGAATTGAATTGTCTGGCATCAGGACAAAAGCTGGAGGGGCAATTGTCTTCCAGACAGACGAGCTGGCAGAAGCCCTAGTTCCTTTTCTCCTTTTTTTTAATCCTCACCCAAGGACATGCTTTTGTTGAATTGGAGAGAGAGGAAGGGAGAGGCAGAGAGGGAGAGAGAGATAGAGATCATTAATGTGAGAGTAAAACATCGATCAGTAGCCTCCTGAAAGCACGCTCCCAATTTGGGGTCAAATCCACCACCTGGGTATGTACCACAACCAGGAATCGAACCCACAACCTTCTCATATACAGGACAAGGCTCCAACCAACTGAGACAGACTGGCCAGGGTGCTATTGTTCCTTTACTGTGTCAGCCAGTGTTCACCATATCTGAGTCTCAATCAACGTGGTTAACTCTGCCCACCCTGGTGATTCCCTGAGACCCCACCCCATCCACCTTGCAGGCCCACCCAAGCCATTTGCAGTGGCTTTTCCATGTAATTGACACTTTTTGGCTCAGGATTCATACTTTCCTAATATCTCTTAAATAAGTAGCATCTGACCTTAATGAGCCCTGTGCCTCTCACTATGTGGTCATAGGCCTGGCACTAGCTGCAGCCAGTTTTTGGATAGTAGCTTGGCCTCTCCTGGGTACTTTTAAGCCCAGCAGAAGTGGCAGCCATTTGCAGATCATTAAGGACATGCTGAATGGCCCTGGGCAAGACACAGGTGGTAACTGATCTTGGACTGCACTTCCCAGGAAGCCTCAGAACCACCTCCACAAGGGATATACTCAAGGGACAGGCTCATCAGACACCAGAGCCCTACTGAACTCAGTCCTGCTCTATGGGGGAGCCCCTGAACAGCTGATCCTCCACAATGGTTGCAGCCAGTCTTTGCAGCTGATCAGCCTGGGGGTAAATTCCTCCCATTGAGGTGCCAACAGCAATCAAGGCTCAACTAAAAAGAAGAGTGTACACAGCCCACACAGGAAATGCACCTGAAGTTCCCACCTGGGTTGAACAGGGAGGCTATGCCACTGGACCCCACAGAACACCTACTACCAAAACTGGGAGACATAGTAGCTCCACCTAATACATAAAAATAAACACAGGGAGGCTGCAAAAATGAGGATACATGTACCAAAGAGCAAAACAAAACTCCAGAAAAAAAACAAACTAAATTAAATGGAGACAAGCAATGTACCAAATGCAGAGTTCAAAATACTGGTCATAAGGATGCTCAATGAACTTATGGGAAGAATAGATGAACTTAGTGAGAACATCAACAAAGAGATAAGAAACATAAAAATGAAACCAGAAAACATAAAAAAGAACCAGTCAGAAATGAAAAATACATTATAGGGAGTGGAGTAGATAAAACTGAGGATCAAATCAGAGGTTTGGAAGATAAGGAAGCAGAAAACACCTGATCAGAACTGCAAAAAGAAAAAAAAATATGCAAAAAAAAAAAATGAGGATAGCATAAGGAGCCTCTGGTACATCAAGCATACCAACGTTTGCATCATGGGGGTGACAGAAGGAAAAGATGAAGAGCAAGAAAGTGAAAACCTATGTGAAAAATAATGGCAGAAAACTTCCCCTACCTGGTAAAAGAAATAGACTTACAAGTCCAGGAAGCCCAGAGCCTCCCAAACAAGAAGAACTCAAAGAGGCCCACACCAAGACACATCACAATTAAAATGCAAAAAGTTAAACACAAAGAGAGACTCTTAAAAGCAGCAAGAGAAAAGCAGTTAGTTATCTACAAGGGTTCTCCCATAAGATTGTCAGCTGATTTCTCAACAGAAACTTTGCAGGCCAGAAGGGAGTGGCAAGAAACAATCAAAGTGATGAAAAGCTAGGAACTACAACCACCATTACTCTACCTAGCAAAGCTATCATTTAGAATCAAAGGTCAGATAAAGAGCTTTACAGAGAAGAAAAAGCTAAAAGAGTTCATCACTACCAAACCAGTATTACAAGATATGCTAAAGGGTCTTCTTTAAAATGGGAGGGGGGTTAGGGGAACGGGTGAAAAAAGTGAAAGGATTAAGAAATACAAATTGTTAGCTACAGAATAGTCACAGAATGTAAAGTACAGCATAGGAAATATAGTCAATAATATTTTTTTAATCCTCACATGAAGATATTTTTTTTCCATTGATTTTTACAGAGAGTGGAAGGAAGGGAAGGAGTGAAAGAGAGAGAGAGAGAAACATCGATGTGAGAGAGACACATGGATTGGTTGCCTCCAGGTATATGCCCTTGATGAGGAATCAAACCCAAGATCATCCAGCTCATGAGGCAATGCTCTAACCATTTAGACACCAGCCAGGGCTATGTATATCTATACTAATAAAAGCATAGGTTGTCCTCGCACCCTTGCGCAACACCCTCACATCATCACAAGATGTCTGCCACAAGATGGCCACCCTTATGTGGTCACAAGATGGCCAATAAAATGACCACCACAAGATGGCCGCCACAAGATGGCCGGCAGGGGAGGGCATTTGGGGGCAACCAGCCTGCAGGGGAGGGCAGTTGGGGGCGAGATCATGCCGGTAGGGGAGGGCAATTTGGGGTGATCAGGGTGGCAGGGGATGGCACTTGGGGGCGATCGGATCAACAGGGGAGGGCAGTTGGGGGTGATCAGGTCGGCAGGGGAGGGCAGTAGGGGGCCATCATGCTGGCAGGGGAGCAGTTAGGGGGCAATCAGGCTGGCAGGCAGAAGCAGTTAGGGGTAATCAGGCAGGCAGGCAGGCAAATGGTTAGGAGCCAGCACCTGTGCACGAATTCATGCACCGGGCTTCTAGTAGTCAATAATATTGTATTAACTATGTATGGTGTCAGATGGGTACTATATTTATTAAGGTTTTAACTTAGTAAGTTATATAATGTTTAATCCCTGCTTGTACACCTGAAACTAATATACAGGGGTGGACAAAGAAAGGTTTACAGTTGCAATACAAATAATACAATAATTAATAAATAAATAATAATACAAATATAAACTGTGTTTCATGTACTCACAATGATAAACCCACTTTTGCCCACCCCTGTAATATTTTATGTCAACTGTAATTGAAAAAAAAAATATGCCCTAGCTGGCTTGGGTCAGTAGATAGAGCATCAACCTGCAGACTGATGGGTTGCGGGTTCAATTCTGGTCAAGGGCATATGCCTGGGTTGCGGGCTTGATCCCCAGTGGGGGGCGTGCAGGAGGCAGCTGATCGATGATTCTCTCTCATCATTGATGTATCTGTCTCTCTCTCCCTCTCCCTTCCTCTCTGAAATCAATAAAAATTTATTTAAAGAAATAAATTAGCCCTAACTGGTTTAGCTCAGTGGATAGAGCGTCAGCCTGAGAACTGAAGGGTCCCAGGTTCGATTCCGGTCAAGGGCATGTACCTTGGTTGCAGGGACTGCTGCTTCAGGGAGATCTAAGCCCAGCCTGTTCCAGCAGATTGTGCACACTGCCACCTCCTGGTCAAAAGCAGAAATGCAGATGTTCTGTGATCAGGGCAGATATTCTGACCCTGACCACAGTCACTGGGAAGTGACCCTGGAGCTGGATGGCCACTTATGGGTCAGGCCTGTCTCTCAGGGTCACAGGTAGCAAATAACCTGGAACCCTGGGTATGAAGCTCTGAGTGGAGTCAGAATAGACCCATTGAGTGCACTCTGATGCAGTGTTCTAGACTGAGACATAGCAGTGAACAAAACAGGCCAAAATTCCTGCCCCACACTAACAAAGACAAAAACAAGTTTATCTGACATTTAACACAGAGAGTAAAACTGTATCCATGAACCAGTTCTGAGAACCAACAAAGTGAACTCTGAGTAAATCTATAACATCCTTTGCTGCACAAGGGAATTTCATGAATCTATCAAATGGGTGGTGTTTTGTTCAATTTGAATGCTTCATCCCTTTCCCCAGGGGCCTTCCCTAATCATTGGATAGTAAAATCACACTCTTTGAAACAGCCTATGTCACCACCCTTGTTGAGTTTCTCTTTTCGTGACTGTTCTAATTCTGCCAGATCCTCCTTTGTCAATGACTGCAGATGTTTTGAGTAGTTCTCCAACATCACTTTCAACACTTTCGCAAACTCCCACCTCTTTTGCAAGATTTGAAATTCTCTTTTCAGTATTATGCATTTTGTTTGGGCAATGCTCTCAGGATGCTTACCATATCAGAGCATGGAAACGGTGACCAACCAAAGGGTGGGGACCAATTCTGCTTCATCATTTTGGATAAATGAAAAAAATCTTATATAAAACATAATACAATTTTGGAGTAAAAATGGGGAGAAATGACTTAACACCAACTGATTTAACATGTGGTCAGTGCTTAGTGAAGTTTTTCATGTTTGTTAGCTTGAGCTCCCCTCCACACACTGGCAACTGTGTGGACTCATGTAATGAATACTCGGGTAGCAAGGACACCTGTGTCTAACGGAAAAGAATTTACGCACTTCAAAGTATTAGCAAGAATTTCCTGACATTTTTTTAAGCATCTCAGAGGATGCAGTATACAAATATACATCATATATCCCTCTCAGTTGAGTCCTTCTCAGGTCCTGCAGCCCAAAAATTGTTTTTAATGTTCCTATCCTTCATGTCATGTCCACCTCACAGGATCCTCAAAATCCTCCCCCTCCCTCACATAAGCGGGTTCAGCTTGGCCTGGCTCTGATCCTTGAACTGCATGTTCCTCTCATGACAACTTGAAGCACAGCCACCAACAACTGTCTCCTTATTTTATTTGAGTTTATCCTTTGTGGTCTCCCCTGACCAACACACCAGACAAACAGTGCTCTCCTCAGGACAAACTCTGGTGCATACTGGTTTCTCGCCTTGATGCAAGGGGAAGAAATGAAAAGCTGCTTTCACATGGGCTATCTTAGAGTGGTGAAATTATGAGAGCTTTGTAGATTCTTCCCTTTGCTTACCAATATTGTCTATATGAACAGTTAAATCATTTTGCTTTTTTAACATTGCACTGAATATGAAAAGTTAACATGTGGAATAATGTCAACGAAGCTCACTTTTTACTTAAAAATCATATTTTACAGAGAAAGGTATGTACTTCATTTTAATCTAAAAGTGAAAAAGCATAGAAAGTTTTATATTCATTTTGTTTTTCCTTATCTGTTAGCAACTTGTATACTCCATTGTATGATTTTTCTCCCATTATTTTGGGGAAAATATTTAACAAGGATTCTGGTAAATGAATGTAGCAGAATTGGCCAAGGAGCAGTTTATAATTAGTAGATTGCTAATACAACCATCAGAGTTTTAACCATTTTAACCTGTCCTTTGCTTAATTAAAACAGTTTCTCTTGTAAAACAAAAACAAAAACAAACAAAAATCCCCACCATTTTTCCTGAATATTATTTACATAAAGAATTGTCTACTTTAAAAGATGTAACAGTCTGGCTGGTGGTGCTCAGGGGTTCTGCAGACAATTGTAGATGTCTCTTCCACTGCGATGATTAATTGCCCCTTTTCCTGCCCCCTGATCTCCTGGCTCTGCCTCACCAAGCTAGATTGCCCCAAAATCACCCTTAACTCTTTCTCCCTTACATCCCACACCCAATTAATTGTAAGTTCTGCCAGCTTAGCCTTCTAAACATTTCTTAATATATCTCCTCTTCATTCCTACCCTTTGGGCAAAACTGCTCTGTTCTGTTTTCACTTATACATAATTCATTCTTTGCAATTAAATAAGCTGAAGAAGCCTGGAAATGAAGTTTGAAACAAAGGTTAATAAGATTCTTTGCCTAGAAACAACACCAAACGAAAGCTGGCTCCACCTTATTTCCTCATTATCTCAGGTATATGAGGGCCACAGCCTCCCTATGGTCTCCTTGCCCTTGCAAATCCATCACACCTTCCGCATTACTACCTTACTTGAAGTCTTCCAATGGCTCACTATGTATTCAAGATGAAGCCTATTCCTCAACATGGTACTGGAGGGCCTCCGATCACTGGCCAGGCACTCTGTGCCCACCTTCTCTTCCCACCATGCCTTGTCTCATACTGCATATTCCTTGTGCATATCTGCTTCTGGTCACTGTGCTATGTGCCCCGTCCCCAACACCCCATTCACATCCCACAGGCTTCTCATGACTAATTCCTACTTGTAATCTACCACCTAACTCCAACATCTCCTCCTTCACAACTTGCCTTATTCATGCCCACCTCCAAACACACTCACAGGCCTCTAAACTCCGGTAATACCCTGTGAATGTCTATTATTATACTTAGCATGTTTGATTAATATTATTTTTTATCATCATGCTTTCCCCCTTGAAGGCAGAATCTTGTATTCATCTTTGTATCTCTATGTTCAGACCAAGTATATAAAAAATGCTCAATGAATATTTAGTGATTAAATGTATGAATGTCAAAGAAAAGCATTGTGGCCACATTGCTGTTAAAATTTGGGCTAAAGGATAAGATTTTTCAGATATAAATCAGATAGAATCTCTTATGAGAGATGCATTGTAATGATGAAATGTAAAGGATAATTGATGAACAAGTGATTTATAGCTAACAACTTTTCCAGTTATGTAATTTTGATGTATTTTTTCATATTATTAATTTCTGTTATACAGAAGACAGAGTTTATATAGAGATTTACATAAACAATATTAATAATTTTAGACAATTATTATAATACTAGTGACCTGGTGCACGAAATTCGTGCACATTAAAAGGGGATTAATTAGAGGAAATCCTCTCTAATAAAATGGTAATATGCAAATTAACCATAAGCCACGCCCACCATCCAAGCCACGCCCATCAGCCAATCAGGGCGAGTATGCAAATTAACCCCAATCCATGATGGCTACAGCCACAGAGAGCAAGGTTTCCCAGGTAACAGAGCAAGCCAAGCTTTCCATAGCCGTTGCAGGCCTAAGCCTCCACTCAAGCTACAAAGTTTCAATTATAGAAGGTAAACAAATTCAAACAAATGGCGGCAGAATGGAGCTTGAGAGAGCAGGCCAGGGTTGCCGGCGGCAACAGGGGAAGCAAAGCTTTCCGCACACCCTGGCTGGGCTCACCCGCTTAAGGCTACAAAGTTTCAATTGTAGAAGGTGAATTAACTGCCACAGAGATGGCTGCCACCCCAGAGGGAACAGCAGGCTTGGCTCCGCCCCAGGCTACAAAGTTTCAATTGTAGAAGGAAAATAAATTCCAGATACCAGGGCCTCCTCTTGGGTTGCCAGGGGGCGTGGCCGGCCTGCAAACCACCACAGGCCCCTCGCTCAGGCCGCTCCATGCCCCAAGGGAACCCCACCCTGATCCAGGACACCTTTCAGGGCAAACCAGCTGGCCCCCACCTGTGCACCAGGCCTCTATCCTATCTAATAAAAGAGTAATATACAGATTGGTCATCACTGCAACACACAATATAGCTGCCCCCATGTGGTCAAAGATCCTGCCCCCATGTGGACACAAGATGGCCACCACAAGATGGCCAGCAGGAGAGGGCAGTTGGGAGGCACCCGGCCTGCAAGGGAGGGCAGTTGTGAGGGACCAGGCCTGCAAGGGAGGGCAGTTGAGAGGGACCAGGCTTGCAAGGGAGGGCAGTTGGAGGTGATCAACCCTGCAGGAGAGGGCAGTTAGGGGTGACCAGGCCGGCAGAGGAGGGAAGTTGGGGGCAAACAGGCTGGCAAGGGAGCAGTTAAGCATCAACCAGGCTGGCAGCGGAGTGGTTAGGGGGTGATCAGGCTGGCAGGCAGAAGCGGTTAGGGGCAATCAGGAAGGCAGGCAGGCAAGCAGTTAGGAGCCAGCAGTCCTGGATTGTGAGAGGGATGTCCGACTGCCCGTTTAGGCCCGGTGGGATCGGGCCTAGACGGGCAGTCGGACATCCCTCCAGGAGTCCCAGATTGGAGAGGGTACAGGCTGGGCTGAGGGACAACCCCCCACCGTGCACGAATTTCGTGCACTGGGCTTCTAGTAATTTAATATTGCTATTTGCCCTTTCTCTATAATAGAAGTGTCAGAGATGAAAGAAAATTAGTAAAATGTATATGAAAACCTTCCTCCTGTCAGAGTCTGGGGCACACCACCGGACCCAGAGTCAAGTACCCACCCACCCACATGCACCTCAAAATCGCATGAGACCCAGACCGGGCTGCCCCACCCCCCCACATTGGGCTAGATCCAGACCTGTCCAGTCCCATCCTTGTCAAGTCCTGCCAGGCAGGAGGCATAGCCTCAGGTCCCCTGGCCCAGCACCAGGATGGGGGGCGTGACCTGAAGTCCCCCAGCCCAGACCAGGGCAGGGGGCATGCCTTGAGGTTTTCCATCAAGCCCCGCCAGGTGGGGGACACAGCCTGAGATCCCCTGTCAAGCCCCGCTGGGTGGGGAGCATGGCCTTAGGTCCCCTGTCAAGCCCTGCCTGGTGGGGAGGCGCAGCCTCAGGTCCCCCGGCCCAGCACCAGGAGGGGGGCGCAGCCTTAGGTCACCCATAAAGCCCTGCTGGGTGGGGGCACACCCTGAGTTCCCCTGACCCAGCACTGGGGGTGCACCTTGAGGTCCCCAGTCAAGCCCTGCTGGGTGGGGAGCACAGCCTGAGGTCCCCTGTCAAGCCCAGCCAGGCAGGGGGACACAGCCTCAGGTCCCCTGGCCTGGTGCCAGGGTGGGGGGTGGGGCCTGAAGTCCCCTGTCAAGCCCTGCCGATGGGGGACACAGCCTGAGGTCCCCTGTCAAGCCCCATGGGGGCCGGGGAGGGCTTAGCCTCAGGTCCCTGCTGATAGGTCGTTAAGGCTCCTTATGGGAACTTGGCCTCAGCTGTGGGTGCAGCCATCTTTGTGATGGAGTGATGGTCAATTAGCATATTCCCTCTTTATTAGATAGGACTAGAGGCCCAGTGCACAAAATTTGTGCACTGGGTCGGGGGTGCCCCTCAGCCCAGTCTGCACCCTCTCCAATCTGGGATCCCTCAGGGGATGTCCAACTTCCGGACATCCCTCTCACAATCCAGAACCACTGGCTCCTAACCACTCACCTGCCTGCCTGCCTGATTGCCCCTAACCCCACTGCCTGCCGGCCTGATCACCCCTACCTTGCTCCCCTGCCAGCCTGATTGCCCCTATCTTGCCCTCCCCTGCAGGCCTGATCACCCCCAACTGCCCTCCCCTGCTGGCCCGATAGCCCCCAACTGCCCTCCCCTATCGGCCTGATCACCCCAAACTGCCTGTGCCTTGGCCCCCAGACTGGCCTCCCTGTGGGTGCACCACCCCCATTATCCTGCTGCTGCTGCCACTGCTGGCCTGAGCCTCAGCCCTTCACAGCTGCCCATGGCTGCTTGAGCCTCGGCCCTTGCAGCTGCTGTGGCTTTGTCTGGAAGGATGTCCGGAAGACAACCACTCTAATTAGCATATTACCCTTTTATTAGTATAGATTTGGGGGCCATTACAACCACGCAGAACTTAAAGAAAACACATGGCCCTGGCCGGTTTGGCTTAATGGAGAGAGCATCGGCCTGTGGACTGAAGGGTCCCAGGTTTGATTCTGGTCAGGGGCACATGCCTGGGTTGCGGGCTCGATCCCCAGTCGGGGGCCTGTGAGAGGCAGCTGATCAGTGATTCTTATCATTGATGTTTCTATCTCTCTCTTCCTCTCCCTTTCTCTCTGAAATTAAAAAAAAAAAAAAAAATTTAAGAAAACACATGATCTTCACTTTGAGCTTTGTCATTTTACAATATCCTTTGTGCAGTATTTTAACTTCCCTTTACCCACCCTTAAAATGCAATCTATTTTGGGGAAGATGATCAGGAAAGTGATTCTAGTGGGTAGAAGTTTTTTTGGGGGGGGATGGGATTGTGAAAATATTTAAAAATTGAGCATGGTGATGGTTGCACCACTCTGAATTTACTTTAA
Source organism: Cnephaeus nilssonii (assembly GCF_951640355.1). Classification (NCBI taxonomy): domain Eukaryota; kingdom Metazoa; phylum Chordata; class Mammalia; order Chiroptera; family Vespertilionidae; genus Cnephaeus; species Cnephaeus nilssonii. The sequence continues at coordinate 13,418,377 of NC_137075.1, read as the reverse complement.
AAAAACAGTTCATTGTACACTTTAGGTGACATGTACAGTATATGAATTAGATCTCAACAAAGCTGTTCTTTTATTTCTTTTTAAATAAAGACCAGTCTTATAATCAATTGCAGATGTTTTCAGAGGCCCCCCAGGATTTGCTTACCGCGTCCCAAATCACGGCTGTGACTCCCAGTTGCCTCCAGTCCTGGTGGATCTGGATGGTGGGGTTTGCAAAGGAGAAGGTGGCAAGAGGCTTGTGGAATTTCTGCAACCCCATTCCCCCGGTCTCCTCATAGGGCACAAGGGCTGTTTCCACTGTGCCAGCTTTCTGCTTCCTTTAACCTGTTGGGCAAAAGAATCCTGCGTGCTCTGGCCAGAAAGTGCATTCTCTCTTAAGTGGTCTGAATGCTTTTTTAAGGTTGTTTTATGGATTCAAAAGAATAAACAGAGATGTGGAAAGCTTTTGTCAAAATCCTTTTACATGGTTCTTCCGGTCTCATGGGAAGTGAGATGTGGCTCTGAATTCATCCCAAAGGGTGTCTTTGGGCAAAAGCACCCAGAATAGTACAACTCCTTCAGGATGCCCTACACACTTCCCTGTCAGGACTCAGGGGGGCTTGAGGGTGAGCGAGGCAGTGGTGCCAGCACAGGACCCGGGAGAAGGTAATGCTTTCTACACTGCCCAGGCCACGTGGACTGCAGCTGTACCTGCCCAGGTGGGCAGGGTGTTTCTGCTGTTTTGTTTTGGTCTGACCTCCACCCCGTCAGCCACGGACCTGTGTCCGCACTGAGACTGTGAACAGTTAGATGGTCCTACTTTTTGGTGGATGGTGGACGCACTCCCACCTCCCAGAGACTGGCAGTTAGACTCTGGCAGCTTCTGAGTCCCTTGCGAGGAGAGCCCGGCCCTAGGTCAAGAACAGACTCAGGCGTCCTCAGCCAGGAGGTCTCCTCGGACTAGGGGCCACCACAGTTTGAAGGCCAGTCACGCCCCCAATCCTGGCAGGGGTCTCCTCTGGGGTGCTGGCCAGTCTGGGCTAATGGCCGCCTGCAGTTTGGAGGCTGGCCACACCCCCCGATCCTGGCAGGGGTCTCCTCTGGGGTGCTGGCCGGCCTGGGCTAGGGTCACTGGTGGTTTGGAGGCTGGCCACACCCCCCAATCCTGGCAGGGGTCTCCTCTGGGGCGCTGGCAGGTCTGGGCTAATAGCTGCCCTGGTTTGGAGGCCGGTCACGCCCCCCGATCCTGGCAGGGGTCTCCTCTGGGGCGCTGGCAGGCCTGGGCTCTGGGCGCCGCAAAGGGAGAGGTTCCCTGAACCCGCTTCCCGCACACCTAGGCTAGGATACATCTTGTAGGAGGAGGCTTCAGTGCAGGGGCAGCGGTGGCCAGGTCCACTGGTGCCTGCCTCCTGGGCTGCAATCCCATGTCTCCCAGTGCCCCAACCTTGGGCGCACCCCCACAGTTGCCTGTACCACCAGTCGCCTCAGCACAGGCCCCAGCAGCCGAAAGCTGGCCTCCTGGCAGCCGGGCCACCACACCCACCACCACTGGTAGCTCTCCGCTGCTCACTCCTTGCCAAGCCCTGTCCACTGGGGTGAGGGTGTGCTCCCAGCCGCTCCCACCCCTGGCGTGTGCCCACTGCCCAGAGGCCCTCCCTCCCTCCGCAGCCCGGCTTGGGAAGCTGGCCTCATTGCCGGCACTAAGATGCCGGTGTCCCTCCCCGGGCACTATGGGTGCCGCCATCTTTGTAGCAGAGTGACAGTTAATTTGCATATTACCTTTTATTATATAGGATACATATTATATATTTAATTCCTATGTGAAAAACAAGGAAACTATTGAGAAATCTAAAGAAGGTTCTTCTTTCCTAATTAAGGGATATCTTTAAGAAATTGAAAAGAAGAAGTGATAGAGCTGCATATGAAAGAACTATAAGAGTGTCCACAAAGCAAAGGAAATTTCAACATTCTGGTATTACCCCAAGTAGAGAGAGGAATTTGTAGTTAAAATATCTAAAAAGTAGAAGTTGCTGTAAGAGAAACTAAAAAGAAGAAAAGGGACAAAATAAAATGGTAAGAAACACCAGAAAAAAATTAGAATGACTAAAAAAAAATATTTTCACTGAGCTTTATAGAAAAACTAGAAACCCGTTGCACGAAGTTTCGTGCAATAGACTTTCACCTGGCTGCCGGCAGCAGTTTTCCGCCAGCACCAGTTTTCCTCTGGCCACCCGCCGATCAGAGCGCCTCCCGCCAGCGCGATCGGCTACCCCGAGAGGAACTCCGATCCGGGAGGCGCTCCGATCGGCGGGTGGCCAGAGGAAAACTGGTGCTGGCGGAAAACTGCTGCCAGCAGCCACGCAATCGGCCACCACCAGCGTCTTCCGCCGGCCCCATGGGTCCTTCCGCAGCATTGGCCTAACGGCCGGTGGGAGGAGTGGGAGTCGGGGACTCGCGAGTCCCCGCCCCCCGCTCCTACCGCCAGCCAATCGGCCACCCTGAGTCCCGCCCCCCGCGCCTCCAGCCGGCCCAATCGTGGGCGTAGCGGAGTGATGCAATTTGCATATTGCCTTTTTATTATGTAGGATAAATTCATGATTATATTTGAACAGAATATCAGCAGGTTCTCTGCTGAGTCTTTGAGATTCTAAGTGGATTGTCGGGGGGAGGGGGGGGAGGAAGGTTGTTCTGATTCTATCATTGATTTTTTTCACATTGGCATCAACATGAAAGGTTTAATGATCAGGCTGGGAGTGGTGCACATCACTTCTGCTGGTTAGAACTTAGTCACATGGCTACAAAACTAAATCCTTACCACTCCCAAACCAAATTATTCTTTGCTTGCCCACATTTTCATGTCACATGTTCTTCTCTCTTTTCTCCAATGGATAAACTGCTACTTATTATGTAAGATCTAGCTCTCATACCACTTTCCCTGAGAAACCATCTCCATCTCCAGAAAGTACTCATTCCTTTTACTTACCCAACAAAAGCACCAAAAGTACTGATTAACTAGATGTATTATAAAAAGTTCTGATGAGCTAGATTTAACTAGACTAGAAGTTCCTCCAGGGTGGAGAGATGCAATATTCACCTTTGTATAGAAAAGGCACAGCTTAATGTCTATACAGCACAGAATTGCTCCGTGGAAAACGGCCCAATCTCTTGAATTGCTGCTGAGCTGTAGTATCAACTCAGGTCATCAGGCAAGGAAAGCAGCACAGCCACTCCTGCTGTGCTCCCATCCAGCGGTAGGTATTTCAGACTACCCAATCACACTGTGCAGTGATCATGGACGGGGTGAAATTACCATTTCTGAGCATCATAGCAAAACTATACCCCACACTTTTTCCTCATGTTCTTTCATATCTGGGAGACCCTACAGCTCTAGCAGAAAAGAGAAGCTCTGTCATAGCAAAAGTGAGCCTGAGACCAGAGGACCACTTTAATTGCACCTATTTCTCCATTTAAAAAAAGGGGGGGGGGTATCCTCACTGGAGATAAAACAAAAACATCAACATTTATTTTATTATATTAACAAATATTTTTACAATTTTTATGCTACTCATTGCTAGAAAGGGTGAAATATTTTTCCTATCAACTTAAAGTTTTAAACAAACTTAATGCTTAATGTTTGCAAAGGTGCATTGAGACAGGCACTGTCACAGTTTTTAAATATAAGTGGAAGCTGACTCATGGGCCTAGAAAACCACTTGGCAGTATATAGCAAAAAAACATTAAAATGTTTATATCTTCTGTTCCAAGATTCTACTACTAGAAATATATACTAAATAAATAAGCAAAGATATCAGCAAAAATTTAAACACATACGTGTTCATTATAATATTCTTTATAATGCAACAAAAAATAACCTAAATGTGCACTTTTAAAAAACACAAACTTTTAAAAGGTTTAAAAATATATAGCCTGTATAAATAACTTGAATCTACACTGATATAAGCAAATGATTGACTAAATAAACAATTGGGGGTGAAGGGGCAAATGTAGAAGAAGTCCAAATAGTTTACATAGACACTCCATTCCCAAGGAGGTTGGACTTGACTCCCACTCGTGAAGTGTGGGCTGTTTATAGTGGCTTCCTTCCGAAGAGGACAGTATGGAAAGGCGGAAGAGAGTAGCCGTGCAGTGGAGGAACCTGACAAAACTACTTCAGCCAGTTGATCAAAATGGCCATCCAAAGTGACCGATTACGTTTATAGTGTGTGCCTGGTACTGCGTGGTGAGAATGGTACGTATGTGGTCTTCCTCCCCCAAACCCAAAACTCGATGAGACAAAATTATCAGACAAGTTCCAACAGAAGGACATTCTACAAGATACCTGACAAGTACTCTTTAAAATCGTCAAGGTCATCAACAACGAGGAAAGTCTAAGACTGTCATAGCCAAGAGGGGGCAAAATGAAATGTAATATCTTGGATAGGATCTTGGAACAGAAAAAGGGTATCAGGTAAAAGCTAAGGAAATCTGATTAAAAATAACTTTGGTAAAAATAATATAGGTTCATTAACTGTAACTAATGTAAGATGTTCATATTAGGGGAAACAAGGTGTGTGGGAGCTCTCTGTACTATCTTCTTAACTTTTCTGTAAATCTAAGACTGTTCTAAATAAAAACCTATATTTCAAAATGTATTACAAATGTACAGAATGGATTGTAATTAATGTGCAGCTTAATATGTGAACTAAAAATTAAGATCACATCTCTTTTAATATTAAAATTTCATGGCTCCTAGTGTCCATTTGGTAACCATGACATTATCTTTTCCTTTCTTATGTACCTTTATTTAGAAGCAAAAATCGAAACCTGACCGAGGGCCATTTTGGCTGAGTGGTTGGTTCTCTTGCAGCCACTTGGTGTCATTGTTGGCAGTGGCTGATCCCATAGCCAGCACTGTTCTAGACCATTGGCGAAAGCACAGTGTTGTCACAGGCACCGCCACTAGCACCCAGGGGTCCTTAGAGACTGCCAACTCCTCTGCTGCTCAAAGTTCAGAGGACAAGGGACTCTCCTCAGAGAGTACTGTGCTCAGGCCTAATAATGCTGATAATAATGGTAATGATAACAGCTAATAGTTATTGACTACCTGACATGGTTTTAAGCAATTTGCATGCATGAACTCATTTAAACCTCACAACCATCCGAAGGAAAGTCCTACATTATTGCATGCCCATGATAATGCTTGTCAGTATCTTAGAAAACTAGACATACACCATTTGACCCAGCAATCCTATTCCTAGTTACTTACCCAAGAGAAATGAAAATTTACATTCATCCCAAAACCTGCACATGAATGCTTATAACAACGTAATTTATAGTAGTGAAAAACTGGAAACAACCAACTGTCCTTCAATGGGAGAACGGCAGGAAAATGGAAGTACATCCACACAACGGTACACCACTCTGCAATATAAAAACCAACTATTGATACAGGCAACATGATGTCAGTTGTTGCATGCCCATCTGCTGTTTAACAAGTTATTCTGTGTGCTTGTTGGACCTGTTGATGGGATTTTGAGGCGATACAAGTTCACTTTTTTGACGAGACTACTGCTAGGCCCTTCCATTAGGAGGAACATAATGTCTGGTGGTCTCTTCTTTGTGAGGTTAACAGTCAGATAACTGCCTAGATACATTAACTCACCAAGGATTTGTAAGATGATAATATCTAATTCTGTCATCTATTCTGAAATAAGTCTGCAAAGAGAAACTTTCCATCGTCGGTTATTTGGTTAACCAGAGGCAAGATCATTCTTTCCTTTATGTACCACTTTTCAAAGTAATGAGTTAATCCTCTAGCATCCTCTAAATATAATTAATAAAATTGTTTTTAGTACCACTATGATCTTATGACTTTGAATATAGTTGATGTGTTTCAATGCATCGCCATT